>NC_057839.1:7520000-8120000 GCF_910594005.1 Cervus elaphus
AGCCTTGACTAGATGGACCTTTGTTGACAAAGTAAGGTCTCTATTTTTTAATATGCTGTCTAGATTGGTCATAACTTTCCTTTCAAGGAGTAAGCATCTTTTAATTTCATGGCTGCAATTACCATCTGCAGTGATTTTGAAGCCCCAAAAAATAAAGTCAGCCACTGTTTCCACTGTTTTCCCATATTGGTCTATTCTTGTATTTTCTACATTTTAATCAACTAATATGTTATAAAATTTCATATTAGAAGTACTCTTTAACAAAAAGTACTGGCCTAAAGTCACCCATGGCTACAGATGCATCTATTCATCTGAAAGGGGATGGGGCTGTGCCTATCCACAATGTAAGTCCCAGCAGGACCATGCCCAGAACACCCTCATTAGGGTTTTCTATATATAAGAGCTTATCTGTAAACAGAAATAATTTTACTTCTTGTTTGCAATTTGCATGTCTTTTATTTCTCTTTTCCTGACTAACTGTGCTAGCTAGTGCTTCCAATACTATGCTGAATAGAAGGGATAAAGGTAGGCATCTTTGCCTTATCTCTGATCTTAAGAGTTTTTAGTTTCTCACCACTGAATATGTTCACTGTGAGTTGTTCATATATGACCGTTATTATGTTCAGATATTTTTGTTCTATTGATTTGTTAAATGTTTTTCTCATGGAAGTGTTGAATTTTGTCAAATACTTTTTCTTCATTAGCTGAGATGATCATGTGTTCTCCCACCTTTATTCTGCTAATGCAGTTTGTTATATGCATTGATTTTCATATATTAAACCATCCTTGCTTCCAAGAATAAATTCCACTGGTCATGGTGTATAATCCTTTTATTATGCTGCAGTGTAGCCAAAAAACCAACAACAAAAACAAGTTGGGCTTCTAGACACTAACAATGAACAATCCAGTAAAAGAAAATTAAGGAAACAATTCCATTTATAATAGCATCAAGAAGAAGAAATACTTAGGACTATCCAGGAAAAGGGAATAAGATTAAAGCAAGAAGGTGGAAGATGTGTACACTAGAAAGTGCAAACATGGCGAGAGACATTAAAGACAACACAAATGAATGGAGAGACGCCCTCTACGCGCGACTGAAAGGCTTTGTTACGAAGTCAGTACTACCCAACACAATCTACAGAGTCAACGCAATCCCTATCAAATCCTCATGGCATCTTTCATAGAAACTGAAAAAATTGATACTAAAATTCATATGGAATATCAAGGGACTCCAAGCACCAAAAGAACCTTGAAAAAGGACAGTTGGAAAAAAACTGTTCAAAGAAAATTGAAAGTCTCATACTTCTTGATTTCAAAACTTACTACAAAGCTACAATAATCAAAATAGCAAGGGACTAGCATAAAGACAGACATATAGACCAATGGAAGGAGATCCCAGAAATAAACCCTTGCATATATAGTCAAATGATTTTTAACAAAGCGGCCAAGACCATTCAGTGGAAAAAGAATAGTCTTTTCAACAAATCTTGTTGGGAAAACGGAATTACCAGCATGTGAGAGAATGAAGATGGTCCCTTAAATCATATACAAAAATTTACTAAAAATGGACCAAACACAAATGGAAGAGCTAAAACTACAAAATCCTTAGAAGAAAAAAAAATGAGGGAAAAGTCATGACATTGAATTTAACTATGATTTCTTGGTTTTGACACCAAAAGCACAGGCAACAACAACAAAAAAATTAAATTGACCTTTATCAAATATAATAACCTTTGGACATCAAAAAACACCATCAACATAGTGAAAAAGCAACCCACAGAATGTTAAGTATATATGACACTTACAAATCACATCTGATAAGTGACTAACATCAAGAATATATTAAAAAATATACTCTTACAACTCAAATAGACACAGATATACAAATATGCAATAAATGCATGAAAATATGCTCAGCATTACTAATTAATGTAAACCAAAACCACAGTTTAGACCTAGAGGGGCGGGATGGGATGGGAAGTGAGAGGGAGGTTCAAGAGGGAGGGGACAAATGCATACTTATGGCTGACTCATGTTGATGTATGACAGAAACCAAAACAATTGCCCTCCAATTAAAAATAAATAGATTTTTAAAAACCACAATTAGATATCACTTTTCACCCACTGGGCTGGCTATTTTTAAAAAACAGAAAATAACAAGCAAGGATGTACAGAAATGGGAACACGTGTTTTGCTGGTGGGAATGCAAAATGCTGTGGCCACTGCAGAAGATATTATGGCAGTTCCTCAAAAATTTAAAACTAAAATCTGAAAAGTTAAAAACAAAATAAAAAATACAATCACCTTATGAACTGGTTTTCCACTTCTGAGTATATACCCAAAGAAATGAAAAGCAGAGTATCAAACAGATGTTTGTATACCAAAGCAGCATTATTCACAATAGTTAAAAGATGGAAACAACCCAAGAATACATCAAGAGATGAACAGAAAAACAAAATGTGGCACATACAATGGAATATTATCCAGTCATTAAAAAGGCATGAAGCATTGACACATATGAGTGAACCTTGAAAATATTATGCTAAGTGAAAAAACGTCAGACACAAAAGGCCACACATATTTGATTCCATTTCTATGAAATGTCCAGAATAGGCAAATCCGTGGTAGACAGGAGACCTAACCAGTCAATCCTAAAGGAAATTAACCCTCAATATTCACTGGAAGAACTGATGCTGAAGCTGAAGCTCCAATATTCTGGCCAACTGATACAAAGATCCGACCCATTAGAAAAGACCCTGATTCTGGGAAAGACAGAAAGCAGGAGGAGAAGGGGATGACAGAGGACGAGACGGTTGGATGGCATCACCGACTCAATGGACATGAGTCTGAGCAAGCTCCAGGAGATGGTGAAGGACAGGGAAGCCTGGTGTGCTGCAGCATGTGGACGCATAAAGTCAGACATGACTGAGCAACTGAACAACAATAGCAATTGAGACAGAAAGGAGATTAGTGGTTGCCAGAGGCTGGGAGAAGGATCCCAGGGTGACAGACTGTGGGTCTTAAAATATGACCTAAATGCTTTTCAGCTCAGAAAAGTGCTGACACTATATGCAAAGCCCTGTCCAAGGTCATTTATTCACAGTCTCTCATTTAATCCTTACACAGTTCTTTAAGGTGAATACTGTTATTATCTCCATTTTCTCAGTCAAGGATCTCCAAAGTTTTTCTGTAAAGAGCATGCATGCTTAGTCACTCAGTCATGTCTGACTCTTTGCAACCCCATGGACTGTAGCTTACCAGACTCCCCTTCCATGGGATTTTCCCAGCAAGAATACTGGAGTAGACTGCCATTTCCTTCTCCACGGGATCTTCCCAATCCAGGGATCGAACCCTAATCTCTTGCTCTACAGGAGGACTCTTTACCACTGAGCCATCAGGGAAACCTTTCCATAAAGAACCAGATAGTAAATAATTTTGGCTCTGCAGGGCTTTGATTCTGATGCTCCAACCTGAAAGCAGTGGTGGATGAGACCTTATCAAATGAGGATGGCTGTATGCCAGCAAATCCCATGGGCCACGGTGATGGGACTTCAGGGTGTGCAAGAAGGTGGCAGGCCAGATGTGGCCCATGGGTGGCTCCTTAACACCCATATTCCAGATGAGAAAACGAAGGCAGAAAAGCATTTCAGTAACTTGTCAAGATCCCCAGCTAATAAGAGATGAGGCCAGGATTTGAACCCAGGTGCTCTGATTTATGAGCTCATAGTCTGTCCTTAGGCTGGACTTCTTCCACTATCATTTGGAAGACACTTAACATGTCACAACCATCCCTCCTGGCATCGGAGCATCTTTTTCATAAGGTTTTAACCCCACTGGCCAGGTCGGAATTGCCTTCCTACCCAGTCTTGAGACCCACCGCTGGTACAGGCCGAGCTGGGCTCTGATCCCAGGCTGCTCACACGAGCTGCCTGTGTGAGGAAGACAGGTCTGCCTGAGCCTGAATACCGGGAGCACACTAGAGCGGGAGGCGTTCGCGTTTCCTGGGCCCTCTTGTCAGATGAGTAAGCTCGGCACAGCTGGTCTCCCTAGTCAGCACTCACGAGCTCTTTGTGTCCCTGGAGACATCAGCCCATGAACATGCTCAAAGGACGCCCAATGGGAGACAGCCTGCAGTCGCTGGCCTGGGACTGCTTGGAGGCCAAAAGAAACTGGAAACCTCTGTTTACCTCAACCCCCTATCAGTTTAGATTAGGCAGCTGTCATGGAGCACCTGAAGGGTCACGGCCTTGCTACACGATCCTGGAGGGCCAGCTTGCCTCCCCATCATGCGTGTATTCATTCATTCGTGGATTGATTAGGCACCTACTCTGTTCCTGCACGATCTTAGCCATGGGAATTTGGCCCTGCACCTGTGCAGGTACTCTCTCCCCTCGGGGGCAGTGTCCTCTCAGAGTTGCCCTGGGACTGGTGACTATAAAAATCTTCCTTGGAGCTGTTGCAAATAGAGAATCAGCTCAATAATCCTTAGGACTGAGAAAGCAGAATTTAAACTCTCTCTCCTCCACCTGGTCAACTCTTCAGGATGAAACACTGACACCAAAGTCCTGTGCCAAGCTGATTTCCGTCCCAGCAAGTCACATATACACAAAACCCCCCGCTTCCCACCCCCCCGCCTCCCACCCCCCGCCATGTTCACTGTTCCCCGCTGTACAGTTTCACCCCATGCCTTCAACTTCCTTAGGACGTAAGCGGTTGCCTGATCAGTTAACACAGGTCGGCCTCAGTTTCCCCATCCACGACAAGTAACAGGAACTGAGAGGCTTATTCTGTGCCCGGCCCTATGCCAAGTGCTTTGCATAAATTATCTTACCATTTGAAGTGGGTATTCTAAAAAATACCTCTGCCTCACAGGATTTATTGTGAGGATTAAAGGTAACAGGATTAAGGTAACAGATGCCTGGCTCTCAGAACACTACCTGGCACACAGTCAGTAAATGCTTAACAAATGCTACCCATTATTATCAGCATCTGCTGCTAAGTCGCTTCAGTCGTGTCCGACTCTGTGCGACCCCATAGATGACAGCCCACCAGGCTCCACCATCCCTGGGATTCTCCAGGCAAGAACACTGGAGTGGGTTGCCATTTCCTTCTCCAATGCATGAAAGTAAAAAGTGAAAGTGAAGTCACTCAGTCCTGTCTGACTCTTCGTGACCCCATGGACTGCAGCAGACCAGATTCCTTCATCCATGGGATTTTCCAGGCAAGAGTACTAGAGTGGGATGCCATTGCCTTCTCCACACAGCATCTGGTGATACTTTATTCCCATTTTACATATGAGGAAACTGAGGCTCAGAGAAATTAAAGTCACAGAAATAGTAAGTACCAGGGCCAGGACCCGAACTGGGACCTACCTGGGTACCAAGTCAGCTGCACTCACCACCATGAAGGAAGAGACCTAGTGACCCCATGCCCCCATCCCTGTGCCTCAGGAAAGAAGCAAAAAAATCGTGAGGCATAGCCTCCCAGCGGTGGGGGAAAAGGCTCCTGTCTCCCTGCTCCAGCACTTGCTGGGTCCCAGGGGTCAGCTCACACATACCAAGTGAGCTTGCTCACCCGGAGATAAAGGAGCCAAGATGTCACACCCCAGATAAGAGCAGGCTTGAACCACCCACGGGGTTTCAGACATCATCAACATGTACAGCCCGCAGGCAGCAGGACCAAGCCGGACCATCCTCAGGAGACAACTGAGGCATGCTCAAGCCATGCCCTGGAGACCACATGGTGCTCAAGGCCCGGGTCTCCTCCTTTCCCTGGCCCTCCCCAAGGCCAGCAGGAGTTACTGGGTACACAGAGATGCTCAGTAATTAAATGTTGGCAACACTCCTGGAGCCAAAAGTAAATAAAATTAAATGGACAAAAAAAAAATTAAATGGCAACCCTCTCCACTATTCTTGCCTGGAGAGTTCTATGGACAGGGGATCCTGGTGGGCTACAGTTCATGGGGTCACAAAGAGTCAGACATGCCCGAGCTCACCCTTGTGTAGGTCTGGACACAGCCCCAGACCTCCCTGTGATCCTGTGACTGTGCGGTCTAAACCGCTTTCCTGCTTCGAGCCTTAGTTTCCCTGCCTGGAAGACGAAGCCTCTAACAGCTGAAAGGTCATTGCAACACTGACATTTGACGGTCCAAGGTGACGGACATCACTTAATCATTAAGTATTATTATATTTAATATTTATAAAAGTGTGTTTATATCATAAATTATAAGAGCCTGAACCTGATTCGTGAACAGTGTTTGCTGAATGAATTTATGAAGAACAAAGAAATATGAATGAAACATTTCAGTGGCCTTCAGATGCCCAGAAGTCAGGGCAAAACTGCCAAAAAAATGACTCACATAGCTGATTCTGCAAAGAAAGCAAGCCAGTCCCTCCCTCTGTTGCTGCCCAAGAGAACAAAGATAATGACTGCCATTATTGAGTGCATAAGGCATACCAGGCCCTGTGCTGAGCATTTTACAAGCATTCATTTGCTTATTCCTGTAAGCAATTATATTTCTATTTTACAGATGTGGAAACTGAGGTTTGGTGGGGAAAGAGCCTCCCCAAAGCCACTAACCTCCTAAGTCCACAGAATGAGGGTAGAAACACAGGTCTAACCGACTCCCAAGATCCAAAGATAGCTGAAATGTGCCGCCAAAGGCAAGCCATTTCCCTCTCGAGAACTGCTTCTTCTTGGGGAAGGGGGTAGGTGCTGCCTCTTCACCTTCCTCTTCACCCCTTCTTTCCCAGGTCTCCCTGCCCTGAGAGGCACAGGGACACCCCATCAGCACAGAAGACAGAGGCTTCTGTTTGCTCCACAGAGACCTGTAGAAAGAAGGTCCCTGAAACACAACAGTGAACCCAAAAATGTCCCCAGCTTCTCAGCAGCTGGTCCCTGGAGGTGGAGTCGGGAACCTCCACACCTCTGAGCTCCAGGCCAGACAATGCGGCCATTGAGTGGGGCAGCCCACACCCACGAGGCCTCCGGAACGCAGGGCCTTGCTCCTCCGCCCCCAGCCCCACCCACCACGTTCACAGAGAAGGAATTCTGGTTCCCCTCGAGACTGGCAACTGAGTGCCCCCAGCAAGAAGGAAGAGCCTAGGGGTCGGCCTTGGGATTCCTAAGGAGTGTGGGGGGTCCTGTGAACGCAAGGGGGAACCGCTAAGCCTGTCCAGCACATCTGGCACACCCCCCGGTGGGGGTGGGAATTACTACACGAGATAACCGAGACAGCGCCAAGTGTGCTGGCTCCAGCCCCGGGGCACCCCTGGAATAGCACTGAGGTGATTCAAATTGGGGGTGCCTAACTCCTTCTGGTACTGTCTGACCCAGAAGTCAGGAGCACCGACTTCAGGGTCAATGTCCTCTGAGCTTGAGTCCAAATGCTGCCGCTGTGTGTCTCTAGGCAACACGCTACACCTCTCTGAGCCTCTAATAATATGTGCTCATCTGCAAATGGAGACAACACATTCTCAGCGTGATGGAGTCGTGGGAGAGTAAATGAGCCAGCAGCACATGGAAGAGCAAGCACCAGGCCTGGCGCCTGGCAGAGCATGACAGACGACAGTCACCAGCATCATGGGATGATTATCACCATCGCCACTCATCACACCAGGAAACCAGGGCTGGGGCCAGACTCCAGGGAGACGCAAACTGGATTTTCAGCCCCCAGGGGAGACACAAACAGATCTCTGTCTGCACAGATATTTTTGATCTCTTGACCATCTGTCTGTCCAGCCATCATTCCCGAAAACCAGGGGTAGAAGGGCTCCTGCCGCCAAAGAGAGGAGTGGCCCAGGGCCGTGCCCCCCAGAAGACAGCTCACAACCCACACGACCAGGAAATCAGGGTCACAGGAAGCACAGACACACCGCTGGGAGGCCTGCCTGCCTGCAAGGCCACACATTCTTCCACTAAAGCCATTCGAGGCTTGTGGCACGTGAGACAGTCCTCAGGGACAAGCGGGGCTGAAACCGAGGGAAGCGGGGTGGTGAGGTGGGCATGGCAGGCAGGGGCAGGGCGGGGCTGCTCACAGCCAAGGAGACCTCAAAGGGTGGGCGTCATGTTCTACTACATCCCCAGGCAACCCCCAGGCTTCCTCAACTTACCTCCTGTGGGATAATCTCCAAGGAATGAAACCTGAGTAAGTAAGGGGAGCCCAGGTTCCGACCTGGAGTCAGACATGCATGCGTGCTCAGTCACTCGGTCATGTCCGACCCTGTGACCCCACGACTAGCCCGCCAGGCTCTTCCGTCCATGGGGTTTTCCAGGCAAACCTGGGTTCTAATTCCGGCCCTGACGCTAACTAACCTTGAACAAGGAATGACCTTGGAACAAGTAAGCGTAGAGCGTGGACCCTCAGTTGGAACTACAGAATCTGCCACCTGGGGAGTGAACAAATGGGAAGACTTGGGGAAAGCCCAAGGCTCGGGACCTGGCACTTGGTGGGTGTGCTCCAATCCGTAACACCAGAGGCTGGATGCACGTGGGAAACTGAAATGAGCAGCCCACTCTCAGAGACAAGCCAAGCGCCAGTAGCAGCCCCAGAAAAAGTTGAAGGAACAATCTGAGAGCAGCAGAGAGGAGAGCAACAACACTGGGTGCCCTGGGCAAGTCCAAGCATCTATCTGGCTATACACTCTACAATTTTCCTTTCTTGTCTGCCTCCCCACCCCCACCCCACTGCCCCATAGAATGTGAATTCCTGAAGGGCAGGGCTTTGTGTCTGTGCCCTTAAGACTTCCGGGCACAGAGCTGATGCTCTGCAAACATTTGCTGGTGAACAAATAAATGAACGAGTGAGTCAGTGACTGAACAAGTGAATGGATGAACAGTGGCTGCCCCACCTGCTTCAGGGAGGGGGCGGCCCAGTCACATGAGAGCACGGATGTAGAATACCAGACACAGGTAGGAGGTACCGTGATGGGGACGCACAGGCTCTGCCACAGCGGCAAGCACTGACGGTCCCATCGGTGAGGACCCAAGTCTAAAGGCTCCTGAGACAGAGACCAGTGCGGGCACAGCCAGGAAGGAAGAAGCAGCCCCCGGGATCCAAGGAAGACGTAAGACAGCCTGTCACCTCCGGCTCATCCCTCTGCTTCCCCACTTCCCACCAAGGCCTGCGGTCACCTACTCGCATCAGGGCCAGGCTGGGCGTTAAGGCAGTGGGGCTGCCCAGGGGTGGCGGGGGGCAGATGGGCAGCAGGCGGCCGTCTACAGGCAACAGCGCTCAGCCCAGCTCATAGATGCCATCGGGAGTGTGAGCCCCTGTGGCTGGAGCTGCCGAACCTTCCAGTCAAGCCAGACACTTGGATTCTCACATGAAAAACACCAGCTTACGAAGGGTCACACTTCTGCAGAACTCTAGAGAAAGCCTGCCTTCGGTAAAGCCTGTGGGCCAGGTTTGCACATTTATCTGCCATCTAGACTTTGAACAACAGACATGACCTGTCTGCTGGGTGCCTGGCATGGGGCTCCTACTGTCTTGCCAGCTGGGACACACTGGGTTTCTAGTGAGGTTTGAGATCAGTATCATCACCCTTAATGCCCAGATGGGGAAAATGATGCTCAGAGACACACATGGGGTCACACAACAGCACACAGGCAGCCAGTCTCCAGCCCACATCTGAATGACTGCAAAGCCACTGCTTGAAGGACAGAAGGCAGGGAGGGTGTGTGTGAAGCTGGGACGGGACAGTGAGCGGTGAGGGGGTGGGAAGGTCACACAGGAGTGCTCCGGCGGGGATGACGGCTGGCCGATGGGCTCAGGGGGTGAACTAAGTGCTTGGGAATGTGGCAGGCAAATCCCTGGACCACAGAGTCACCCTTGTGCCTGTGAATGTGACCCAGAGACCGCAGCCCAGCCATTGCAACAGCAGGATTCCAGACAAAACCCCACGTTACCCCAGCCTGGCCATCCACAGCTCCTCGGTTCTACCTGCTCGGGGCTGAGGGTCCACTGTGCCCGAGGTGGAAGCTGGAGGGATTCCAAAGCCACAGGCCCCTCCCCACCAGACACTGCCAAGAAAAGCTCTGTAGGGTAACGGCTCTTCAAGTGGAGGAGGGGGGCCCAGACTGTGTCCTCTGATCAGTTCCCAGTGGTAGCCAGGGCTGGTACCCAGGGTGCGGGGGCACTGTGGCAGTGGGAGTCTGGCTGGTCTGGGTTGGAACCTGGCTGGGAGCCCTAAGCCAATCTTTCTCTCTCTCTCTCTCTCTCTCTCTCTCTCTCTCTGACCCTCAGTCTTCACACCCATAAAATGGGTTGACAACATCTCAATCCCATAGAACTGTGAGGATTTGGCAAGTTAATCACGACAGGGCCCAGCACGGGGAGGAAGTGTCCGGCAAAGGCCCGCTCTCTGTGCTCTTTTGCTGTCCTTCCCTCTCACCAATCCCCTGCCTCCTAATTCACCCTCTGGGCCAAGAAGTCACAAGTTTCTGCACCTGCGTCCCCTCCCTGGGCCGCACAGCACCCTGTCCGTGCAGCAGAAACGGTAAGAAGCAACAGCACGCTTCCCCGGAGGACTCAGAGCGCACAGACTCTCAAGCACTTTGTGCTCAGTCGCTCGGTTGTGCCCGACTCTTTGAGTCCTGTGGTCCTTTATGAAGTGCTATTATGATTACGTGTGTCCCCAGAGTGGATGCCCCTACATGCCTAATGCAGAAGGACACAGAGGTCAGTGCCAGGGAACGCCAGGAGCACCAGGATCCCGCAGGAAGAGGCGCTGCCCACAATTCTGCCCAGAAGGGCCACCACAGGGCACCAAGCTGGCCACAGACATGGAACTCAGACTTCAGAGACAAACAGGCAAGGGCAAAGGGAACCGACGTGGGCCAAAAGGCCTCCTTGGGATCACCCCTTCCGAGTCCCGGGCCCTGCAGGCCAGGAGACGGGGGCAGGGGAGGGACGGAGTCCCCTAGGGTCACAGAGAGCTGGTCCGAGACCCGAGATCTCAGGGCCCCAACTCCAGCGCAGTGCCCTTCGACTGCACTGAGGGACTCTCTAAATGCACGCTGCGCTGTCAGTGACTTTCTCATGTCACATTCTCTTTATAGTTCTTGTATTATTTTAAGGCCAGATATTCAATCTCTGTCGGTGACCAACGGCTACCCTCGGAGCCCAATGCGACAAGCCACAGAAACCCTGGTCGGTGACACGCGGTCACGTGAACACGTGTGGGCAGCGGGCCCCTCCCACCCACAGGCTGCTCCGTGACCCGGGCCGGCACTTCCCCTCGGAGAAGGCTCGCTTTCAGACAAGCAGTCACATTCTGGAAAGCCTGCAGTCACTCCTTCAGACTCACACGCACACACAACTCGGTGTTCATGCACAGGAAGTTCACATATGCCTCACAAGCCTATTTTTGGATTCCTTGCACCAGGAGTCCTGGTTGAAACACCCCCAGATCCGGGAAGCTCACTTATGGGCAAAGCAGCCCTGAGTATATGAAAAAAAAAGTCATCTTACACAATTTTCTGGGAACACAGTCCTCTTGGTTTTCTGTACTTTCCTCATTTGATAGAGACGTAGGATGAGAAATAGACCCTCTCACTTCTACTTTAAGAAAAACAGTGACAGATACAGAGACCAGACATGTAGTTGCCAAGGTGGAGGGGGACTGGGGAAGGAGGGTTTGGGAGTTTGGAATTCGCAGATGTGAACTATTATATACACGATGGACAAACAACAAGGTCCTACTGGTTGGCACAGGGAACTATTAGTCAATCAATATTCTATGATAAACCACAATGGAAAAGAATAGGAAAAGGATTACATATTCATAACTGAGCTATTCTACTGTACAGGAGAAATTAACACAACACGGTAAATCAACTGTAGTTTGATCATTTTTTTAAAAAAGAAAGAAAACCAGCGGTGTGTGCTGGTGACAAACAGCCCTCAGGCTCAGTATTGGGGGCGTCAGGGAGTAGTGAGTCTGAGGCGAATTAGCGAGCGAATCCCCACCTGAGGGGCCACTGCTGCCCAGCCTCAGGCAACCGCTGCCACATCTGCTGGTTGTTCTAAAAAAAAAAGTCCAAAGCCGACAAAATGCTACCAGCAAATTTCTAAAACCATCTTGTGTGCCAAACAAAACCTGCGTGGATCTGTCCTAGCCCGACATCCTCAGTTTGTGACCTAGCTCACAGCCTGACTGGCTCCTCCCAACAACACAAGACGCTGAGAGCGGGAAAGACACATGGTTCTCACCCGAGGGTGATGTGGTCCCCAGGGGACATCGGGCAACACAGAGGCAGAGGCCATGCACGTGTGATCAGTCATGTCTGACTATTATGACCCGATGGACTATAGCCTGCCAGGCTCCTCTGTCCATGGGATTCTCCAGGCCAGAATGTTGGAGTGGAGTGCCATTCCCTTCTCCAGGGGATCTTCCTGACACAGGAATCGAACCCAGGTCTTCAGCACTGCAAGCAGATTCTTTACCATCTAAGCCACCAGGGATAGAGGCAGAGACACAGCTAAACACCCTACAACACACAGGGCAGCTCCCTCCACACAGAAAATGATCCAAACCTTGACGCAGACCGGGCAGAGTCCAAAAGGCCTGGAAGCTCCTCTGGGGAACATGATGGGAGTGGGGGGAAGCTTGCCCCTCCAGCTTAGGGCAGCCGCTGCTTTTTCTATGGTTCCATTAGATTTCAACAGAGGGTTCCACAGCTAAAGATGCTAGGAAAGCGCAGGTGGAGATGATGCAAGTTGAGATATGACCTGGGGGAGCAAGACCACTGGCCTCCAGGGAGAGGTGGGCCCAAACACAACCTCTGTCCCGCAAGTGTTTCTGGACAAGCTAGGCCACCTCAGTCCTAAGAGGACCACCCCAACCTCTGGCCTTTCAGGCTTGGCCAGGCCCAAACGCACCAGCCAAAACAGTGCCCTGGCCTGGGGAGTGTCCCCAGGTGGAGGTCCTGAGACTGGGGCACTGCATGGCCCTGAGGGGGAGGAGTCCCTCCCCTGCTCACCCTCCTTGCCGAGCCCCGTCACTGCCAGGCACCGAGGAGGCCCATGGGGACCACATCCCTTCTACCGTGGAGTACAGGGCCAGGGAGGAAGGCTTTGGCAGGCAAAGGGATCGGGCCAGAATGGAGCAAACTGGTTTATTTTCCTTTAATACTATTTATGGCAAGTGGGCCCTACTTTTCCATTTAGAGTAGTAAGATGAAAGTTTCTTTTTCAATAAATATATTTAACTTCTAAAAAGTGAGTCACCTTAAACAAATACTAACTATTCCAGAGGTAGCAGAATGAATGAGATTTAGGAGAGGCAGCCCTACCAAGAGTGTTACTATAGCTCTTTAAGTCTGAGAATAACAAGGTTATCCCTGGGGGAGGTGGGGTGGGGAAATCCAGGAAGGCTCCCCGACTGTGGAGGCCTTCCGTGCTAAGCAAGGGTCACTGCTTTGTTTGGGAGTCAGCAAGGAGATTCCTGGGCTGATAAACTTGTGCAAAACGTTCTGAGGGCAGAGGGACTTCAGAACTCGACCTGTGCCAGGGCTCCAGGAGTGGAAGCCAGCCCTGCTGTGTGCGCATGAAAGGCCTTTCCTCACCCTGTGCAGATTTCATCATCCACCCTAACATCACTTTTCATCCTTTTGGCCAGTGGCATGATCACAGCAAAGCCTCAGCAAGGTTCACTGAGTCAAAGGCAGAAAGGTCAGAAGAGAAGAGGCTTCCAGAAACCCAGTATGAGGGCATAGTGGGAATGGAAAGAAAGAACTGTGAGAGGAGGGGAGAGGGAGTCAATGGCATTAACTAAGCACCCACTCTGGGCCAGACACTGCTGCCCATGCCCAACGTGCATACCTCACTTAATCCTTACAATGGACTAGGTTTTGTTATCATCATTCCCATTTTAGAGGTAAAGAGCTAGAGACTCAGCGGTTAGCTAAGATCTCAACTGGTGCTACAAGCCAGGACTGGTTCCCTCTTCCTCCACTGCAGGGCAGGGAAGAGGACAATGCATGAGACACACACGCAGAAGAATCAAGGGGACTCCGAGTAATTAATCACACTAATGGCTGAGGCCGAGAGCAGACCCTGGCCTGACTGAAACCGCCGCCCCGCCGAGGTCTCCCGACACCTACAACAAGACCACAACCCCTACCTACCTGTTCTCATCTCCTACCAACCACACCCCAACCCAGGCACACTGGCCCCTCGCTCCCTTTGAACGTGATAAGCACACTTTCACCTCGGGGGCCCTTGCTGACCCCTGGATCCTCCCTCAACTGGGTCCTTCTCGGAGAGGCCTCCCGCTGACCATGCATGAAAGGCGGCTTGCCCTGTTCCTAAGTCACACCTCTGATTTCATATCCATCATGGTCCTTATGGTTACCTGAATCATGTGTTTATGCGCTTATCGGCTGACTTCCTCACCAGACTGTAACCTCCTTCAGCACAAGAACTGTCTCTTGCCCCCACTGAATCCCTGGCCCCTAGAACAGGGCCTGGCACAGAGCAGGCGCTCCGCAATGTGTTCAAGGCCAGAGATAATCTGGTCTCCTTTCACGTGGGTCTCTGCCTCTCTTCCTTTGCCATCTTCCAGTCACAACTTTTGTCTGGTCCTTTACAGGCTCCACTGGTTCCTGCCTCAGGGCCTCTGAGAATACTTCCTGTTCTCTCTAGCTGGAAATTTCTGCTCTCTAAATTTCTGCAGGTCTGCTCTGCAGCCTGTCTTTGGGGCCTTAGCTAAAAGATCACCTCTTGAGAAAGGCCTTCCTTATTTGAAGCATCTGTCCCTGACATGCCTGCCCCCCTCCCACCAAGAACTTCCATCACATCTCCCAGTCTATTTTTCTTTCACACACTTATCACTTGCTGAAGTCCTCTCATTTACTTCTTTATCTGCTGCCATATTGTCCACTTCTACCACTAGACTCTGAGCCCAGTGAGGCCAGGGATCTGGCCGGCCTCGATCATTTCTGTATCCTCCGGGGGGGATCAGGACTGGGCACAAGGATGGAATTCAACAGACACTTGTTTACACGAATAAATGGAGAACCCTGTGATCTGACAGGGCTGCAGGCTTAATTCCTCCAAGATGACCCAAGCTTCTAGAGACAAAAGCCAGAAGTCCCATGGTGAACAGGTAACAGATCACAACAGCAGATCTGCTGTCCTGTCAGAAAGGCTGAGGGAAACCCGGGCTCAGAAGCCAATCAGAGGCGCTTGCAGAACCGTCACAGCTTGCCACGCAGGACTTCGCAGCCACCTTTGCTTCCTGGCCAGATTCTGCACAGGAAAGGCTTCCACCCTGCAAGCTACTGAAAGCTAGGGAACTGTTTCCGTCACAAACAAGGGCAACACCGCCCCGAGGCTGGGCTCTGTGGGCTGCGGGCGCTCTCCTGCCTCCACCCTCCCTAGGGCAGACCTCCACGCCTGCCTCTGCCCTGGATCAGCACCAGGGGAGCATGAAGACAGGGTCCTGCCTACCAGAGGAGGGAGATACCAGGACTGACACTTGCACTGAAATGAGACGGTAGGATGAGAGACAAGAAAGGAGCAGAGAGAAGAGGAAGAGGGGGTACGTTCCACCAAGCGGTCCCCGGGAAGAACTTAAAAGGCCTCATTGTGGAAGTAAAGGTCCGGCTGGCTCTGCAGATGACACTGCGGAGGGCTGCCTGGATGAAGGCCCGAGATGAGCAAAGACGTGGAGGTGCCACCTGCAAGTAGCCTGAAAGGCTGCAGAGAGAGGCCTGGGAAGATGCTGGCAGACAGACTATACCTAGCCCGTGTACCAGGTAATGGGTTTGGAATACATTCTGGAGAGCTGTGGAAGGGCTTTTCAAAGGGCAGTGTGACATGAGCAGGGTCTCTCATCCACAGTATCTGATGTCTGTACGTCTGCCCTTGTAACTAATTCATTGTGTGACTTTAGCTGAAATTCCAACACTTTGGCAACCTGATGCAAAGAACTGACTCATTGGAAAAGGCCCTGATGCTGGGAAAGAGTGAAGGTGGGAGGAGAAGGGGATGACAGAGGATGAGATTGTTTGACGGCATCACCGACACAATGGACATGAGCTTGAGTAAACTCCGGGAGTTGGTGATGGACAGGGAGGCCTGGCATGCTGCAGTCCATGGGGTCACAAAGAGTCAGACACGACTGAGCGACTGAACTAACTAAGACCCTCTCTGGTCCTCAGTTGTCTATTTTTCAAATGAGATGTTGGCTGCGTGACACTCAGCTGTAGCATTCCATGGTTTAGTCAACATAACACTCATCTGTATCCAGGGGTGTGCCAGAGCCAGCTTTCACTGGCTTGTGAGGACTGTGCTAAATTTTCAAGAATTCTTGTAACCTAGTAACATAATCTATGTTTAAAATTAAGTTAGGTAACCTTGTTATTTTAAAAATTGTATTAAAGACAACAAAGATGATACAAAACTCATCAATTATCTAATTATTATAGCACATTCTACTGTTATCTCTACTCTTGAAGTTGTTTAAATCTGTCATATCTGTATGGCAGAAATAACTTCATCATGGAGTGGTCCTACAGCTCTGTTAGTGACATTTTGTTTGAGTCTGAAATTGATCATGGTGGGAATATTTACACCACAGAAACTGGCAGATGATATCAACTAGGGCTGTTCTTTCCAGAGAGGTGACTGTTAAACATTTACCACTATGCCATTCCCACTCCCGTGTAGGAAAAGAGACCCAACCCTTGAAAGGCTTTCCCAGACATCAAAATCTGGTCAGGGCAAGGAGTGGGAACTGGGGAGGGGCAGTTATAAACCAAAGGAAATTCATGAGATCAGCCCAGGGTTTCCCGCATTCGCCTATTTGGGAGGCCTGGGTATACACCCAGAGTTGCATGGTCTACACTGTCTAATGCAACAGCCACTATGTGGCTCTTGAGCCACACAGAACCACATGTGGTTCTTGAGCACTTGAAACATGGCTAGTACAGAACTGTATGTATCAATCCATTCCCTTTTAATTAATTTAAATTTAAAAACTGATATTTGACTCTATTATTGGGATACATTTAAGAACATTGTAACAACCTGAGGACAGGAATCTACTTTTTCATCCAGAAATTTCATGACATCTAAATACAGAGGAAACCTTTCTGATGAAACTGTAGCTCCTAAATTGAGATGTGCTGTAAGTGTGCAACACACACTAGATTTGAAAACTTCAAATGGAAAACTACTAAAATATCTCATCAATATTTTTTTATTGATTACATGTCAGAATGATAATGTTTTATATACTATGTTAAATAAATTATATTACTTAATTTCATCAGTTTCTTTTTGCTTTAATGCAGTAATTAGAAATTTTTAAATTATACATATGGCTCACATTATATTTCTATTGGATAGTGCTAGTTTAGAATAACACTTGCACCATTTGTATTCAAAAGCAGAAGTGATCATAAGAAACTACGAGAAGGGTTTTGTGAAGGTTACAAACTCTAGAAGAAAATGAGTCAATCTTGTCAGATTGTAGGTGGGGTGGTTTGGTGAGTGACCTCCGCCCCACCTGGGAAAAGTCCGTCCCGACCGCCACGGCCGGGCAAGACACCCAGGATGTGAGGGAAACAGTCAGCTTCTCATCCTAAGGTCCAGCCCCTGAAAGCAGACTCTAGGTCAGGGCTGATTTTGTCAAAGACACCCACACAGAAAAGCTGGCCCCTGGAGCCACACAGAAGACCTGAGCCTGGCCACAAGATGGGGCCAAGAATCATCTCACAGAAGGAAACACCAAAAAGTTGGTGCCCTTTAACCTAGTATTTGAGAAGGAGACTCCTCTCTTCCACACTTCCGTCCACGTTGCTTCAGACGGCCCTTCCTTCTCTTACCCCTTGCAGAACTCCTATGCATTCTTAAGATCCAGTTCAAATGTTCCTTTCTCTAAACCCTTTTCTGACCAATGATGTTCCCATCTCACATCCTTGGACTTCTGGCCTAGTCCATTCTGACCACTTCCTGGCGGGCTTAGGTGCTCTCCCTCTTGCCCCCTCAAACCTGATTTCTTTCTAAATGTGTGTCTCTCCCCCATGAGACTGCCACTGGGTCCCTATTACCTTCAGCAATAGTTATCAAACTTCATCAAGCATCAGAGTCACCTAGAAGGCTCCTTACAACAGATGGCAGGGCCCCTTCCCAGAGTTTCTGATTCAGCAGCTCTGAGTTGGGACCTAATATTCAGCATTTCTAACCAGGTCGGTGGTGCTGCTGCTGCCGCTACTGGTCTGAGAGGCTGTACTTTGAGAACCACTGATCTAAAAGACCAAGTGTAAACCTTCTCCTTGGCATTCAAGGCCCTCCACAACCCTGCCTCCAACGACCACCCTCATTTTTTACAATATGCTGGTAGACCCACCAATCCTAGGATACCCAGGATCCCAACATGTCAGAGCTCTGCCACCTCCACACCTCGGCCCAGGCTGATCCTGCTTGAAATCCTCTGCCCTTCTTAATCCACCCAGTCCCAGGGCCACCTTCCTTGATTTCACAATGTCTACTAAAACCCAAATCAAAAATGAGAGGTAACACCTTTAAAGGTCTACAAAGTAACAAATGTACACTGTAGGGGCGGCCAAAGAAGGGGTGAGAAATGATTTTGGCCACAGCAGCAGCCCTGGATAAGAAAGTACCAGCCTAAAGTGACAACCTTGGGACAGAAAATTCTGGTGTATCTATTTAACCAACTTCACCACAGTCACTGTCCAGTTACAAACTGTCCTTTTCCTTCATCAGGTTTTCTAGCTCTGCCACTTTCTAGCTGTGTGGCCTAGCAGGGGAGGGGGGAGACTGACTTAGCATCTTCCTTTCTCACTTTCATCTGTAGGATGAAGATAAAGCAACAGCATCAAAGAATATGATTAAATGACATAATGCGAGTAAAATGTACAGCAAAAGGCCCAGCACACAGTGAGCCTTCAATAAATATTAGCTGCTATTGGCGTTATCTCTGGACTTGAAAAAGTAATGAACTTGGTAAACTGCCACAAACAATAATGGGAACAGATATATAAAAGATGTTTTTCTCAATGCATATGTAATTAGCAATCCAGTGAAGGCTGACTAAATGGAGAGCTGGATGGATAGATGGATGCGTGTGTGTGTTGTGGGTAGGTGGTGAGATGGAAAAACTCAATTGTATGATATCAAAAGTGGCTCTGTGAGGCCAGTATGACGATAGACACTTAAAAATCTTGAAAATTCTCCTAAAGAGATTCTCAAGTAGGAACACACAAATTTCAAAGATGCCCATCACAGAGCTGTTTATAACAGCAATAAAAAACAAAAGCAACAGCCTAACTGCTTAATTGTCAGAAGATGGAATTCTACAGAAAAAGAGAAGATGAAGATGCAGGTGTTTCCCTAAAATATGAAAAGTCATTCTTAATATGTCTTAAACAAGAAGAGTAAGAGTGAAGTAGCAAGTCTGGAATAAGTTCATCCTTTAAAAAAAACCTGTGTATATATAGAAAAAGTCTAGAAAAATTTATTATGTTATTTAAAATGATTATCTTTGGTGTAAAGATTCAGGTGACATTAATCTTTTGCTTTTCTGTATACTCTCATTTTTCTGATAACCATGTATTTAAAATTTTAATTTCTTAAAAGAATAAAAACTTTCTAAAAAGCAGCTCCATGAATCAAGACAGAAGAAATCCACTGTGTCAGCTGTGTGTCCACAAGCAAGGCGCCTGCCCTCTCTGTCACCTCCTCCCCGCCTGGGTCACCATCCAAGGTGCCAGAGACAGTGAACGAGGAAGGGCTTTGAAATCTTCAGCTGATAGTCAGGTGATGGTGGCTTTACTGCTCCCAGTGACATCTAGAAGACTCCCCAAGGAGATGCTCAGAGAAACAAAAGGAAGCTGGCCTCAGCTGGCGAGCAACCAGTTTTAGTGGGCAAAGCTCTGGTCCACTGTCTGGTAGATAGCCAAGTTTCTCATCCCCTTCAGACACTGGCTTTCCTCATTTCTCTGAAATGAGAGGGATGAACTTTGACAGTGGTTTCTAAACCACTCCTTTGGTTTTCTTAAATAACAGGATCCTTTTCTCAAATGAAACACAGATTTCCCCATTAAGTATCAGTAGTTCTGTTCCTAAAAATCAGGCATTCTGACTCCAAGAATCAACTTGGTGTCTATTTCCTATTATTTCAAATGGGAAAAATTATAAAGCATGACATAGCAACTCAGACTGCCCAATAATTTCCTAAAATATATCTAACACTCTCCCTGTACATGATAAACTATCATGATAGGAGGTCCAATGCTTAAAACATTCCCTCCTGGGAACTCCCTGGTGGTTAAGACTCAATACTGCCCCTGCCACTGGCCCAGGTTTCACACTTGATTGGGGAAATAAGATCCCACACGATGTGCAACCAAAAAAAAAAAATCCCCTCCCGACCACCAAATCATTACTGACAACCGGTCCCCGTGGCGCCCCGAGTCTGGGCTGCTCACGCAGAGCTGTTCCCTCCCAGAGGCCCGGGCCCCTGACACGTGCTCCCTTTGCAAACCGTCTACCGGTGAGCCTGACAGTTTTCCAGTTGCATCTATTAATTCATGAGATTTCCTGCACATCATTTCATTACGAATGTTCGGCTGAGCTTGGCAGTCACAAATATGATGTTTGATGGGTACAATACTGGCTGAAAAGAGAGTATGGAAAACGTACCCTCTAGGAAGTTTGGGTTTTATAAACTGAGAGGCTAGAAGAATGTCAATGGGGGAGCCATTCCGCAGGGCAGGCTCTGAAAATCAGGGCACCCCAGAATTCCTCCAAGGGGATGCTGAGTTGGGAAGGTGGGGCTTTGATGCACCTGCACTGTGCATCTTAAAATATGAGGTTGCAGCCAGAGAGTGGGGGCTATTACAGGGCCCCCTCTAGTGCTGCCGTTGAAAGGAAGGCCCCTGGAGCAGCTGCCACAGCGGCAGTGACGACGCCACCAGAACAAGTAATAAAATAGCTCACACTCAGCGAGCTCTGACATGGGCCAGCTGCTCTTCCAAGCATGAATTAGCTCACTGCATCTCTAGAACAACGCAGTGCGCTAGGTACTGGCATCATCCCCATCTTACAGCCGGGGAAACTGAGGCAAGGAGAAGTTAGTAACTTGAGGCCTGGCAGTAGAGCTTCTGAACTCCTTTCTGCTCCACACCACCACACTCAGCCCCAAAGTGGAGAGGCTCTGCAGAAAGGGGAGGGCACTCCAGCCCCTGCCCTCAAAGCAGAAGCGGAGGAAGAGCTGAGGCCCTCAGAGCTGGGCAGGGTCTGGTGGTTTCACCACGGGAGCTGGGGAGGCAGGCGGAGGCAAGCTTACCCACAGCTTCCCGTCGTAGTAGTAGGCGCCCAGGAGCTTCACGATGTAGGGGTGGTCACAGGTGGCCAGGATCTCGATCTCCACGATGTAATCCTCCAGCTCCTCCTCACTGTTGGTCTCGATTACTTTGGCCGCGGCCAAGGCACCCGTCTCCTTGTTCTTGGCCTGAAAAGCAGAAACATGGAAGGTCAGCAGGCATGGTCGGCAGGAAGCCGACCCCTGGGGCTAGCTCAGAGAGGCCCGAGTCAGGGGAAACACAGGCCGGATGTCCAGATGCAAACACGGGGCTGCAGCAGAACGTCCGCTGTTCTGAACAACGGTCAGCGCTCACTCACAATGTCAGCACAGTGGGGCATGTGAGACAAACAATGGTCTGTGGTTAGTAACAAAAATTTTAAGTACAAGACACCTGTACTATGGGATAAATAAAAATGCAAGAACAGCATAGCTCTACAAACAGCCTGGAAAGACTCCTGGCTGTTCTGTAAAAGATCCAAGTCACTGAAAAATAAAAAGTGGTATGATGCTTTTTATATTAAAAAAAATGGAAAACTACTTTTTCATAAATGCTCACACATGAAATGTAAATGCATGGAAAACTCTGGAAAGATACTGCCTAACAGTAGGCTGGGGAGGAGCCTGAAACGGGGACAGAGACAAAGGACACTTTTACTCTCCCTGTATTGCTTTAAAATGTTAAAAGAATGTTTCGAGCATTTATTTGCATTATGTCACATATATTAAAAGCAAAATTAAAAGAGTTTTTCGTAGATGTACTTCACCTGGTCCTAACAACACTTTCTTATTTGATGAAAAAGAGAGTAAGAGGATTTCACATCTACAAGGATAGATATAACTCTCTAAAAACAGAAAATAAGTGTTGAGGATGTGGAAAAACTGGTACCTCTGTGCATTGCTAGTGGGCAGAAAAGCGGTACAGCTGCTGTGGAAAAGAGCTTGGCAGTTTCTCAAAAGGTTAAACATAGAACTACCATACGGCCCAGCAGTTCCACTCCTAGGCATATTTGCAAAAGACCTGCAAGCAGGAATTTGAGCAGTCTCTGTACACCAATATTCATAGCAGTGCTATTCACAAGAGCCAAATGGTGGAAACAGCCCGAGTGTCCATCAGCAGATGAATGAAGTAATGAAATAGGGTACAGTCAGTCCTCCTGTATCCTAAGTTCCACATCCTCAGATTCAACCAACTGAAGATCAAAAATATTCAGGAAAAAAAATCAGAAAGTTCCAAAAAGCAAAGCTGGAATTTGTCACGTGCCTGGCAACTATTTACATATCATCTACATCATATTTACAACTATTTACATAGCATTTACATAGACTTCGGTATCAAATGTAATCTACAGATGTTTAAAGTATACAGGAGAACGTGCACAGCTTATATGGAAATACTACGCCATTGATGTAACAGACTTGAACACCCATGGATTTTGGTATCTGTGGGGTTGTCCCGGAACCAGTCTTCCTGGGAGGATGATTTACACATTCAGTGGAGTACTATTTAGTCTTAAAAAGAAAGGAAATTCTGGCACAAGCTAGATGAATGATGCTTCATGGATGAATCTGGAGGACATTATGCTAAGTAAGAAATAATACAGTCACAAAAGGACAAATATCACATAATTCCACATAAATAAGGTATGTAGAATAGTCAATAAACTACTTTCATAGAGAAAGAAAGTAGAATAGAGGCTGCCAGGGGCTGGTTACCAGCAGGAATGAAGAGTGAAGTGTTTAGTGGGTACAGAGTTTCTCTTTGGGATGAGGCAAAAGTTCTAGAAATGGATAGAGGGGAAAACGGAACAAACACTGTGAACATACCTAATACCACTGAATTGTACAGTTAGAACTTGCTAAAACAGTCTATTTTATGCTCTGCATATTTAACCACAATTAAAACTGAGAGTGAGTGAGAGAGAAATAACTGTGTAAGCAGTGCAAGCGATTTCACCCACAATGAGCTAGTGCCCAGGAGAAGGGGCAGAGCCCAGCCGGTCCTGGGAAGCCTTGGGGTGGGGGGCACGTCTGGGAGCACCCACCCACTGTGCCGCTGGTCAGGGGAAAGGGAATCCCCAGGTTGAAGAGAGCACACCTTCCTACAACACGGGCCTAAAGGCCAGCCGCTCGTCTGCAGCCTTTGAACAGCAGTCTGGAGGAAAGCGCATGAAAACTGGGCCACCCTAGACTTCACCACCTCGGTGCTGCTCCGAGGACAGCACCACACGGCAGTGCCTAACAGAACAGCTCCGCCACCTGAGCCGATGGGCACGCTGACGGTTGCACCACCCAGCACCCTGCGGAGGACAGCGCGCGTTCACCGCACCTCGCACGGTAACCCTTCTGCGGACTAGAGAGAGGGACAAGGCTGGAACCTGAGAGGCAGCCCAGAATCTGAACCTGGGTCCTCTAACCTTCAGCATTCTGGCACTGCACACTCCTCGCCAAGGTCCCCCGTCACCCCAGAACTCAGGAGCCTCTGAGACCAGATGCCCCGCCCGTGGTACCGGTGATCCAGACCCATCCACCCCCACCCCGGCCCCAGGGAGCTCAGGGGCCAGCTGGGGAGACCCAGCTCTGCCGGCAGCGGTGAGACAGTGCCTACAGGGAGTGGGCGTGGAAACTGGGAGCGGGCGCCACGCCTGCCAGGGAACCTTCTGGAAGGAAGTGACGCCAAAAGGCAACTTGTACGCTCATTTGTAAATTTATTCTCAGTTTAGGTAAACATTTCCATTAACTGAGCCACCAAGCCCGCAGGTTCCACAGTGACAGTAACGCTTTTGCATTTCTCAAGGGCCCACTCCACATGGGACGCTTGTCTACACTTCGACACGTGGTAACTCGTTTATCTCCCCAACCACCCTGCCAGGTATGTGCGACTGTTACCTCGGATGAGGAGACCGTGCGGAGTCCCAGCAGCTCGGGTGACGCAGCTGAACGGGAACACAGGCAGCCCTGCTCACGGCTCCGCACTGCTGGTGGCCACGCGGTCTAGGGAACTTTCCACGTCTGGCCCAGAAGCTCAATTCAGGCAACGGACTTTCGTGTGGGGCCATTCCCTGAGGCCACCGTCTATCCTAGACACCCTGCTCACCCGGCCCGCCTGGGTCAGGGCCTCCCCCCAAACCCAGTTTTGAAAACTTGCTTGGAACGCCTTAGAAATTCATCAGTTAAGCAATCAGGCGCTCTCTCTCTCTCTCACACACACTTAACTGATGATGTACCTGCCCTTTCATTTCTTGTAAAGCTGATTTTTTTCTGTCCCACTAGAAGACCATCAAAGCATCCTTTCACAGTCCAGCACTCACGCTCCTCCTCCTGTCCAGATCCAGAAGCAAAGTTAAGGCCCACTCTGCTCATTTACAGAAAAGACAGTAGAGGGCTTAGCAAGTAGCTGCGGCCAGAGCCAGGTGACCGAGGCAACCACCGTGACCACGCCCTCCGAGCCCCTGCCACAGCAGAGCAGGGCCGGCTAAACTAGCAAAGGCTGCCTGCACCTATCCATCTTTCACTCCCGAGAGCTGGTGAAGGAGGCTGCAGTCACCTTTTCCCGGGTGTCCTTTAAAGGACTCCTCTCCTGCAGGTAGAAGAGGACCGGGCAGGGGCTGTTTTCCGGGAGCATTAAACCTGCCTTGCCCTCCACCCTGAAAGGCAGCACTGACCACAGGTCCAGCCTCAGGCAGGGTGCCAACATCAGTACTGAGGAACGCCCGCCTGGCACCTCTCTCTGAGTTCACGGGGACCCAGAGCCTGCCAGAGAGGGGCTGGTAGCAATCATGGCACATGAAGTGACCTGGCCAAGTCAAATTCTCTAAAAGCCTGGTTAAGGCAGTGTCAACTGAAAAAAAATGCACGTGAGAGCTGTGAGTTAAGTTTTATTTGGGGCAAAATGAGGACTATAGCCCAGGAGACAGCATTTCAGACAGCTCTGAGAGACTGCTCCAAAGAGGCAGGGGGAAGATTAGTATGTATGTGATTTTGGTCAAAGAGGAGTATGTGCAATCAAGCACATATTTTTTGCAGAAGATGTCTGCTAGTCATGAAAAACTGATGTCACTATAAAGGATTTTAGTGCTTTTCTAGATACGAGAAGATGCAAGACTACTCATAAAATTGTCTCCTGAAAACATCTACCTGAAGACCTGTTCTGCCAGTTTTTCCCAGTGCACAGAGTGCCTTGTTTCTAATCTCCACTCTGAACTCCCTTCAGGGGGTGTTGAAGGTCAGCAGCTCATAATCTAATCCTTGTAGAGGTAGATGGCAAGTGCCAGTGTAGGTGACAGCAGCAATTTATCACCTGAAAGCCACAGAGAAAGTAATAATCGCTGATTATAAAACAGTTAACACTGTCTGAGCACTCACTACATGCTGGGACAGGCCTTAAACCGAATTTCTCACTTCGTCCTCAACTCAACCCTTAGAGACAAATACCAGCATTCCCAGTAAACAGATGAGGAAACAGACTCAGAGAGTCACAGTAAATGCCTCAGGTCACATAGCACATGGGAGGGTGAAGGGTGAATCCAAATCCAGCCTGCCTATCTCAAAGAGCCTGAGCTCTACATCACTTCTCAGCATCCCGTCCTGGCAAGGGCCCAGTGTTCCCTGCGCCACCTCCTCCCTTTGCTAAAGATAAATGACAACCACAGCCAAGAGCAACCACTCATTGTCAGAGTGCTTGGTAGCTGCGGAGGACTAGAGATGCCAGGACTTAATCTGCCCAGGAGTGAGGTGTCAGCCACCATGCCCATTTCCCAGACGAGCAGACTGAAGCCCAGAGAGACATCAGGACCCACCCAGGATGGGGAGCTGCAGTGGTCCTGCTCCCAGCCCCGTGTTTACTACACGGGGCTGGTGGGAACCAGCTTATTCTCCATTCATTCATTCAAGCATCATTTACGGAGTGCCTATTATTTGTGAGGCACTTTTCCAGTGAAGAATTTCCTCCTAAAGGCTGGAATTATTGCCCTCCCATAACATAATTCACCCTTCCCTGATCTTTCTTCAGAGGAGCCAACCCACTCTCATTCCCAGTCCCCAAGCTGTAATGGGGCTGATCCCACCACCACCTCTAAAAGCAGGCAGATAACTTATGCCGTCCAATCAGTACACTGCATTCCATCTTACCACAGTGATTGGTTCAAGGATAGACATGTGATCAAGTCAGCCAATGAAATGCAATCTCAGAATACTGCCCTAAGCCCTCTTTCACTGCTAGCCTCTGGCACTGCCTACCACAGTCAGGCTGCCAGGTCACTGTCCTCCCAAGGGGAGCCTGAAGGTGAAACTAACTCCAAAGTAGCAGAGCTTAGAGAGGGCCCAAGAAGACACTGCTAGATCCCCTCAATTAATTTTTACAAGAGCATGGTATTATTAAGAGTCTCTTTCTTTCTTTCAGCAAAAATTGTTATTTTTAATCAGTCAAATAGGGTAAACAAGCATAATTGTCACCTTTTTGTTAAGCAGTAGAAAAAAAAGATATTTTGTAAAGTCTTTCACCTAGAAAGAATTAAAGTATTCAAATATGCTGAGATACTAGTATACTAGCTATGTATATATATGTAGACATATACCATAAATGTGTACATAATAATGCATCAGTCAGGGACACAGAACTGCCATATGACCCAGCAATCCCACTCCTGGGCATACACACCGAGGAAACCAGATCTGAAAGAGACACGTGTACCCCAGTGTTCATCGCAGCACTGTTTATAATAGCCAGGACATGGACGCAACCTAGATGCCCATCAGATGAATGGATAAGGAAGTTGTGGTACATATACACAACGGAATATTACTAAGCCATTAAAAAGAATACATTTGAATCAGTTCTAATGAGATGGATAAAACTGAGGCCCATTATACAGAGTGAAGTAAGCCGGAAAGATAAACACCAATACAATATACTAACGCATATATATGGAATTTAGAAAGATGGTAACGATAACCCTATATGCAAGACAGAAAAAGAGACACAGATGTATAGAACAGACTTTTGGACTCTATGGGAGAAGGCAAGGGTGGGATGATCTGAGAGAACAGCATCGAAACATGTATATTATCAAGTGTGAAACAGATCACCAGCCCAGGTTGGATGCATGAGACAAGTGCTCAGGGCTGGTGCACTGGGAAGACCCAGAGGGATGGGATGGGGAGGGAAGTGGGAGGGGGGATCGGGATGGGGAACACATGTAAATCTATGGCTGATTCATGTCAATGTATGGCAAAAACCACTACAATATTGTAAAGTAATTAGCCTCCAACTAATAAAAATAATTGGGAAAAAAAAAATAATGCATCAGTCAGCTCAGTTCAGTTCAGTCGGTCAGTCCTGTCCCAATCTTTGTGACCCCATGAATCACAGCACGCCAGGCCTCCCTGTCTATCACCAACTCCCGGAGTTTACTCAAACCCATGTCCATCGAGTTGGTGATGCCATCCAGCCATCTCATCCTCTGTCGTCCCCTTCTCCTCCTGCCCCCAGTCCCTCCCAGCATCAGGGTCTTTTCCAATGAGTCAACTCTTCGCATGAGGTGGCCAAAGTATTGGAGTTTCAGCTTCAGCATCAGCCCTTCCAATGAACACCCAGGACTGATCTCCTTTAGGATGGACTGGTTGGATCTCCTTGCAGTCCAAGGGACTCTCAAGAGTCTTCTCGAACACCACACTTCAAAAGCATCAATTGTTCAGCACTCAGCTTTCTTCACAGTCCAACTCTCATAACGTAGAATAAATACATATAATAAAATACCTAACATTAAAACTATCCTGAATGTGATTTATTCCTTGTCTGACATTTCAAAATGCATTTCTGAATTTTGTAGCTCCTTTTGGTAGACATTAGGGCCATTATTTATCATTGCATTGTGATTAAGTATGTCCAGGTTCACAAAACTTGTAGAGAACAAGAGTGATGGACACTCAGGTTTACTATTCAGTGAAGAAGACACAGTGACTGCCCTTAAGTTCTAACATGAGATTATAGGATGGAGCATATGAAAGCAGCTTGGCTTCTCTTGGTCTGGAACTTGAGAATACATACATCTATAACAGCCTCATTATATACATGCAAGAAAACTGCTGCTCAGAAAGGTGAAGTCACTTGCTCAAGGTCACAGAGTAGGTAAAAGAGCAGGGCTGGAAGTTAAATAGAAGCCTGTGTGACTTCAAAATCCATGTTTCTGACCATTTTGCCAGAGGTTCCTGTAAATTCTGCAGTAGGAGAAAGGGGAAATGATAGCCAAGCTCTCTCCAGAGTCTGATGTGAGGGCAGCTTGGAGAGTGGGTGGGTACTGGAAAGCTAAAGGTTGTCCACGTGGATGGGACACAGTGGGAGTTGACAGACAAGAAGTCATATAAAGAACAAACGGCCATCTGTGGCCTCTGACGTCCATGTCTCCCACCGACTGAGGCAAGACTGGGGTCCAGCGAAGGACGGACGGCAAGAGCCCCCACCCAGCCCTCCACTGCTGGCCAGCGGTGACTAACGCCTCGCCCCACACCCTTGAGAGCAGACACACACAGTGGCCACTTGTGTTTTCTGCCCAGGCACCTCTCTGGAACAATCCCCCCCCTTGTGCAGCACAGGGGCCCGGCCCCAAGGAGGTGGGAACAACCCTTCCAGCAGAAGCCCTGCCCAAGCCAAGGGGCCCAGCCAGGGGCTGAGGGCTTCCTGAAAGTCACCCACACAGCCACCGCTAGCTGGGGACGGCCCCCAGGCCCTCCCTGCCCTCCTGGCTGCAGCCTGACCACTGTGTCCCTCCCTCCCCCTCCTCCAGGAAAAGGACTGATATCACAGAACACAGGGACCAGAAAGAACTCAGTCGCCCCTCTCAAACCCCAGCTCCCAGTCCCCAGTCTGCAGCTGGGGAAACTGAGTTTGTGAAGGTTATGCAGTGCCCAGAGTGCAGTCTGCGGCGACTGCGTTATCTGCAGAACCAGGTAAATGAGAGCGCAAAAGCTGAAGGGCCTGATTGGCGGGGGCGGGGGGTGGGGGCTCCTGTTGCCAGGGCACCACTCACTTCAGGCCTGGGAGCCCATGGAGCTGCCTGGAAATGAATCCTAAAGTGGGGCAGCAGGGGGACTAACCTGCATCTGTTTTCCCCTGAGGACTCACAGCACCAGCTGCTTTTGGGAACGGCCTCTCTTTCACTCTTCGTGCAAGAGTTTCAGGAAGGGCTGAGCCCCCCAGTCCTGGCACACAGCCCAGCCCAGCCCCTCAGTCTGGACCCTCTCGGTCACACCTAGTGGCAGGCCAACAGGGCTGCACCCAAGTGGTCTTTTGGGTTTTTTTTTATTTTTTGCTAAACTTATCAGCAAATACATCTTTTTTTTCTTTCTCCTGGGTTGCTGAACTGTAAGATGGGAAGGCTAGAGGTCTTGGAGCCCTTTGGAGAGCCTGCCTGAGGATGAGGCCACGACCAGGGAGGCCACAATGGAGGAAGGCGCACACTGAGGGTCTGTGGGACACCTGGAGCCAGCCGGTCCTGAAGCAGGCCCTGCCCTTAGACTCCTTTTGGATGACTGTCTTTTGCCACCAAAAAGGAAATGAGCCCCCAGCTCTGCGGTTGTTCTAGCAGCCAGTAGACACCTATGAAAACACTTCACCACGCAGAGCTACCTTCACTCCCAAAGGCACCATGATCTACAAAGTGACCTTTACTGCGGCTTCTGAGGGCCTGACAGATAAAATGGGATCCGCAACCCAGATGGGAAATGTAGTTACTAACAGGCCCCAGGCAAACAGATTCTTCTGCCAAAAGACTCCTCCTCCCAGAAAGCAGAGAAGGTCACATTACACTTTTGAATTAACAAAGAAGGAAAAATGATAACCTCCAATGCTGGTAAGCAAACAAATGGTAAAATAGGTAAACTCATTACTGATGAGAACATAGACAGATTCAATCTCATAAAGATCAAAATTGGCAACAGATTTTCAGAGCCTAGAAAATACCTTTTAAGCCTATTAGCACTCACTCCTGAGAATGTAAGGCCAGGAAACAATTCCAAAAAAGACAACAGAAAACATGTACTAGGATCAAATTCACATTAGCCCACAATAATGGCAAAAAAAGTGGAAATAACCTAAATATTCAACCCAAGGATGATAGTTAAATTACTTAGTGGGATATTAAGCAATCCTTTAAAATGATAAACAGGAAAATAATATAATAATAAGAAAAAGAGAATTGAGCGATAATAATAAGTAAATGAAGCTGGATGATAAAATTATAGCTAAGCTATAACTGAATCTGCCTGCAATGCGGGAGACCCAGGTTCGATTCCCTGAAGAAGGGAATGGCAACCCACTCCAGTGTTCTTGCCTGGAGAATCCCATGGACAGAGAAGCCTGGCGGACTACAGTCCATGGGATGGCAAACAGACACAGCTGAGCCATTAACCCTTTCACACTTCACTTTCTGGACAAGGAGGTCCTGAAACACAGATTAAGGAATCCAAGTGGTTTCTAAAGGTGGTTTTCACTCAATGGACATCTAGCAATCAGGCATAGGGGTCTTGGTGAGGACAGACTGGGACTGAGGCACAGAAAGTGACCCCTTCATCCAGAACTTGCTTTAAATGTTTCCAGAGATGAGCACCCTGTCCTCTCAGGAACCCCCTGAACTGCACTATCCAATGTGGTAACTACTAGCCTCAGGTGCCCATTTAAATTACCTGAAATTAAATGAAACTTAAAATGTAGTTTCCCAGTTACATTAACCCCAGTGAATAGTGATTACCATACTGAGTAGAGCAGATGCAGAAGAGTCTCATCACTGCAGAAAGTTCTAGTAAGTGGGCAGCTTTGCGCATGAGGCTGCACCTGGCAGAAGAGGCATTCTCATAGAGGTACCACAGTCACACTCGAGTGTACCAGCTCCAGCCTCAAAAACACGCATTTCTTTTTCTAGGAATGAGCAAAGGCTTCAGTGCAGAGAGCGGGTAGAAGAACCTTGGGTGGGGACCAGTTGTGAGGTTGCCTAGCAACCTGGCTGGGCAGCAGGCGTGAGGAAAGCCTCGCAGCTGACCTGTCAGATGAGCAGCCACAGCCAGCGGGTCAGAGCCAAAGCATGGAGCAGTCAAGGCGAAAGGTTTCTGTTTTCCGCGTCCCGCTGCCTGACTCTGGACACGCAGCCAGGCCTGTGCCCAGCGAGGTTCGGGCCGCTGGAGCCAAGGAGGGGCTTGGCCTCTGCCCCACAGTGTGCAGCTGGGCTGTCCCTGCCTGCACACACCCAGTCTCTGTGTGGTGACAACGGTCACCAATCGTGGGGAAACCTTCAACTCTTATTAAGGAAGAAGGAAGCTGGGCCCTGGAGGAAACCCGCCACGTGCAAGGGAAGGGCTCAACACCAGCTCGAGCAGGGGCTCCGCGGGCCGCGGGCAGGATGGGTGGCAGTTATGGCCTTGGGCTCAGACGCTGCCACCGCCCCGGGCTGGCAGCATGAGTGGGGGGCAGAGTGGAGCCACAGCCCCACAGCCCCGCCTTCCCGAGGCTTGAGTCCTTGGGGGCCACGATGCCAAAGGGCCTGCCGAGGCCTCCTATGGTCTCTTGAGGCAGGATAAGGGGTGTCCCACCTTAGCCAGCACGGGTCCACGAGATTTGCAAAGCCCTGCCGGCTCCTCCCGTTGAACGGCAAACAGGCCCAGGTCACACAGCTCGGCAGTGGCTGCCGAGACTCCACTCAGGTCCAACCCACTGCCTGCTGTGCTTTCCGCTCCCGAGGACAATCTCCAGGAGCTCCTGCCCCGCGGCGGTGTACACCAGTCCCTCTCCCCAGCTCCCTCGCTGCCTTCCACCGGAGACCTTCTTAGGATGAGCCCTCAAAGGCTCCCTGCTGCTGACGTGATAAAGCCCAAATTTCCGGGCCTGGCGCCCCTGGCCCTGGTGATCTGCCCCTTCCACGCTTCCAGGACTCCATCGCTCCCCTGCAATCACCTCCTGCGACAGCCAGGACCTGATGCCCCCTACTTCCAGGCCTTTCTTGATGCTCCTTCCTCCATGAGGAGTGCCTTCACCATACCCGTGTTTAACCACTCCACAAAGTCTAACTCAACCCCAGCCTGCCCCATGAGAAGTTCCCAGAACCCCAGCTCCCATCCTCTGCTAGAACTTCTTCACACCTTACTAGGGCTCTCATCACAGTTCACCTGGTGCCACAGTCCCTTTTTTTCTTTTATTTTGGGCCTCTGTTGCTGTGCATGGGCTTTCTCTACTTCTGGTGAGTGGGGGCTACTGTCTGGTTGCAGGGCCTCTCACTGCGGGGGCTTCTCTCATTGCAGAGCACAGGCTCATTGCTCTGGGGCCTGTGGGGTCTTCCCGGACCAGGGATCAAACCTGTGTCCCCTGCCCTGGCAGGGGCATTCTTAACCACCACACCACCATGGAAGTCCTCCACAGTCCTCTGCGTTCACAGATTCTCTGACCTGTGAGTCCTGAAAAGCTAACGCCCATCTCTGACTCGTCCTGTCCTATCCCATACAACCTGTTACAGAAGAGCCAGTGGGTGGATGGGAACATGGGTGGTGTGTGTACAAGCAGCTGAGAGCATGGCTGGGCAGATGGTAAGGTGGACGCACAAACAGGAAGCGGGTGAGTGTTAAGGGTGTATGTATAGATGTACAGAATACTGTACTATGGATGGATGGGTGGGTGGGAAAATGGGTAAGAGGGAGAGTGTATGAAAGGATGGGTGTGTGGGAGGATGGATGGACAGCTGGGTGGATGGATGGGAAGATGAGTAAATGGGCTGACGGGCAGATGGACAGACTGACAGATGAATGACAGACTAAGAGGAGGAATCAGTGGATGGGAGGAGAGACGCATGTGAGAGAGGGATAAAGGAATGAAGGTATGTCTAGGGAGTAAACCATCGTCACATCTTCCTTTCTTCTCTAGACACCAGAGACTACCCTGTTGCTGGCTTCTACGAACACCAGCCTGTCGGGTGTTACTGCCTTCACCTGGCACTGTGTATTTATGGTTTTTAGTAGCCTAAAACCACGTTTGTCTTGTTCACCAATGTATTATTAATAATATTATTAAATTACTGTATCTGGCCAATATGTACTTTAAAATAACAGATGGATGGATGGGTAGATGAATGGATGAGAGGATGAATTGGTATGTGTATCTCCTTGTAAACAGACAGAAGTAAGGCCCTCCACATAAGAGAAGAAAGGAAAGTGACAAGAAGTTCATTGTCTCCTTAACACACTGAGATTGCTGAATCTAATCTGTTCTCTGGTTTTGGAAGACAGGCCCTCTTTACCTTGGGGGAGCCAAAGCCTTTGACTGGGCCAGGACACACACAGTTAATGAGAGGAAACCACTTCCTGATCAATAATCGCCGGGCCAAGTTTCAGCTCAGTGAGAAACGAAACGACTGAGTTTCAGAACAAGTGACACTTAAGGAGAGCAAAGCTTACGAAGCACAAAAGCAGTGGCATGGCTTCAAAGACGGGCATTTAACCTCTGTCCCCTCGGGGAGGAGGACCCTGGCAAGCCATGCCGGCACAGCACAGAAATGCTGAGCCCCAGAATCCTTCTGGGCCAGCAAATAGAAAAGTAAAACCCAAATAGCATTGGCCCCAAAGATACCACAGCGTGGCCTTGGCCAAAATCCCGCGCGACCTGGCCAACTTGGCTGGGGATGTGGGAGCTTTCGGCTCTCAGCTCTTCCAAAGTGCTAGGGAATCCAACCGCATGGACCGGGGACAGGAGCGGGGACCGGTGACCGGGGCTCTGCGTCCTAAGAGTCCTGCTCCCACCTGTCTCAGGCTCCCTCTACTCAGAGGGCGGAGCGCTGAGTCACGGGCAGGGGCAGGCAGCCTGGGGTCATGAGCACAGAGGAAGGAAGCACCTTTATCCAGGCCCTGATGCAAACGGCCGACTCACTGGAAAAGACCCTAATGTTGGGAAAGGTTGAGGGCAGGAGGAAACGGGGGCGACAGAGGATGAGATGATTGGATGGCAACATCGACTCAACAGACATGAGTCTGAGCAAACTCTGGGAGACAGCGAAGGACCGGGAAGCATGGCGGGCTGCAGTCCATGGGGTCACAAAGAGTTGGACACAACTCAGTGACTGATGAACAACACGCTCCCTGCACCAGGCCAGGCACTCTACTCAATCTTCACCACGAGCTGGGAGTCATGTACTCTTATCAACCCTGTTTTCCAGTCAGTCCCAAATCTCAGAGAAGTTCAGGCTACCCTGTGTTTTCAATCAACAATCCTTGTGTGCAGGGTTTTTTTAATTATTATTATTCCAAAAGCATTATGTACCTTTTGGCTCACTGAGCAGCACCATGGCGGTCAATAAGAACAAGTGCCTTATGAAAGGAGGTAAAAAGGGAGCCAAGAAGAAAGTGGTTGACCCATTTTCTAAGAAAGACTGCTATGACATGAAAGCACCAGCAATGCTGAATATAAGAAATACTGGGAAAACATGAGTCACGAGAACTCAAGGAAACAAAATCGCACTGACAGCCTCAGGGGTTTGTGTTCTTGGGGTTTTTTTTAATATTTATCTTTATTTATTTGCCTGTGCTGGGTCTCAGTTGTAGTCTGTGGGATCTAGTTCCCTGATCAGGGACTCCTGGATTGGGAGCATGGAGTCTTAGCTACTGGACCACCAGGGAAGTTCCAAGAGTTGTGTTTTTGAAGTGAGCTTTGCTGATCTGCAGAATCATGAAGTTGCATTTAGAAAATTGAAGGTAACTACTGAGGATGTTCAGAGCAAAAACCTGCCTGACTAATAGCCACAGCATGGATCTTACCCATTACAAAATGTGTTCCATGGTCAAAACATGGTAGATCATGGCTGAAGTTCACATTGATGTCAAGACTACCAGGGGTTATCTGCTTCATCTATTCTGTGTGGGTTTTACTAAAAAACACAACAATCAGATTTGGAAGATCTCCTATGCCCAGCACCAGCAGGTCTGCCAGGTCCATTAGATGATGGGACTCGTGACTCGAGAGGTGCAGGCAAAAGCTGAAAGATGTCATCAACAGATTGATTCCAGACACACTGGAAAGGACACAGAAAAAGCCTGTAAATCTCTTTATCCATTCCATGATGTCTTTGTTAGAAAAGTAAAAATGCTGGAGAACATCAGGTTTGAATTGGGAAAACTCATGGAGCAACCATGGTGAAGGCAAGAGTTCTGGAAAATCTCCTGGGGGTGAAATAGGTGTTGAAGTTGAACAGGCTGATGGATATGACCCACCAGTCCAAGAATCTGTTTAAAAATCAGACTTTTAATGGTGACAAAACATCTTACCTGTTATTTAAAAAAAAAGAATTATGTACGTGTTAAAGAACATCTTCAAAATATAATGGTACCAAGAAGGAAATCAAACAAGGCATCGTCCCAAGATGCTGCCTTCAGCATCTTGGAGCACCTCCTCCCAGGATTCCACTGTACGGATGTACCCACCCCAGCACTTCCCAGCTGTGTGGTCCCAGGGGACTTAGGTGACCACTTTGCCCCTTGTTTCCTACTTGGAACAGCCAAGATGTTCACAGTTCCTGCCTTACAGGCTAATGTGAGCATTCCGTGAGTTAACATGTCAAAGATGCTACGAGCAGAACTCAGTCATAGTGAGCATTCCACAATAATTCACTCATGCTTTTTTTTTCCCCTCCCCACAAATGTATTCTTGCATACTTCACAAAAACGGGATTTAACTGTATACACTGATATGTCATTCTCCTTTTTACTTAGCAATATGCCATGAACAGCTGTTCAGATCACAAAGCACTCTTCCACAGCATCCTCTCCAACTACTGCAGTCTGAATGGTGGGTCCACTGTGGATCTAACCAATCCCCTGTCATTGGACTGTCTATCCTGGTCATGTGTGCTGTGTTCAAAAGCCTGAGACGGGATCTACAGATAGCCAGACAGGTCTCCAAACAGCAGGGCCACTGCACCCCTCCCAGGTCACACAGGCAGGGACCCTGGAGAGGTCTGAGACGGGAGGCCAAGCCTGGGTCAGTTCTGCTGAGTCCTGGCTGGGTGCCCTTGGGGACTGGTCTGGTAAGATTACAGGTGTAAAGATATTTTGGTCCTGCTTGTGAGAGGGACTGTATTCTCCCCATTTTCCAGAAGGAAAAGAAGCTGAGGCTCAGAGGGACAGCATCACTACCCCAAGTCACACAGAGAAGCAGCAGCCTCGCTGCAACTCGCAGGGTGAAGAGCGTCACCAAGTCCGGAGCCTCCGAGGAAGGCTCCTGCAGCAGGCACGGGGTGATTCAGGGGTCTTCCGAAGTACACCTTGCTGGCCCCGGCAGTCGGTCCTGCATACAGCCTGGAGACTCAGGACAAGTGACAGAGGCCGGCAGTGGGCCCTGGGGTCCAGATTCCCCATGAACAGAAGCGCGGCACTCACCGCTCCTCAGCCCCAGCTGTCAGCTAGACGTGGGGGCTGGGGATGCTGAGGGCACCCGAGGGAAAGGAGGGCTCGAGAGAGATCCAGGCCTCCCCAGCCTGGCAGCAGGGCCGACCAAGAGGCAAACCAAAGGTAGAAAGAACCTCAAGGCCCAATAGAGAGGCATGCCAGCTCCGTCAGGGTCATTCCTCAGGGCGACAAAGCCAGCTTTGTGGGAACCGCCTCAGAGGGCCAAGAATCGGGCCTGGGAGGCCAGACACGCCAGGCCAGAGCTTTCCAGGAAGGAGGGCGAAGGGCAGCAAGGCGCCGGTGCTGGCTTCTCCCTCCCGGGCGTGACTGCCACTATTCCAGACATGGCCTTGGCTATGCTGGGCCAGCGGGCCAGGGGGCGGGCACAGAGCTCGCCGGGCAGCAGACTTCCAGAAGGGAGACAGTAAAGAGCCTCTTTACTGAATCACGTTCATCCTCACAGCCCAGCGGCAGGGGAAAGAGTCCGCCTGCCGATGCAGGGGACATGGGTTCAAGCCCTGGTCCGGGAAGATCCCACATGCCACAGGGCAACCAAGCCCACACTCCACAACTGCCCAGCCTGTGCTCCAGAGCCACACTTCACAGCTCCTGAAGCCCGCACCCCCGAGAGCCTGGTTCCACGAGAGACGTCGCCTCAGTGAGCACCCGGGGCAGCGCAGCTGGAGAGGAGCCCCCACCCTCTGCAACGAGAGGGAAGTCCACGGAGCAACGCAGACCCAGCACAGCCAACAACCAACAAATAATAAAACTGCTTAAACAATAACAACCCGCAGTACATTTCAGGCTGATTCCCGAGCCTGGACGCAGCAGCATCTACCCAGGAGCAGCCTCCAGCGTGACAGACCAGGGGAGCTGGACCAGGGGCCTAAGGGACTCTGCCTTTGTTGATTCTCAGAAAGCTGGGCCAGGCAATCAGGTCAACCCGCAGAGAATCACAGTGACAACGGTCCCATCGCCTCCTCTTCCTCCACATGGGGCACCGTGTCGGGGCTGGCCACACATCTCCATCTTCACAAACTCTCTGAGGGAAGCACTACTTTGATCCTCATTTTACAGCTCAAGATACTGAGCCTCAGAGAGGCGAGGTGACTTTCCCAAGGTCATACAGCACACAGCCAGGGAAGCCAGGAGAAAGCTCAGAACTGATTTCAGGGCCGGCACCCATCACACAGTTCTGGCTGGGGCGGGCAGAGAGCTAGGCCTGGCATTTACTATTCATCACTCACTCATGCAACAGTTATTAACTCAGTATCTACCACGCATCTATTATCCACGAAAGATGGATTGATTACTCCCTGGTCTCCAGGACTTTACATCCTCCAAAGAAAGAAAATAAATACAGTGACAGACAAGAGCATCCCAGTCTGTGATAGGGGCTCTGAAGGAACTCAGCAGGGAGCTGTCACTGTGGTCGGGAGGGACCAGGGGAGCTGAGACCCACAGGGTGAGAAGCAGCCAGCGGTGCAGCCATAGAAGAGTGGCCGGCAGCAGGACCAGCCAGTGCAAAGGCCCTGAGGCAGAGAAGGCTGCGCCGCCTTCAGCTCCTCTCAGCGGCCCCATCTTCCCTTAGACCGGAGGTTGCCTAATGCTAAGCCTTCAGTCACTCCACGCCCTCCACCCTTAGGGCCTGAATTCTGGTTCTGGTACAGCCTGTTATTAAAGAGAAAAAAAAGCTATAGGAGAAGGAAGAAAAAAAATGTAGTAAAGGAGAAAGCAGAAAGAAAGGGGAAGAGAAAGAAGAGTGCATGCGTGGAGGGCGGGAGGAGGGGTGGGAGGGAGCAGCGCTGACAGGCTCCTCCCGCCCGCCCACCGGAGTGCTCAGCGCCTCGGATCCTGGGGCACCAGCAGCCCACCCCTGCCAGGGCCCCAGGGGCACCCAGCTTCCCCCGACGCCACCCTCTTCCCCTGCCACTTCCTCTGCTGGCCCTGCCCGTGACCATCACCACTTCCTCCGCGTGAGAGGCCACCACCGCCGTCCTGGGGCTCAGATCCAGAGGAGGCTGAGGCAGGCCTGAAGAAGGGCCCACTCCTGGGCTCACACGTGTCAGCGTCACCAGAACTACCACGGCGAAGGCACCCTGGACCCTCTCCTCCCGATAAGCCCCCTTGTCTCCCCCTCCAAGCTGTACTACAGAAAAGGCACAGGCTTCTAGCCAGAGATATCTGGGTTTAAGTCCCAGCTTGGCCACAGAAGAGCTCTGTGATGCTGAGCAGGTCACTGTCCCTCTCTGGGCCTCTGCTTCATCAGGTGAGGATACTGACTCCTGCCTTTCACAGGTCTAGTGGACTGTGAGAACAGTCTACTAGAGTCTAGTAGAATAAATGATAGACAAGAAGGGAGGGGGACATCCCTGGCAGTCCATGGTTAAGATTCTGCTTCCATTACAGGGGGCATGGGTTTGATCCCTGGTCAGGGAACTAGGATCCTGTAATGACACGTAGCAGGGTCAAAAAAAAAAATCAACTCCCCACTCATTTATCTGGTTTACATGCTAATGGCCAACACCCACATGAGGTTTTCCAGCGTCCCAGACTAAGTGGTTTACATGGGGTGAAGTGAAGTCACTCAGTCGTGTCCGACTCTTTGCGACCCCATGAACTGTAGCCTACCAGGATCCTCAGTCCATGAGATTTTCCAGGCAAGAATACTGGAGTGGGTTGCCATTTCCTTCTCCAGGGGATCTTCCCAACCCAGGGACTGAACCCGGGTCTCCCACATTGTAGGCAGACGCTTTACCATCTGAGCCACCAGGGAAGCCCCTTACGTGGGTTATTTCAGACAAAAAACCCTATGATGTAGCTAAAGAAACCAAGGCATAGGTCAGTACTTTTCTCCAGGACCATACAACCTGCAAGGCAGAGGGCCAGGCTTTAACTCCAGGACCATACCCAAGTGCCCAGACCACCTCTGGTCCCTGGCAAACACGAGCTGCCCTTCCCATCTCACTCTCTCTGCTCTCTCCTGACCCAGCTCTCTAGAACCCTCCAAGCCTTCCGCCCACATCTTCTTCTTGGGTCGGTCACCATCCATTAGTCACTTCCCTCCCTGGGCTCTGACCTGGGCTCCAACCACGGCTCTGGCCTTCCCACCCACATGCCTACCTACCCCTGGCTCCAGGCACCAGGCCATGGCACTCTGGCCCAGGCTCCACTCATCAATGGTCACCTTGGCCTTGGGCAGCCAGGACATCTGGATCTGGCATCCCCCAATTGTGCGGGCCAAGCACTCCCCATCCGGTAACTATCCAAAGATCACTCTCCTCTAACACTACACGAGGCTGATCTCAGGACCGGGTCAGACCCTGGCAAGCCGGGGCAGGCGGGACAGTAACCATGATATACACACTCCTCAACATGCCATTCAAGGCTCTCTTGACTTGGCCCCCACACACTATTCTAGACCTGGCCCGCACTGGCCAGCTCCCCAAAGCCAAGCCCAGCTCCCAAATAATCCACTGACCACTGGACGTGAGGAGGCAAATGAAATACGTACAGTGGATCGGGGGGAGGGCACACAGCGGTAGAAGACAGTAGAAGCCAGATATAAGCTGCCCAGTACCGAGCCAAGGTCACTACTGAGCATCCGAACCATGGCTGGACCACGGCAAGGTGCACTGTACATGCCAAATACACACTGATTTTAAAGACTTTGCATGTAATGAGAACTTTAAATATCTCTTTCTCTGTTGATTACATGCTGAAATGATAGTACTTTGGAATATATACTGGGATAACCAAAATATACTATTAAAAACTCACTTCTGGTATTTTTCCTTGTTTGAGTGAGTATACTAGAACACTTTTTAAGTTGTGTACACGGCTCCTGTTACATTCCCCTTGGACATTCTCCTCACTTCCAGCAGACAGGACCCTGCATGAGTGCATGCCGGGCCATATCGGCATATCTGATCTTCCCAAAGACAGGGATCGGGACTTTTATGTGAAAACTCATGATTTCAGAATGCTGGCAGTCACTTCAAATTTGGTTCGGCCACCATGCAAGTCACACAAACCAGTCCACAAGCCCTACCACGCTCAAGGGCCACCCGGGGACAGCCTGAGACTTCACTGCCTGGCCTCACTCCTGGCCTGGGATTCCTTCCCTCTGTCTGTCTGTCCTGTCCCCACCCCCCACCCCCACCCTGCCCAGTGGAACCTGTCCCCTCTCACCGCCAGTCCCATCATGGTCCCGATACAACGCTCTTGCCGGGGCAGAACCTTCCTTTCCTCCCCCATGTGGCCTTGAAAGCATCAGGTTAGAGAGGTAGCTGGCTCATCCTGTGTGCCTAATGAGCTACTGACCTGATTCTCCCAGCTGCTCAGTGGGGTGAGCACTGGTCTCAGCCCCCCCAAACACATGGGGAAACTGAGGCAAGCCACTCACCTGACTTCATACAGTGGCTAAGTAGGGCAGCCAGGATTCAAAGTCAGGTCTGCCTGGCTGCAAGGCCCAAGTCTTGTATCACACACTGGAGACGTGACAGACACAGGTGAGCATGGCTGCCTGCTGAACTGAATCGAGGCACATTTTTTTGTAGGAGGCAGCGGTGCCCCACAGGAGCGATCTTGCCCCCCAGGGGACATGTGGCCTTATCCAGAGACATTTTTGGCTGTCTCAGCTAGGAGGAGGGGGGGAGGTGCTGGCAGGGGTAGAAACCAGAGATACTGCTAACATCCTATGACACACAGGCGGCCCCCAGAACAAAGAAGGAGCTGCCCCAAAGTCAACAGTGCCAAGGTGGGAGGCCTGGTGTAACGAACAAGCCTTTAACACTGAAGTCCTTCTGCTTGCCCTCAGCTTAGCTGAAGTAACTGGCCGGGACCTTCTCTGTTTCACAGCAAGAGCATCAGCAATAATGAACCATCTTCCTTTCCTGCCCACTTCCTGGGTGGGGATCAGGTGCTGAATGTACTACAGCTTTCTAAGTATCCTGTCCTTCAGATCATCACCTCTGTTTTACAGATAAGAGTCTGGAGGCTCAGAAGCAGGAGTCACTTGTTTGGAGGTGCAACCCAGATCTTCCCAAGCCCCCACCGCGTCCTTTAACCTTCCTGATCCACGCCCTTGGCAGCAGCTTGGCCTGGAAGTGACCCATCCCGGGCTCTTTTCTGGTGGCAGCCCCTGCAGGGGGGCACAGATTAGATCCCTGGTCAGGGAACTAGAATCCCTCATGCCATGCACCAGGGTCAAAAAAAACCAGGGTTGGGGGGAGTCAACTCTCCACTCATTTATCTTATTTACATGCTAATGGTTAACACCCATGCAAGCTTTTCCAGCATCCTGGACCAAGTGGTTTACACAGATTGTTTCAGACCCAACAACAGAGACACCCCCCCTAGTCCGGGTGACTTCAGGAAGCCAGGGGACACTGGGTGGAGGTGAAGGCTGGCTGTGCAGTTTAATTGCTTAGCTGCTCTAGACCCAGACGGTGTGAGGTCAATGCAAAATCTGCCACTTCAGACCCCGTGGGCAGGCGACATCCCCAGGAAGCTCAGGTCACCTTGGTTTTCGGACCCAGCCAGGAACCCACTCACAATAGCAAGGACTTGTGTTTAAAAACACTAAGCTGAGCGGAAGTAAGGTTATAGCCCGGGGGCAGAGCTCTTTCCGGAGACGAAGGGGAGGTGCACGGGACGGGGATGGGGGGACCTGGGCAGCCCCCGGAGGAAGCGGAAACCCAGGCTTTAAACTCAGGCGGAGTCGAGGTGAAAGGAGCTGCCAGGCTGGGGAGGGCGGGAGCCTGGGCTTTGTCTGAACTGGGCGGCGGGGCAGGATGTGGCCCCAGGGTCAACAATGGCTCTCTGAGCAGGAGGGCACCTGAGGCCCCCACCCGGAGGGCAGCCGCCGCCAAGGCCCCAGCTTCCCAAAGCTGGCCCTCGTAAGGGCGAGGGTGCAAAGGGGCTGCTAGGAACTTATCTCATTTTCTTTTCAAAATCATGCTCAAAGAAGTATCACTTCTTCCACGGAATAATTCCCTTCCAGGAGTCTAGCCTAAAGGATGATTTAAAATATACGTCAGCTTTGCTATAATGCTTACTTTTTAAAAATGTCAGTTTTGTTCCAATACCACTGATGTATCAGGGAACAACTGTATCAAAATGCTAAATTCACATCTGCTTATGTGTTGCCTGCCAGAAACACTAGGTAAGCGCAGAAAACTTCCCCCAAGTGACCCAACGCAACCGAACACACACGTGGCACGGGCCCCTCAAACGTCTGTCCGCACCTCTGAGACACACCCATCCCACACGGGAGTCCAACTTGCCACCTAATTTCAGAGCGCAGAGTCTTGGCCACTGAACCACCATGGAAGTCCCCATAATTCTATATTTCTTATCCACAAAACTTGTATAAAACTCTGCCACTTGTTTGTTTAGGCAATCTTTATTTCTTCTAATTTGTTGATGAAGTTTTTAAGTATTGTGCCCTTATCCCCATTTGCTCACAAGGCCTCTGACTTTTATTGACTGATTTTGCACAGTTTAGAGATTTTTAGGAAGGCATATTTACATTACAGCAGAACTGACTGTATCGTGTAAAGCGTTTAGCACAGCACCTGGCACATGATAAGCACTTATATCAATTTAACTTGTTAACAGTAAAAATAAAAATTTACGAGGGGATTACTTAAATATCCAAAAAGATTAAGATCATAGGGGCACTGACCTATCCCAGAAAGTATGTATGAAGCATTTAGAATAACACAGGAAGAGGTTTTAGGAATGAAAGATGGCATAAAACACTGTAGCTTTGTAAATTACAACCTTGCATTTTAAACAAAATTTTTTTTTTCTCCATAAAAATCAATTATGGGCTTCCCTGGTAGCTCAGCTGGTAAAGGAGACCCCAGTTCGAATCCTGGGTTGAGAAGCTGCTGCTAAGCTGCTAAGTCACTTCAGTTGTGTCCAACTCTGTGTGACCCCATAGATGGCAGCCCACCAGGCTCCCCTGTCCCTGGGATTCTCCAGGCAAGAACACTGGAGTGGGTTGCCATTTCCTTCTCCAATGCGTGAAAGTGAAGTTGCTCAGTCGTGTCAGACTCTTAGCGACCCCATGGACCGAGCCTACCAGGCTCCTCCATCCATGGGATTTTCCAGGCAAGAGTACTGGAGTGGGGTGCCATGGCCTTCTCCATGGGTCGGGAAGATCCCCGGGAGAAGGGATAGGCTACTCACTCCAGTATTCTTGGGCTTTCCTGGTGGCTCAGCTGGTAAAGAATCCGCCTGCAATGTGGGAGACCTGGGTTCAATCTCTGGATTAGGAAGATCACCTGGAGAAAGGAACAGCTACCCACACCAGTATTCTGGCCTAGAGAATTCCATGGACTGTAATAGTATGTCCATATTTAAACAAATTTTTTTCTCCATAAAAATCAATTAAGTCTGGAAGGAAATATATCAAAATGTTAACAGCAATTGATGGGACTTAGGGTAATGTTTTTCTTTTTAACTAAAAAAAATTTGTACTGTACTCCTAAGTTTGCAAAATCATAAAACTTCTGAAAGCTCAAAGACAACGTAAGATGACAACTAAAGCAATCTTCAGGAAGCAGACAAAAAATCTCAGCCCGTTAACCCAACCCTTCAGGTCCACAGGCTCCCTGCCTCTGTTCAGCATTTAAGGGCCTGCTTCATCCCCAGCTATGAGAGTGGGCACACCTGCTAGAGGCAGATTTTTCCATTCAACACCACACCGAACACGTCCCTTTCCATCCTGTCTTCAGAATAAAGATTATTTCCAAGGGCAAGAATTTTTAAACTATATAGCCTATTACTTTTACTTTGTATCTAATAATAAACTAGAAACTATTTCCCTCTGAAATCCATTTGAAATCATTTAAGAAGTAGGTGAGAGTGAACTTGACTTCGCACAAAATCAATCTTACATACCTCTTTTTCACCAGAGATAAATTGGCGGCTTACCAGGGAGAAAAGGGAAAAAGAGGCCCCATAGCAGCACTAGTGGTAAAGAACCCATCTGCTAATTCGGGAGACGTAAGAGCTGTGGGTTCAGTCCCTGGGTTGGGAAGATCCCCTGGAGGAGGGCATCGGCAACCCACTCCAGCATTCTTGCCTGGAGAATCCCATGGACAGAGGAGCCTAGAGGGCTACCGTCTATGAGATCACAAAGAGTCGGACACAACTGAGCAACTTAGCACGCACGCACGCACACATCTTGACTGCTAATGCTTAGGCTTTGAGCCTCAACAACACCCAACAGGAAATCTATAATTGGCATCCTCTTCTGGCAAGTCTTTGACAAATTGGGATTCTCGTGACTTACTTTTTTTAATATTTATTTTATTTATTTGACTGTATCCAGTCTTACTTGCAGCACACAGGACCTTAGATCTTAGTTGGGGCATGTGGAATCTAGTTCCCTGACCAAGGAATCAATCTGGACCCCCTGCATCGGGAACGTGGAATTCTAGCCACTGGACCACCAGGGAAGTCCCTCTCGTAACTTCTCACCTCAGGAAGGCCATCACCAACTAGGCTGCCAGGAGAAAAACGTGCCAGTTCTAGGACAGGAAGAGGAGACGCTGCTGGCTGTCACTTGCCCAGTTCACGGCCAACTGCTTACCAAGGCACCGTGTCAAAGTAGAAGTTCTGCTCCGAGATAAAAAACCTAGATGGAATCTCTGTCCTTTGCTGCTGAGATGGCCATGCCAGGGGACAATGAAGTAGGGAGGAGTTACAGCCCCTGAACAGAATCTTTACTGAAGCAATACCTGCTTCATCCGTAAGGGGCTGAGTAAACAGCACTTCTCCAGGGCAGGAGATAGGGGTCACAGAGATCTCTGATCTAAGACGGATCTTCTGAAGCTGTAACTAAGTCCAGAGCCTTGGTTCTAGTCCATTCCTTTCCCTGGGACCCAGGGTTCCTGCACATAACATGGGGATGGATTGAATCGAACAGTCACACAGTAAGGCCAGGTGGGGAACCTAATAAACTGTCCAGGTGTATCAGCCATCACACAGTTCTCCTGGTTTAGCTTTGCCTTCTCTTAATTAGGAGAAAACCAAGGGTTCAGAGGTGGTGGGGGGGCGGGGGAGCTAGGGTGCAGTCAGCTCACAGCTTTGAGCACTACAGTCACTTTTAAAAGGGTCCACGTGTTCTGGAGAAACAGCAGACAAAATAACTTGTGAATCAGATGGGCTCCTCTGTATGGAACTTTCAGAGCAGTAGGGGAGTTTTACCCAGCTAAAGCAGGCGGAAATGACAATCGAAACTGACAAGGGGAAATCTTACCAGCCTAAAAGCAAAGTTCTGCATTTAGATTTGAAAGAAAATGAACCATATGAAGCCAGGACTCATTAGGGTACAGGGACAAGGCTAACTGAAAGCCAACCCTGAACAGAACAAACATCTGCGAGAGCCAACAACATGCGCTGGAAACACCAACTGAACCTTTTGGAGAAAGTGGGGGACACGGTGAGCTGACCAGGGGTGCAGCTGCCCTCACGGTGGCCAGAACACATCTGGTAGCAGGCTGTGTCTGGGGGAGGCCAGGACTTCCCTGCGGTGTCGGGGGTGGGGGGCGCGCAAGACTGAGGACAGTTTTCTGATGCCTAGAGGGAATAGGGAGCTTTGAGAAGGGTAAAGAAAAGACTGCCAGTGTAGACTGTGCTGGCTGCCCTCGCCCACACGCAGAGCCCCGGGGCAGAGAAGCGCAAGTCGAACAGCTGAGAGCCACGGGAGTGAGTGTCACAGCCTCTCCAACCACAGAACCTTTGCTCCAGTGGGGGTTCCACCCTGTAACAGGAAGTGCCTGCTTAGAGGGGAGGTGGTAACAAAACAGACACCGGGATGGGCCGCGGTCGCTCAAATTGCCTCCAGCCCCTTTCTCAAACTTAAAGTGCTTAGCGATCACCTGGGGATCTGTTAAAATGCAGACCCTACTCGATTAGGTCTAGAGTGGGGCCTCAGATCCTGCATTTCTAATAAGCTCCCAGGTGATGCTAATGCCACTCCTCCAGGGACTACAATTCAGCTCACCACCTCTTTCAGGTCAAAAAGAGCAAGCCTTGACCAGGAGGGCTGAGAGAAGCCCCATCTGTGGTCCAAGCTCCTGAAAGGGAAGTCCTGGGGTCAGAGGGGTCCACATGCTAAAGGAACCCCATGGAAGGTGACGGTGGCTCAGGAAGGGGGTGTCCTCCTGGAGAACATGTGGGTTTCTCTGAGTAAAGGGTTTCCTGGGAGGAAGATCAGGGAAGGGTGGTGTAAAGCCCTAAGTGTTTTCTGGGTCCCCAGTACGACTCAGCAACACAGAATTTCTTCTCAGGACCAAGAACCAGACAATGCCTACAGCAAACGTGTCTAGAATTAATCAGCTTTGCCCCACCCACCCCTCCACAAAAGCTCTCTGGCCTCCTATTCCTCTAGGGGAAAGGTGACTACAGACTGGGAGACTCCCCAGCAGTGACTCATCCACATACTCAAATCTGACCCCCGAAGCGCAGGATTTCCAGAGGCCCTAACCTCCGGCTCTGCCGGCCCCAGCCTCCATTTCCAAGCCTAACCTCTCACTCCGAAACCCCCTACCCCCACGCCCGGTCTCTCCGTTTCTGGCTCATCTTCAGGTGTGTCCCTAATTTCATCGGACCCAACGCTTCACGCGGCCCAGTTGCTCTGTGCCCATCGCCTCGGCACCCTCACAGCCTCTGGGTGGACTCTCCTAAAAAGTACGCCTGGTCTCGGACGCTAAAGTTCTATAAGCGCCCCTTTGTCTCCCCCTGCGGCGCCGAGAGCCGTGCAGGGCGCACAGGAAGTGCTCGGAAAAAGCCTGGGGGCAGCCGCCGTGCCGTCGGGGGCGCAGCGACTGAGCCGGGCTGAGTGAGGGTACCCCCCGCCCCCGGCAAAGAAGAAGGGTCCCCGGGACGGGAGCCCGGGACTCCGAGCTCAGGACCGGGCAGCCCCTCCGCGCTCTCCCGAGGAGCGGCCGAGACTGACCAGGGCCAGTGCCCCTCCCTTCCGGAGCGGCTCCACGCGCCCCGAGTACCCCACTCAGAGCCCTCACCTTGTAAACCTTGCCGAAGGCACCGTCGCCCAGCTCGCCCACGATCTCCCACACCTCGTTGGGATCCAGGTCCCGGCGGACATGCTCATATTCGCGGGACTTTCTCTTCTCGAAGGTAGACAGGCGCAGGATGCGGCGGAAATTGGCGAAAGCCATGGCTGGGGGCACGCGAGCCGGGGGGCGAGGTGGCGCCGGCTCCCGCGACCGCGAGGCGGAGGGGCTGGAGGGCAGCGCGGCGCTCGGCCCTTCCCCGCAGCCCGACCCGGGTCAAGTGCGCCCGGGGCAGCTCGCGGCTGGAGCACCCGGAACCGCGCAGGCAGCCGCGGTCCCCGCCCCCGCTCGGTCCCGTCCCGGGGCCGCCTCCCGGTGTCGGCCCCGCTCGCGCCGCGCCCCCCGCCCAGCCGGCCAGCCTCGGGAGGCGTTCCGGGGACCCGGCTCCACCTGCAGCTCCCCGGCAACACCCGGAGACCCCCTAATTGGCTACGGGCGCTCCCCGGCTCCGCCCGTCGCCGCAGGGCACTCTGGAAACTGTAGTCCCCCGCGCGCCGCACGCCCGCAAGCAACCGACTAGGCTTTGGAGAGTTTAGGGGGACCCTTCGGCGAGAGCGTCCCGAGTCTGGGAGGCCCCCAGACTCTCGTGGCTCCCAATATTTCTGCCGGAGCGAAAGGGGAACCAAACTGGCTATTTACGAGCGCCCACTGATTGTTGTCCAAAGACCAAGAGGGCGACCCGACATTAATCATTGAATCCGCTCTGTAACTTCCCCGCAAAGTTGCTCTGCCCCCGCCCACTTTTCAGGTGGGGGCGCCGGGCGGGCGAGGCACCAGTCCCCTGCTACACATCCTGTTGGCTGAGCCGGTTTGGTTTCCTCGGGGCGGTGCTGCCTCCTAGCGCGGGAGATGCCGGGTCCTTGCGGCAGTGGTCAGTCCTGGAGACCCAGGCTCCCCGGCTCGTTTCCCACCTCCCAGGGGCTCTGCCCACCGAGATCCACCAACCCGGCCAGGATTACAGGGCTAGGAGAAAGAGCTCCTTGCCGACCTACGATCACATGCATCAGGATGGGTCTTCAGATATATTTGCAGATTAAGTAAAAACTTTCTTATTTTTCATTTCCCAATTGTAAAAAATAAGCTTATTATACAGGGAGGTCTGGCGTGCTGCTGTCCTTGGGGATGCAGAGAGTTGGACACGACCGGGCAACTAAACAACAACATACATAGAATTAAGTCTTCTTTGACTTAAGATCATCATTCTCGATTCTGCCCATTTTTTATTTGCGCTGTTAACTGTGTCTCTAGGGCAGTTACACTCATATATCTAAGTGGGTTCCAAACGGTGGGCAGCGTATAACGCTTATTATGGTAACTCTCCCTCATAAACAAATAGAGCCCCAGCGAATGTCACACTCCAACAGTTTCCATCCCTATGGAGAAAATTCATGTTGAGGTGTTTTTACCACTCCTGAGCAGCAGGCAAACACCAATTTGGAAAGACAGCTGCAGAAGTCTGGGGTGCTGGTAGTGGCCTGCGTAAAGGGTGCCCTGAGCAAAGACTGCCAAGCACTTGGAAATGTCTCCACTACTTAGTGAGTGGTTGCGACTGTAGAAAGTCTTCATCACCAGAAGGAGACAGCGCAACACTGGGCTCTCAACAAGTAAACCCACAAATAAACCTCCCAGAACAAGCCAGAAGGCAGGTCCTTCATTGTTTCAGTCCACCTGACCAACTCTCCGAAGCGGGTGGGAGGACAGTGGGGAGGCTCTCCCACTGGGAGGAAGGGGGCTCTGACTTAGGTCAGTCTAGGGGGCCTGGGAGTCGGAGGCCCAGGTTATCCCCAGGTCCAGCCAAGCCACAAGGACTCTGTGAAAGCTCCAGAAAAAAATGAAATAAGAAACAAAAATGGAGAGCTTCACTCAAAAATATAAGTGAAAGAAACCAGACACAAAAGACCACACTTTATATGATTCCATTTATAAGAAATGTCTAGAAAAGGCAAATCCATGGGGACAGAAAGCAGATTAATGGACTAAACTGAAATGGACATGAGTCTTTTTGGAGTGATGAAAATATTCTAAAACTGGATTATGGTGATGATGTAATAACTTGGTAGATTTAGTAAAAATCACTTAATTGTACACTTGAAATGGGTGTACTTTATATAAATACTTTAGGAAGATAGAAAAAGGAAATATTTCATTTTTCTAAGATGAGTTTTACTACAACTAAGTAGAGATAGTAAAAGAAAATTGTAGACTACTTTCCCTAGGTAATAGATGGATTTAAAAAGATACTAGCAGGAGGGGACACATGTATGCCTATGGCTGATTCATGCTGATGTATGGCAAAACCCATCACAATATTGTAAATTATCCTCCAATTAAAATTAAAAAAAGACAACAAAATACTAGCAAGATGAAACCCAAGGTGAATAAAAACACCATTACCAAGAAAGTTTTATCCAGGAATAAAAGAATGGTTCTATCCAGAAACAAAAGCTATTAAAGGAAGACACTGCTTTGACAAAGAAAATTGCATAGTCTCAGTAGTCACAGAAAAAGCATTTGGCTGTTTTCTTAGGTTGGATTTTCCCAGAGACAAGGATCTGAATACAAACAGTTTATTTGGGAGGTGATGTTGAAGCCCGTAAAGAGAGCTGATTACTGCTATGGCAAACGGGGCTTAACCCACTTGGGTGTTCTGGGGACCAGGATACAGCATACTGCAGACTCAGCCTAAGAGTCAAGGAAACTGGGGAATTTTTCTCTAAGCCTCTCTGTCCTTGACCAAGGGCTGCTCCCTGGGCCAGCGTTGCTAGCTTGCCAGGCTTGAAAGCCCAGAGCACATCTCTTAAGTTGAGACATGTCACGGCACTTTGTATAGCGTCTGCTATAAAATCCTCATATTTCTTATTTCTTCTCCTTTTTCCTATAGCATTTGCTAGACTCTTTCTTTAGCAAATGATTTTACTGTTATGTTAAACAGTAACAGTGAAAATAGGAATCCTTGTCTTGGTCCAGTATTTAATGGAAAAGGGTTTAAAGTTTCTCCTTTAAGTATGATATTTATGAAAGACTGTGGCAAAAGATCTTCATAAGTATGTGCTCAGTCACTTCAGTTCTGTCTGATTCTTTGCGACCCCATGGAACTGTAGCCCACCAGGCTTCTCTGTCCATGGGATTCTCCAGACAAGAATACTGGAGTGGGTTGCCATGCCTCCTCCAGGGGATCTTCCTGACCCCGGGAGCAAACCCGCATCTCCTGCATTGCAGGCAGACTCTTTACCCACGGAGCCACCTTCCTGCTATTTCTAATTTGCTAATAACTTTTTCTCATAGCTGTAGAACTTCATCATATTTTTCTCTGCATTTACCATATAAGTTAATCTTATGATTAATTACATGAGTTTTCTCATCCAGCCTATAGTCATGGTAAATTTCACTGGTTAAATACTCTTGCATTCTCAGAGAATATTTTATCTTCCTCTAGAAAGGCTAAGTAACACAAGCCCAAGGTCACACAGCTAACCAGTGGCAGAGCTTGGATTTGAACCTAAGTAGTCTGATGCCAAAGTCTCTGCATCTGTTTGTGTTAACTGCTATGTTCAGTTGCCTCTTGGTCATAATGTATATTTATACATATACCATTGACTTTGACGGGCAAATTTTACACTTAGGATTTTTATGTCTATGTGCAGAAACCAAATGCACCGATACTTTTCTTGTTGTCTCTATCTGGTTTTAAAATCAGAACATTTATTATTCTTTTTTTTAAATTTTACAGACCAGTTTAAGATAGGAATTATCTGTTCATTGTAAGTTCGGTACAAAATACGGTTTTAAATTTGCAAAGCTCTAATTCTTAATTAGAGTTGGAGTATGTCTTCACAAGTTTGTTAGATGTTTGCATTTCAGGTTCTTTGTTGGTTCATATTGCTGGTCCAAATTCTTTGCCCATTTTTCTGTTAGATTTCCTTTCTCATTTTTTGACTGTAAGATTTAAAAAAAAAATAGTTTCTTACTGAGTTTAGACACTGCAGATGTCCTTCCAATTTATCATACACCTGTTAACTTTCCAATGACTTTTGTTGAGCAAGAATGCTTAATACTGATGTAATTGAATTTTTTTGTCTTAAAAAAATTTTTAAGTCAACTTCATTGAGGTTTTGTTTATATTTAATAAAACGAGTTCAAAAGTTCTGACAAATATATACATCCGTGTAACCATCACCATGGGCTTCCCAGGTGGTGTTAGTGGTAAAGAACCCACCTGCCACTGCAGAAGATATAAGAGACTCAGGTTCAATCCCTGGATCAGAAGATTTCCCTGGAGGTGGGCATGGCAACCCACTCCAGCATTCTTGCCTGGGGAATCCCATGGACAGAGGCGCCTGGCTACAGCCCGCAATGTCACAACAGTCAGACGTAACTGAAGGACCTAACACACAACCATCACCATACTCAAGGTACAGAACTTTCCCCTCAGCTCAGCAAATTTCTTTTCCTTGATCATAAATTAATTCCCACTCACCATCCTCAGCCCAGGCAACCACTAATCTGTCCTCTGTCACCATATATGGGAAATGTCTTTCCTAGTTCATGATATGAATGGAATGATACTGTAGTGCTTTTTTTTTCTTTGTAGTGCTCTTTTAAGTTTGGTTTCTTTTCACTCAGCATATTTTGAGATTCATCATGTTGTTACCTGTATCTGTGGTTCGTTCTTCCTAAATGCTGAGTAGTATTCCAGTGTATGGATATACCACAATTTGTTTATCCATTCAGCTGTTGATGACCACTTGCAGTCTTAAGTTATCATGAATAAAGATGCTACAAATGCTTATGAGGCTTTGCATGGATATATATTTTCATTTTCCTAGATGCACCTAGGAGTGCAATTGCTGAATCATACCCTAAGTATATGGTTAACTTCATAAGAGACTATTCAAGTATTTTAGAAAGGATTGTATCACTTTACATTCCCCCAAATGATACTGCTCCAATCATATTGATATCATCAGTTCTTAAAACTCTAGCCATTCCAGTGAATGTGTAATGTTACCTCACTCTAGGCTTTTGCACTCAAGACATTTGCAAAATCCTAAACTACATGGGAAAGAGGCCATGAAACCAAACAGGAAGTCAATAGGCTCATAAACTAAAAGGCTAAGCAGAGCCTTGTGGTCTCCAAATAAAATTTTCCATAAAATGGAACTATGGCTCTTTGGAGAAGTGCTTTCTATATCTAAGACAGGAAATGTCTATCCTTACATCAATATCTGTGCTTTGTCTTGAAACAGAAGGTACAGATGGCAAATATGTACATGTAAACGTGCTCCACATCATTAGTCATCAGAGGAATGTAGATAAAAACCACCCTATCCATTTGAATAGGCCAAGTTATGCTGCAGTGAAGTCTTCACACAATTAGGATGGATTTCTTACTGACTGTACAGAAAGCTACAAAGAATGTCGCATCTATCCTAGTGAGAAAAAAAGATGGATGCTCTACAAAACTTTTCTCGAGAATATCAGAGGACTGAGGTCACAAGACAACCAAGGAAACTGGATGCTAAGAAAGAACAACCAAGGAGAGAAGGCACCCCAACTATTGAACCTCTGGCAGAACACGGCTGAAAACGGCAGTTGCCATACAAGTGGTAGAGAAGAAAGTAACTAAAGTTTGAGCAAATCATTAGAGGCAAAGTTTGGGCTACCATGTCAGTGTGGGTTAGCTGGAGTTCCCAGATACAAGGCACGATCACATGCATTGGCAAACTCCTTCCCATGTGTCTCCAATGGGTGCTTGTGAGAAAAACTGGGGGCAGGCAGCAGACTGAAGAGTGCCAATTCTTGCTGATGCAGGAGTAAAGGAGAAGGCTGGTGGCTGCCAGGAGACGAGCATAAGGTCTCATCTGCTTCCTCACAAGAAGCAAAATCCTTCAAAGCAGCTTTCTGCTGCTGGGAGAGGAGAATCTGTCACTCTCAAGCCCCAGATGAAAATCCATGGTTCTCACCTCCCAGGGCAAGGGAAGATCCTCTATCTTTTTGTGTAGTCACTGAGGAACTCAGGCTGATAGGGAACCATCATTTATTTTTAAATTTATTTTTTATAGGGATAACTTTGGTTATGACCAACCTAGACAGCATATTAAGAAGCAGAGACATTACTTTGCCAACAAAGGTCTAGTCAAAGCTGTGGTTTTTCCAGTGGTCGTGGATGGATGTGAGAGTTGGACTATAAAGAAAGCTGAGCGCCGAAGAACTGATGCTTTTGAACTGTGGTGTTAGAGAAGACTCTTGAGAGTCCCTTGGACTGCGAGGAGATCCAACCAGTTCATCCTAAAGGAAATAGTCCTGAATGTTCACTGGAAGGACTGATGCTGAAGCTGAAACTCCAATACTTTGGCCACCTGATGCAAAGCACTGACACATTTGAAAAGACCCTGATGCTGGGAAAGACTGAAGGCAGGGGGAGAAGGGGACGACAGAGGATGAGATGGTTGGATGGCATCACCGTTACTCAACTCAATGGACATGAGCTTGAGTAAGCTCCAGGAGTTGGTGATAGACAGGGAGGCCTGGTGTGCTGCAGTCCATGGGGTCGCAGAGTCGGACACAACTGAGCAACTGAACTGAACTTTGGTTTATAACATTAAATGTTTCATATGTTCATTATATTCCTATTCTGTGTACACAGCACACTCAGAGCACCATCATCTTGAATGTTACTGGTTACTATGGCATTGGGAAAGACAGTTAGTTCTGATATTTGGGGAATTGTTGGTTACAGTACTACAGTAGTTAGCAGTCCTTACCCTAATTAACACACTGGGAAAATGCAGTTAAATTTTACACCATTTTTTCTCCTGTCCTCTAGCAGCAACAGATCTTCCCCTATGTAGCTCCTGGTGAGTTCTGATGGCACCCACAGCTAGCTTCTTCATATGACATTATTTTTAGCATTTTTTACAGTGAATATTCATTTAGATCTACTCACACATATTTAATTTCTGGTACTTCTCATTCCTCCCTGAATGTGTTTCCATAGGGGATTATTTTTCTGTGTTCGAAGAATTCCCTTATGGGTGTTAATTTTCTCAGTTTTTGTGTGTATGGGTTTATTTTGTTAGCTCCTTCCTTCTGTCATAATTGTATTGCATCTAAATTTTATCATTTTGGGGACTTCTCTAGTGGTCCAGTGGTTAAGACTCCACGCTGCCAAGGCACAGGGGTGCAGTTTTTCCACCCCTAGTCCCAGAACTAAGATCCCACATGCTGTGTGGCATGGCCAAAAGATAAAGAATAATAAATTTTATCATTTTTAAAGCCTTTTAAAAAATATTTATGTGTTTATTTGGTAGTGCTGGGTCTTAGCTATTGCACGCAGGATCTTCAACTCTTGCAGCATGCGGGACCTTTAGCTGCGGTATGCAAACTCTTAATTTTAGCATGTGGGATCAGGTTCCCTGACCAGGGATTGAACCCAGGCCCCCTGCATGGAGAGCATGGAGTTTTAGCCAGTGGCGGGTCAGGGAAGTCCCTGCAGCTTATGACACTGTTACCACTTTACTCTGCCTTGGTTTGCTTGGATTGACCCACATATTTTTACTACTTTGTTGCTCTCTGTCCCTTCTTACATCCTGGATTTTCTCTCTGTGATCATTCTCTGACTATTCAAAGTTGATCCTTCAGAATTTCTTTTGGGATAGTCCATTAGTGATCATTCTTAGTTGTTTGGGGGTTTTGTCTGTTTGCTTTTGCCTGAATACAGCTTTATCTCATCCTATTTTTTTTCTCTTCACTATAGAAAATTTCAAACATGTTCAAAGTAGAAAGAATAGAAGGCAGTACTCCTGTATACTCATCGGTCAGTTCATGTTTGAACATCCCTAATATATGTATACGATTACCCATGAGCGTGGATCACTTTGAAGCACATCCCAGCATCTTATCATTTTGCCTTTTTAAACAACAACCTCATCTGTTGTAATTTCTAATATTATATCCAGTCAGTGTTCATGGTTCTCCATCATCTCATGGTTTTTGGTAAGTTGTTTGTTTCTGTGGGTTTTCAAATACACAGTCTATATTAATAAGGGTCCTAATATGTCCATACAGTGTAATTGTGATCTGAAAGACATTAAACTGTTAGTCTATAGATCCTTCTTCCATCTCTTTTTCTTTTCTTGTAAACTTTTATTGAAGCAGTGGAGTCCTTTTCCTTTAGAGCTTTCCACAGTCTGAGCTTTGTTCATTGTGTCTCAGTGGTGTCATTTAACATGGGCCTCTGCTGTCCTATTTCCCTCATTTATATTTTCTGTAAAATGGTCAAATTCAGGTTTGATTTTTCTCCTAATTCTTTTTCGAAAGTAAAATTCACATATATAAAATTAGCTATTTTAAAGCGTACAGAGACTTCCCTGGTGGTCCAGTGGTTAAGAATCCAGGCAGGGGACACGGGCTCCATCCCTGGTCCAGGCAGATCCCACATGCCGAGGAGCAACTAAGCCCGTGTGCCACAGGTACTGAGCCAGCACACTCTAGAGCCCATGCTCCGCGGCAAGAGAAGGCACCCCAGTGAGAAGTCCAGGCACCACAACCAGAGCGTGGGCCCTGCTCGCTGCAGCTAGAGGAAGCCCACGCAGCAACAAAGACCCAGCATGGCCAAAAGTAAGCAAACACTTTTAATTTTAAAAAGTGTACAATTCAGTGGCCTTTAGTACACTGACAGCCTTACTCATCTTACCTCTGTCAGCTTTGAAACGTCTTCATCACCCCACTGGGAATCCAGTAAGCTGTCATCCCATTACCCTCTCCCCCAGCTCCTGGCAATGGCTGATCTGCTTTTCTATGACTTTGCTTCTTCTGGATACTTAATATAAATGGAATCATGTAACATGTGACTTTCTGGGCTTGGCTTCTTTCCCTTACCATAAGGTTCATCTACATTGTAACATGTATCATTCCCTTTCATGACAGAATGATATTTCGCTGTATCAATGTACTACATTTCATTTGTCCTTTCATCAGTTTATGGAACACTGGGTTGTTTTCACCTTTTGCCTATTGTGAATAGTGCTGTTACAAACATTTTGTACAAGTGTTTGAATACTTTTCATTTCTTTTGGATATATATCTAGGAGTGAAATTGCTAGGTCATATGGCATGAGGTCAAAAAGAATCAGACAAAACTGAGTGACTAACACTAAAAATAATGGTAATTTCATGTTTAACTTTTTAAGGAACTTCCCTTCAGTCTTGAAAGATGATTTTACTGAGCATAATTTTAGTTGGCTAGATTGTTTTTACACATTGAAACATTACTCCATTATGTTTTGGTTTCCATGTTGTGAAGAAGTGGATTGTTAATCATCAGTCCTTTGAAAGTAATCTTTCTTCTCTGATTGCCTTTAAAATCTGTCTTCGGTAGAAGATAGTTTCACTCTGATGTGTACAGATATGTATTTCTTCTTATTTCAGCTACTTAGGACTTCAAGGTTTTGAGAAGCAATACTGCATGGCTATTAAAAAGCAGTGATTATTGCCAGACTATCTGGGTTCACATGCTGACTTCACCATTAATTAGCCTATTGACATTAGGAAAACTACTTAACTTTTCTGAGCCTGTTTCTTTTTTTATGTTTTTTACTGATATAGTTGATGTACAGTATTATATAACTTACAGGTGTATGACATAGTGGTCCACAATTTTTAAAGGTTATATTCTATTTACAGTCATTATAAAATATTGGCTAGGGAATTCCCTGGTGGTTCTGTGGTTAGGAGTTTATGCTTTCACTACTAAGGGCACAAGTTCAATCCCTGGTTAGAGAACTGAGATCCTGCAAGCTGTGAGGCAGAGCCAAATATATATGTATCTTTTATATATACATATATATACACACACACATAATATAGGATATATATTCCTTGTATAATATACCCTTGTAGCTTATTTTATACACAGCAGTTTGTGCCTTGAGCCTGTTTCTTAATCTGTAAAATAGTTATAATAATCTCTGCCTCTTAGGATTCTATGACTAGTCTTCAGACTAAATGAGTTAATATATTAACACACTTAGAACAGTGCCTGGCATGTAGTTACATAGCTGTTCGCTTTGATAAGGAGCACAGTCTGTGGATGGGTGTCTTTCACTGACTTTGGAAAATTCTTGTTTTTTATTTTTGGCCACCCTGCTTAGCTTGTGGGATCTTAGTTCCTCGACCAGGGATTGAACCTGGGCCTCCGAAGTGAAAGCGCCAAGTCGTCACCACTGGTCAGCCAGGGGAACTGCCGCAATTTTACATTTTTATTGGCTGTTTCCTGTGATGTCTGACCTAGGAAGAGCTTTACTACCAGAGCTTTTCTCCACCCAACATTCTAGTTCTGAGGCAGAATTCTCTGTTCTACTTCAGGTTGCCAGAGTCTTCAGCTTAAAGGGCTCGATAATGAAACTGAAGCGAGGATCGTTTCTGTGGTACCTTTACCTGGACAAGCTGTATTGCTTATTATCCGTGAGAAATGTGAAGGCCTTGGTGGAGTATTTTCACCTTCTTGACGTGCACCGCAAGAAAACCTTGAATGGTCAGTACTTCCGTAAGTGCTTCTTCTGGGTCATTACTTGGTTTTTAACGAATGTGCAGGAGAACTTACAGAACCAGAAAGTAGTTCATTAGCACATGCGTTACATCTTCGAAGTGAAGCAGAGAGAAGCGCTGCCAGCCGAGCCTTGACGGCAGTCCAGCGAGGCAGACAGGACAAGTTCTGGGGTTAGCTCCTGGCTGCACCTGTTTCCTGGTGACTTGCAGCATGTCATCATCCTATTTTAAGTCCAGTTTTCTTCATCCCTAAGTGAGGCTTCTAATAGTGGAGTCCATCTCATGGTTGGAAAAGAGCGAGAATGAGGGACTTCCTTGGCAGTGCAGTGGTTAAGTCTCCGCGCTTCCACTTCACGGGCCGTGGGTTCAGTCCTCGGTTTGGGAGCTCAGACGCTTCATGCTGCATGGTGCAGCCAAAAAAAAAGGGTGATGAAATTACATAATGTATGGAAAGTGCTTAGCACAGTGCTCGGCACACTCTAAGAATTCCATGTGTTCATTATTATGACAGCTTTCCTGGTGGCTGACCCCACTCAGGCCGTAACCCTCAAGAGTCCCTTAGCAAAACTTTTCCATAGAATGGGAGAATTGAGTCAGGTAATCTGCACGGTCCCTTCTAATTGTTGGTGCTTGTGACCGAAAAGTGTTGATGAGCTCAACCCTGCTGTTGAGGGCACAAACTAATAGAAGACCAATTACAACACTTCAGGGCTTTCTGTTTGTTTGTTTGGCTTTTGTTTCTCTTTAGGACTAGGTATAGATAAGGTAGGGCTTCCCAGGTGGTGCTAGTGGTAAAGAACTTGCCTGCCAATGCAGGAGCTGCAAGAGATGTGAGTTTGATCCCTGGGTCAGTAAGATCCCCTGGAGAAGGGAATGACTGACTACTCCGGTCTTCTTGCCTAGAGAATCCCATGGATAGAGGAGCCTGGCGGGCTGCAGTCCATCAGGTCACAGAGTCAGACATGACTGAAGAGACTTAGCATAAATAAGGTATCCTATCCACTCATTATAATCTGAGGGAGAGAAATATCATTTATCAACAAGGAGTTTCTTCCATAAAAATTTTTTAAAGAGTTCATTCAATCCTTATAATAAAGATACCTTCATTTATTCATACTTTCATGCCTCAGATTTATACACAGTATGTCACCAAATCTTCCCAATAACCCAGTCCCAGATAAAGCACCTGTAGGGCACCTTGATATAACCAGAAAAGCTGGCCCCAAAACCCAAGGGTTTCTGACTCTAAAGCCCATACTCCTAATTCTCACCAGTGTTTGCTTAGCAGTCTGATCTCCCTGGTAACTAAGTCACTCCCCGCTGATGCAACACTTGAGAGATGAAGTCACATTTGTGTCTTCTGGTCACCAAGGGAACAGATAGCGACCTGGAGGAAGGCACAGGCGTGAGCTCTGCCTGCCGGGGATGTGGTGACGTAGAGCCCTGGATGCTTGGCCCAGGGTCGGCTGATTGAAAAACTATTTGTTAATTAGCTACTCAACCTTACAATAAAACACGCCTCAAGAAGCAAGGACACAGGCGTCACCACGTTCACACGTGGTGTGTCCCAGCGCTCACACCTGGTGGGACGTGGGAAAGGAACGCCAAGCGGCCATCAGGGACTCTCAGACCAGGACCCTGTGTTGACTGTGCCCTTGGCCGCTTCAGCCAGGACTCCAGCCACACAGCTGTGCTTCACAGACTTAGTGGAGCGTGTCTGGTGCAGGAGACATGAGACAATGTAACTAATGTGTATGTGTGCATGCTTTGTTACTCAGTTGTGTCTGACTCTTTGCAAGCCCAGGCTCCTCTGTCCATGAAATTTTTCATGCAACAATACTGGAGTGGACTGCCATGCCCTCCTCTAGGAGATCTTCCTGATCCAGGGACCGCACATGGGTCTCTTGCGTCTCCTGCATTGGCAGGTGGGTTCTTCAGGGCTTTAACACTTTAGGGCTTTTTTATTTGTTCGTCTTTTGGTTTTTGTCTCTTTTAGGACTGGGTATAAATAAGGTAGGGCTTCCCAGGTGGCGCTAGTGGTAAGGAACCTGCCTGCCAATGCAGGAGCTGCAAGAGATGTGGGTTCGAAGCCCTCTGTAATCAATGGGCAAGAAGAAATCACATGCAGACAGTTACACTTGAGAATCTCTGAAATCTTGTGGGTGATCTGTACATACAACTTGTACAGCTACATACCACTGTGTAAACATATCACCATGTTTGTTTCTTCCATCTAACATTCCCCGAGACAGATGATGAGTGAGTAGAATTTCAGGCAAAAACCTTCCCTGTCCTTTAAACTACAGTGTTTTTTCCCTCTGATTGTATATGACTGCAGATGCATTAACTAATGTGCAGAAGATGCAGCTTCCCTGTAGACAGAGCAAGGCTGTGGAGTCAGATGGACCACCTGTGAAGTCCAGCTCTGCCCCTCCAAGTGTGGTCCACACAGCAGCAGCGGCCGCATCACTTGGGAGCTTGTTAGGATGCAGACTCAGCAGTCCCGAGCCAGAGTTCCTAATCACAACCACTGTATTTACAAGATCCCCAAGTGACTGGTGTGCCCATTACCGCTCGAGAAGCCCCAAGCCTAGTTATCACCCAAAGCTTATTGTAAAAGGCTGTGTAGCTGCCTGGGTTCAGTAACACGCAGCACTTAAAGCACCCAGCACCTAAGATGCCTGATGCTCCTTTCCCCACAGTTGAAAGCATTTGTGTTATGTAAGCATGAGGCACAGTGATACTTTTATAGAAGAGGAATGATTTTTTTTTTTTTAAATATTTATTTTATTTATTTGGCTGCACTGAGTCTTGGTTGCCGCACGTGGGATCTTTAGTTGTGGCATGTGGGATCCTGTTCCCTGACCAGGTATCGAACCCAGGCCCCCTGCATTGGCAGTGTGGAGTCTTAGCCACTGGGCCACCAGGGAAGTCCCGAGGAATGATTTTTAAATTTCTTATTTTAATTCTCTCAAGTGAAAGACCCAGATGAAGTGTCAGCTTTTCCAAGAACATGTCCTGGGTCCCCAGTGAGAACTAAGCTCTCCCTTCTATGCACGAGGAGCACGTTGAGCCTTTTCTTGGTCATGTATACACACCGGTCTGTTCTACTGAGCTCGTGAGCTGTGCTCGGGAACCAAGCCCTGCCCACTCTCTCCTTCTTCCCAAGTCCAGGCACCATGGAGTGTGCAGTGGCAAAGCCAGAAACAAAGTATTATCATTACTACTGCCAGGTCAACAAGCTTCCAACAGCACCACCATTTCTGTGGCTCCCAGACGTTGAACATCTTGGAACTGTTTCAGAATAACCCCCTCTCATCTCCCTGTCAACAGATGTGCTGTTTTACCACTTCCTTCATCATGTGACTGACTTGAAACGGAACCAGATCACAATTGTGTTCAACATGCTGGACTGGAATGCGGTGGGCGAGATTGGTTTTGACCAGTTCTACATGCTGGTGTGCATACTGCTGGCACAAGAGGCGAGTAGCCAGTCAGGCTCTGGGGCAGAGGCGGCAGAGCTTGGCTGCGGCCACCATGTTGCTAAAGGTAGCACCAAATTAAGAGGGCGTCAGAATTTTTCTTCTTTTCACTTGAAACAGGAAGAAGAAACAGGGCAAGTACTACTTTTGGTTCCTAAATGGTCCATCTATAACCTAGGAGTTTCGAAAGGTTACCCAGCTTCCCTCCCACTTTGCCTTTATAAAGAACAAATCTCATCCTATCACATCTCTCCTTGGCATGCCCTTCTCACTGGTGGGTCTTAAATAATCACCAGTAATCTCAGTTGCCTCTCTTCCTCAGTGATCCCCTTCCTCACAGAATATTCTGAAGGGGATGAATGAGCAAGACAAGACCTGCTCATCTTTGGGTACCCACCTTACCTTGCACACACTCCTCGAGTGTATTCACCTCTTTCCCTTTCCTTAAGGAAGGGCACCTCATATCTTCATCATCTTATCGCCAGCACTGAAATTTTCTTATGTAGATTTTCATTGAACGCAGGAAATGCATTCTACTACGGAGAGTTCCATCTAGCAGCACTAATCACTGCAGATAGCATCAGTCCCCTGGAAGGCAGCTGCTGAGGCGGGTTTGATACACTGACCACAGCACCCTTTCGGCCCTGAGCTGCTGATTCTGCCTTTTGCTGTTAGCTCTCTAGGCAATGGACTAGTGAATAGATGAGTCCTCATGTAGCAAGTTTAGAAAGTAGCACCAACAATACTGTTCCTTTCCTTACGTTTTTCTCTCAAAACAGAACCATTTGGAAGAGCAATTTATCTTCCGCCATTCCCGGCCTGTTTTTGAGTTGCTTGACCTGGATGGGGAGCTGAAAATTGGCCCAGACAACTTGCACATGTACAACTTTCTCTTTAATATTAAAAAAGAGCAACTTAGAGACCTCTACTATAACTTCGACATCACAGGTGACCGCGTAAGTGCAAGTCCCTAACATGTGGCCTAGCAGCGTGCATGCTCAGTTGTGTCCAACTCTTTGTGACCCCCTGGACTGTAGCTCACCAGGTTCCTCTGTCCCTGGGACTTCCCAGGGACAGGTCGCCATTTCCTCGGGATCTTCCTGACCCAGGGATCGAACCTGCCTCTGCTGCACTGGCAGGCAGACTCCTTACCCCGAGCCACCTGTGAAGCTGTGGCCTGGCAGCCCCTCTGTCCAGAGCTAGAGGACTGTGTCCTGACAGCTACAGTGGAGACAGGGAAGGAGGAGGGAAGGAAAAACCCACTGGAGTGTCATGGCACTGGGATCATAAAACACCTGAGGAGATGGACAGGCCTGTGGAAGAGAGAGGATTGAGTAAGTGCTACATCACATAATGTGGATATAAAGTGAGAGGAGTTTAGAGAAGGAAATTCTGTTGGAATTTTAGTTGAAAGAAGGAAATATTTTAATATGGCAGGAATTGGTCTTAAGAGGAAGGGTTATAGATTTTAATAAGCAGAAATGAAGAAATTCTTAGATGGGAACACATGAGTTAAATTCCAAGAGAAAACAGCTATGGAGAAAACAGTGAATATCTATTTCAAGTCCATTCAGTGAAGGGCCTATTCCAAGTCCATGCTGACTAGCAAGTGAGAGCTGAAGTTTAAGCTTTAAAAAGATGGACCACGCTGTGAGCAAGCTCAGATGGCAGCCTGAACATGTCTGGACCTGAGGTAGCAGAAGGAAGACGTGCCCCTTGGTGCCTTTTGAGCCTACAATAGACTGTTTCTAACTACAAGCAGATTGTAATTACATCCTAATTACTGGGCCTCTTTAATCAAGGTTCCAAGGTTTTAAATGAGAAGTGATTACAATCCTGCTCCCATCTGAAACAAAGTATCAAATCCTTTCTGAAATAACTTTCCTTTTTTCCTTCCCAACACAAGCTTCTTAATTACAAGGAATTTAAGCTGTTTACTATCTTCTCCATGGACAAATATCAGGAGAGTCAGAAAGCAGAGAAAGAGAAGAAGAATGAGAAAGCTTTACTCCAAAAGAAAGTGGCACAAGTTAACGAGAGCCAGAGAGAGAGTCTTCTTGGAACAAAACAGTTTGAAAGTATAAGTAATTACAACTGTTAACATGTCTTAAAAATAAATTTAGAACATCAAAGTAAGTATCTCTGATTTTTACACATGCAGGGTTCAGATAAGCGTTCAACCCACAGATTCTTAACCTTAATAACCCTGAGGCCTCACATGACTCAGTGATGTAATCACTTCTTTTTTTGACATGTCCCAGTTCTGCTGTTGCTTTTCAGATCAACCCTGTCCACTAGGGTCCCTGTGTATCAATTACTAGCTCTTCCTGGAGCTAAGCAGTTGGAAGTCGATGCTTTCCTACGATTTGCCACAAGAGGTCCAATACTTTCAGAATTCTATTCTCCCAATCCTTAAGGCTAAAAACAAACTTCAAAATGGAAATGTGCCTCCACGCATAAGGGAAATTGACTTTTAAGGATATGGGGACTGTGTTCTTCCTAGAACCTGAATTACTCTTTGATGAGTTAGGTGCTTAAGCAACTATACCCAAATCTACTAGGGTAAAATAATTATTACATGTCCTTGTATAATTTTAATTTTTTGTGTGAGTAATGCCTTGAATAATTTGTAAGTGTTTTTAGTGTGGGATTTGTGAACCCTCCCTGCCGGACTATACTATGATATTAAATATAACTACCATTCAGTAAGCGCTTGCTATGGGTGAGGCAGGGGCTTTAGACACATGGCTTTATTTATCCTCCTAACCCTGCAAACTGTTACTCTCAATTTACAGATGAGGATATTGAGGCGTCAAGATTAAGAACTTACCTAAGGTTCTTAATGACTCACAGTGGTAGGACCAGAGTTCAAATTCAAGGTGCTTAGAACAACTGATTTAACTCACTTCAGTCCTAGCAGATCCTGTTTAAGTTTCAAGCTGACATTTCACTGGCTCAGAAATCACTTCTGCATAATGCTAATCACCACATGTCCTTCGACCACAGATTTCAGAGGGACAAGTTTGGTGCCTGGAGAAATGCAGCCCAATTCCTATAAACCAAGGATTTCTTAAGGATAACGTAATATAACTGACCACAGCATTTAGAGTTCTTAATAATCATCATTACTTTGTCAACGTGCAACAGACAAGAATACTGCTTATCGAAAATTGTCATTCATAAGTCAAAGTTGTAATAATTGAGATCATGTTAATTACTATGAACATCCTTTATATTTACTCTCATGGTCATGAGATTTTAATTACTTATGAGTAATGTTTAGAAACCAAACCTTCTCTCTTCCCCACAATAGTACTACAAAAACTAAATGCAACTAGCAAAAGACGAAAAAGCCCCCCTGAAACACACATCTCTTGATTTCTGGTTTATACACGGGGATAATGGGATCCATCCCAAGAACTGTTGTGAAGACCAGGAAGATGGAAAGCATCTCACTTAGAACAATGCTCCTCTCCCCTGATTTGGTGAACAGTTAATTCTCCAAGGAGAACACCCTCTGGCAAATAAGTTTGGACACTACTACACCTATAAGAGTATTGTACTGAGAGACTAGCAGTATCTGGCTGGAAAATGACAGCAAGAGATTAACCATCATTTCAAAGAGCCTCACCACACCACTAGGCTTACCTTGGGATGGGTTTCTGCCTCTTTTCACGCAGCCTCAATAGCTTTTGCTACCAGACAGCCTCACAACCCGGGTGCAGTTCTGGAAGGAGAAACTGTGAGGTCTGAGGAAGGGAAGTCTTCTCTTTCCCATTTTCCCAGGGGAGCACGCTTGAGCGATATAAAGGTAACTCAACAATGGTATATGTCTTTTTTTTCCCCAGGCATGGTCTCTAAAATAATGACGATATCATTCCTTTTATTGTTTTAGAATGGGGAGCAGGAAGGATTGAGGGATAGCCAAATAACAGGGTATACTAGGTTTTAATTTGGGCTAAATACATTTTTTTTTTTTATTTTATCTGTTGGCCATTCCACATGGCATGTGGGATCTTAGTCCCCAGACCAGGGATCGAACCCACAGCCCCTGCATTGGCAGTGCGAAGTCTTAACCACTGTACCACCAGGGAAATCCCTGGGCTAAATACATTTTAAACTAAAATTTATTCAATTAAAATTTCAAATTTTAAATAAATTAATATTAAATTTAATGACTGAAGTTTCAGGAATGAGCAGGTAGTAGTCTTCCCCTCCTCTCTGAAAATCATCAGGGCATGTAACTGTAATATGGTAACTATAAAAAGTATCATGACCTATTAATTTTAAGAGCGTTTTTATAAACCGAGTGATTCTAGACTGGAATCAGGGGACTGAGCATTTAGTTCTGACAGGCCCAAACTCAAACTCAGCTAAAATTAAAATTCAATTGCATCAGTAAAGTGGCACTTTTTTGGGACCAGGAGTACAATAGAGAAAATAATGTCAGTGCCCATTACGTGACTTAAATTTTTTTAAAAATGTGTATTTGAAGGTATGCATGTAGATGCTTTAAGTTTCATTATCTCCACTGTGCTATTACGGGTAGAGTTTAGACCAAGCACGTTTAGATAAGTTTTTGGATGGCAGGAAAACTCTATGTCACAGTTTCGTTAGAATTCCTGGGTCAGCAAAGTGTATGTTCCCTAAGAGTCTCAGCAGTGGGTGAGGGGCAGCACTGGAGGGACGGGAGAAAGCGCGTGTGGCCGCAGGTGTGGCTCCAGTTTCAGCCCAGGGCCACGGGACTACAGGCCCACAATCTACATCAGCTGCAAAGGGGAAAGAATTTCTTGCATTAGTTCTTAGCCAAGGACTAGAAAAGGCCAAGTCAACTTGGCGAACACCTGCTGAGAGGGGTCATTATTCATGTCCTGAAAAATCTTCTATAATCTCAGAGTGGGTAAGACCTTAGGAAGAAAACCAAGAAGCCATAAAATACAAGACTGATATATCTGACCATGCAAAGCAAAACTTTTACATGGTAAATTACACAAAAACAAATGATAACAGATGATAGAGAACAACAAATCCAATATTAAGGGCATTATATCCTTAATATAGAAAAAATATCCACAAATCAAGAGGATAAAGACCAAAATGGATTAGGAAAATGGGCAAACATAGATAATTCATAGGAGAAAAAAAACAAAAAAAACAAATAGCCTTAAAATATACAGTATAATGCTAAGTTTCACTCAAAGGAAAAAAACAAACTTAAATCACAAGACACAGGTTTCCACCTAGACTGTCAAAGATCAAAAAGTTGGTGAGGGTATAGCAAAATAAGAGCAGACATAGTCCATAGCATTAAACTGGTAAAAATCCATTTGGAGGGCAATTCAGCATCTGCTCTCTATATGCATACACTGATCGAGCAATACTCCCTCTTCAGCAATGTATTCCATAGCTGTACACAGACACAAAGATGTAACTACAGAAAAGGATATTTCCAGGAGCACAGTTTACAGTACCAAAAGTCTAGAAAGACCTGTGGTACTCCAAACAATGGAATACCACTGCAGCTATAAGAGGAATGAAGCAGATGGAGCTCTAGTTGTAGGGAACAATCTCTAAGATTCACCAAAATCAAATGCATAGAACAGCGTATGTCACTTATGAAAAAGACAAGGCAGGATGGGTGAATATATTCACACACACTAGCGCAGAGGTTCTCACGCTGGCATCAGCAGTAGCAGCATCACCTGGGAACTTGTGGAAATGCAAATTTTTGTACCCCCCGATTCAGACCTACTAACTTGGAACCTCTGGGAAAGGAGTCCAGCAATCTGTATGTTTTTTAAATCTGTGTTTTTAATAAGCCTTCCAGGTAATTCTGATGTATGCTGAAGTGTGAGAACCACTGTGCTAGAATATCTCTAAAGATATCCAGAAAACTGGGAACAGCTGTTACCTCTGGAGAGAAGAAATGCGAGATGAAGATCAGGAGTCGAAGAGAGACTTTTTGGTAGGTTTGGATTTTTTCCCATGTGTGCGTATCGCCTATTTTAAATAAAAATTCAACAATCAAAACCTGCTACTTTGATCCAAAATGGATAATCCTTCTGAAAAACTGAATGATGGGTTTTGGTTTACAGCATGATTCTTAGAAGAAAAAAACAACAACCTCCTGAGACCAAGGTTTCAATGCAGCAAATAAAGTATATCTATAAATGACCATGCATGGTTTGATACCTCAGAGTCTAGGTTTGGTGATAATGAACTCGTTATTTACTGACCTGGAAGGTTTTTAAAAGGGGAAAGATCTTTTTAGAAGTTTTATCAGAAAGAAGCAGATTACCCTTACTGTGGACAGTAATAATAGTTAAACACCCAGAATAAAGGCAAAGACAAAGAGAAAAATTGAACTTTTTTTTTTTTAAAAAAGCACAAAAACCCTACATACTAAAATTGTACACATCAAGTATTGGTCCAATCTTATATCAATCTATTTACAATTAAACAGCACCATGGTTTTCTCACCTAGGTTAGTTAAACATGCCCAGAAAATTGTTATTCAAAGTATATGTTCCTTTAAAATAAAATAAACTCTTAACAGAGCTCAAATCCTCAACAAACAAAAAACTTTTACCAACCATAGATAATTATATCACCAAATTTACTTAAGAAAAATAGATTTGAACATTTTCTTTTTCCTCCAGTTGACAAACTTTGAGAGATGCTGCTGTTTAATGTGGCACACAAATTAAGAAACATTTTGATGATGGGGGCATTATACTAAAACACCCTCACATACCTCTGCCTCCACATATAAAAATATTCCTTTGGAATTAATGCTGCTGTCTCCTCTTGAATTTAGATTCAATTATCAGCAAAGCTAAATTAAATGTAGCCACAATCTTTAAAATGATTGCATAAAAAAGAGAAACAGTTAAAGCTCTCAGAAACAGGCTATGTTACAATTATAGATATTGTATATAATCAGGCTATAGGAAATTTAATAACATTTTAAACATAACATTTAAACTAAATAGCAGTTTGTCTGCTATTGAAATTGATAATGGTGCTTCACATCCAAAATGAGTGTGGAGGTCTGATTACTTCCCATTTAAGAACCACGTGAGTGCCTTCTTGCCTCTGCTTCTCCATCTCACGGATTCCCAGGGCTTCAGAGATACTGTATGTGCTAGCCCCCTTCTCACCTATGGAACCAACTTTGAAAAGGCTCTGAATTAAATACAATCCTTGGCAGCTTTATTCCAGTCATTGTACAGAATCAGGTTATCCCATGGAATTTTTCAGTCTTATAATCTGCAGATGCTTCTTAATTTGCCTCTTTGCTAGGAAAGATGAGAGAGGAAAATTCTCATCCACCACAACTACAGGTAATAGTGAGCTATGGTAAGCACTGAAGTATAAAGCAACGTATCATCATTAGGTCTCACTGCCGATGTTTAAGTGATGTCAGGAAATTTTTCACTAGTAAATTATGACTTGAAATTTTTTTTCTGAAAGATTGAAGACAGGCACAATTCTCCTAGGCACAGACAGAACAGGTTTTCCTTACAACCTTCCTGCAAACTGGGGGAGACAAGATAATTACTTTATTGATTCTGTGCATTCCCTGGCCTAGTGTGCATGCATTTTGGGCACAGTTAGCTCTGAAAGTTCCAAGCAGAATAGGTAGATCAATAAAGGTATTATATATATAGTAGTGACCTTCTAAGCCTGGATGTGAAAACAGCTTCATTATAACAGACATTTCAAAATACTTATGCAGCAAGAAGACAATAGACTTTTCAACTAAGTATCAGTTGAAAATCAGAGATCTGAATGCACTAAATTATTGCCTAGTGTTCCAGAAAAGATGCCTGCCACCAACGCGCTAGAAAGGCACCAAAATTTAGTGTGAACGTAAATAAGGAGCTCAACCTATGAGCATGGGAATAGCAATCCTGAAACACAATTTGCCAGTCTCTACTCCTTTATGGCTAAGTATTACTTGAGCAAAGAACTAAGACCAGAAAAGTTACTGAACCTCAAGTACTGCTGTTTAGTTTCCATTTCAAAAAGCTCAAGTTTTATAGCTGTTATTGATGATTTCTGGAAATTATATTTACGAACTCTGTATTCACAGGTGTTTGATGCTGTTCTTCATGGATGCACTCTTCTATTTACAGTCCAAATCATTTAAATACAGCCATTACATAGTTGTTGGGTATTTTAAAATAAAAGGTTATCTATTTCTTAATTGCCTCTTGAATTAGAAATTGTAATTACATGAGTCTCAAAGGCTGGCTCTTTGTGTTTTATTAATTATTTTTGTTGGTCTCCATCACAGATGGAATTTTTCACTGATAATTCCTCAGAACTAAATCCATTCATACGGAATTCAGAGCAGTGAAAATAGATTTCACGCCATAGAGTAGGAAATGATAACAACAATAAAAAGGGGCATGAAGGATTTGGGGACAGCCAACAGGACTAGGTCAGTTCTCAACTGGTGTTGGATTCTGCAGAGGTTGGCTCATTATAACCTGTACGACATAGTCCTTTGGGATCTTCAGCTCTTCCAATTTCATTTTGTCGGTGAGAGGTCTGCCAGAAAAGAACCACCGCTGACTAGCTGGCTCCACTCCTTCCGCAGCGTGCAGCCGTCTCTTCATGTGGTACACTGTGTCTGTGCTGCGGACCGCAAGCCTGAGGTCTCTGCCAGTGGAGAGGCGCAAACGGAGCTGAGCTTCATACCCAGAATTGGGCGGGGGCTCAGGAATCTCCAGAGTCTCTATGTCGCTCTTTTCCTCTATCATGTTGATTGGTGGTGCCAAGCAATAGACTGGAAGCTGGTATCTATTCCCCAGTTCATCATAGCACTCTGTGAGTGCACCTTCAGAAAGAGAAGAAATGAAAAAGGGTTTAGCCTAAATGAATGCATTTTTCTTTACATCGTGCAAATGCTCAAATATCGCACTGGCTTGCCACTTAAAAGGGAAAAAAATGTAAAATAAGACCAATCTCTGTCAGTGGTCAACGACCATTATCAAGGCCCGTGACCAATTATCTGAAAAAGTTAAAGTGTTAGCTAGTTGCTCAGTCCTGTCCGATTCTTTGCAACCCCGTGGACTGTAGCCCGCCAAGCTCCTCTGCCCATGGGATTCTCCAATAGGTAGCCATTTCCTTCTCCAGGGGATCTTTCCGACCCAGGGATCAGACTTGGGTCTCCTGCGTTGCAGGCAAATTCTTCACTGTCTGAGCCACCGGGGAAGCCCCCAATTATCTGAGTGTTTATCAAATGAACCAGGGCCCTAGCTCCTTACCCTCACACTTCTAAGTCATTTCATGCCTTATTTACATTTTCATTAAGAAAAAAAAGGAAAAAAAAAAGCACACAAAATCCCAATTTACTAATATATCAATGCTCAGACCAAATTAAGGGGAAATTCAAACTACAGTGGGCTATCTTTTTAGGAAATGAATCAGTTAACCTTAAAAAAAAAAAACAAAAAAAAAACAGATCTCTAAGCCCAATTCTCCACAATAGTGTCCCAGAGTGGTTCTCTTAATGCCTAGACTTCCTTCGCCAGAAGACCTCAGTAGAAAGAAATCACAAACTAGAGATGACAAGCTTACCAGCTGCCACTGGCTCATGGCTTATATATGAATCTCATTAGCACAATTACCACAGAAGTGACTGAGGTGTTTTATTTACCCTAATTATTAGTCAATCTGTTACAAAGAAGCTATGGGTTAAAAAGGAAGAACAAAAGGAGTATGAAGTTTATAACCCACTGCTAAGGGGAGGGGATAAAAACTGTTTGCAGTTTAAAAGAAGATATTCCATGGTTAATTTCTTTATAAACTGCATTGTAATTACCAGAGCTTCCCTTGGGGAACTTGATGGCATACTGAATGAATGCTTTATTGTAAGGTATTCATAATGTGTCCCTTGTTCAATATAGATAAAAACCAAAAACATCTATATACAAAACACTCATACACAGGCTAATGAATATGGGAAGTGGGACACTGAGAAATGGTTATCAATGAACAGGTGAGTTAATAAACTGATCTCTGTGGCCACTATCAATAGGCTGAAAATACAAAGAATCCCACATGAGACTGAACAGTCACCAACACACCAGGGGTTGACCTGGGCATGCTTTCTATGTTATGTAAGATGGGCTGGGGTGAGACCTCAGTCACCAAGTATTAATACACGTGAATCTCCCCTTCCTCTGTGTTTAATGTTCAGCCTCTGTGTTGTTCACTAATTAATCTGAACACTGCTATGAAACTGTAAAGATGGGGATGTTTCAAGCCTAGTTGTGATCACCAGCAGTTTCCTACACTAGTAGCCATCACACTGTAGTATGTTATTTATAAAATCAGTTGTGCAAACTTCACTGTGTACATACTTGATATATAGCCTTGTTCTAAGGCAAAGAAACAACCTACCAGTGTCTTTCAGATGGCCTGACCATTAGGAAAACTAGCAAAGAGAAGGTGGAGAGTTCACTACAGACTCATCATCTCTCTCAGGAAAATACCTTCAGATACACATCCCACTGATACCAGCCTGATAGGTACAAGAGCATATAAATATTTACATGCGTGCATGCTAAGATCCTCCAGTCGTGTCTGACTCTGTGCAACTCCATGGACCATAGCCCGCCAGGCTCCTCTGTCCATGGGATTCTCCAGGCAAGAATACTGGAGTGGGTTGCCATGCCCTCCTCCAGGGGATCTTCCTGACCCAGGGATTGAACCAGTCTCCTGCGGCTCCTACATTGCAGGCAGATTCTTTATCGTTGAGTCACCGGGGAAGCCCATATATTTACATAACTGTTCTGCTAAAAAAAAGTTCTCTTAGAGAGGCACTATTCTACACCTTGGTTTTTGGTTGCTTTTTTTTGACCGCGCAGTATGGCATGCAGGATCTTAGCTCCCTGACCAGGATCAAATCTGAGCACCCCTTGCAGTGGAAGCGGGAAATCTTAAATGCCAGGGAAGTCCCAAGAGACCAATTTAAATCATTACTTTTGGAATCAGGAGACCATGACGATATTCCCAGCCTTGTTATTAATTAGGTGTACAACCTCGAGCAACATTCTTTAACCTCAAATACTTTTCTCAATTAGCTAAATGAGGCAGGATAAAAATGACCTCTAAATTGGTTTTAGGTTTATACACACTGCTTCATATTCATGTACCACAAGAGATAGAAAACAGGAAAGCAAACCAAAGCTGTCAAACTGTAGGCAGAATCATGTCTTGACCAAAAGACAGCCTACATTTTTAGCCTCCCAGGAAACAAGGACGAGAGACGCTGAGGCAGCTTCTTGTACAGGGCTCAAACAGTGGTGCGAGCCAACCTTAGAAGAGATGTACAGCCTACCAGGCATTGTGACTCTTCCTAGATCTGAATACTCACTTTTTCATCACAATGGAAAGCTGAGTCTTTCCCCATCTGCCCTTCAGCCCAATAAGTCAAGGGCTCAGTTTTCAGATTCAAATGGGTGAGAATAAAAACTCTATGGATGAGGTACTGCTGGATGGCATATCTTCTTATTTCAGCTCAGGGAGCCTCACATCTAAATGCTGGAAATAAACTATCCAGATTCTACTGCTAAGAAGCTCCTATATTCCGATATTTTTGGTAAAAGTAACTTCAATTTATCTAAGATGAAATTTTCTGGTTTACTCTGTTCTTCACTTCTGCCAGTCAAATTATATTGCAAAATGAATTATAAATATGTTCCAGTTTTAGATTAAACTAAAAAATAAATATGTAAAAAATTCAGGCCATGAAGTCAAATATTATTTAATTATATTTTTAGGCTAGTTATATGGGTTACCCTCTACCCACATTAAATATCTGAGATCATAAAGTATCAAAAATTTAATCAATATAGACCAGAGCTGAGTACTACCCCAGAATTACCTATACAGAGCAGAATTACTCTTTTGAACAAACTCTTTTGAACAATACATTCCCAAATCCCCCACCATTTTATGGCCCCGTAACTTTTTATTAAAGACAAAACTAATGGTGGTCTCTATCAGTTACTAAACACCTAGAGGTGTTAGGGTATGTCACTGGTGCTGAGTACAGAAGGTTACAAGAAAGCCAAGACTGTCCTTGATCCCCAGGAGCTTATAATCAAGGAAAACAGACATAGCATAACCACCAAGGATTTAAATACAAATTGATGCACTGGAAACCAGACATAGGGGCCAAGACATAACACAACAGTAGTGGGACTAGAGTTGGCAGAGCCAAGAAAGAAAAAATTCTGTAAAAATAGTGTGCTCCAAGCGTGACACAGGCTGCTTCCCTGGTGGCTCAGGCAGTAAAGAGTCTGCTACAATCCAGGAGACCCGGGTTCGATCCCTGGGTCAGGAAGATCCCCTGGAGAAGGGAATGGCTACCCACTCCAGTATTCCTGCCTGTAGAATTCCATGGACAGAGGAGCCTGGGAAGCTACATACAGTCCACGGGGTCACAAAGAGTCAGACATGACTGCACAACTAACACTTTACTTCACTACAGGCATGACAGAAGACAAATGAAGGGCATCCCAAGAAATATGAATTATATGGAAACAAGAATTAATATAAGTATGGAATAAAAAGTGACTTTACTGAGGTGAAATACAGCATCAACTGTGTGAAATCACTAAACAGCAACAGTGAAAATCTAATAGAAGGCTTAGGGAGTTTAGACTTAATACTACAGAAAATTTCTAAAGGTGGCGAATACCAATCCATGAATCATCCTACAAATACTGAGTGCCTACCATATGCCAAGCAATACTATGCCAGTGAACAAGACAAAGCCTGAAGATTCTTTTATCATTTGCAGCAAGCGAGAGTGACTGACTGGAGTTAGGGGAGCCAGCTAAAATGACCGCCTGACAATGGAAAGACATGGGTCTGAAAGAACTGGTGGTGACCGGCAGGACCTAGTGTTAGAGTGTGTGCTTAGCCTCAGAGACTCAGTCATGTCTGACTCTTTGCGGCCCCATGGACTGCAGCCTGCCAGGCCCCTCTGTCCATGGAGATTCTTCAGGCAAGAATCCTGGAGGGGGTTGCCATGCTCTCCTCCAGGGGATCTTCCCAACCCAGAGACCGAACCCAGGTCTCCCGCATTGCAGGCGGTTTCTTTACCATCTAAGCCACCAGGGAAGCCCAATGATAGTTTAGGAAAGGCAAATCACCTAACTAGAAAATGAGACTGATAAAGAATTCAGGGTTATAAGACTCTGCTTAGTCTTAACTGCTACAGGTATGGGGAGATACTTCAATTGAGTTACCTGAAGGTAACTGAAGAAGCATATTGGGAAAAAGGTAAAAGCAGTGTGTACAGTAATAATCTTGACTGTAAAAGCTTAAACATAAAAGCAAACACTTAAAAAAAGACAGCTTACTAGCTCTGTCTGAGCACTTTATATACATTGACATTTAATCCTCACAATGACCCTGCAAAGTACGTTTATCATACTCATTTTACAAATGGGAAAACTGAAGAAGAGAGAGGTAACTTGTCTAGGGTCAGAGAGTAACAAAGTAAAATAATCTGATTCCTGAATAAGTAAATGTATGGCACACGGATAAGGCTTCAGGGCTTGTGACAGCTCTACTGGACTCTCAGGTTAATGATATGGCTAGTGGGAGGAAGAAGCGCTCTGGGAAAAAGGCAAAGGACAAATACAAGAGGGATGAAAAGCCAAACATGAATCACAAGGCGCAGCGCAGCCCAAAAATACATTTGCCGGTGCTGTTAGTGACCGAGCAAAGGAGGACACAGAAGAGGAGGCAAGAGGAAGTGGTGACTAAGAAGTTTCAGTGCTCTGAAGCCACCACATGTAGTGACAAAATGGACATATTGCTGTCACTGTTTCATTTACAATATTTGAGAGGAGTGTGTAAAAAACAGAGTATGGTTAGAAGATGGATAGTTTCCCTTAAAGAAACCCTGTGTATGAACACAAAAGGGAAGGGACCACTCTAAAAGTTGATAACATAAGGATTTTTTTTAACCTTTCAAAAAATCACTCCTAGCTATGTTTGCGTTTGCGATTTACAAAAGGTTTTTAATTATCACCCACTGACCACTGGTGGTGCAGTTCATCTAATAATTCTCCACTAGTTCTAAAGATGTTCTAGCCAGGGTTGCTTAGATTGCTCACTGAACGTTCTTTGTGGAAGTACACCTGTCTTTTATTCCTCCTTCTCCTCAAAACATCATTATAGGCCTCAACCAAGTCCTAGAAGAGAGAGACAGATGGCCACAGGGATAAATGCCGCCAGGCCACTGCTTCCCCGGGTCAGGAAGCCCCGAAAGCTCCCCAGGGCAGGAAGAAAGCTGCCAAGACTACCTTCTGTCCTGATTTCACACACAATTGTTTGAACTTGTTCTTATTTATCGTCTATCTAGATGACTGGCTCAGATGTTCAATTTTCCTTGTTTTCTATGGCTGTTTTTAATTTGGCTGCAAAATATTTCACAAGAAAATTATAAAGACAAGACTAAATAAAATACCAAATAATAAAAATAGCTTTATTAAATGTCATAACATCTAACACTTTACTCTTTCTCAAGCAGTCTTTCAGATTAAAAAAAAGACATCTTTTTAAGTATTCAAAGGCCTCACTGGTTTTCCCTCTATGTTAAAAGACCAGCTAGGTCTTAAAATTTTTACCACGTGAGACTTGCAGTGTTACATCATCAAATCTGAAAATCAATTTTTATGTAAGGAAACTTTTGAGGATATTAAAATGTTATTTTGATTGCAGTCACGGGTGTTTACATGTCAAAGCTGATCAAACTTTTGATTTTGATTGATCTAACTCAAATATTTGTTATTTAGTGTTCCTCAATATACCTTCATAGTGTTGAAAACATTTACTGCTAATATTGAAAACATACTGGCAATCTGATAGAGGAAATCTCCCTCCCAAAATTAATCAGGAAAGCTATGTGCTAGAACTGCAAGGCTTGTATCACACTTGGGGTTTCTTCCAAGGATGAGAAAGGATGTCTTTAATTTTTACTTCACTTTTCAAACTGACCAGGAAGGCATGAACTCCACAAAAACCATGACTTCCTAAGGCAACAGAAGACCTACACATAAGTGACTTGGACACAGTTAAAAAGGAAAAGAATCCTGAAGTAACAGAAAGAATGGGAAGGAAAGAAATACGGTGTTAGACCTATGACTCAGGCAGCCCACTGTTCAGTCTGTCAGAGGAACATAAGAATGGAAAAGCAGTGAATCTGATAGAAAGAACAGCGGCTTTGGAGCCATCACACCAAAATTTTAATTTGGATTCTAATCCTAGACATACTCAGTCTGTTTCCTCAAGGACTATAGTATCTACCTCACAAAGTTATTTTAAGGATTAAATAAAACACACGCAAAATTGACTAGTACATATAATGAATTCATAGAAACACTCAATAATGTCAGTTCCCTTCTCAAGTAAGTTTTAAATCTCGAACTAGACTTATAGAGGGGAGTTCACCAATAGCAGTATCACAAAGGATCAAAAAATTTCACCATGTTTGAGTTCACTGCTTTAGGCTTCACGAGGTCCTCTGCAAACACCACAATGTCAAAAGGGCCATCAAGATTACCCTTCATCCAGATATTATGAGCAGTCTTTCAAAACTAACAAATTACAGGCTCCCTCATGCAAACTCTTTACTGGGAATTAAATTAAGCTTATGTCTGGTAATCAGGCTTTAGGAGAAGCAGGTTCAGGTATCTTATCCCACCAAATTAGCTATTAAGACCGGGATTCAGAAGCACCAAGACTATCATCTCTTCTAGCAAGCATAGGTGAAAAGTGACTTAGTCTGGATGCATTACCAAAGTCGTATGAAGGTTAGACCATGACTAAGAGCTTGTGTAACATTTGGCCACATTTCTAAGAAGACGCTCATCTTTCAAGTCCAGCTCCCTAAAAGGACAGAGGAATAGATCAGCAGCACTTGTAACTGGTCTATTTAGCTGACCCGGCTTTACAGAGGTACAAGTTGGGGCAGTGTATGTCTTGGGGCCACATCAGAAATCCTTCTTTCCCTCCACTCTCACCACCCAGAATGGAAGAAAGGAGGTCTTCTTCAGAGACAAGCCTACTGAGTCAGGGACAAACTCCCACCTCAGCTATTTTAGGGACTTTGTTGCTTTACTTGAAGAAAAAGGGTGACAGCAGCTGAGGAGCAGATAAAGCTACATTGTATATCTCCAAATCATTTCTGTCTTTTTGAAGATAAAGAGAGGAAAAAGACACAACATTTAATTTATGATAAATCAGCCATCAGATCCTTTATTAAGACCCTGTTTTCATTTCCAAATACAAGTCTGGTAAAAATTCCCTGTCTCTGCTGTATGTACAGGAGGTTCATGCTTCTGTTCTTAAAATTTTATCTTCATGAATTAAGTTTATTAAAGGACAAATTCTTATAGGGACCTTTAAAGGACTCAGAATTCATGACTTGCTTCTTAATGAGCCTCTAACACACTAATGCATTTCCTGCCTTAAAGAACCCACTTGTTTCTCTTTACTATTAATAGAACTATATCATTTTAAAGTACTCTGTATAGTGTGGGAGGGACTTAAAATGGTAGATATGGAATTAACACTGGAGATTACTTGTGCAGTAACTTCACAGAAAACACAGATGAAATGACTTGATCTTGTAATTTAACTGCTTTAGTTAGTTAGATCTAGGACTGGAGTTTAAAACCCAATTTCATGACTTCTACCTCGGAAAAATGACATAACTTCCTTGTGCTTCAGTTTTCTCATCTGTTTAAAATAGGGACTGTTGTAGGTGATTATCACAGGGTGAAAATTAAATAATATCAATTCAAAACATGAATTGGTAGTATTTTATTATTTCTGATTCTCAGTCCACGATTTTTTATCATGTTGGTTCCCTAAACACAGAAATTCTCCATGAATGATACTTATAAGTGCTTTGGTTTTTAAAAACTTAAACTGCATTATATGTAATTTAATTTATTTACATTTTATATATTTTGCAGTAAGACAGACCAGGAAAAAGAAAAGAAAATGGGCAACTCCTTTCCCACCTGTATTTTGAAGGTGATTAAAAAAGGTATGTGTTTTAAAGAATACCATTTTCTATTTCTCATATCCTGAAGCATGAGAAAGGACAAAAGAAACTGGCCTTCAAAAGTTCATCTGAAGAACTGGTAATGTTTAGCGATGAGTAGTAAGAATAAAGTTGGGGTTAAGTCTTTAAGCATGAGAAAAGTGTTTGGGGAGGTGAACAGCTCCTCCTCCTACACAAGGATGGTTAAGAAGGGAGCTTTTACATGTGAACTGCAGGGAGTTGGAAAACATACTAATTGTAGATGCTAAAGAAAAAAAAAAAACTTTTCTAGAAGGCAGGGAACGTTCCATGGAAGGCAAGCAGGCAATTTTTAAAATCCTTGTAAATCTTCTAAATAGTAATTTAAGAAAGAGAATTAAATCCTCCTCTTTACAAGATAAACATATATTGTTTGAACAACCTTTCACTGAAAATATTAGAATAACCACTATGAACTAGACTGTGAAAAATGAAAATGAAAACCACCACCCTTTTTTTTCACCCTGTTTATGCTAATTTGGGCAAGCCACTTAATCTATAATCTGTTTGGGGGAATTTTAGGTAGTGATAAAACAGTACTCAACTAGAAAAAGAAAATAAGCTCTAAGAAATTTAAGACCATGAGTAAAAAATGCTGTGTAAATAATGAAAAATAAAGCTCCTTTAGAATGGGAAGGCTGTGGAAGAGAAGAACCAGACATTAGAATCACCCAGGGAGCTTTTTCCACAACAGTACACTATTACACATGTTCATACCATCCTCTACCTGAGTCATAATTTCCACAGTGAAAACACACCTTCATATATAAAATCCCCAGGTAGTTTTAGGACACCAACTTCCCTCATCACAATCGCTACTGCCTTTTGAGAAAAACAAACTAAAGATTTCTCACTGATAACAACAGAGGAAGATAATTTAAAAGCACAGACTTACTTTATGCTTGCACAAGGCAGGAATATAATGAATATGACCTGCTGACTAGAATTAAGATAAAACACATGTAGTTATCAAGGGAACCACTGTAAGAAAAGGAAACAAAGAAGAAAATATAGGGAAAAGGTTTTTTGTTTTTCCTTGTAACACAAGAAAACAGGCCATGGAAAGACACATAATTTTTATGCACACAACACTGACACTAAATACAGCAAACCAAGACGAGCACAGTCCTTGCTTATTTACAAAGACATTTACAAAGACATTTTCGTATGGCTTTCAGACTTTAAAGAGCTTTCTATAATATTTATACTGGGAAGCTAACATGAGTAAGCCTGAGATAACAAAAAGACTATGGGAAGACAAGAGAGGATGAGATGAAACAAAACAGGAGATAATTTAGAAAGGAGCATATATCCTAAGATCTCTCCAGGCTGTCAGTCTATGATCAGTTCAGTAAGCGTGTGAACACCACTGACCGCTGTAGACAAAGGGGACAGGCACGAGTCAGGTGTGAGATGATGCTCAGCTAACAATGTCCTCACAGTAATTAATAAATTAACAAATCTATTACTGCTGTTGCACTGAATCAACGTTAACCTCAAAATCCATCAGGCATATGCCCAAGAGAAGGATACCTTAAAAACCAAAGAAAGATGTCACCAGTAAATATTACATCCAAAAAATGACTGAAATCCATAATTTAAGATTTTGGTGCAAGGAATTTACTTGTTAATGTCAGAGTTCAAGAAACACAGCCATCAGCACTACCGTTTACTAAGTGTGCTCTGGACCAGGGTAAGCGACTCACATGTGCTATTACCACATTTAATCAATACCTGCCTTACACGGCAGGTACTCAATCCGTATGTTACAGATGAGAGAACTGAAGCTTACAGAAGTGATTTGCCCAAAGGCACATAGCTATAATACAGTAAAGACAAGAAATAAGGCTAGGTCTCATACCAAAGCCTGAGCTAAACAAGAGCTAACACCAATGCAATATTTTAAACTCAAAATATGAAGTATTGAATACTTTAGGATTTTAGAGTTTAACACAACAAAACGTGTCAAAGATAAAATTTCAATTACATAACTACATCTAAAAGATGGAAGGGACTTCACCAATACCACTGAGGAGGTCTAGGTAAAAACATGTAACTAAGTAACTAAGCTATAAACTGATGGTGAGTTAGAGTACATGGCAAAATATAATTTAAAAGTCCATTCAAGAAACATTATTGGTAAGTTTCAGATATGAACAAGGGAAATCAATCAAGGGTACCAATGATAATAATACATAGGAAGTTATTATAGAACTTTCAAACAGAAAGCTTGAGAAAGTCTATTTAAGTCTTTCATGCTAAAGCAGAAAATATTCCTTAACATAGAGGGGAAGAGTAGAAGCTCATCTAATATTCTCAAATTTCCAAGAATACTTCTCCTTAATCTGTCAGTTGCTGGAGCTGCCAGGATCACCACTCTTCAGTCACGCAGATAAAAGCAGAAGTGAGAGACTTGAGTTTTTAGAGATTGAGCCCATATGTGTAGGCCCCGCCTTAAATAAAACAGAGCTGTGATGCCTCCATGAACTTGTAAACTAGGCCATAATTTATTGAACGAAGTCAGATTTTCCCATAGGTAACTATGAAAGTAAGGAAGTTAAAGTGCTAAGGTTCTGGGTCTTGAGCTTCTAAATGAAGACAACCACAGATAAACAACACCCCCAACTCCACTTGCAGGCCTTAGAAATACAAATATATTCTGCTTTAAATAGAATATAAGGGCTTCCCTGATAGCTCAGTTGGTAAAGAATCCACCTGCAATGCAGGAGACCACGGTTTGATTCCTGGGTTGGGAGGATCCGCTAGAGAAGGGATAGGCTTCCTGGTGGCTCAGCTGGTAGAGAATCCACCTGCAGTGAGGGGGAGCTGGGTTCGACCCTGGGTTGGGAAGAGCCCCTGCAGCAGGGAAAGGCTGCCCACTCCAGTGTCCGGTCTGGAGAATTCCACGCACTGTGCTGTCCACGGGGCCACAAAGAGTCAGACACGCCCGAGCGGCTTTCACCCCCTCACTCACAAGCGTTAAAAAGAGAAGGATGATAAAACTACTTATAAAGGAAAGCCTTTCCCTTTATATTATATAAAGATAGTATCTGAAGACAAATTATAGAACTAAAAAAAGTAATGTAGCAAAATGATGTCTACTGCAGTCACGTAAGAGGTAAAGAATTCAGAGATTATCCATGAAAATACCAACTAAAGAGTCATACTGAAACAGCATTCCATTATAAATTTTTCAAAAGTAGAAGGGATCATTTTTATACCTGTGTAGAAAAAGTGATCTATATATAGTGGGTGCCAATGTTACTAACCCAAGACCATGCTAATAAGCTTTCATTAATAAAACAAGAAGATAGCTATGGAATATATATTTTTTAAAAGTTTCTTAGACATGCAGTTAATTCAAAAAATTAATGGAGATTTGGAAAACTGGGAAGGCTACTAAGCTGAACATCCTTTACTTGACAAAGAATCAAAGGACACAACTAAAGGGACTTAGCAGCAGCAGCAAAGGACATAAAGCAGGGAGTTAAACAGCGGAAAGCAGTGCTCCTTTCAAAACGTAGACAAATAAGGGAAGATACTGATCCATCGTTGTGTTTCTCTTCAGATCGTATGAATCTTTAAATTTACTAAAGATTCCTGGGGAGGTGAGCAGGGGGAGAAAAAATAGGATACTGAAAAAGAAACAACCAATAAAAGTATAACAACAACAACAAAAAGAAATAGAAAGCTACACAAAGGATTATATAGGAGCAAAAGAGACAACTTAGAAAAATATTAACTTGAAAAAGTGAAGAGAAAAATTTATAAATACAGTAAACAACAGAACAAAATTCTAATATAAAATTAACATCTAAATCTTAGTATAGCATGAAATTTGTTTCTAATCCAGGAGACTAAACATGAAGATATGCCTGTGTCCAGGATATATGTGTTCCTGGAAACATTCAAAGCTTACAGTGGTTCTCAGAGTCACATTCCTAAACAAAGGAGACAGGTTTCTAATAATGCTCAGGGATTCAATCATAGAACTGTCCTTAAAAATATGTAAGACTCACTTCCAAGTTTAGGTTTGTTCATTATGCTGAAAACAGGCCTTGACGAAGAAGGATAATGACTAAAGGTGAGTTCACTGACTCTCTATAGCTTCTGAGATCTAATCTGAGACTACTCTAGTGCAAGCAGGAAATCAGTGAAGTAGAAGCTCTAGAAGACTGGGGCAGGGGCAAACCTTGATGGAGAACTAGATTATATGGAAGTTAGAAAATACACGTTTAGGGACTTCCCTGTATTTTCCAGTGGCTAAGACTCCATGCTCCCAATGCAGGGGGCCCGGGTTCTATCCCTGGTCAGGGAACTAGATCCCACATGCCACAACTAAAAGATTCTGCATGCCACAGCTAAGTGCTGCTAAATAAATAAATAATAAATATATATAAAAAAGAAAATACAGGTTTATTGAGTGTTCTCTTTCTTGAGACCAAAACACACACACAGTAAACCTATCTCCAGATAAAAGAAGCAAAGAGGAATGCTCCTCTTCACTATACTGAAGGAAAAAACAGCTAGAATAATGCATAGTAGGAAAATGAACACTTCCTATTTGGTTTCTTGCCATTAGAAAGGAGTTGATGATGTTCCACTTTGTTCTGGAAGATAACCAAACCTACCATGTGGTAACGTTATGTTTGCACCATCAATGATTGCTTGTGCCAGTTCATGATCATTGCTTTCAAAAGCATGTGCTGCAGCCTTCAAGGCATCCCAAATCTCTTTACGGCCTTCAAAAGCTGGTGCGGTATCCCAAAATTCATCTCTCTTGCTGCGCAGCTGTCCATCTGTCATGGGATAATCGCTTTTCCATTTAGGTTTCTCCTTTTTCAAAGGCTGGTTACGACCTAAAGCAACTGAAGAAAAATAAAAGGCTGACATCAAAACCAACATTTATAAAAGATGTATTAATAGTTATCTGGTCATTCTTCTTTGATTCTTTCATCAAAATTATAGCTAGAAGCTGGCCTACTGGCTAATTCTTACATTCTGAAATTCCTCTAACCTATTTTATTTTAGATCTACAAGAGCAAACGGAGACATTAGGTGGTTCTACTCAAATCTTCCAGGGCAAGTTAGCACCTCTTTTTCATTCAGTCTGTCTCCTGCAAAGGAGGATTTTTACAATTACCTAGAGAAACAGTAGTTAAGTGTTCCATCAGTCAGTAGTGGCAGGATTTGAAAAGAGTCAAAGGAGGGACTTGCCTGGTGGTTCAGTGGCTAAGACTCCATGCTCCCAATGCACGGGACCTGGGTTCGATCCCTGGTCAGGGAACTAGATCCTGCATGCTCCAACTAAGTTCACATGTTGCAACTAAAGATACTGCATGTGGCAACTTAAAAGACCCCGTGTGCAGCGACTAAGACGTGGTGTACCAAAAAACATTTAAAAGTTAAAATAGAAAAATAAACAGTTGAAGGATGCCATGAAAGAGGGTGAGATTCTAGGAGAAGCCAAATGACTGCAGTGGCCTGAATCTCAGGGCCACATGAGGCCCAAGAGCAGGAACTGAGAGATCTCGCAGACGGAGAGACTGCTCTATGGTGTCCAGGGAAGAGCAGCCGGACCATGAGGCCCACAAGGACACCTGACCCCAGAAAAGCTTCCTCTAGCAACCTGTTCTGGACTTGAGTCTAGGAACTGTGAACACCTTCCTCTGTAACTCAAATACTGAAGCTGATTTAGAAAGGGATGAGGGAGAGAGGTGGGTAGTGCTTTACTTTCTGGAGGGACGAGAACTGAACCAGCGACCCTTGATACTGCGTCAAGGGAGAAACTTCCAACTACAAGGAGAACTACAACACTCCAGTTTCAGTTCAAGAGGAGAAGAAAAAAGAGGGTGAGAGTCCACTCCTTTTTTTGCTCTCAGGGGCAGCATGGCTCCTTAGAGAAAAGCAGCAGTGCTACCGTAATGCTAGAGTGAGTCTGAAGCAGCTTCTTTACACCCAGACACTTACCTGGCATATGATCACTGGTCGCAAACTGACATACAGAGACACTTATCTTACACAGTGCCATAGGTGAGTTCTTAAACAGACGGAAGAGCGGGTAAAAAGAAAGCTGAGGCTCCATGGAGTATTGGGTAAGAGTGGGTTTGAAATAAATGACAGAGTGGGTAGGAAGCAGAGGGTGTATGTCAAAATTCGATGTTCTATATTTAATTACAGGAAGACTAATAATTAAAAGAAATTACTCTCAAAATGATTCTAAAGAATCCCAGAAATTAACCACTCCCTCACTGGCCCAGGGCCAAATGATATTTGGGTTATTCATAAAAGAAATAAAATGACTCTAGCCCCTAGGCAATCTCTACGTCCTATACCAGTCTATATTCCCAGATGACAGAACCATTTCTTGCTGCAAAATGTCTCTGGTTTGACACTTGGATTAAATCATGATCTCTCTTCACCCAATCTAGCCATTTTATCCCAAAGCAGCATCTCTGTATCAGGTCTCGTCCTCCCCACTTCGGAGTAGCACACCATGCCAGTGCCAGCTGTTTTTCTTTAAAACACTCAGTGTTTTCGTTTTTAATTTTTTAATTGAAGCTTAATTGCTTTACAGAATGTTGTGGTTTCCTGTCATACATCAACAAGAATCAGCCATAGGTACTCCCATGCCCCCTCCCTCCCCACCCCACCCTGTCACAGAGGCCCTGCTTGACTTCCCTGAGTCAGGCAGCAAATCCCCACCGGCTATCTGTTGTACATGCGGTATTGTAAATTTCTATGTTAACTCTCCATTCATCTCCCCTTCTCCCTCCTCTTCTACCCCCATGTCTATAGGTCTGTTCTCGATGTCTGTTTTTCCTTTGCCGCCCTGAGAGTAAATTCATCAGTGCTATCTCTTTAGGTTCCATATATATGAAAACACTCAGTATTTTGACCCATTGTATTATTTGGCCCTCTAATTTGTCTTAGTGAGATGCAAACCAGTTGAGTTCTAAAAGAGTGTATACAGAAGAAGGAAAACTGTCTATTAAGTGGCAGAGCTGAATACAGAACCCATTTCCTTACTTAATGAATGAGTATTTACTGAGTGTCCACTAAGGATAACACTATATATGTTATATCAGGTGTTCATATCAGGTTCAAATGTGAGAAACATAATCTATACTATTGACTTTTCCCTGTATCTTCTCAATAATAAATATAGATTAAGCACTATTCCCCAAAAGGTGTTCAGAATATGTCAGATAATTACATTCAACCCCCGAATGATTCCACCAACAAGGTAAAATTGAAGATAAATTTTATTTTCTGCTACATTAACCTTTAGATGAGTCAGAAACAGTTTAGAGACAACACTATTAGTTTACTGAGCAGAGAGTGGAAGACAGGGCATCATAGACATCTAACTCAATGCTCAAATAAATACTTATTCGAGTAAAATTTCATGTCTACATGAGTAGTTCCAGAGAACTCTCTAATATCATATATATTAAATGTACCAGAGGGAAAGTTGGTATAATTCTTATCACTGTGAGAGAATAGCAAGGCAAAGGTAAAACAAAAAACCTCCACAATCTCAGTACTTAAACGAAGGAAATGAAAAGGCCCTCAAAGAGAAGAACTCAACAGAAAAACTATCTTGTAATAAAGGAGGAAAAGAGTTTGCCAAAAGAAAGTAAAATGCCTTCCTTACAAATATAGGGCTTTATTTTACCTCCCCCTATCTATAGAAGACATATGAATAAAGTCAAATAAAAAGGACAGATGATACATTATGCTGCTTAGGGATAATCACTGTTGTAAATGCATTTTCAAATCTATGCTGTCAACAGTTTAAAAGTAATTACTTTAGGCAAAAGTAAATCAGAGAAAATAAATGCTTGTGACATATAAGTAAAGTTTACTTTTATTTCCATCTAGGTCTCTGCTTTTCCTATATCTCAAACATAAGTAATAAAGGATATCTGCCTATCTGCCTGTCCACTTATAACACAGACACAGCAACTAAGTAACTATGTTTACACCAAGTCAACCATTTTCAATTATTAAGAAATAAGACATAAAATATATATATTCAATTAGATTATATTTTGTACTCTGAACCTTTCATATTTACCTTGTTTCCCACAACTTCAAATTCCTGATGCCAAGAGAGATGCTCAGTATCAATTACAGTATCTAGAACTAAGTAATACGCTCCAACAATACATTTAGAGACAGGAAACAACTTATTCCCCAAATCTTGGTTTCTAAACCTTTAAATTGTAGGCAACCAATGATACTAAGTTTATGTAATCCCATGGTTTAACATACAAGATACCAAAGATTAATAAAGAAATCTAATTTTTTAAAAATCTAGGTTATTTTAGGAAACATCCTTTTTTCCCTATCATTGCACATTTACTTTCAAAACTCACTTTCTCAGCAGCCTCTTGACCACGTTCATCTACTACTCCTTATCTTTCCTTGCAACCTTTCAACATTTCTTCCCACAATGTGACAAATAAATAGATCTAACATGTAAAAAACCCAAGAAAGATTTGCTTCTCAGAGATAAATAGCAATATAATCTTAAATATTTCTACCCCACAACTGAATGCATTTTGCAACTCATTTGCACACTTTATTGGCAAAAAACAATGACATCCAGAGTGAAATATGTTTATAATTGTCTGCCTGCTTTTGGTTCCTCTCTGAAAACTGATTTAATATTGGGACTCTTCAAATAAAGGAAGGAGAGGCCATAAAGCACAGATACTGTAGGTATCAAGATACGACTCAAGAAATAATAGCTTTAAGAGACTATAAACTTAAAGAATCAGTTTTCCTAGCACAACAGCCTGAAGGAAAAAAACTGAATATTTAAAAAGATCACCATCAAAGGGAAAAATGTTGCTTAAAAGAATTCTGAAAACTTTAAAGCAGCATGGAATACAATTAGGATAATGTACCTATTTTAGATTGATTAGAGTCTTAACATCATGAAAATGAAAAGGAAATTTTCCCCTCACTTCAAAAATTAAGAATAGATCCTACAGACCCTTCTGTAACAGACTGTGCTAGCCTAAGAGGACAGTTGTAAAATATTTTATTTTCATTTAAATTTAGAATACTCTATATATACACATACACACACATATATTCCCTAAAGCAACTAACTGCTAAAATAAAAATAGGGATATGGGGCTTAAAATGCCTAAAATAAGAGCATCAACATGCCAATAGTCAACATCATACCCATATCTGCTCTACTGTCTTGAGGATTTAGAGGTGGAAGAGATCTCAGATGGTGTAAGTCAAGGTTACTATTAATATTTGACAGAAAACCTAACAAGGATAAATAACACTGCTGAGAGTCAAAAAGAGCTAAGACTAGAATCCAGATGACTAGATTCAAAGGCCAGAGCTCTCTTTTCATTACAGCACCCCATGTCTTACCAGAGCTGACGAGTATGCTTGCTTTTACAGAAGTACCAAATCAATTATGAAGGTTCACTCAAAATAAAGCATGTGTCAAGTTGTTTTTCTAGTACCGTGCATCCATCTTTTCCAAGCTTCACTATGACCAATGAAATGGCTCTGGTAGGACAAAGGAAAAGCTAACCAAGAAACTCCAGCTCTCCAAAGGAGAATCCCACAGGGGAAGAGGCAGCACGGTTTGCTGGTCTGTCAGTTTCAATTTACAAAGGACTCAGCATCTATACAAGATCAGGCACCAAAGATCACATGTATGCATACTTAAGTAAGTCAGATACACCACTTTCTATGTTGCAATTTTACAATAAATACAAATGAGAACTTTGAGTATGTTTCTATCCTAAAGTTTATAAAAATTAAGCATCTGGAGCATAATTTTAAAAGCATATATGATAATTTCTAATGTTTGAGCTACCTTTATTGAGGGGGGAAAAATCAACATAATTTTTGATTTATCAATCAAAAAATAGAAAAGTCTATCAATCATATAGACTTCTCTGCACTGTTTCTCAGAGTGTAAGTCTACTTACAATAATAGCCTGAGCATACAAATAGGCAACAGGAAAGTCTAGTGTAGTGAAAGCTGCTCAGTCGTGTCCGACTCTTTGCGACCCCATGGTCCATGGAGTTCTCCAGGCCAGAATCCTGGAGTGGGCAGCCTTTCCCTTCTCCAGGGGATCTTCCCAACCCAGGGATGGAACCCAGGTCGTTCGCATTGCAGGCAGATTCTTTACCAGAGAGCCACCGGGGAGCCCACAGGAAAGCCTAACCGCAACATAATGTTTCAAGGACTTTTTATTTTTTCTTTTTTTTTAAAACAAGACAAATTTATTACTTACAGTTCTATGGATCAAAACCATGAATGGGTCTTACAAGCTAAAATTAATATGGTGCCAGAGCTGTGTTCTTCCTGAAAGTCTTGAGTAGAGATCATTCACTCATCTTTCCCAGTTTTTTCAAGCCACCACATTCAATGGCTCGTGGTCTCTTTCTCCATCAACATAACATCTTCCAGTCTCTCTTTGTCTCCAACTCTTCTCACAACCTCTCTAAAAAGGCCCTTGTGGTTGCATTAGACCCAAGGACTTTTTAAATGAATCATTAAAGATGTTGTAAAAGCATACAATTAAATCTCTCCCTCTCACACACACAGCCCTTTAAAAGAGGGCAACATTACACAAAGTTGGGGAAAGGATATGCTCACCTAACACCAGCACACTGCACCTTCTACATACTACTGAAACTTTCAGATGGTTCATTCTACTTGGGGAGGGGGGTGGCCTCATCCAGCATTACACTCTTCGGAAGGCAGGGGCCTTCTCTCCCCTCACTTCATGGACAGCTTGGGGGAGGGGAGCACACACGATGCCCACTACCATCTAACACTGCATTGACGTGCTGGCCAGCACAATCGGGCAAAGTAAACCAGTCAGAAGCGTCAGGGCCAGAATGGAAGAGAACCATCTCTAACTGCAGATGATATGATGGTATGACTGGAAAATACGAGCAAGTTGGTGCTAAAATGAAATAGAAATTAACATGGTAGCAGGACATAAAATGCAGGCCTTCTTATATACATAAAATGTCCAGCTAGGAGATGCAATGGATGAAAAGGTCTTGTTTATAACAGAAACATAAAAGATATAATACTTGGAATGCAACACCTCAGGAAAACTTTTAAAACTACTGAAAGATAAAAGTAGACTCGAAACAATGAAAACAATCTCTTGTACTTGGACATCAACATTATAAAGATATCAATTCTTCTAAAGTTAATATCCACATTTAATACAATTCCAGTGAAAATATTTTTTAAAAAACTTTTTCTGATGCTAGATGAATTGATTCTAAAATACATATGGAAAAACAAACAAGGAGGAACAGTTAAAAGAATCCTGAAAAATAAACATAAGTGAGCTAGTCCTGTAAATATAAAGCACACTATAAAAGCATTACAATTAGAAGCATGTAAAGCACATGACTATTTAGATCAACGGAACAGAATAAAGTTCAAAAAAACCATGTATGCAATGGATATTTACTACATGATAAATATTTTATCTTAAACCATTGGAGAAAAATGGGAATTTTAAGAAATAGTGTCAGAGCTGGACAACTATTTACAAAAAGATAAAATTGGGTCAATAATTTAAATTGCACACCAAAATAAACTCCACAGGAATCTACATGTAAAAGGTCTACATGTAAAAATTAATACAAGTAGTAGAAGAAAATACAGATAAGTTTCTCTATAACCTAGGAATAGTGAATGCTTTCCAAAAGAAATGAAAAAAGACCGATAAATTTAATCTTATATAAATTTTTGCATGGGGGCAGGAAGAGTCAATACACAAATGACAAGCCTAGAGAAAATATCTGCAACTTTCTGTCACAAAAGGCTGATTCTCCTCATAGTTAAAACTCTTAAAAATGAAGGGAAAAAGGGGAAACTCTGTGACAGAAAAATGGGCAACAGATGTGACCTTATATTTGAAAGGAAAATAGGAAATGACATATGAAAAAATTTCTAACCTCAGTTATGCTGTGTGCTTAGCCGCTCAGTCGAGTCCAACTCTTTGCGATCCCATGGACTAGAGCCCGCCAGGCTCCTCTGTCCATGGGATTCTCCAGGCAAGAATACTGGAGTGGGTTGCCATACCCTCCTCCAGGGGATCTCCCCAACCCAGGGCTTGAACCCAGGGCTCCTGAACTGTGGGCAGACTTTACCACCAGGGAAGCCCAAGAATACTGGAGTGGGTAGCCTATCCCTTCTCCAGGGGATCTTCCTGACCCAGGAATCGAACCAGGATCTCTTGCATTGCAGACAGATTCTTTACTAGCTGAGCTACCAGGGAAGCCCCCCAAGCGTCAGATATAAGAGAAAGCAAAGTGAAAACTATGCTAGAATTATTTCTCTGGCTCTTAGGAAATAATCAGGAATCTGACAACACATTATGCTACTGAGTTGTGCAGAAATAGATATGCTTCTACACATGCTAAGAGTCTAAGATCCCATAGGATTATCACCTAAAGGATTCCTAGATGGAGGGGGACTCTGACAACATCTAACAAAATCACTTATTCATTCACTCATTGAGCCAGCAACCCTGGTTTTAGGATTCTACTTTCAAGATATACTTCCATCAATATGAAACATAAAAGGTTATTTCCTACAGGCTTATTTGTATCAGAAACAACCTAACGGATGTACTATCATACACCCACACAATGAAGTACAATGCAACTGTACAGAAAGAGGAGAAGCCCTATGCACTCAAATGGAGAGATCTCTAGAATATATAAGAAAAGGCAAGACACAGAACAGTACATATACACATTTTGTTTAGAAAATACATGTGTGTGTGTGTGTATAAAACAAACCAAAAAATCACACACACTGAAAGGATAAGCCGGAAACTAACAAAAACGGCCATGGAGCTACAGGGCAGAAGCAACAGAGATAAGAGCAAGACTCTGTGTAGATTGACTTTTGAAAAATTGTAAGTATGTTACATTCACAAAACAAAAAGCAAACCAAAAATAGCAGCAGCAAACCCAAACACTGAACAGAGAAATTAATCTAACTGTATCATGTGTTTAAAGTACCATACAAAGAATACAGTGATTTCAAGCTAATTTTGAACATGACACCCTGACCATACATCTTTGGTGGGACAAATCCTAAGGAACCAAAGACACACCACAAAGACGTCTTAAACCTTTTGGGGGGTGTCATGCCATGCAGCTTGTGGAGTCTTAGTTTCCCGACCAAGGACTGGCCCATGTCAGGGAAAGCCCAGAGTCCCAGTTCTTGGACCACCAGAGAATCCCCAAGACATCTTAAACTTTATTCTAGAGACTAAAATAAACTAAGACTTAATGAAGAATACCAATTACTATAATTCTAAAACATATGATGTTTACTGTAGGATGAAGCAAGTAAGGAACAATATTATTATCAATAGAAAGCAAGATTTTTTATTAAAGAGAAAATAAAATACAAAATAAAAAGAAAAAAAGTTAATTTTGAATTGGAAATACCAATAAGAACTTATAATTTAACAATAAAAAGTATTTTATAGTTCTGTTGACTAAAGGGACTTAAAAACAATGACAACCCAGTAGCAATGAGCATACCTAGCTCCCAGATCTTAGTTTTAAACACCATTCCCCACTAAAAAGGCCCTAGGGCTATTTAGAGAAATGGCTAGTTCCATGGCCAGAGCTGGGAAAATTTAAAGCAAAACTGGGACAGCTGGCTGTTAAGAAGGCAAGAAAGTACTAAAAAAACTAGTATATTAATGAGATCATGTCAAAGGCACAGAGGAGAGGGTCTCAAGGAGACAACATCTGCATCAGTTTTGGAGCATCAAGAATAATGACTGCAGGACTTCCCTGGTGATCCAGAGGCTAAGACTGCACTCCCAATGCAGAGGGCCCAGATTCGATCCCTGGTCAGGGAACTAGATCCTACATGCCGCAACTAAGAGTTTCACATTCCACAACTAAGACAGATGCCACAATGAAGACCACAATGCCACAATCAGACCTGGTGAATGCCACAATGAATGCCACATAAAGACCCAGTGCAGGCAAAAAAAAACTAAATAGTTTTCAGAATGACTGAAATAGACTTTAAAATACTAAATCAGGGACTTCCCTGGCGGTCTAGTGGTTAAGACCCATCCCCCTGCCCCCACTTCCACTGGAGGACACAGGTTCAATCCCTAGTTGGGGAACTAAGATCTTGCATTTTTTTTGACACAGCCCAAAAATTAAATAATTTTTAAAATATTGAATAAATAAAAATTCTAATACTAATACTAAAAGGGAAAAATAACAGAAAAAGAGAAAAATACTAACACAAAAAGGGAAAAATAATAGGAGAAAGGCTCTTTCTTACTGAAGAATGCTGGTAATAAAGAAAAGAATGACATATTTAAAAGAATCATTCTTTACATCAGGTAAGGATTATTACTAAATATGCTACATCATCATGGCAGGATATACAAGGTGTGAGAGGACCATCACCAATATTGTGAACTGCTAAAAAGAAATCAGACAGTAGATACCTGACGTTCATTACCTTAACCAAGTGACCAAACTTAACTAGCTTTCTGAGATGCTGCAATATGAAGTATACAAAGATGAAGGATTCTTTTCCAAAATGTATAACTTGAATCTAATTAAACTTCTAAACTAACTTCTCATTTATAGGAAATGTAAAGACTAACACAGTAAGTTAAAACATCTTCAGACACTGCCAAACATTTCCTGGAGGGTAAAACTGTCCCTGTTGAGAACCACTGGTCTACACCAAATGAGACAAAATATGAAGTTTGGTTGGAACCTAGTATGGAAAAAAGCTATAAAAGACAATATGGGACAACTAGATAAATCTAAATAAGGCTAGATAATAGATGTCATTAAGAAATTACTTTCAAATTTTCTTAGGAATGATAATAATATTATAATGACACAGGAAAATAGTCTTATTCATAAAGTAGAGGTATGCTGAAGTTTTCAGAAGTGTTAAAAGTGTTACGATGCCTACAACTTTCAACTGGTTCAGCTATTAAAATGGAGGGTGTGCATGTCTATACATATACACACATGTATACACACATACAAAACAGAAAAATGTGTATATAGCAAGAAGCACTAAATTTACATGGGGAGTATATGTGCATTCATTATACTATTTTTTCATGTTTGAATATATTCACAATAAAAATTCAGGGGACAAAACACAAACCCTGAAAAACAGAAAGACATGAATGCACTATATCAGGCACTTCAGTTCTCAGCCTGATATCACACCTTTTGGATACTCCTCATTATGTTCACACAACTGTTGAAGTTCCCCATATTTTATTTTAATAAAAGATACAGGAATTATATGTTTAAGATATTAAGTATATAATTCAGAAGCTGAATTCTTGCTCCTCAAAGCTGAATTCTTGCACCCCAGTTTCAGAGTTCTACTTAGGTAAGGCTTTCAGATACAGGCCTAGTCCTCTTATACATTCCCATGTTCTGATTCCAATGACTATCCTTGAGCACCGAACCTGGCTGGGACCATCTACAAAACTCAAAAGCAACAGAAGTACTGAACAGTTATTTTCTTAAATTTTCATCTATGGGTTAGTGCTTATTTAGGACAAAAAGTTAATAACTGAGCAATAATATTTAAAAGAACATTAAATAATAATGAGAGTCAATTTACCAGGAAAATACAGCAATAAATGTGTATGTACCTAACAACAGGACTTCAAAGTACATGAAGAAAAAACTGAATTAAAGGAGACAGATCATACTACAATCACACTTAAACACATTAACAGTTTTCTATTAGTAACAGATAGACCAAGGAGCCAGAAAATCAGTAAGAACACGGGAGACCTAAACATTACCAACAAACTGGACTTAAATGACATTGTAGGACGTCCCACCCAACAAAGAGAGAACATACATTCTTGTCAAGCACATATACAGACCATTCACCAACACAGAACACACAAAGCTTAAAAGAGCAGAAGTCATACAAAGTGTTTTCTATAACTGCAATGAAATTAAATTAGAAATCAGTAACATGAAGATAGCTGGAAAAATCCCCAACTAACTAGAAATTAAATGATACACATAAGTCATGAGTCAAAGGGAAATTAGAAAATAATTTCAACAGAGTGAAAATGAAAATACATCAAAACTTTACGATGCTGCTAAAACATACTGCTTCGACGAAAACTTAAGAGCATTAACATGTTTCTATTAGAAAAGTCTCAAATCAATGAAGCAGGCTTCCACCTTAAGACTAAAAGAACAACAAAAACTAAAAGAAAAAAAAAATAAAAAGAACAAATTAAACTAACTTTAAGAAAGAAAAAAATAAAAAGCAGAAACCAAAGAAACTGAAAACAGAAAATAAAGAAAATCATAAAAGCAAAATCTGGTTCTTTAAAAATATTAAACTGACAAACCTCTTAGGCTGATCAAGAAAAAAAGAAGACCAACATCAGGAATGAAAGAGGTCATATCACTAGAGACTCAGCAGACATTAAAGGGATAATAAAGGAATATCCATTCATGAAGAAAAGGATAACTTGGTTCAGTTCAGTTCAGTTCAGTCACTCAGTCATGTCCGACTCTTTGCGACCCCATGAACCGCAGCACACCAGGCCTCCTATCCATCACCAACTCCCGGAGTCCACCCTAACCCATGTCCATTGAGTCAGTGATGCCATCCAACCATCTCATCCTCTGTCTTCCCCTTCTCCTACGGCCCTCAATCTTTCCCATAATCAGGGTCTTTTCCAATGAGTCAGCTCTCCACATCAGGTGGCCAAAGTATTGGAGTTTCAGCTTCAACATCAGTCCTTCCAATGAACACCCAGGACTGATCTCCTTTAGGATGGACTGGTTGGATCTCCTTGCAGTCCAAGGGACTCTCAAGAGTCTTCTCCAACACCACAGTTCAAAAGCATCAATTCTTCGGCGCTCAGCTTTCTTTACAATCCAACTCTCACATCCATACATGACCACTGGAAAAACCATAGCCTTGACTAGACGGACCTTTGTGGACAAAGTAATGTCTCTGCTTTTTAATATGCTGTTTAGGTTGGTCATAACTTTCCTTCCAAGGAGTAAGCATCTTTTAATTTCATGGCTCAATCACCATCCACAGTGATTTTGGAGCCCAGAAAAATAAAATTAGCCACTGTTTCCACTCTTTCCCCATCTATTTCCCATGATGTGATAGGACCGGATGCCATGATCTTAGTTTTCTAAATGTTGAGATTTAAGCCAACTTTTTCACTCTCCTCTTTCACTTTCATCAAGAGGCTTTTTAGTTCCTCTTCACTTTCTGCCTTAAGGGTGGTGTCATCTGCATATCTGAGGTTATTGATATTTCTCCCAGCAATCTTGATTCCAGCTTGTGCTTCCTCCAGCCCAGTGTTTTTCCTGATGTACTCTGCATATAAATTAAATAAGCAGGGTGACAATATACAGCCTTGACATACTCCTTTTCCTATCAGCTCTCTATATATTGTCTATATAATAAAGATACTACATTTATTTGTCTTTAAAAAACCCCAACAAAGAAATTTTCAGGTTCAAATGGTTTCATTACTGAATTCTACCAATATACAAGGAAGAGATAATACTAATTATTCAAAATAACTTTCAGAAAACAAAAGAGCTCAGGAGGATTTCCCTAGTGGTACAGTGGATGAGAATCCACTTGCCAACGCAGGGGACACAGGTTTGATCCCTGGTCTGGGAAGGTTTGACATGCCATGGAACACTAAGCCCGTGTACCACAACTACTGAAGCCTGTGCGTCCTAGAGCCCATACACTGCAACCGCTGAGTCTGCACGCTGCAACTGCTGGAGCTCAGGAGCCTGGGGCCTGTGCGCAGCCATAGGAGAAGCCACTGCAATGAGAAGCCCACACCCGGTAACCAATATCCAGAGCAGCCAAAAATAAAATAAATAATTTATTTTAAAAACAGAAGGGAACACACTCAAATTTATGAGATCTAAACTGCACCTATAACAAAACCAGACAAATATAAGAAAATTATCAACTATCAACAAAACCAAAAGTATCATAGACACAGAGATGACATAAAGACCATAACAGTCATAACAGGGCTCAAAGAATTCATCATCTACATACCTGTACTAAAGGAAACATTAAAAAGTCTTTGGGCAGAAATAACATGATAACAGATGGAAACCTGAATCTACATAAAGGAACAGAGAGCACCAGAAATGGATAACTACATGGATAAAAATAAAAGACATTTAAAATTATTATTCCTATCTCCTTATGGGTGATATCATCGGAAAAGGCAGAGTAAGGACTTCCAAAAATCTTCTTCTCCATTAACGCAATGAGAACATTGGCAAAAACTCAAACTTAAGTACTCTGGAAATTAACCAAAGACTTGGAACAATCCAGGGAACATTTATTCTTTCTTATTCAAGGAAAACAGCTACTGTATGTGGTGTTTTAGCATGCACTCTACCCATCCCCCTTCTCCCCAGCTCAGGGGTAGCCTTGAAAACCAACAGATAGCAATTACAATGAAAGCCACCAGCTCAGCAGCCACAGGAGGGGTCAAAACAGGGTTGGCATGCGTTAAAAGCCCCGTTGGTAGAGAAGTGTCATTTCTTGGCCTATCTGAAAGTTCTTGTCCTTATTTGACCTGACATAAGCGATAACCCTGTGTGAACAGCCTTTTCCTGGGCGCATTTGTCAAAAACAATCAGCAGCAATTGCCTAACAGTGAACTTGCATGGGGCAGTGAAGAATTTGGAACAAGAAACTAATCAAAGCTGGGGAATGAGATGTCCAGAAAAACTGACATCTTACTGTGAATCTAAAAGGGTACATACACGCATATAACTGTGTACATATAGGGCTGAGCACATGTCCAGGAAATGTCTGAGACGGCCCTCAGCTCTCACTCCTGACTGATATTGAGGCTTTGAGCACATGGGAAATAGGAGTTTAAGGAAACTGCCTGAGTTTTGAAAGTAAGCCCTAATACGAACACAGAGCCACTTAGCAAAGAACAAGAGACTTACTTGTTCTAGACTATTAAGGAAATCTGTGCACTCATTAGCTCACCACTAAGCTCATTTCAGTGGCTACACCTAACAGAGAACATAAACTTTACAGAATAAGTTCAGAAAAGTTAGTAAACAAAAAGCAACAACAATAATAAACCCTAAGGGAGAAGGGAGACTCTGATTTCCAGTGTTGCCAAATAGTAAATGTCCAAAATTTATTAGGCATGCAAACAAACAAGAAAGTACGGCCCACACACAACGGGGAAAAAAGCAAATAGAAACTGTCACTGAGGACACCCAGACATTGGACTTACTAGGCAAAGATTTTAAATCAGATAGTTTAAATATAGTTCTTTAGTAAAGAACTAAAGCAATGTTCCAATATTGTTCCAATTATGTTCCAATAAAAAGAAATTATTTTTAAAATTATAGAATTGAAAAAACAAATGAAAAATTCACTAGAAAGCCTCAATAGTATATCTGAACAGGCAGAAGGAAGAATCAGTGAACTTTAAGACAGGTCAACTGAGATGACCTAGTCTGAGGAACATGAACGAAAATGAACAGCGCCTCAGGTGGGCAACATCACGGTCACCAATATACACAAAATGAGAGCCCTAGAAGGGAGAAAGGAGACAGCACTGAAAGAAGGAATGGCTGAGAACTTGTTCGATGAAAAACCAATCTACACACGGGAGAGGCTCAACAAGCTCAGAGATCACTACCTAGACACAGCATAATCAAGCTGTCGAAAGTCAAAGATTAAGAATCTTGAAAGAACCAGAAGCAACTCAAGATACACAAGGCACCCTCAAAAAGTTTACCAGCTGATTTCCCATCAGAAGACATGGAGAACAGAAGGCAGTGGGACAACACAGACAAACTAATGAAAGGAAGAGTGTGTCAACCAAGAATTCTATATCCAGAAAAGAATATCCTTTGAAAATTAAAGAGAAAATAAAATATTCCCAGGTAAACAAAACCTGAAAGGACTTGTTGGCAACACCAGCTCTGCAAAAAATTCTATAGGGAGTCTTCGGGTATTAAATAAAGGACACTAGACAATAATGTGAATATACATTAAGAAATAAAGACCATCAGTAACATTACACAAGTCCATGTAAAAGGCAGCATATGTATACTATTTCTTTGTAACTCTGCTTCCTCCCATTTGATTTTAAAGACAAATGCATAAAAAATAATTAAAAATTTGTGTTGATGAGCCTGCAATGCTTAAAGATGTGATTTGTATATTAATAACAGTCCAAAGAAGGGAGGGAGGGAATGGAGCTGTATAAGTAGCATTTTTATATGCTACTGAAATCAAGTTAGTTTCAATTAGAACTGAAATATTATAAATTAAGATATTAATTATAATCCCCAGAGCAACCATTAGGAAAATGACTCAAAAATATATAGTAAAAAAATGAAAAAAGAATTAAAATGATACACTAGAAAATATCTAAGACAAAAAAGAAGGCACTAATGGAAGAATGAAAGTTAAAAAGGAATAAGACATATAGCAATAAACAGCAAAATGGCAGGTATAAATCCTAAATTACTAACAATTACATTAAATATAAATATTAAGTATTCCAATCAAAGTGATAAAATTTGCAGAATGGACCAAAATACACAATCCAACTACATGCTATCTACAAAGGAGTCATTTTAGATTAAAAAACATATTTAAGTTGAAAGCAAAAAGATGAAAAAGATGTATCAAGCAAGCTGTCATCAAAAGTGGAATGGCTATATTTATATCAAACAAAATAGACTTTAAGACAAAACTTTTTACTAGAGACAAAGGACATAAATTGACCCAATAAATGGGTCAATTCACTGAGAAGACCTAACAAATTAAACACATATATGCACCTAACAACAGAGCCCTAGAATATATGAAGGAAATACTGACAGAACTAAGCAAGAAATAGTTCTACAATAATAGAAACTTCAATAGTCTATTTTCAATAATGGATAGCATATCTAGACAGAATACAGAATCAGAGGACTTAAACAACAATAGAAACCACTTAATTAAACCTAATATACAGGTAGACAGTTGACCCTTGAATAACATGGGTTTGAACTGCTCAGGTCTACATACACACAGATGGTTTTCAATACTACTATATGGTCTGAGGCTGGCTGAAACCACAGATGTGGAGAAGTCACAGATGCAGAGGATCAACTATACAGATTAACCACAATTTGTTCAACACTTGTACATATATAGAACACTCCACCCAGACTAACAAGTTAGGCCACAAAACAAGTCTCAGTAAACTTTAGATGAAATCATACAACATATCTTCTCTGACCATAATGGAATAAAGTGAGGAATTAATAACAGAAAGAAAACTGGAACATCCACAAGTAAATGGAAATTAAACAACACACTCTTATACAACGAATGGACCAAGTAAGAAATCAAAAATAAAATGAGAAAATATATTAAGACTCTTTGCGACCCCGTGGACTGTAGCCCACCAGGCTCCTCCATCCATAGGATTCTCCAGGCAAGAATACTGGAGTGGGTTGCCATTTCCTTCTCCAGGGGATCTTCCCAACCCAGGGACCGAAACCAGGTCTCCTGCATTGCAGACAGACGCTTTAACCTCTGAGCCACCAGGGAAGCCCCCAAAAATAAAATGAGAAAATATATTAAGACAAATGAAAATAAAAACACAAATAAAAAACTCATGGGATACAGCAAAAGCAGTGCTCAGAGGAAAATTTGGAACTCTAAACATCTGCATTAAAATAGAAGACAGATCTTACTCAGTTACCCAAGTTTACACCTTAAGGAACTAAAAACAGAAAAGCAAAGTAAACCCAAAGCCAGCAGAAAGAAGGTATAAATAAAGATGAGAGTGGAGATAAACAAAGGACAGCAAACAGATTTAACAAAACCAAATGCTAGTCCTTTTAAAAGATGATAAAATCAACAAACATTTAGCTAGACTTTTTTGTTCTGTTCTGTTCTTACAAAACAGAAGTTTCAAATAACTTCAAAGAAGTTACTTGAAACTTCTGTTATTTGCAAAAAGAGCAAATATTACTACTGATCTTACAGAAATAAAAAGACAGAATATTAGAATACTATTAATTGTTGTACACTAACAAATTAAATAATCTAGGTGAAATGAACAAGTTCCTAGAAACACAAAATTATTAAAACTGGCTTAAGAAGAAACAGAAACTCCCAACAGACTTATACCAAGAGATTGAATCATTAAGCAAAATCTTTCCAACAAAGAAAAGCCCAGGACCAGATGGCTTCACTGGGGCATTTTACCAAACATTTAAAGAAGAATTAACACCAACTCTCAAATGCTTCCAAAAAAATAGAACAGGAAGGAACACTTTCTAACTCATTCTATAAAGCCATCATTCCCTAACCAAAATGAGACAAATATAAAAACACTACAGACCAATATCTCTTGAGAAGATAAATGCAAAAATGCTCAATATAATTCTTGCAAACTGAATCCAACAGTATACTAAAAAGATTATGCACCAAGACCAAGTGGGATTTACCCCAGGAATGCAAGACTGATTCAGCATAAGAAAATCAAAATAATATGCCATATTAATAAAACAAAGGAAAAAAACCCCACACAATCATCTCCACGACTGCAGAAAAAGGACATGACAAAACCCAACACTCTTTCATGATAAAAACATGTAAAGCTAGGAATAAAGAGTAAATTATATGACATGATAAAGGGTCTTTATGAAAAACTCACAGCTAACATCACACTCAATGAAAGCACACACTGAAAGCACCCCCCCCACACACACCAAGATCAAGAAGACAAGCTAAGACATTCTATCGCTGCTGTGAGAGAGAGAGAGACAGAGATCATCTAAGTACCGGGGCTTCATCACACAGCCAGGCAAAAAAAGTTAACTATTCTTTGGGAACTTAAAACTTTTTATTTCAGTCATGGTAAACTACATAAGAGAATGTACAAAAGCATCATTTAAACATCTGCAATGATGACAATCATTAAATATCTGCACTATATACAATGGAAAGAAACTAGCCTTATTTCAAATAAGGAATTCTACGAGAAATTAAAAATCTTACAGCATAGTTATCACTGTGCAAGATGGTAGAACTATAAAGTAATGAGACTGTATTCCAAAGGTGTGCAAGCGCGAGTGCTCATCTGTGTCTGACTCTGCGACCCCAGGGACTGTAGCCTGCCAGGCTCTTCTGTCCATGGAACCGCCCAGGCAAGAATACTGGAGTGGGTTGCCATTTCCTATTCCAGGGGATCTTCCCAACCCAGGGATTGAACTCACCTCTCTTATATCTCCTGAATTGGCTGATGGATTCTTTACCAACTGCGTCACCTGGGAAACCATATACCAAACACCTAAATCAAGTTATGTATAATCACTATGTATTTATACAGATGTATTCTGAGTAGGTACATGTTGATGAGTCACTGTAAGGCCAAAAAATAGACTGAAAGGTATAATATCCCTACTGGAGAACCAAATACTCACTATACATAGGAAGTCCTACAAACAGAAAAAGAAAGGAAAGCAGACAGACATGTATGCTCAGCTCATTAGTACAAAAGAAAATAGAAGGATAAATCAGAAATCAGTCATACTGGTTACTTACAGAGGGTGGGTGAGAAGGGAATGGAAACGATGGAAGGATGGGTGAGAGGTAGTAATGAGTAAGGGTTACGCTTCTAAGCAGACCTTTTTGCCTGGCTCTGACCTTCAGAACTGTGTTGCCATCACACAGCTTGTCAGGTGGTGCAAACAGTGAAGACTCTCCCTGCGAAGCAGGAGACCTGGGCTTGATCTCTGGGTTGGGAAGATCCCCTGGAGAACGACATGGCAACCCACTCCAGTATTTTGCCTGGAGAATTCCATGGACAGAGGAGCCTGGTGGGCTACAGTCCATGGGGTCTCAAAGGGTCAGACATGACTGAGAGACTAATACTACCATCACACATACTCAAATAAGCAAACAAAATCAAAAAGGGGGAAAACTAAAAAAGAACACAACTAGAAATAAATGAACTGTATTTCAAAGGATTAACAAACTACATTAAAAGGGCATGTACCTAACATTTGAACACAGTATTTTTTTTTTTAGTAATTTTACCCTCAGGCTACAGATAGAAAGAACTGTAAATGAATACTGAACTCGAGTTAGTAGTTTTCTTTTCACAATGAAATAAATTAGTGATTCCAAACGATTTTATGTGTATCCTCAGATTGAGTAAATAAGTAAATATACTGTGGAAATTAGGTGTCACATTTCTTCACTTTTAGAAAGAGAATTGTAAATATATGAACAGGCGAAATCTAGAATAAATCTTGTATTAATACTATTAGACTTGAATGAGAGCTATCAGTATGAACCTCATTTTTAATATATAAAAATATATAGATGCATGGCCCTGATGGCTCAGCTGGTAAAGAATCCACCTGCAATGTGGTAGACCTGGGTTCGATCCCTGGGTTGGGAAGATCTCCTGGAGAACGGAAAGGCTTCTTTCCCTTCTGGCCCTACTTCTTCCAGTACTCTGGCCTGGAGAATTCCATGGACTGTATAGTCCATGGGGTCACAAAGAGTCAGACACAACTGAGACTTTCACTCACTTATGTATATATCATATATATCCATATCTTCTATATAGCTTAGGGCTATATAGGAGATATATGTATCCAAGCTCTTTCCACTTAAGACGACCTACAGGAAATGTTACTCCAACACCATCAAACACACCTGGAGTCTAGATTTTTACTTCTGAATATCATTCTACACTAAAAGGAACTAGGGGTCCCTAGCTGATTTCAGGACTCCGACAGGTAAAATATCATATGAACGTGGAACAAATTGTTATGCCAGAAACAAAGAAGTGTTCAAAGAATAACAAAGTCATGTCAAAAGAACACAGAGATCAGCTTAGAGGAGCTCCCACTGGCCAATGTGGTACGATTTGAGCATCAACATAAATAACAATAGCAACAGATTATACCCCCATGGAAAAAACACAGAAAACCATGAATCCATACCAATATAAATAAGCAAACAAATAGTTGAGATGAGAGAGCTCTTTCTTACATTAAAATGCTGATCAATAAATATAAAAGAAATGGTGAAATTAGAAAAATCACCATTTGCGAATCACCATAATTATTTCAGGCAAGAACTACCAATGGATGCTAAAACTACTGCCTGTTTGATAACAAAAAAAAGATTTACATAGAACCAATCTTCATACTAAATACTTATTATTTGCAGAGGAAAAAATAATAACTTTGCAGGGAAGAAACGTGGTTTGGCACCATACGTGATTAAAGTTAACATCACCAATAATAGGAAAAAAAGACATTATATGACTCTTGACATAATACACTAAGGACACAATCTCACTTTCGTGGTATGCTTGCCCAGACTACATAATCATGAAGGAACCTATGCATGAGAAAACATCAGACAAAGTGCAACTGATGAACACTCTGCAAAATAACTAGCATATACTTTTCAAAATGCCAAGGTCACAAAAGACAAAAAGTCTCCAGAACTGTACTAGATTAAAGCAGGTTAAAGAGATATAACAACATAATGCATGATCCTAGATGATTTTCTCAGAATATTAATGAAGACAATGATGAAATCTGAATAAAGACTGTAAATATTAATATTATATCAATATTCATTTCTTGATTTTGATTACTGAATTGTGGGTAGGTGAGAGAAAGTGCTTATTCTTAGGAAACACACACTAAAGTATTTCAGGGTAAAAGGGTTTATTGTGTGCAATTTTATCTAATGGCTCAAGACTATTTAAGTATTTACATACATGTACGTATATATAAAGGACTTCCCTGGTGGCTCAGTGGTAAAGAATCTGCCTGCCAAAGCAGGAGCCATGGTTTCAATCCCTGGGTTGGGAACAACCCCTGGAGAAAGAAATGGCAACCCACTCTAGTATACTTGCCTGGGAAACCTGCCAGGCTACAGTCCATGGGGTGCAAAGAGTCAGACACAACCTAGTGAACAAACAACAACAACAATAGATACATATAAAGAAAATATAATAAAGCAGATGTGATAAAATATTAACATTTGGGGAAACCAGAATGAAGAGTATCAGAACTTCTTTGTACTGTTTCTGCAACTTTTCCATATGTTTGATGTTATTCTGAAATACAGTTAAAAAAAAAAAAAGGACCTTTGACCTTTTGATAATCCCTTGGATACAGGTTTGGATTTGGTAGAGCAGCCATGGTGACTCGGATCTCACACGTTCATGCTCAGTTGCTCAGTCACGTCTGACTCTTAGCCACCCCGTGGACTACAGCCCGCCAAGCTAATTCAGACCTCACTTAGCCCCAAAGACACAGGACACCTAACGGTGCTGATTGAGTCTAGAGAGAATTAGATCCTCTGAGACTTTACTTGACCAACTCAAAAATTCTTCAGGAAAAGGAAAGTTCCTATAAGCATTTAGAAAACCCTGCAGGGAAGGATTCCTACTACTCTAACCATTACATTACTGGTGAAGGTAGCAGTTTGCCAAAAATGTTGCTTTTCTCAGAAAAAATAATAGTCAACAGAGAATGCATACTGTCGCGGTCCAGCCACTGCGCACCGTGCCCTCTGTATACAGTCCCTCTCAATCTTCTCAATAGCTCTAGTGGAGTCTCCATCTTAACATGAAGAAACAACCTAGGCAGGGGGAGGATAAGGGAGACTACAGTAATAATATCTCATAGGATTGTTATGAAGATTTATTGGGGTAATATTTCTCACACAATTACAACCGTTTCTGGAACATAAAACACTATACCTGTGTCTGTGAGAGGAATAATAATAATAAATCCCAAAGATCATACAGCTAAATGGTACAGCTGGGATTCAAACCTAGACAAACTCCAAGGTTTATATTGGCACCCCACTCCAGTACTCTTGCCTGGAAAGTCCCATGGATGGAGGAGCCTGGTGGGCTGCAGTCCATGGGGTCACAAAGAGTCGGACATGACTGAGCAACTTCGCTTTCACTTTTCACTTTCATGCATTGGAGAAGGAAATGGCAACCCACTCGTGTTCTTGCCTGGAAAGTCCCATGGACAGAGAAGCCTGGAGAGCTACCGTCTATGGGGTCGCACAGAGTCAGGCACAACTGAAGTGACGTAGCAGCAGCAGCAGCAGCAGGACTATACTGCCTCATGGCTTTAAGAATTACTAGAATAAATGTTCAAGCTGGTCTCAGACTTTCACTTACAAAGTAAAACTACATGATCAATCCATCTCTAAGGTCTTGGGCTTCCATGAGGTTTCAAAGGCGTGAACCAGTGCTTAAGACAGCATAGCAAGTCGACACTGAACTGAAGTGCCCAAATAATACACTATTTCCTAATCAGCGTATACCAATTACCAAAAGCAGGTTGGTACCTGTTCCAAGCCCATTTCCAAAATTAGTACTAAGTGCTTCGTGAGAAAAGACATCAGCAGTTCATACAACTCTTTATTCAAGATTGTCCCCCTCTTCAATCTGAAAAGTTTCCTTTGCTTAATGTTTATAAGAGCCTGGCAAAAATATGGGTAAACACACTTCACTTGAAATTGTGTTCATTTGCAAAGTCCTTCTCCTTGAATAGGTTTCCAAGTGTACTCAAAGCACTCATGCTTCTAAGAACATATAAGAACACAACAATGGGTGCAACAGAGCCATAATGATATTTTGGCTTATCCAAGATTTTGCCACAAAAACCATAAAGCAGAACTGGAGCTTAAGCATTAATTCTATCAACGTATAAAGAAAATAATACTCAAAGTAACAGAAAAACTACTAGAAAATGTATTGCCTCTGGGTTAGATTCATGGGAAAATGGATATTATCTTGGATGTCATTTAATCCTTTTAAAACTGCATCTGTGGCTATCACCATTACAAAATCCCAAGCTTTACTTTCATCTTATTTAACTGAACTGCTCAGAAGGAAGTACTGTCAACAACAGAAAAGAAATACTATATTCTTGCAAATGCCCCTACAAGAGACTTGAGAAACTTGCCCAGTTATACCAGAGTATTCCTTTGCTACAGTTTATACTGCATCTCTTCATATTACATTCCCAGTACATCCCAAGACTTAAATTCATAGTCACTATGGAGAACAATATGGAGGTTCCTGAAAAAAACTAAAAACAGAACTACCATATGACCCAGCAAATCCCACTTTTGGGCATATACCCAGAGAAAATCATAATTCAAAAAGATACATGCACCCAATGTTTACTGCAGCACTATTTACAATAGCCAGGACATGGAAGCAACCTAGATGTCCATTAACAGAGGAATGGATGAAGAAGATGTGGTACATATATACAATGGGATATTACTCAGCCATAAGAAGGAATGAAATTTGCCATTTGCAGAGACACAGATGGACCTACAAACTGTCATACAGACTAAAGTAAGTCAGAAAGAGAAAAACTAATATCACATAATATCACTTATATGTGGAATCTAGAAAAATGATACAATGAGCTTATTTGTAAATCGGAAATAAAGGCAATGATGTAGAGAAAAAAAGAGAATGCATGGATACCAAGGGGAGCAGGGGGTTTAAACTGGGAGATTGGGACTGCCATGTAGACTGCTATGCACAAAATAGAAAAGCAATGAGAACCGGCTGCAGAGCAGAGGGGACTCTAGTCAATGCTATGTGAAGACCTCCACGGGAAGGAAGCCCAAGAGAAGGGGTGTGCACACACGTGGCGGGCTGACTGCAGTGTCCGCAGAAACTAACACAGCACTGTAGAGCAACTACATGCCAATGAAAATCTTTTTCAAAAAAGTCCTTGGATGTGCATCTCTCACATCCTTGTGATGACTCTACTAAATCCTAACTTTTAAAACAGCAAGCTCAATTTTAGAAAAAATACTGACAATCCTCCCTAAATGAAAAGCTAACGACATCTCATTTTAACCCAAAGCTAAAACATCAATACAGTTAAACACCAGAAGTTGTAGCTGACCTCAAGAAGCACGTCACAATTTCTCTAAACATGTATGAGACCATTTTTATTTCACTCTCTCTTTTGGACTCATAGCCATATACTCTGAGTTTGACACAATATACAGCAAAATATTTACATTAGGTCATAAATTTTTTTTTCTTAGATATGCTTTTTGACACTTAAAATTTTTTCAGTTTTTAAAAAGATTTAATTATGACCACAAATTAGCAATGTTATAAGTAGCTTTTAGATTGTGTCAGGAGTAAATTTAAAGATATTGTTAATCAATACTTAACTATATTAAAATTGTATAGCATTTCCTCTCAAGATTTTATTACAAAAATAACTTGCCAATGATTTTTATACTTCCTATTTATTATTATTATTTATTTACTTATTTCTTTGGCTGCATCGGGTCTTAAGTTTGGCACTTGGGATCTTTGGTCTTCGTTGCAGCAGGCAGGATCTTAGTTACAGCAGGCGGCTCTCTTTCTTGCAGCATGTGGGATCTCTTGTTCCCTGACCAGGGATCAAATCCAGGCGCCCTGCATGTGGGAGCCTGGAGTCTTAGCCATTGGACCACCAGGGAAGTCCCATATACTTCCTATTTATTATTAAATCAGGACAATTTCTCAATGCAAATGGAAATTTACTCTACATCTAAATTTCCTTTAATCCTCCTCAATGTTTCATCTGAAAATGTCTTCTTTCCCCCTTTTTTGATAAACAGTGAAACTATACTTTCATACACTTAAGACTTTCAGTATACATCCTTGTCCCAAATTGAAAAACCTACCTCTATCACTGAAATTAAGTTCTGTGTCTATTTATTATTCCCTCCTTAAAATGGTTAAGGATCATCTGTGACAGAAAAAACAAAAACTTTTACTCCAGTCATTTGCTTGCCCTATGCAGTTATGTTTTAATTTCTAGACAGTACATTTAGTGCTGGTATACAGAAAACGAAAATACAAACACACACAAAAATCTGTTTTCTACCCCACAAGGGATTCAATACAAGAAAGATAGTCTCCTTCTTGCTTCTAGGAGTATTTATTACATTTTATTACAGGTAAACAATTTTCCCCATTCTCAAAACTCCTGTTATAGCTTAAATGTCTTATTCAATATTCATTCCAGAAATACTGGGCATCATTTTATTGTTTTCTCAAGTTTCTTACGTCCTACTTGTTATATGTAGTGACACACCTCAATTTTTCACTTCATAATTATGAGCGATTAAAGGGCATATAAACTATTCTGAGTCATTTGGGAAGAGAGACATATTCACACAAGATGCAATCATCACAAACTAAGAACCAAAAGAGCCAAATTCACAGAAGGGTTTGTTCAACAGGCACTGTGTGTTAATTTTTGGCAACAAAACAATGATCAAAGGTACAAAGCTTTTTAATCACCACCAAGTTAAAATTTTTATTTCCAGGGTAACTGAAGTCCAAGGCAAATCGGTGACTGTCAGAAAAAGCACAGGCTGTGATAGTGAAGCTGTATTACTGGATCACAGGTCCCCCTCCCCACTTCTAAATGGGACACTCCTGGTGGTAGATGGCCTCAGTTCCTTTTATCAGCTATAAAACCATGTGTGTGAGTTCAGTCACCCGGGAGTGTCCAACTCTTTCAGACTCCCTGGACTACAGCCTGCCAGGCTCCTCTGTCCATGGGGATTCTCCAGGTAAGAACACTGGAGTGGGTTGCCATGCCCTCCTCCAGGGGATCTTCCCAATCCAGGCATCGAACCCAAGTCTCCTGTATCTCCCGCACTGCAGGCGGATTCTTTACCGCTGAGCCACCAGAGCTTCCCAAGAGGTGGTTCCAAGTGTCCATACACTGATATTATAAGTACAGATAGTCATTAACATATGGGTTCCAATCCCCATCCTTAAATTGCTGGATATGCCAATCAGAATGAACTTTCATGACACCTTCTTCAACTCACCCCTCAGGAGAATCACCACTCTGATTTGAAATAGATATTTTAATACTCCACTAATGGTGAGAGGAACCAGATATCAAATTGCCAACATCAGCTGGATCATCAAAAAAGGAAGAGAATTCCAGAAAAACATCTATTTCTGCTTTATTGACTATGCCAAAGCCTTTGACTGTGTGGATCACAATAAACTGTGGAAAATTCTCAAAGAGATGGGAATACCAAACCACCTGAACTGCCTCCTGAGAAACCTGTATGCAGGTCAGGAAGCAACAGTTAGAACTGGACATGGAACAACAGACTGCTTCCAAATCTGGAAAAGAGTGTGCCAAGGCTGTATATTGTCACCCTGCTTATTTAACTTAAATGCAGAGTACATCATGAGAAACGCTGGGCTGGAAGAAGCACAAGCTGGAATCAAGATTGCTGGGAGAAATATAAACAACCTCAGATATGCAGATGTCACCACCCTTATAACAGAAAGTGAAAATTGAACTAAAAAGACTCTTGATGAAAGTTAAAGAGGAGAGTGAAAAAGTTGGCTTAAAGCTCAACATTCAGAAAACGAAGATCATGGCATCTGGTCCCATCACTTCATGGCAAATAGATGCGGAAAGAGTGGAAACTGGCTGACTTTATTTTTCTGGGCTCCAAAATCACTGCAGATGGTGATTGCAGCAATGAAATTAAAAGACACTTACTTTACATCCTTGGAAGGAAAGTTATGACCAACCTAGATAGCATATTAAAAAGCAGAGACATTACTTTGCCACCAAAGGTCCATCTAGTCAAGGCTATGGTTTTTCCAGTGGTCATGCATGGATGTGAGAGTTGGACTGTGAAGAAAGCTGAGTGCCAAAGAATTGATGCTTTTGAACTGCGGTGTTGGAGAAGACTCTTGAGAGTCCCTTGGACTGCAGGGAGATCCAACCAGTCCTTCCTAAAGGAGATCAGTCCTGGGTGTTCATTGGAAGGACTGATGCTAAAATCTGAAATTCCAATACTTTGGCCACCTCATGCGAAGAGTTGACTCATTGGAAAAGACCCTGATGCTGGGAGGGATTGGGGGCAGGAGGAGAAGGGGACGACAGAGGATGAGATGGCTGGTTGGCATCACCGACTCAATGGACACGAGTTTGAGTAAACTCCAGGAGTTGGTGATGGATAGGGAGGCCTGGCGTGCTTTGATTCACGGGGTCGCAAAGAGTTGAACACGACTGACCGACTGAACCAAACTGAACTAAATGGTGATTTAAGATCACAGGCCTAGAAAGACTTCATTATGCTTTCTCTAAATTAGACGAAGTCTTCTTTTTCTTGTACTTTAAGGACCTCAAGGAAACAGGTTTCCCCTCAAAGCTCAACTGCTAAATTCAAGTCAAGCTTAAATAAAACTGAATATTAAGCTGAAAACATTCAGTCTGGGATAGCAAGCAGAGGTAATGATGAAAAAGAAGATAACTGAGTAAATGGGCATAAAGAATTTTAGAAAATATGATCATTTTTTTCCATTTGATCCTGTTAGATAATTAAGATTTTAGTTTGAAACTTCTATCTTGTGAGATGCAATATAATTTGTTGACCAAAATCAAAGACAATTACTCAACTCATTTTTTACTGCTGCCATCTCCATTTTGGAGTATGAACATAAGAGTCCTTAAGAACCATGTTTCATTAACTGCCCTCAACTATGTTTACTGCCATGAAAGAAAACACTCACACATACACTTCTGCTGCAAGGAAAGAAGAGTCAACCAAACCCTCACTATCGTCGGAGAGAATACTGAATTAGAAAACAGAAGACAAAACTTACAGTTTGGGCTACTCTTTTTATTCCTTAATCAGATTAAAACTTCCCTGTGCCTCAGTTTTCTCTACTTTTTTTTTTTTAATTGTTATATTTCTTTAATCTCCTTTTCTTTTTTCTTTTTCTTTTTTTTTATTAGTTGGAGGCTAATTACTTCACAACATTTCAGTGGGTTTTGTCATACATTGACATGAATCAGCCATGGAAGTTTTCTCTCTTCTAAAATGTCAATATTAATATCAGACTTCCTCAAAGTCAAAGCTTCCTTGTAAGAATCAAGAAAATGTATATGAAGATTTTTAAAAAAACAAAATTACAAAAAAGAATGTATTGAAATCATGGTTCTTCTTGCGTAGTTGTTGTCTCTGTAAACCTTAAACCATTGAAAAACCATTATTTTAATGACTTCAATAAGATCCACTCATTCAACATTATGAACCTACAACCTATAAGCCCCTATGCTAGACCCTGTTGAGATACATACATACAACTACGTCACACAGTATACTCAATGCATGTTTGCTGTGCAAATAACATAGTCAGGAAGGGAGATTTTATAGGTAAACAATAGGGCCCAGTGGTTAAGAACCGCCCGTGCGATGCCGGTGGGACACCATTCCATCCACGGTCGGGAAGACCGCACATGGTGTGCAGCAACTGAGCCCTGCGCCTCCAGCACTAGCCGACGCTTAGAGCCCATGAGGCGCAACAACTGAATCCAGCACGCCTGCCGTCTGTGCTCTGCAACGAGCTGCCCTCCACTCACCACAGCTAGAGAAAGCCTGTGTGCAGCAATGAAGACCCATGACAGTCAAAAATAAAAAGATAAATCTAAAAATTTAGCACAAAAAGTTGTTTGCATTGCTAAAACAAGTATTTGCACCGCTAAATATCTCATAATATCAGGCATGTGTTACAAAATTATACATGTTATAAAGTTATGTTTACATTAATGACTATCTCCACCCCAAACACAATACTCTATTTACAGATTTTATATGGAGGAATGTGGTTCAGAAAGTAAATAAAGGAACTGAGGACCCTGGTGGGCTGCAGCCCATGGGATCGCAAGAGTCAGACATGACTCAGCAACTAAACCATCAACACTACAACCCCAGTAATGACTGTAACTTTCTTTTGGCTTACCCAGTGGCTCAATGGTAAACAATTCACCTGTCATGCAGGACATACGCGTTCGATCCCTGGGTTGGGAAGATTCCATGGAGAAGCGCGTGGCAACCCACTCCAGTATCCGTGCCTGGAGAACCCCTTGGACTGAGGAGCCTGGCAGGCTGCAGTCCGCAGAGCCGCAGAGGCAGACATGACTGAGGCAGGTGAGCGTGAGCAAGCAGTGTGAGAGCACTTGTCTACCACCTGTGCCAGGCCCTGCTCTGCTCCAACACCTCCCAGAAGACCTGCTTCAAACCCCCAGCACCTAAAGTCAGACAAGTCTCACAAGGCATCTTCACGATTTCCTCTTCATATGATGCTTTATAGGCTGCACGCAAAACCTGGATTGCTGCTGCATTCAATGTAAGCACAGAATCAGCTCAAGAACAGCCTAACACCCACTGGGCTGGGTGGCTTTAAATACAATTAACCCTCTTTTCACATTCAAAGCAATTCAAATCACCACTAAGTTTGTGAAGTATGACAGAATAATACACAAATAAACACAAAATAAGTGGGGAGATTTTAACAAGCAAATTAGATCACGCCCTCCCTTTTACCAAATAGCCAAAAAAGAATCTATCCCAGAATCATGAGGAAAGTCTCTAAAGATAACGGGAAATAATTGTACAACATTACAATAGTTTTTATTACTATAAATTTCACCCCCAAAAGCAAATGAAATAACTAAAGCCAAGTAGAAAAAATTTTCATCCTCCAAGTGATAAAACAATTCTAACTATTCACTCATTATTTCACTTATTTATTCAGTCAGCAACTACTGAATGCAAATGTACCAGGAACTATACAAGAAACTAGGCTTACAGTAAAGAAGAATCAGAAAAGGCCCCAGACCTCAGAGCTTACAATATTGTGGGAGAAGAAAGAAATAAGTAAACAAATAATGTCCAAAAGCAGTATTAAAAAATGAGGGAGATCATGCTACTTTTAGGAACTGTAATAAAAGCACCACAAAGCAAATATTTATTTACATTAAAGCAAAGGCCCTAGGTGGGCTTCCCTCATAGTTCAGTTGGTAAAGAATCCACCTGCAATGCAGGAGACCCCAGTTCCATTCCTGGGGCAGGAAGATCAGCTGGAGAGGGGATAGGCTACCCACTCCAGTATTCTTGGGCTTCCCTTGTGGCTCAGCTGGTGAACAATCCGCTTGCAGTGCGGGAGACCTGGGTTCAATCCCTGGGTTGGGAAGATCCCCTGGAGAAGGGAAGGGGTACCCACTCCAGTATTCTGGCCTGGAGAATTCCATGGACTATATTAAGTCCATGGGGTCGCAAAACTTGGACACGACTGAGCAACTTTCACTTCACTCTTTAATTACTAGATACAGAGATCCACTGACATCCCTTCTAGGATTCATCTCAATCTAGTCCATTTTTCATAAGCAAGAGTCAGACTCTCACAAACAGCAGACACCAGACCTCACCTACCAGGTCCTTCTCAGCATCTCTTCTGATTCTAGTTCCTCCTGCATAAGCCACAAACACAAGGTCTCATCCAACAACCCCTTTTCTATGACGCCCTCGCTGTCTTGAACTTCCAAAGGTTAAATATAATACTAGATTGCCCCAACTGTAGGCAGAGTTGGAATATTTTATACCCAAGAGAGAGGAAAGTGAAGCCATGTCAAAGACAGGGAGAAGCAAAGGCCTAACAGTACCAAGGTGCACTTTCAGCTTCAAATGAACTGAGAGGTAAAGTTTACATCTTAAATAATCAATTATCTTCACTTACAGAGTGCATTCTAAGCCAAAAGTTGCTCCAGAAAAGAAAGACCACCCCGAGGGCTTGTTCCTGACCCTTTTAATTCCTGGTGAAGGCAAATCAATTAGTGGGAGTAAGTGAACCAACTTCCAGATCTGTAACCAGACGGCAGTTAGTGGTATAGCTACAACAGACACCATCTCCTTCATCCCTTCACTATTTTTAATGTTTTATCTTGCCTTTGTTTTCTCTCAAAGTTAGCATCAAAATTAATTTGGATAGCACTGCATTTCTCTAAACTGTATAAACTTCTTAATATAGTACTATTCTTTCAGTAATCCTATGAAACTTCAAATATGTAATACAATGCCCAACACAGTGCACCTATCCTGAGAGTAGATAAAAACTGACTGAAATTACATGTGTCAAGTAAGATTGTTTCTAGACAATTGTTTAGAAAGATTGTTTTCTAGAAATTGTTTCTAGAATCTAGTCACATGACTTTAAATTTGTCCCAAAAAACTCAAGAGACAGAAACAAACATTTATTTCAGCATTCCAAAAATATATCTATTTTGTTAAAACATATTTTTGCTACTTTTTAAGAACCACACATCAAATGTTAAATTTCAAACATAAAGACCATCATGAAACATGTTAGCTTATGCTGCTGGGTCAAACTGATCTTGGAGTCATTGGAATGCTTCTCTTGTCTACTCTATGCATATATGAACTTAAGGAAATTTTTGTAACTGTGTCACTGACTGGGAAAACCACAGTTCTGAATCTGCCTTTTATTAATACATACACATACATGTTCACTCATGTAACACCACTTTTGAACTGTGGTGTTGGAGAAGACTCTTGAGAGTCTCTTGGACAGAAAGGAGATCAAACCAGTCCATCCTAAAGGAAATCAATCCTGAATATTCATTGGAAGGACTGATGCTGAAGCTCCAATACTTTGGCCATCTGATGCGAAGGGCTGACTCATTAGAAAAGTCCCTGATGCTAGGAAAGATTGAAGGCAGGAGAAGGGGATGACAGAGGACGAGATGGTTGGATGGCATCACCAACTCGACGGACGTTGAGTCTGAGTAAGCTCCAGGAGATTATGATGGACAGGGAAGCCTGGCGTGCTGCAGTCCATGGGGTTGCAAAGACTCAGACACGACTGAGCGACTGAGGGAAGTGAACTGAGGGAGCTGAACTGAACTGACTGAGGGAACACACTGATACAGCACATGGATGTCTAGGTTTCATTAAATGTCAAAGCATACTCATCTGTTCAGTATGTGCTCTTATCATAAAATTAACTGAACAATGCTCAGTGAAAATAAAACAAACTGTAATACTGTGTGACATGTTATCATTTGAGTTCTGAGTACAGCTGATAGTAAGTCAAACTTCTAAAAAATCTTCTACAGAATTTTATGAGACTCTAAATCATTTATTTTTATTTTTTAGAGACTATATACAATCAAAAGAAAAAGAAATCAAATGCTGAGACTGATAAAAAGATCCAACTGTTTAAAATGCTGGAGCCTACTGATTTCATCCAACATGCTCATTTAAAGGTAGCAGATACAAAAAGCAGAAGTGGAACCAGAACTGAAGAATTGTGACTCCTAAATCTTTTTATTACACTACATGGTCTTATTTAACAAGGTTCTTGCTCTAGAATTAAGTGAACCTCCTATTAAGAAAGTTATCATTTTCTCCCTAAAACCGTTATAAAGTTAAAGATGTGCTTCACACAATTGTTAACTGAACCTAAAGTACTATGAGATAACTGAAGTCACTGTCCCCAGGTACAGCGTAGCTTATGCTCTGAGGAGACAAGTAAGTGTACAAAAATAACCAGGATAGGTTTTCGGGAAAAAGGGAAAGGGGAGGTGGATCAAATGGTACAAACTTGCAGTTTTAAGAAGCACAAGTTATAAAGATCTAACGTTCAGTGTGGTTACTGTTAATAATACAGTACTTTATACTTGAAAGTTGCTGAGGAGATCTTAAAGATTCTCACAACAAGAATGTGTTAATTATTTTGATTCTGGTAACTGTTTCACAATGTATATGTATGTTATATCATGACATTGTATACTATATCTGTCAATAAATAGTTGTCAATTAGTCCTCAATAAAGTTGAGGGAAAGAAAGAGAGAGGAGAATAAGCACTGAAGAACAGTGCTACGATGTTCAGGATGGCAGGATTAATCCTGGGTGGAAAAGAAAAAGGCTCATACTTGTTCAGTGATAAAAGATTATCCCATTGTCAGAAGTTAAGACAGCAGAAAAGCAGCAGGAAAACCTTGGACTTTGGACCTACTACAGCCTAGGAAGTAAAGAATCACACACACTCTGTTAGACTGAGATCTACCTAGTCGCCAGTTACTCGTTCCCTGTGACACTTTTGTCACACAGACCACAAGCATGGAAACTACGTAAACAAACGCAACGAAGCAATCTGACCTTGCTTATATCTGCCAGTCAATTATAATAAACGCAAAAGCTATCTGAAGGGTTTCTTGTGATGTAAGAGTTTAATCAGAAAGGCCCAAGAGTCACTAATTCATTACTTATTAAAGTTGTGAGCAAATGTATCACTAAGACTTCACATTCAAGTAAAATTTACATAAAATTATCCCCCACATGTAAATATTTCTCGTTCTCAGATAACTCCTTCAATAAAATTTTGTTCCTAAAAACTGAGCTATAATGGAAACTTATGCAAGTTTTACTGCAAACATGCAAAAGTATGGCATTACAACATCCAATGTATACTCAGCTATATTTAACCTCTCAGGTCAATATATGGAGTATATTCCAAACCCTCTTGCTGGCTGCAAGTCAAAGGACCTGATGCAAGATGGAATACATGCTTGACTGTTCTTGGTCAACATACATGCATCTTTAAGTACATACGCGTTAGTAAAGTCTCAACCTATGGTTCTTGAACTACCAGTGAATCATGAGGAACTTGCTGGTAGCCTAGTACTGCCCGATAAGCAGAAGCAGAAAGCTGGGTAGGGATGGTGAGGGGTGGCGGGAAGAATCAGGTGCAGTGGTCCACCAAATGAAGATAAACCATTCAGGTGGTCTGCAGTAAGGAAAAACGAGAGAATCACTAAATCACAAATTGGTCATCATGCCCAATTAGTATGATCATATTGCTTACCAAAACCAACCTAATGCTCTCTTGCAACAAGAAGACTGTGTTTCAGTAAAAAATCACAAGAGAGGTAACTAACTGATTAACATAAAAGCAAAAGTTCCTTACTACTGTTATTAACACCCAATAATTATTCTCACTGGAAGACTCACCTGGATATAGTACTACTAGCAAGGTGCTGCCAAAGCTTTGCATTTATAGTAAGAAAATCAGATTTAAAAATCCACTGATTAAAATTTCTCCCTAAGAAAGACAAGTATCATAGACTAGGGCTATCAAAAATCAAGGGAATGACAATTCCTATATTTCTAATGGCTCAAATCTTCTGTTCATACTATGTAACTCTAGACACTGATTCCTAAATATAAAATCAGAGATGAAAAAGACAGCTCATTTAATAGCCATAATAAGACTCTTCATTTAAAATGTCTTTCCAACATAAATTCCCAGATAATCTTATCTGGGAAAAAATTTCCACCCTCTATTTAGTAGAAAATTGAAAATGAGTGGGACAAGCGCAGTGGGAGGAAGCAAAGGAGGCAGGGGCTACCACATACCACAGCAGCTTTTAATGTAAACTGGGGTGCTTAATTCTTTTCTAAAGAAGATTCAGCTTGCCCATATGGCAGTATTTTCCAACTGCAGTTTCCCATCTAATTTCAGTTCTCATACCTACTGAACCTACCGAGCTACCCAAAGTACCACTGTATTTCCAACCTACATTTTTTTGCTGTATATTTTCCTTTTGGTTCTTTCCACACAACTCCATTCCTCCTAGTAAAATCAGCCCCTTTCTGCTTTACATCAAGTAAAGCTTCCTATTTCACAGTATGTCTCTCTCCAATTGGTATGAAATGTTATGCATCCTCTCATAAAGCCCCAGAGCTCACCAACCCAGAAAAACATGAAAGATTTTTACTTCTACTGTCACACGAGGGATAAAACGAGGAGACTTAATCTTTAGTCCCAGTCATATTCAATTTGCTTTTTTTTTTTTAACCATAGGCACAGCCCCAAGAGAAGCAGCAAAAGAAAATTCAATGAACAACCTAGTGAGATGACAAGTGTAAGTAATACATGAAACACTGGAAATATATAAAGAATAGATTTGCATGATATTCTTGAAGAAAGTAACTGATGTCTTGTAGAGAAAGTGTCTGTTCTGAAGTACACCAATCTCAAAGGGGCTGTTGGTATATTCTGGAGTTGGACGCCCAAGAAGTCTGTCTTATATTAGGATATGAGTACCAGACTATGACTAGAATTTCCACAACCACACTAGAATGAAAAGTTCAAATGCAATTAGATCTATCAGTTTCACAGACAGACCTGTTTCCCAGTAACTCAACAAAATTCAGTATACTAGGTACTCACTACAGTCAGGTCCTGAAAGGTGATTTCTCATTTCTCTACTTTGTGAAAATTTCATGACTCAATTCTTAGTACTTTCCTCCTCTTTTCACTTACTTATAGCCTTCATTCACTTTTACACCTTCAGTCAATTTCCCCAGCTGACTCCAAAATCCACATTCATAATCCTGAACATTTAGGAGTTCCATATCTAAACTTCAAAATGATGTCTCAACTTAAAAATTCTTCTGTCAATTAAACTTTAACATACTGAAAGGCTGCTTTCTCCAGATAGCTCTTTCTTATTCTCCAAAATCTGACATGCCACCTCAGTATTCTTGGTTTACCCAGGTTCACAAATGAGATTATTTTCTATATCCCCACATCCAAAAAACCACCAACTCTTGCCATTTTTCCCCCTAATGTATTCCTCACTCCAGTCTCTTCCCACTGTAAGCAATCCTTTATCAATGCTTCTCGAACTTGAACGTGCATGGGAACTGTTGGGGAATACTATTAAAATGCAGATTCTGATTCAGCAGTTTACCGCTTGGGCCTGAGATTCTGCATTTCTAACATGCTCCCACCTGATGACAAGGCTGCTGGTTGAGGAACCACACCTTCTAGCAGCAGAGGTCACCTTGTGTTCCTTTATTCTCTCAGCACATGCACAATTTAGTCAGTGGTATTTTTTATCTGTTTAAATAGTGTTTTTTAGTTGTCTCATACATGCACATTTTATTATGCTTTCCTAAAAAAAGGATTCTGACATACTCAAGAAACAGGATAATGATTCCTTTTTTTGGAACAACAGCAACCAATACAAAGTTGGGCATCCTGTGGGTTCTCAATGGTTGTTGATTGTAAAATGCTTCCCCAGAAAAGACAATACTCATCTCTTGATTAAGAAACTGAAAGGGGTTTATGGCTCACCTGTCAAATTTTAAAAACAATTCCACTGCATATCAACCTTTTCATCAGATCTGACAGAGGAAATAAGCTTAAAACAGCTTTCTATTCATAGTTAAAGCAAATGTTAGCTATCAGATTTGTAAATTATTGGTTATAGATTTGTTCTTTATCCATCAGTGATTAAAAATACATTTAAAACTGAAACTATAAGCACAGGCAACAAAGGTACAAACAGATATACTGAACTTCAACAAACTTTTGTGAATCAAAAGACATCATCAGGACATGAAAAGACAACCTACAGAATGGGAGAAAATATTTGCAAGTCATGTATCTTATCATTGTTGTTCAGACACTCAGTCATGTCCAACTCTTTGTGACCCCAAGGACCACAGCACACCAGGCTTCCCTGTTCTTCACCAACTCCTGGAGCTTACTTAAACTCATGTCCTTTGAGACAGTGATGCCATCCAACCATCGCATCCTCTGTCATCCCCTTCTCCTCCTGCCTTCAATCTTTCCCATTATCAAGGCCTTTTCTAGTGAGTTGGCTCTTTGCATCAGGTGGCCAAAGTATTGAAGCTTCAGCATCAATCCTTCCAAAGAATATTCAGGGCTGATTTCCTTTAGGATTGACTGGCTGATCTCTTTACAGTCCAAGGGACTCTCAAGAGCCTTCTCCAACACCACAGTTCAAAAGCATCAACTCTTTGGTGCTCCACCTTCTTTATGGTTCAACTCTCACATCCATACATGACTACTGGAAAAACCATAGCCTTGACTAGACGGACCTTTGTTGGCAAAGTAATGACTCTGCTTTTTAATATGCTGTCTAGGTTGGTCATAACTTTTCTTCCAAGGAGTAAGTGTCTTTTAATTTCATGGCTGCAATCACCATCTGCAGTGATTTTGTTGTTTCTGTCACTGTTTCTGTTGTTTCCCCATCTATTTGCCATGAAGTGATGGGACCAGATGCCATGATCTTCGTTTTTTGAATGTTGAGTTTTAAGCCAATTTTTTCACTCTCCACTTTCACTTTCATCACGAGGCTCTTTAGTTCCTCTTCACTTTCTACCATAAGGGTGGTGTCATCTGCGTATCTGAGGTTATTGATATTTCTCCTGGCAATCTTGATTCCTGCTTGTTCTTCATCCAGCCCGGAATTTTGCATGATATACTCTGCATATAAGTTAAATAAGCAGGGTGACAATACACAGCCTTGACATACTCCTTTCCCAAACTGGAACCAGTCCGTTGTTCCATGTCTGGTTCTAACTGTTGCTTCTTGACCTGCACACAGGTTTCTCAGGAGGCAGGTAAGGTGGTCTAGTAATCCCATCTCTTTAAGAATTTTCCAGTTTGTTGTGATCCACATAGTCAAAGGCTGTGGCATAGTCAATAAAGCAGAAACAGATGTTTTTCTGGAATTCTCTTGCTCTTTCTATGATCCAACGTTGGCATGGATGTTGGCAACTTGATTTCTGGTTCCTTTGCCTTTTCTAAATTCAGTTTGAACATCCAGACGTTCTCAGTTCATGTACTGCTGAAGCCTAGCTTGGAGAATTTTGAGCATTATTTTGCTAGCACGTGAAATCGTGCAATTGTGCAGTAGTTTGCACATTCTTTGGCATTGCCCTTCTTTGGGATTGGAATAAAAACTCACCTCTTCCAGTCCTGTGGCCACTGCTGAGTTACCCAAATCTGCTGGTATATTGAGTGTAGCACTTTCACAGCATCATCTTTTAGGATTTGAAATAGTTTAGCTGGAATTCTACCACCTCTACTAGCTTTGTTCATAGTGATGTTTCCTAAGGCCCACTTGACTTCGCATTCCAGGATGTATGGCTCTAGGTGAGTGATCACACCATCATGGTTATCTGGGTCATTAAGATCTTTTGGTATAGTTCTACCGTGTATTCTTGCCATCTCTTTTAAACATCTGCTGTTTCTATACCGTATGTCCTTTATTGTGTCCATCTTTGAAGAGATTTCTCTAATTTTCTGATTTCTAATTTGCATGATTTCTCTAATTTTCTTGAAGAGCTCTCTAGTCTTTCCCATTCTATTGTTTTCCTCTATTTCTTTGCATTGATCACTTCGGAAGGTTTTCTTATCTCTCCGTGCGACTCTTTGGAATGCATGTATCTTGATAAGGGTTTAATATACAGAGTAAGGGTTAATATACTCCTACAACTCAATAACAACAACAAAGATCAAACTCAATTAAAAACAAAAAGGCAAAGGACTTAAATAGATATTTCTATTAAAAGAAGATATTCGGAAAGGGGGATCGGGATGGGGAATACATGTAACTCCATGGCTGATTCATGTCAATGTATGACAAAACCCACTTCAATATTGTAAAGTAATTAGCCTCCAACTAATAAAAATAAATGAAAAAAAAAATTAACATACAAGAAAAAATAAAAATAAATAAATAAAAGAAGATATTCAAATGCCAAATAAGCACATTAACATCACTATTACAAAATTCAAGCCAAAACCATAAGATGTCCCTCGCTTTACACCCACTATAAAAGCTATAATTTTTAAAATGGGAAATAACAAGCATTGGCGAAAATGTGAAGAAACTAGAACCTTTGTATGCTGCTAAAAGAAATGTAAAATGGTGCAACCACTGTGGGAAAATTTACCTCTAAGAAGTAAACATAGAATTAACATGATCTCTCAATTCCTAGGTTCTCCTAGGTATATATCCCAAAGCATTGAAAACAGGGATTTACTCTCTGTACACTAAAGTTCATAGCTGCATTATTCACAATAGCCAAAAAGTGGAGACAATCCTAATGTCTCTCAACTGATGAAGGGATAATCAAAATATGGCATGTATACACAACAGAATATTATTCAGCTATAAAAAGGATTACTGATACTTGGTACAACAGGATAAACCTGTAAGACATGTTAAGTAAAATATACTACCAACAAAACAATAAATATTGTATGATTCTACTTATATGAGATATCTAGAATAGGCAAAATCAGAGACAAATCACAGATCAGAGGTTACTAGGGGTTAGGAGGAGAGGGGGGCAAAGATATTGCTTAATGGATCCAGAGTCTGTTTGGAGTGACGAAAACTCTCTAAATACATAGTGATGATGGTTGCATGCTGTGGATATAATTAATGCCATTGAAGTATACACTTAAAAGTGGTTAAAATAACAAGTTTTATATGTATTTTACTAAAATTAAAAAAAATTAAACTAGAGGAAAAGTGGGAAAAGTCAGCATTTTTTTTTATTTTAGGCCCAGTTTAAGCTCTGACTCTGCCATTTGGAAGCTCTGCCTGTTAAGCAAGTTATTTAATTTCTCCCAGCATCAATCCATCTATAAAATAGATACTATCCACCTCCCAGAGTTGTTGAAGACTAAGTGAGAACATAATCACAATACCTGTTACACAATAAATATTGGATTAAATGGGTAGCTATTATTACTCAAAAAGCATTGTTCTCATCAAGTAGGTGTTAAGGCTGCTATAAATGGATATCCGAAAGAACTCCATGATATTCTCAAGACACTCTGAAATAAAGAAGTCAGTGTTTGAGATTTCCCTGGCTGTCCAGTAGTTAAGAATTTGCACTTCCACCGCAAGGGTATGGGTGGGTTTGGTCGGTAGTTGGGGAACTAAAATCTCATATGCTGCACGCAGCAGCCAAAAAAACCAAACAAATCAATGTTCAGTATTCAGAGTTCTCCTCCTGTAAACCTAGAAACTGGTGACCACCTTGGTCAGTACTCTTGGGATATCACTGAAGGTACAAAATAAATGACATACCCAAAGGTGAGAACCTACTTTGCATTGATACATCACTACTTTCACTAAAGGATCAAAATATGAAAAGAAGGGAATTGGCTGTCTTCAATGAATTTCATTTTATTGTTTTTTTAATTGTATATTTCTTATTTTTAAAACTCATCAGAGATTTAATTACTTAGTAAATGCCATGGGCCACAGTCTTGTCTAGAGGACCTAAGTGCCAACCTCAGCATCACAATGTCATCATAAGGTAGAAAACTATACAAAATATGCTGTCTGAAAATGTCAAAACAGCTGGAAATTCTAGGAGTGTGGAAGCTTGTAGAGTATTGTTAAATAATCTTGCAATAAGTTCTATAATATAACTTTCTTGATTAAAATTAGGCATTTAAAAAATGGTCAAAATAGCTGAAACTCAAAAATTGAATTCTAGGCAAGGTATACCATAAGATACAGATACATAAGATAAGGTATACATAAGATACTGATTCCAAAACAATACATAACACAAACCTTACGACATTAATTAAGCCATTTCTATATTCTAAAAACTCCTACAAAAATTTCCCAAATTTCTTTTTTTTTTTTTCCCCCAAATTTCTTCAAAGTACTGCACCTAGAATGGAAGTTATTCTCAATATACATATTTATTTGCATACTTAAGATTCAGAGGGAAAGGGAAAGTACAGTACCTCAAATGGCCCAAAAAGTTTTTTTAAGTCATTTTACCAAGTCTGCTGATATTCAGAAAGTGAAGCCATCCTAAAATGATGATGTTTGCACAACACTGTGGATGTAATTAAATCTGTCATGAAAATCTTAAATCTGTCATGAAAAACACTGGGAAACTGTGCTTTACTCCATGCTGAAAAAAAATTTTTCATAGCCCAATATGTCCAGATTAAAACCACTACTGTATATCTGAAAAGCGAAGGATCTGTGCCAACACCCTTAGGAAAAAGTCTTTCCCTTCCAAACAAAAATCTACTGTAGTAAGCTAGTAACTATTTAACAAGTTAACCTGAAACACTCACCTGGGCTAATTCCTTTAAACCACAATTAACACTTTAACTTTCATGACAATAATGGAGAATAAAGGCCTCCACAAATTAAATTCTAGAAATAATCCTTTTATCCCACACAGCTCACTCCTTCACCCCAGTTACATCAGTGTCTTGCCTTCTCTCCAAAAATAAAACCAACATTTCACGACTTTTTTCCTAAACTTTACTCTGAAAAGGTAAAGCATAGCTTAAAATCCAGAGAACTCAGTTCTCAAAGAAGCTGACACTATAACTATCTAACTAGGTACCACTGGTAATAATAAACTACCAAAAGCTAATACTTCTTGCTTTTAAAAGCCCATGCTAATAACATCTGCTGGTCACAAGTCACACCACCAAAAGGCCTTAAAACCACAAATTAGTTCAAGTGCACTACCAACAAGAGAAAACTGTTCAATTAGAATGTTAAAATGAGTGTGAAAAAACTACCTATAACAAGCACACTATCTATACTTACCAAAAAGTAATACTACCTGTATAGTTTGGTACCATTAATGATCACCTCACCCACAGGATTTTAACCCTCAATTTGATCTTAACCCAAGGTTATTTTAAATCATGCGCCTTTTATCTTCCTGCTTGGTTTTTACCGCAAATCTCATTGTTAACGGTGCCACTGAGTAATTATGCTATGACTTGAAATGCACTACAAAGTACCACTTTCCATGGACAATTTTTTTTCAAGATGCTTTGCTGAGCTCTCAATTTGCCCAGGATTTAGTCATACAGGATGCCCGTACATTCTAATGAAGTAGCATGGCTAAACATCATGTAATCAGGACATTTATAAGTCAAAAGTTAGGCGTACATGGAGTTAATGACAGGCAAGCAACTGGTCCAAATGCTAGCATGTTAAGAAAAAGTTGTAAACCCACCCACCCAAACGATTTAGTTTAGGAACTTACACCCCACATTTTTGTGACATCTAACATAAGGTTGGAACAAAACCAACACTGTCATCTTTGCTATTTCTAATAGCTGTTTCTTTAACTAAAACATTTTGTCCTCTACACAAGCTATAGAATGGACCCAGTAAGAGGTCATATAACTAAAAGTAGAATTAACTGGATTACTCTTCTCCTATACTACAACATTGATTGAATTAAAATACCTCTCCTCAGCAAACATATTTACAATAAAGTTCAAGTGCATTCCGTTTCACAGAAACTTTTAAAGTACGGATCCTACTGGGGTAACAGCATTGGTACTTTTATCCTACATATTTTCCTTTACGTAAGATGGATAGGAATTTGACTAGCCCACCCGGACAGTGCACTGGCCCAGTATCCCCAGGCTGGAGCAAGAAGCCACGTTTTACTCCGGCAGACCATTTCCCCACCCCTCGTTAAAATAATGCCTGTGGCCACTTGAGACTTCCCCAGCCGAGTTCCAGAAACTTGCAGGTTTAAATAGCCAAATTGGAACCAACCAGGGCAGCTGTCATCTGAAACTCAGGAAAGCGGAGACCAGCCAACTCTGCTGAACAAGGCCGGGTTCGGAGAGATGTGGCGGGGCCCGTCGGAGGGAATGCATTAGGCTCCCCTCCCCACCACCCCCCCACCCCCATCAGTTCGCTTTCCTGCAACCCCAGCGCCGCCATCCTGTTCCTGAATAATTAAACGGGCTGGAGAGAGAGCGACGGAGCCAGAGGCAGTTTCTGGTCCGAGTTTCCCCAGCCGAGGCGGTGGGGTCGAGAGGCCGTGGGCTACCTTCCCGGAGCGCGGAGTGCTTGTCTGAGGGCGGGGGGTGGTCAGGCAAAAACGGGGGCGACCCGGCGGCCGGCCGGAAGCGGAGCGCGCGGAGTGACGTGGAAGAGGGGATGACAAAGGGGCGCGGGGGCCCCGGCCGCGAGGCCCGCAGGGGCCGGGACAGGTGGCCAGGCCCGGCCGGGAACAATGGGGGGCCGAGGCTGCCCCCTGGCGCTCACCTACCTCCGGTGCCCTCCGAGTTCTCGTTGAGGCTGCCCGAGGAGTCGTGCTGGGCGCCCACACACCCGCCCATGGGGGCCCCCGGCGCCTCGTCCGCCACCTCCAGGCGCTCGTCCGGGCCCGCCGCCGCCTCCGGTTCCTCAGGCGCTGCCGCCGCCGCCGCCGAGCTCCGGACCAGCGCTCCGCTCCGCTCGCCCGCCGCGGCCCAGCCTCCGCCCCCCTCTCCGCTCCACCCACCGCCTTGGCTCGGCCCCTTCCTCCGCGCCCACTTCTACCTCAGTCCCCGGGCCGCCCGCCCAGCAGGCCCGGCCCGCGCGCCTCCCTCGCCTCCGGCTCGGCCTCGCCAGGCTGAGGCTGGCCCATCCCGGGCGGGCCGCGGCGCCCACCTCACGCCTTCACAGCCCCGCGCTCCCGCGTGCAGGCGAGCCCCGCGCCGGCGCCCCGAGTCCGCCAGACCCCATCGGCCCCCGCCCCGCGGCGCCGCCCTCCGCATCGAGGCCTGGGCTCCGCCGGGCCCTCCTGGAACGGTCGGGGGGCGGGGCCGCGGGAGGCCGCGCGCTGATTGGCTGCGGGCGGGGCCGCGGGCGGAGGGCGGGGCGGGAGGAGGGGAGGCGCGGAGGGGAGGCGCGGAGGGGATGCGAGGCGGGCGGGAGGGGTGGCCCCCAAACCCGAAGGAAGGAGGCAGTTGGGGGTTCCGTCCCCGGGAAGAAGCCGAGAAAGCGGGCGTGGAGGAGGGAGAGGGAAAGACGGGAATGAGCAGAGAAAGCGACGGAGGGAGAGAGAGCAGGACAGGCGGAGCAAAAGTGAATAGGAAGAGTGGAAAGGGGCGAAATCGAGTTTCTGACCCCTCCTCGAGCGTCCTCTCCTTCTGGTAGACGTGGGTCGGGGGCGGGCGGGAGTAGCGCACCGAGGAGTAGTGACGGAAGGCTCGCGGGCGGGTTCCCACGTACCCAGCGGAGGGGTGCTCCTGGCTGAAGATTCAAGTCCCAGCACCTTTTGGATCTGTGTAGAGTCCAGTGGGTTGCTATCCCAAGTCCGGGCTTCTCCTTGCCCGCCCCATCCCCCTGCCCCCTGCAATCTCTGTGCCCCATTACTAGACGTAGAGGCAGTCTTTGTGGTTGCAAACTGGACTGAGATTACAGAGGCAAGGCATCTGGGGCTGCGAGAGATAAGCGTGGACCGTAGTTCAGGGGGGCTTGGGTTTGTTTCCTCCTCACAGGATTATTCAGACACAATGCTACCTCTCAAGATCCTGCCTTTAAGAGTCCTAAATAGTCCTTAGAACAAATTGAAATGTAAATAAATAAAATACCCTGCTTTTTCTAAACTAGAATTTGGTACACTGACCACGCCCGACATTCTTGGCCGTTGCTCTCCCAGTCTGAAGCCAAATTGTTAATGGTCCCTCTAGAATTGTGCCAGGATGCCTTAAAAATTTTTTTATCACCTGGCTTGGGTCTTTCTAAAGCTTACTTCTGCCTAAGAGCTGTTTTAACTATCTGCTCCATTTTTATAATCAGATTTCTTTTTTTAACGTCCTGGGTCAGCTTTTGCTTAGCATTAAAGAAAAATTTTCAAGTAAAATACCTAGGAAAGTGGCTCTATGCAGCTTGGAATTTGCATTTAAATATATTTTCATACACTGCTGGTGGGAGTGTAAATTGGTTCAGTCTTTTTGCAAAGCAATTTGGATTGCAGATCAAGAGACTTAAAAATGTTCATACCCTTTGACTCAGGATGGGAATGTAGCTCACAGAAACAGTCCAAAATGGAGGCAAAGATTTCAGTCCTTGTGTTCATTTGACAATCAGATTAAAACGAATGTCCAATAAACAAAACCCTATACTTACATGAAAACAAGGTGCCTTGTGAGAAATAGAAGTCTGCTATAGTAAATTTATACTGACTAATGAGTGTTGTCCTAGGTATTCATGAACATTCAAGGAGCTTATATACAAGTGACATCTTTGTGAGTTTTCAGAAGGTGCTCTGATATTCAGGTACTGTGTCATAAAGTCTTCTATCTGTTCATCCTCAGCTAAGTATTCATATAGCCAGACAGACATCACTTCATCACTTCCCCAAAGGAAAGAAGCTGCATACTGATAGCTTCAAAGGGATTGCTTTGTCCTAAATTTTGCTCTAAACCAAGAAACCAAGTCCTGTCGGACTCTGCAGCCCCATGGACCATAGAGTCCATGGAATTCTCCAGGTCAGAATATTGGAGTGGGTAGCCGTTCCCTCCCTCCTCCAGGGGATCATCCCAGCCCAGGGATCGAACCCAGGTCTCCCACATTGCAGGCAGATTCTTTACCAGCTGAGCTGCAAAGGAAGCCCAAGAATACTGGAGTGGGTAGGTTATTCCTTCTCTAGCAGATCTTCCCAGGAATTGAACTGGGATCTCCTGAATTGCAGGCGGATTCTTTACCAACTGAGCTATCAAGGAAGCCCAAGGAGCACTGAGGATTTGGCAACCTTGAGGAGAGAGCAATGCCATTGAGAAATCCTTAGCTGTAGATGTTCTCCACCTTGTTTTCATCTTAAAACAGAGACACATTCCCAGGAGATAGTAATAGGGCTGCTAAGGGCCCTACAGAATCTGATACCTGACCTGTACTAGCTATATGACCTTAAATTTCTGTATAGCTCAGTTTCCTCACCTGTAAAACTGGGCCAATAACAATGCTGTAAACGTTGTGGGAACTCATTAACTCTCCTCTTTACTCTGTTCTAGCATGACCTGTCTAAACTCACTGCATGAACCAACCCACTTAAGATGTTCCATAGAAACAAGCCTTCTGTGTGTGTGTGCTTTTCTGGTTTTTAATAACATCTTTATTAAGATATAATTTATATTCCATATATTTCACCAATTTAGAGGGTAGGATTCAAGTAAACAGTGGTGCCACTGTGGAAAACAGTACGGAGATTCCTCAAAAAATTAAGAATAAAACTGCCATATAATGCAGAAATTCTACCTCTAGATATTTATCCAAAGAAAATTAAAAACACTAACTTGAAAAGATGTATGTACCCCATGTTCACTGCAGCACTGTTTACAATAGCCAAGGTATGGAAACAACCATAGTGTCATCAATGGATGAATAGATAGAGAAAATGTGGTGTATATATACAATGGAATATTATCCAGCCATTAAAAAAGATTTTGTCATCTGTGATAACATGGACCTTGAGGGCATTTGCTAAGTGAAATAAGTCAGATGGAAAGATAAATACCATATGATCTTATTTATATGTGAAATCTAAAAAAAAAAAAATCAAACTCACGGAACAGATAGGTGGTTGCCAGAGGCAGCAAGTAGGGTGTTAGCAAAATGGGTGAAGGAGTCAAACAATACAAACTTCCAGATATAAAATAAATAAATAAATCATAATGATGTAAGTCACCTTAAATCATGCATGATGGCTTTAATTAATACCATATTGCATATTTGAAAGTTGCTAATGGACCTTTCGTACAAATGGAGTCATATGAAGTTTTTTGTGACTGGTTTCCTTCATGTGGCATAATGTTTTCCAAGTTCATGTTGTAGCATGTATCAGTACTTCATTCTTTTATGACTGAACAATATTCTGTTGTGTGGATATACTACATTTTGTTTATCTTACATCAGCTGATGAGCATTTAGGTTGTTTCCACTTTTGGCTATTATGAATAAAGTTGTTATGACATTCACGTACAAGTTTTTGTGTGAATGTAGGTTTTCAATTGTTCTGGGCATATACCTAGCAGTGAAATTGCTTGCTCATATGGTAACTCTAAGTTTCTGAGGAATTGGCAAACTGTATTTTCCAAGAAGATCATACCACTTTATATTCTCATTAGCAATTTATAAGAGGATATAAAATGGTGCAGCCATTTTGGGTATGTAGAATATCTCATTGAGATTTTGACTTGCATTTCCCCAATGACTAATAATTGCTTACAAAGGTCCATAGAGTCAAAGCTATGGTTTTTCCAGTAGTCATGTATGGATGTGAGAGGTGGACAATAAAAATGGCTGAGCACCTTTTTCATTAATGCCTTCAAACTGTGGTGTTGGAGAAAACTCTTGAGAGTCCCTTGGACAGCAAGGAGGTCAAACCAGTCAGTCCTAAAGGAAATCAACCCTTGGGTTGAACTGATTCATTGGAAGGACTGATACTGAAGCTGAAGCTCCATACTTTGGCCACTTGATACGAACAGCTGACTCATGGGAAAAGACCCTATTGCTGGGAAAGATTGAGGGCAGGGGGAGAAGAGGATGACAGAGGATGAGATGGTTAGATGGCATCACCGACTCAATGGACATGAATTTGAGTAAGCTCCAGGAGTTGGTGAAGGACAGGGAAGCCTGGCATGTTGCAATCCATAGGGTCACAAAGAGTCAGACATGACTGAGTGACTGAACAACAAGAATATCTCATTGAGTTACATGCATTTCCCCAATGACTAATAATGTTGAGTGTCTTTTCATGTACTTACTGATGATTTGTATATCTGCTTTTGGAAAAATGTCTACTAAGATCATTTTCCCATTTAAAAATAGGACTATTTGTCTTTTTATATTGAGTAATAAGGGTTTTTCATATATTCTGATAACACATCCCTTAGCAGATATATGATTTGCAAATATTTTCTCCCATTGTGAATTATTTTCTAATTTTGTTGATAGTGCCCTTTGAAGCATGAAAGTTCTAAACTTTGATAAAAAGTTTATGTTACTGGGACTTCCCTGGTGGTCCAGTGGCTAAGACTCCACACTCACAATGCAGAAGGCTTGGGTTGGATCCCTGGTCAGGGAACTAGATCCCAGATGCTGCAACTAAGAGTTCGCATGTCACAACCAAAGATCCTTTATGCCATAATGAAGGCTGACGATCTTGCATGCTGCAACTAAGACCCAGCACAACCAAATAAATATATTTTTTTAATCATAATTTCTCAGAAATTCTGATTCAGTAGGTCTGTGGTGGAGTCATGGAACCAGCATTTTTAATGCAGGCATCAGGCATTTCCTGAGGCAGTTTGGTCCACAGATGGAATTTCACAGAACACATGTTCTTGACAAAACTTGATTCTCCATATTCTCTGCCAACCTGTTTTTACTTTAGTCTTTTTCATCCTCTAGAAATGGCACTATAGTCCATCCAATTTTTCAAGTCTCGAACTTAAGAGTTATTAGTGATTCCCCCATGTTCCTCACCTCTTGCACCCAGCCCGTTATCAAATCCTTTATAGTCTATCCATTAAATATATTCTGAATCTCTCCTCTTTTTCTCTGTCTCTATTGCCACCATCATCTCTCACTTTGGCTGCTACAATATTCTCCCAACTTGCTTTCCTGCACTCTTTCTTGCCTTCTCCTATAATTCATTCTCTAGTCAGCAGCCAGCATGATTTAAAAAAACTTTAACAACAAACCTGCACATACTTAAAGTGTATACCTTTATAAGTTTAACAAATATATACACCTGTGAAACCATTACCACAATCAATATATTCATTCATCACCCCCAAAAGTTTCTTCATATCCCTTGGTAATCCCTGGATGCAAGAGGTGAGGAAGATGGAGGAATCACTAATAACTCTTAAGTTTGAGACTTGAAAAATTGGATGTACTATAGTACCATTTCTATAGTCCAATTTCTGTAATCCTTGTTTACTGTATCTCCCAAGTCACCTGTCCCCAGGCAACCAGTCATCTGCCTTATGTCACTACAGATTACTTTGCATTTTCAAAAAGTTTCTGTAAATGAAACCACACGATATGTACTCTCTTTTGTATGACTTCTTTCATTCGGCATTATTACTTTGAGATTCATCCGAATTTTAGGGTTCATTCCCTTTTTTTGTCATCCTTGCTCAGCATGTGTGCTAAGTCGCTACAGTTGTGTCCAACTCTTTGCAACCCTATGGACTGTAGCCAGCCAGGCTCCTCTGCCCATGGGACTAGATTAGGACTCTGCACATTCACCACCAAGGGCCCAGGTTCAATCCTTTTTCAGGGAAATAAGATCCCAGAAGCTGCCTGGTGCAGCCAGTTAAAAAGAGAGATGAAGAGAGAGTAAAAATAAAAAGCAGAGTCCAACCCAGGGATCCAACCCAAGTCTCTTATGTCTCCTGCATTGGCAGGCGGGTTCTTTACCACTAGCGCCACCTGGGAAGCCATCTCCTTGTGCAGGGGCCATGCTAATCTTCTTTGTGACGTTCCAATTTTATTATATGTGCTGCTGAAGCAAGCACTAGGGTTTATTCCTTTTAAATACTGAATAGTTTCCCATGGTAGGGAAACGCCAGTTTGTCCAATCACTTGTTGAACTTTTGGGATGTTTCCAACGTTTCATGATTACAAGTGAAGTTGTAAAGTCTATGTATAGGCACATCTTTTTCTTTTTACTGGCTAAGTGCCTAGTAGTAGAATGAATGGAACATATAGTCATGTTTTTATGTTTTGTTTTGTTTTTTTAAAGAAGCTACCAAACTATTTTCCAAAGTGGCCTTATCATTTAGATTCCCATTAGTATTATGTGAAAACTCCAGTTCCTCTATGTCATCACCAACACTTGGTTTGGGTCAGGTCTAATAGCTTAGTTGGTAAAGAATCTGCCTGCAACACAGGAGACCTGTGTTCGATTCCTGGGTCAGGAAGATCACCTGGAGAAGGAAATGGCAACCCACTCCAGTATTCTTGCCTGGAGAATCCCATGAACAGAGGAGTTTGATGGGCTACAGTCCATAGGATCACAAAAGTTGGACATGACTGAGAGACTAAACCACAAGCACCACCAATAAGTGTTTAGTGACTATCTCTCTGTAGTTTTAGTTTTTGCTTTCCTAATGACTAATGACATTGAACATCTTCTCCTGTTATTATTTACCATTTGTGTATCTTCTTTTGTAAAGTGTATGGTCAAATCTTTTGCCCATTTGTATGCTGAGTTTCTTATTCTTGAGCTTTGAAAGTTCTCTGTATTTTCTGGATACAACTCTTTTATCGAATATTTAATTTGCAAATTAGTCTTTGCTTTATATTTTTACTCTCTCTCCATCTCTCTTTTTTAACTGGCTGCTCCATACAGCTTCTGGGATCTTAGTTCCCTGACCAAGGATTGAACCTGGGCCCTTGGTGGTAAATGTTCAGAGTTTTAATCGCTGGACCACCAGGGAATTCTCTTTATTCTCTTAAGAATGTCTTTTGAAAAAACAATTTAAAAATTTTGGTGAAGTACAGTTTATCAATGTGTTCTTTTGTAGATCATGTATTTATTTGGTGTCATATAAAAAAAATATGCCTAAATCAAAGTCAAAAAAACTTTCTCCCTTTTTTTCTTGTTGGCCCTTTATAGTCTGGGGTTTTACATTTAGGTCTATTATCCATTTTGAATTAATTTTTGCATATTATGTGAGATATGGATCAAAGTATGTTTTTTTGTGAATTTGGTTTTGAATATAAAAATACATCTATCAATATTTAGCAACATTTGTTGAAAGACTCTTTTCTCCACTGAACTGCCTTTGTACCTTTAAAAAAAAAATCTGTCCAGTTCTTAATAGTTAAGACATGGAAGCAACCTATATGTCCATTGACAGATGAATGGATAAAGAAGATATATAGATATATATATACACACAGTGGAATACTTGTTGTTTAGTCATTAAGTCAAAACTGACTCTTTGGTGACCCCATGGACTTGTAGCTTGCCAGACTCCTCTGTGCATGGGATTTTGCAGGGAAGAACACTGGAGTGGGTTGCCATTTCCTTCTCCAGGGGATCTTCCCCACTCAGGGATTAACCCTTGTCTCCTGCATTGGCAAGCAGTTTCTTTACCACTGAGCCATCAGGGAAGCCCACAGTGGAATACAACTCAGACTTTATGCCATTTGCAGCAACATGAATGGACCTAGAGATTATCATACTAAGTGAAATAAGTCAGAAAGATATCATATGATATCACTTACATGTGGAATCGAAAGTATGATACCAATTAATTTATTTATAACATGCAAGCAGACTGACAGACATAGAAAACAAGCTTACAGTTACCAAAGGGGAAAGACGGGGAGGGACAGACTAGGAGTTTGGGATTAGCAGATACAAACTATCATATATAGCATAGGTAATCAACAAGACCCTACTGTATAGCACATGAAACTATATTCAATATCCTATAATAAATCATAATGGAAAAGAATATACACACATAAATTTATATGTATATACATGTAACTGAATCACTTTGCCGTACACCAGAAACTAATACAACATTGTAAATCAACTGTACTTCATTTTTTTAAATTTTTTTAAAATTTTTTAAAAAAGATTTATCCATATATGTGTAAGTCTATTTCTGGACTCTCTACCCTGTTTGATTGATCTATTTGATATTGATGCCAAGATCACATTCTGCCTATCCTGTAATAAGTCTTGAAATCAGATTGTATTAATCCTTCAACTTTGTTTTTTCCTTTCAAAGTAGTTTTGACTATTCTTTGTTCTTTGCAGTTCCATGCTAATTTTAGAATCATCTTTTCAATGATTTTTTTTAAAGCAAACAATACCCTGTAGTGATTTTGATTGAATTAACATTGACTCTATAAATAGACTGGGAAAATTGACACAGGAACAATACAGAATCTTTTGAAGCAGGAACACAGTATATATATTGTTTGTTTATATCTTTTTTAATCTTTAATTTCTCTCAATAATGCTCTGTAATTTTAAGTACACAGGCTTTTTTTCTTTTTTTGGCTGCACCGCGCCACTTGTAGAAACTTAGTTCCCTCGCTGGGCACTGAACCCAGGCTCTCGACAGTGAAAGCACCAGGTCCTAACCACGGACTGCCAGAGAACTCCATAAATACACAAGTCTTGTGTGTCTTTTGTCAGATATATCCCTAGAGACTTCATTTTCTGATATCAATAACAATAGTGTTTTTATAGCTCCAATTACTGCATGTTTGTTGCTAGCATATGGATATACAATTTATTTTTGGATGTTGATATTGTGCAATCTTGCTAAATCATTGGTCACTTCTAGTAGTTCTTTAGAGATTCCATTGGATCTACTAAATAGATGCTCAGGTTATCTGTGGATAAAGAGAATTTTACTTCTTCTTTTCCAATTGGTATATGCTTTTGTTCCTTGTCTAGTTTCATTGGTTAGTAGGCATGACAACGTACAAATATCCTTACTTGTTCCATTCCACTTCACCATTAAGTATGATGCCAGCTCTAGGATTATTTTTAAATAGTCTGACAAAATATACATAATATGCTATTTATCATTTTCAAGTGTTCAATTCAGTGGCATTAAGAGCATTCATGTTTTGGAAACATTACTATGATTTGGTTTCAGAACTTTTTAATCTTCGCAATAGGAAACCTGGTGACCATTAAGTAGCCACTCTCCATTCCTCTTCCTCCAAGCCCCTAGAAACCTCTAAAATGCCACCTAGCTCTATGTTTCTTTAAGTTGGCTTTTCCTTTTGTTGCTGAGTTGTAAGAATTAGCTGTAGGTTTTTAATAGATGCCCTTTTTAGATTGAAGAAGTTCCTTTCCATTCATCAGTTCAGTTCAGTTCAGTCACTCAGTCATGTCAGAATCTTTGCAACACCATGAACTGCAGCATGCCAGGCCTCCCTGTCCATTACCAACTCCCGGAGTCCACCCAGACCCATGTCCATTGTGTCAGTGATGTCATCCAACCATCTCATCCTCTGTCGTCCCCCTCTTCTCCTGCCTTCAATCTTTCCCAGCATCAGGGTCTTTTCCAATAAGTCAGCTCTCCACATCAGGTGGCCAAAGTATTGGAGTTTCAGCTTCAACATCAGTCCTTCCAATGAACACCCAGGACAGATCCCCTTTAGGATGGACTGGTTGGATCTCCTTGCAGTCCAAGGGACTCTCAAGGGTCTTCTCCAACACCATAGTTCAAAAGCATCAGTTCTTTGGCACTCAGCTTTCTTTATAGTCCAACTCTCACATCCATACATGACAACTGAAAAACCATAGCCTTGACTAGATGGACCTTTGGTGGCAAAGTAATGTCTCTGCTTTTTAATATGCTGTTTAGGTTGGTCATAACTTTCCTTCCAAGGAGTAAACGTCTTTTAATTTCATGGCTGCAATCACCATCCGCAGTGATTTTGGAGCCCAGAAAAATAAAGTCAGCCACTGTTTCCACTCTTTCCCCATCTATTTGCCATGAAGTGATGGGACCAGATGCCATGATCTTAGTTTTCTGAATGTTGAGCTTTAAGCCAACTTTTTCACTCTCCTCTTTCACTTTCATCAAGAGGCTCTTTGGTTCTTCTTCACTTTCTGCCATAAGGGTGGTGTCATCTGCATATCTGAGGTTACTGATATTTCTCCCAGCAATCTTGATTCCAGTTTGTGCTTCCTCCAGCCCAGCGTTTCTCATGATGTACTCTGCATATAAGTTAAATAAGCAGGGTGACAATATACAGCCTTGACGTACTCCTTTTCCTATTTGGAACCAGTCTGTTGTTCCATGTCCAGTTCTAACTGTTGCTTCCTGACCTGTATATAGGTTTCTCAGGAGGCAGGTCAGATGGTCTGGTATTCCCATTTCTTTCAGAATTTTCCACAGTTTATTGTGATCCACACAGTCAAAGGCTTTGGCATAGTCAATAAAGCAGAAATAGATGTTTTTCTGGAACTGTCTTGCTTTTTCAATGATCCAGCGGATGTTGGCAATTTGATCTCTGCTTCCTCTGCCTTTTCTAAAACCAGCTTGAACATCTGGAAGTGCACAGTTCACATATTGATGAAGCCTGGCTTGGAGAATTTTGAGCATTACTTTACTAGCGTGTGAGATGAGTGAAATTGTATGGTAGTTTGAGCATTCTTTGGCATTACCTTTCTTTGGGATTGGAGTGAAAACTGACCTTTTCCGGTCCTGTGGCCACTGCTGAGTTTTCCAAATTTGCTGGCATATTGAGTGCAGCACTTTCACAGCATCATCTTTTAGGATTTGAAGTAGCTCAACTGGACTTCCATCACCTCCACTAGCTTTGTTCATAGTGATGCTTCCTAAGGCCCACCTGACTTCACATTCCAGGATGTCCAGCTCTAGGTGAGTGTGAGTGATCACACCTTCGTTATTATCTGGGTCGTGAAGATCTTTATTGTACAGTTCTTCTGTGTATTCTTGCCACCTCTTCTTAATATCTTCTGCTCCTGTTAGGTCGATACCATTTCTGCCCTTTATGGAGCCCATCTTTGCATGAAATGTTCCCTTGGTATCTCTGATTTTCTTGAAGAGATCTCTAGTCTTTCCCATTCTATTGTTTTCTTCTATTTCTTTGCATTGATTGCTGAGAAAGACTTTCTTATCTCTCCTTGCTATTCTTTGGAACTCTGCATTCAAATGGGAATATCTTTCCTTTTCTCCTTTGCTTTTCTTTTCATTTCACAGCTATTTGTAAGGCATCCTCAGACAGCCATTTTGCTTTTTTGCATTTCTTTTTCTTGGGGATGGTCTTGCTTCCTGCCTCCTGTACAATGTCACAAATCTCCATCCATAGTTCATCAGGCACTCTGTCTATCAGATCTAGTCCCTTAAATCTACTTCTCACTTCCACTGTATAGTCATGAGAGATTTGATTTAGGTCATACCTGAATGGTCTAGTGGTTTCCCCCACTTTCTTCAATTTAAGTCTGAATTTGGCAATAAGGAGTTCATGATCTGAGCCACAGTCTGCTCCCAGTCTTGTTTTTGCTGACTGTATAGAACTTCTCCATATTTGGCTGCAAAGAATATAATCAATCTGATTTCGGTGTTGACCATCTGGTGATGTCCATGTGTAGAGTCTTCTCTTGTGTTGTTGGAAGAGGGTATTTGCTATGACCAGTGCGTTCTCTTGGCAGAACTCTGTTAGCCTTTGCCCTGCTTCATTCTGTACTCCAAGGCCAAATTTGCCTGTTTGTCCAGGTGTTTCTTAACTTCCTACTTTTGCATTCCAGTCCCCTATAAGGAAAAGGACATCTTTTTTGGGTATTAGTTCTAGAAGTTCTTGTAGGTCTTCATAGAACTGTTCAACTTCAGCTTCTTCAGCGTTACTGGTTGGGGCATAGACTTGGATTACCATGATACTGAATGGCTTGCCTTGGAAATGAACAGAAATCATTCTGTCATTTTTGAGATTGCATCCGAGTACTGCATTTCGGACTCTTTTGTTGACCATGATGGCTACTCCATTTCTTCTAAGGGATTCCTGCCCACAGTAGTAGATATAATGGTCATCTGAGTTAAATTCACCCATTCTAGTCCATCTTAGTTCGCTGATTCCTAGAATGTCAATGTTCACTCTTGCCATCTCCTGTTTGACCACTTCCATTCATAGTTTACAGCTTTTATTTTTAATAAAAAATGGTTTGCCAAATGCTTTGGGATAGTTACATGGCTTTTCATTTTTAGTTTATTGGAGAAGGAAATGGCAACCCACTCCAGTATTCTTGCCTGGAGAATTCCATGGACAGAGGAGCCTGGTGGGCAATAGTCCATGGGATCGCAAAGAGTTGGACATGACTGAGTGACTAACACTTTATGATGGATTATGCTGCTTAATTTTCAAATATTAAACTTTGGCTAAATCTGACTTAATCATGATGGTTGTCCTCTTTATATACTATTAGATTCACCTTGCTAAAATTATGTTTGGAATTTTTTCATCTATGTTTGTGAAGGATATTTGTCTATATTTATTTTTCTTAACATTTTTTCTTTAGTTTTAGTATCAATGTGTTCATGCATGCTGTTACTCACTTGTGTCTGGCTGTTTGCAACCCCATGGACTGTAGCCTATCAGGCTCCTCTGTCCATGTGATTTCCCAGGCAAGGACCCTGGAGCGGGTTGCCATTCCCTTCTGCAGGGGATCTTCCTGGCCCAGGGGTGAACCTGCTTCTCCCCCACTGGCAGGCAGATTCTTTACTACTGTGTCCCCCGGTATCAATAGCATTTCAATTTTTTGGAAAAAAATTTTCTATATTCTTACCTGGAGAATCCCCATGGACAAAGGAGCCTAGCAAGCTATATAGTCCATGGGGTCACAAAGGGTTGGACACAACTGATGAGACTTAGCATGCATGCATGCAGAATGGTTACTGTTGTGTCACACCAGTGAAATTGCTGGAAATCCACTCCCCAGGACTGGCTAGAAATCCATCCTATAGGGTGCTAGAAATTGTCTTACCAGAGCCATTCTGCTCCGAATACCTGAGAGGGAGTGCCTGGGGAAGTTGTTGCTTGCTAGGTGTTGGCTTCTGTGTATTGCAGGAGCTCGATCTTGAGGAAGCTGCTGCCATTGCAGGAACCTGGTGTTGAAGCAATTGTGTGTCCTAAAGGAGCTGCATGAGAGAAGCTGTCTTGCTACAGGAGCTAGGCAATGCACAGACTGCGCACGTCACCGGAACCTGGCCCGAAGGTGACCCATGCTACCGCAGCCAAGGGGAACTGGGAATTCCTCCTGTGGTGTCTCTCCAGTGCCCTCTACCCTTAAAGCTAAACAAGTGCTTACTGGCAAAGGCACAATATTTAAAGGGCTCAATCCATTTTCACAAAGCAGGCAACGAAGAGTGATTTTAGATTTGAGATGCAATAATTTGATAATTGGCATAATTTTTTTTCCAAACACAACCTCTTTTAATGTACATATAGAAAATATATGTGTTAACCACATTGGAAGAAAAGCAAAATACTGGTTGTAGGATTTCTCAAATTACATTTTTTCCAAGGTGCTTTCAGTAACAGTACAGGGGCTTCAGTGTCTGTCGGGCTGCTCTTACATCAATGATCGTTCTTGGGACCAGGCTGGAGGACTTGCATTCCGTTGGAAAGGTGTAAGGCACCTGCTGCTACAAAGGGGAATTAATGAAGGAGAAGCCATACTTGCCACTTAAAGAATTATTTAAAGTTTGATTATTTGGGTAACAAAGACCAAGGCTGTACCTTGATTTTTCATTTCTGAAAGTTACACTTTAAGTCAAAAAAATTTCTGTTCTGCAAAACTCCATATGTTTATATCATGGTATCTTATCAAAAGGAAGAGAAAAAAACATTTCGTCATACGAATCTCTCTTTTTTTTTTTTTTGGTATCTTAAATGTCAATGATCACAAAAACTTCTGGCTTCTCTTCATTATAGACCTGCATTGCTGAGTACGTTATTGCTTTGACTTCAGTTCCCTGAGGGTGATTGGACAATGAGAATTCTTATCCCCACCCAATTGACCGTATTTTGAAATTTCTTTGGTCGATATTAAATACTTTGACTTCCCGGGGTATGAAGAATTCATCAGCACTGAATTTATAAAGCCACTCATCCAAAAAGTGAAACAGAAGAGACTGTAAGTCATCGCCTTGGGTTTCTACTTCTGTTGTTTGCAGGAGCTCCACAGTCCCAGTATCTGGTATGTAAACCAAACATGGCCATTGCACATTGTTCAAAAGCTTCCTCCAGAGTGTCTCCCCAAGCATGTAACTGGACATCGGCTGTATGATCCAAATACTCGTACTTCCGACTGACTGGAGGATACTTGGCCTTGATCGCCTTCTGCTCCTCAGTCAAATTGTAATCTCTTACATCTTCCCCTTTCTGCTCCATGATTGCGGGTTTGGACCCAAACTCCATAATTTCCTACCTAGAAACCTTAAAACCTTATATTTAGCAATGCTTGGGTATAAGAGAATCACATAAATTACAGAATTGCTACATGTTTAGAATCTGTGGTATATTCCCAAGGAAAATCCATATATCCAATGAAAATTTATAGTCCTAAAATCTATATCAATAAAATTAAACAATAAACTGAATTAAATTAATTTTTTAAATTTCCCATTTAAGTTAGAAAAAGAACAAAAGAAACCACAAAGAAAAAAATAATAAAGATAAAAGCAAGAAGTAATGAAGTAGAGAACTAGAATAGTAGATCAAAATAAAAATTCAGTTTCTTCGAATAAAGTCAGAACATAGACAAACCACTAGGAAATTTAATTTTTAAAGTGTGTAGGAAGGAGAAGGCAAAAATATGTAAGAGTAAGAAATAATAAGAGAAAAGTAGCTGTTAACACAGAGGAAGCCAGAAGGTCATAAAACAGTTATTTTAGTTCCATAGTGCCATGCAAAAACTATAAACCTAATAAAATGAATAATGTCTTATGACAATATAGTAGACCAAAATTGACCACCTCTTGAAGATAAAAAGTTTAACAAATCAATTTGAAGGATGAAATATAGAATGCTATTAAAAAACAACAACTATCCCGTATCAAAATACCAAGCTCAGATGTTTTCACAAGAGAATTCTACCAGATATTTAAAAGACTGTCGTATTCTGCATAAATCATTTCAGACTACAGAGAAATGAAGGTAAACTTCTACATTCATTTTATGATGCATGTTAACATTGATACTACTCGTTGATTAAATGCCACACACAAGATAAAAGTATAGACTAATGTTGTTTACAAATATTGAATTTAAAAGTCCAAACTTTAGAACACAGAAAATTAAGAAAATTATAAACCACGGTCAAGTAGTGTTGAAAATAATGCAAGTATGTTTCAACATTAAGAGATCTGTTAATATAATTTAACATGTTTGTATCTAGGAAGAAAAATCATGTTGTTATTCCCATAAGAACTAAGAAGAAAAACCATGTAATTATATGCTTTAACCATATGTGCTTTAAAAACTTTAACAAAATTCAATTTTGTTGAATTCCAAAAAACAAAAACCAATGAAACAACAAAAACCTCTTAAGGAAATAAGAATGGACACCGCCCTAACATGATAGAACATATATATATACCTTAGTCCTAAAGTCAGTATCTTAAATGGGAAACAGTAAAGATCAGGAGTAAGGCAAGGATACCCACTACCTCCACTAACGTATAACATTGCCTTGAAGGTATAGGCCAATGCAGTTAGACAAGGAAAGTCAGGATAGGCATAAGACTTGAAAAAAAATCAAATATGATTAGTTCTATCTGCCAAAGTTGTGATAGTGTACCTGTGAACCCTAGGAAACCAATGATCATATTAAATCAAACAGTAAAAGAATTCTGAAGGGTACAGCAAATAAAACTAACACACAAGGAGGTGAGGGATCAAGACGGCAGAGTGGGAAGACCCCGAGCTCATGTTCTCCCATGGGCACACCAAAATTACAACCTACAATGAGATCGAGCTGAAGACTATCAGAAAAGACCTCCTACAGCTAAAGACATAAAACAACCACAACGAGACAGGTAGCATGGTTTAGTCAAGACCCACACCCGCAGGTAGATGACTCACAAATGGGAGGATAATCACGATTGCAAAGATTATCTCCAAGGAGTGAGGGGTCTGAGCCTCACACTGGGCACCCCAGCCCAGGACTCGTGCACCCAAAGCCCCCAGACCGTCTGGTTTTGGAGGCCAGTGGGGTTTATGTATGGGAGAGCTGTGAGGTTGTGGGAAAGAGACTCTATCCCTAAAGGGTGCACACAAAATCTCACATGCTCCGAGACCCCGCGCAGAAGCAGTAATCTGAAAAGATCCTGAAACAGACCCACTTGCTGATCTTAGAGAGCCTCCTATCCTAGAGAGGCAGGAGGCAAGTGAGAACTCCCCCTGGGCATACACATGCTGGCAGAAGACATTTTGGGGAGCTTGATATACCACAAAGATGCTGATTTCATCAAGAGCCATATTGGAGTCCTCCTTCTAACCTGTTAGCATTGGGAGCTTATTCACCCACCAGCTGGTTGGCAACAGTCCTGGGACAACCCAAGCCAAGCAGCCTGCTAGTGGGAATCCAGCCCTACCCACCAGCAGGTCCAGAACCTGGCCACCAGGAAGTCAGCACCAGCCCCTAAACCCACTGGGCGCCACAGCCAGAGTCACCAGGAGCCAGCCCTGTTCCCGTGTGGGCCAGTGCCAACACTGGGAGCCAGTCCTGTTCCTGCGGGCCAGTGCCAACACTGGGAGCCAGCCCTGTTCCCGCGGGCCAGCGCCAACACTGGGCCCCGCCCCTGCCCTTCCCAGACCCAACTGCCAGTCCTGTTGGAACTCAGCCCCACCTAATCAGCGACTCCACCTGAGGCAGGACCCAGTCGCCAAAGAGAAATTAAGGAAGCAATTCCATTTATAATTTGCATCAAAAAGGATAATACCCGGAATAAATCTAACCAAGGAGGTAAAAGACCTGTACCCGGAAAACTATTAAGATACTGATGAAAGAAAATGAAGACAACATAAGCAAATGGAAAGATACACTGTGCGCATGGATTGGACAAATTAATGTGCTAAAATAACCCTATGACCCAAGCAATCCACAGACTCAATACAATCCCTATCAAAATGCCAATGGCATTTATCACAGAACTAGAACAAATAATTCTGAAATTTGTATGGAAATTCAAAAGACCCTGAAAGTTTTTAAAAAAAATCTTGAGAAATTGATAGGGATGAAAATATTACCTTTCCTGTTTTGTTTTTTCCCCTTAAAAGGGCAATGTTGTAGCAAAGGGAGAGACTGGTTCTTCCAGCCTGCCTGATTGAGACTTCATCTCCACTTGCTGAGGGTTTCTAACCCAAGGTACCTGATTTTATCTTTTCATGGAGGGTGAAAGTTCAGGGAAATGCAAGGAATAGATCCATGTGACCCAGGGCCACATTATTCATTTATCCCTGGGAAGATAATTATCCAGTCCTGGTCATTTGTGCCAGAATCTCCCGCCTAGTATCACAGGTGGGTCCTTTAAAGAGACCAAACTCAGAAGGTTGCTTGTTAAGCAAATAATTGAAGCCTAAGTTGGATCCTTAGGAAGATCCAAGGCCAAGGATCTTCCTAAGGAATATTTCTGTTAACTTGTTTTCTATCTTTTCTTCCTCTAGTCTGCAAATAAGCAGATACACTTTTCTCTAGATAAATGGAATCAATTCTGAAAACCAGAATATTCTGTCCCTTCAAAAGTGTGGAAGAGACCTGATTAAAATCTTGTTCTCTAATTCAATTTTCTGGACTCCATCCCGAACTCTCTGTATTATGACTAGACAATAGACTTATTGCAACAGCTGAATGAAGGTTAGATTTGAGTACATGTATTGCCTTGCCTAGTATTCATTCATTCTTCTAGTAACAGTGCCCTGAGGTCACTTTGAAGAACAAATTCCTCCCAGCCATGAGTCAGTCCATACCATCCCCCACTCCAGGGTAATCCCGAGACCCAGACTTAGTCAATCAGTGCATTTGAAAACCATGAAGGGGTTTAGGATGGGAATGTGACCCATTTTGGACAAATTAGAATCAGATTCAAGACGTTTTTCTCACAGTTGTTTATAAGAAAGAATCTTTTTTTTTTTTTTTTTCTGAACATGAATTTGGAGGACATAAACTTGGAGCTACCTGGAGCCCACATCAGAGGAAAGATTGGGGCCACTTTCCAATAGGAGAGAGCCTACCCAAGAGGCAAGCCAAGAGTGAGGAAAATACAGCTGAGAAACAGGAAGAAGCCAAGCCCTGAAGGTGATCTGAGCAGGATCCGTGCGTGCGTGCTAAGTCGCTTCAGTTGTGTCTGACCCTTTGTGATCCTGTCAACTGTAGCCCACCAGGCTCCTTTGTCCATGGGATTCTGCAGGCAAGAATATTGGAGTGGGCTGCCATTTTGAGCTAGATCCAGTGATGTCTAAATCTACTGCCTGAAATTTTCAGATCCATAAGTCAATTCATTTTCACTGTATTCCCTGTAAGTCTGTTTGAGTTGGGATTCCTTTGCTTGAGAATAGGAACTGGATTTTATCTCTCTCTGTCTCTGAAGCATCTAAAACAATGCCTGGCAGCCTCATGAAGAACCTTCCTTGTGTTTCAAGGTGAAAGGATTTAGACTTTATCTTGGACAGGTGAGGAATCACTGAAGGACCTTCAGCAGCAGACACAGGCGATATTTTGTGTATTGGAGCTACAGGTGGGAAGAGTCTGGCGTTTTGGCTGCTTGCAAAAGCAAGCATTATGAACATGATACTCTTACCTCATAGCCCACCTAGCTGAAATTATACACCTGCTGATGACAGGAGGATGGAGCTGTACCTGAGGTATATGCCCCCTCTAGCGGTATGTGAGCAATAGGGGTTCTGTTTGGTAATTCCCCCAAGTGCCTCCCCCTTTACTGACTCCAGCTACTCCTACAAGGAGACTTTGAGGTGTCCATGAGACAGGACTGCACACATCGAGAGTCAGCAGTAAAGCACGCTTCACTCCGCAGGGTAACATCAGGCCCTCATTAAAGGAATGCCTAGCTGTGGGTGATTAAAATCTAATTGAAACAAGCATCCTGTGAATGGCTTCCAGAATTCAGGCAAGAGAAGACTGTTAAACGTTTGAAAATTATTTTATGGTCAAACATCCCCACTCCCTTTTCTCCCACACAATCCTGTGACAGATTGATGTTTATCTCCTAATCTTCTTTAACTCTCATCGTTTCTCAATTACCAGTTGTATTATGGTATGACTGTAAAGGACCAGTTTGTATTTCTTTCTAGGTGTGATCCTTGAGGGCATACAGTCTTATTCATGTTTCTTTTTCCAGCTCTCCCCACACTCTCCACGGTGTCCTTAATGCCAGTTTGTTGAATTGAATTGGTGAAACTCAATCTCTAAATAAACCATTTTTGGGGGGAAAAATGATCAAAGATATGCATGTTCTCTGACTCCCTATGACCACTGCCAGAAGCTCAAACTGAACGAAGCAAAAAATAAAAAAACAGTCATTAGTCACCTTTAGGAACAGCTAGATCCAGATTTTCAGTGTCACCCACACTCTCTTTCTCTGTATCTTTTGCTTCTGCTTTCCTTTGCTTTAGGCTTCATTCTTAGGCAAGTTCTGTGCAGGAGATGACACGGATGGTCACCAGCATCTATGGGCTAAATTCTGCCAGCTTAGCAAGACCAGTAGGAAAAAGTTCCTCTTCCTCAATATCTCTGGCAAAGGTCCTGAGATCAAGTCTCATTGGCCTGGCTTGGGTCATGTGACCATTACTAAGCCAGTTGTAGCCTGGAGACTGGATCACACTGATTAGCCTGGTCTGAGTAACATGGCCGTTCTTGGCACCAAGGAGTGAAGCTTCATCCAAATCCCATGGACTAAGAGTAGAGAGAAAACTGAGGGTCATATTACCTGAAGAAAGGGAAAGAGCTGAACCTCACCATGTGCATTATATACAAACATCTGATAATTCCTATGCGCAGTTATAACAAAAACAGTAATAACGATAGCTACCATCGACTAATTATTTACTATATCCTAGCACTGTTCTGGGGACTTCCCAGGTGGCTTAGTGGTAAAGAATCCACCTGTCAATGCAGGAGACTCGGTTTGACCCCTGGGTCGATCCAGGAACAATCCCCTGAAGGAAATGGCAGCCCACTCCAGTATTCTTGCCTGGAAAATCCCATGGACAGAGGAGCCTGGAGGGCTACAGTCCATAGGGTCTGAAAAAAGTTGGCCACGACTAAACTAAACACCACTAAAACAACACCAGCACTGTTTACTCGTTTTACATCTAGTGACTCATTTAATTCTTACACCAGTACCGTGAGGCAGGTGCTATTCCTATCCTCACTTTACAGGCATGAGTTCAAGTCTGTTTAAACTCAAATTATCAGGTTACATTGTCTCAAACTAAGACAACACAGGTCAGAAGTATAGGAGAGTATTTGATATTTTTTCCCCCTTATACCACCCAATCTGGCCATTCATGCAGCAAACACTGAACTCTATAACATCTGAATCTTCTACCAGATACTCAAAAGTAACAGGAGATCCCTGGCCCAGAGGGGTGCCAGTTTTGTCAGGGAGACAGACACATAAACACAGGATTGTTTCCCTGTGGCTCAGACAGTGAAGAATCTGCCTGCAATGCAGGAGACCTGAGGCTGATTCCAAGGTCAGAAAGATCCCCTGGAGTAGGAAATGGCAACCCACTCCAGTATTCTTGCCTGGAGAATTCCACAGAGGAGCCTGGTGCTACAGTCCACGGGGTCACAAAGAGCCGGACACGTCTAAGCAACTAACACTTTCACTTTCACACTGCACAGTGTGTTAAGTGTTTGAGCAACAGTCTCTAGAAGGAATTTTTCTTTTGTTTCCTTCCACACAAAGGGGTTTTAAAATCTTATTATAACTCAGTAGTGTTATGAAAAGAGGCTCAAAGAATTTCAGTTAGAATCAAAATTATTTGTACCATGTACCTCAACAAACATTCTTAGATCCAGAAAAGAGTGATCAAATGGGGATGATCCTGGTCAAATAAGGAAAATGCACATGCTGCTCCCCTGCTGTCTGCTTCAGAGTGCTTTGTCCACCCTGATGTGTCCACCTCTCCCAAAACGTCTAGTCCATGTTCTGGCTAAATTGTCCTGTTTCCCCTAGACCTCACAAAAGCATCCTGATTAATCCAGTATCATTTCAGTGTAGGAAAGGCCATTTGAGGTAGTATTTTCATATATGTGAAATGACATTAAATTACAGTGTACAATAATTACCATTTCCAGTATTCTTACAATTCTTCTGTTTTTTTTTTTTTTTTGAGATAGAGTTGATTTAGTAATCCTTCTGTATATATGTCTTCATATAGTTCTTTTAATGGAGTATACAAATCTCATTTCGATGTTAACTTGTCTTTAACACCTCCTTGAAAGAGTGAAAAATGAAACTGTTAGTTGCTCAGTCATGTCAGATTCTTTGCAACCCCATGGACACGAGCCCATGTCCATGGGCTCCTCTGTCCATGGAATTCTCCAGGCAAGAATACTAGTGTGGGCAGCCATTCCCTTGTCCAGGGGATCTTCCTGATCCAGGGATTGAACCTGGATCTGCCACATTGCAGGCAGATTCTTTACCATCTGAGCCAGCAGGGAAGCCCCAACACATCCTTAACACATGCTAATCTCCTTTTAGCAGAGAGAGACACAAAGAGACAAATCCTCAGGACCCAGCTGGAGCTGCTGCTGCTGCTGCTAAGTCACTTCAGACGTGTCCGACTTTGTGCAACCCTATAGACGGCAGCCCACCAGGCTCCCCCGTCCCTGGGATTCTCCAGGCAAGAATACTGGAGTGGGTTGCCATTTCCTTCTTCAATGCACGAAAGTGAAAAGTGAAAGTGAAGTCGCTCAGTCATGTCCGACTCTTAGCGACCCCATGGACTGCAGCCTACCAGGCTCCTCCTTCCATGGGATTTTCCAGGCAAGAGTACTGGAGTGGGGTGCCATTGCCTTCTCCTCAGCTGGAACTAAATGACACTATTTTGCTTTCATTGTGTTTACTTTTGTTTTATTTTATTTAAAAAATATTTATTTATTTAGCTGCATAGGGTCTTAGTCGCAGCACGTGGGATCATTAGTTGTAGGATCTAGTTCCCTGACCAAGGATTGAACCTGGGACCCCTGTGTTGGGAGCATGGAGTCTTAACCATTGGACTACCAGGGAAGTCCCTCATTGTGTTTCCTTTTCGAGTTAGCTTTTATGAATGGAGAACTATACAGGCTTTCCAATTGTCATGTTATAGCGTCCCTTTAAAGAAACATATTTGACTTTTGAGTTTATCAATTTCAAGTAAATTATGAAGAAAACGCTGATATGGGGGTTGTGGACAGAGCAACATTTGTGAGGGTGCTACTCAGCTCAAGTTTGGGGAACAATGTCCTCATCTATTGAGTTTCCTATTTGGCAGTTTTTGATAATCATCGCCCCCAGGCAGGTTTCCCTTCCCACTCTGGGTCTCTTGGACAATTTGTGCAAAATTCTCTTGTAATTCTCCCCACGGTTACCTATAGTTAACTGTGGTTTGTTAACTGTCTACAAGGCAGTCTTTCCGGCTAGACTATAATTTGCCTTATTCATTTCTTTGTCCTCAGCTCCCAGAGCAGGTGGACTAGGCTGGTTATTTCTGTGCTCTTGTTTGTGAAGATGGAGGTTTGAGGTTTGTCCCGATGGGATCAAGACTCAGCTGCCTCGTGCCGAGGTAGCCCCGCCGTTTGGCAGTCTGTCTGTCATGAACCTGCTGGAGTCAGCGGGGACATGTGTGAAGGAACTTCAGTAGGGCACACTGGAGCCCTAACGGATGTGAGCGGCTAGGGAAGCACAGCCCAGAGTGTGTTCTTGGCTGCTCTTACTGACCCACTGTCAGAGGGGAGGGGCAGACTTGGACTCTGAAGGGGACACAGTGGCCCCATAGACTGAATGAGGGCAGTCTGTAAGGGGTGTGGCTCTCCTTTCTCTCTGCCACCACGCCACATGCTAGTGTGCCCCTGGGCAGCTGTCTTTCAGCTCATCTACAAGGGACACTTTGGTTGATGTTGGAACATCCGCCTTTCAATGCGGGATGAATTAGGAATTCTTATCCTGTGTGAGTAAGGGAGAGCAGGAGATGAAGAGGGAGTATCTGAACATCAAACCTTGATGTCCCTAGTTCCTGATTCTGAAAAGCACTTTTGGGAATCCAGGCATCCTCTTTCCACCCCACCCCCACCCCAAACTTTCATCCCTTAGCTGAAAAACTACCAAGTTTTTTTTTTTTTTTAATGTAATTAAATACAGGCAGAACTTAATCGAAGCACTACCCATCACATGACCAGAACTAAAAGGCTTCTGAAAAGCAGGAGGTTCTTGGAGGTATTTGCTTTTATAAACAAACCATTTCTGCCTACACTTAGATCACTAACATGGAGTGTGTTTCTGAGAACCTCTACAGCGCATCCCCTGTGGCACATCTGGTTTTGATTGATAATAAGCCCAATGAGCAGAGATGCACCTCGAAAAAGGAAGTCTCCTAATTGGCTTTGACCCACTTGCCAGTGGCAGGAGTGATTAATCACTTTGTTTCTCCAACTCTGCTTACTCAAATTCTCTCAAAGGGCCTGGGGCCTGGCCCAAAGGAGGCCACTGAAGCCAACATTTCTTTGAAGTCTGTGGGTTTATCTTAAAAATGCAGGTGAGTTTTATTTTCTATAGCATAACATTTCCTTGCTTGTTTCAATATGAAAATGAGTAAGATAACTTCCTGGTGAAATTGCTTAAATCTCTACTCCTAACTTTTTTTCCTATCACCAGCTTCTGGATGAAAATCACGTTCCAGAAGCAGCTTGGGGCATCTCTTAACACACTGCTGCTGTGTGCTCCTCGGGAGCCAGCCCCAGGGTGAACGGGAGTTGCTAGGTGATCCCACCACTTTTCAAATGTCTTCCAGAACACACACAGAGCTTCTGTATGCCCTTCCCCATTCGTGGAGGGTGCTTACAGGAAGTGGAGAGGTTGGTGGTAAAAAGACTTTCCGACTGGAGACCATTTGTCTGCTCATCATCAGGGCTTGGCACAGTTAAGTGGAGGCTTAGGATTAAAAAGGAAGACAGTATTTCTTAACTTGGATATACCACTTCCCTATGAGGGTGTTAAATTTCATGTTTCCATTCTGATAATATTTTTTAAAAGATGGATAGGCATATTCTAGATCATCTGAAAGTTGGCCTCAACAATAGTTCTGTTAGCAAGTAAACTGTGGTCCCAGGCTAGTACTTTCAATTTCATGGGCCATTGAGAAAAGAACCAAGTTTAATTAAATACATGTTATGGACTGAATGCTTGTGCCCACCCCGCTATTCCGGTATTGAAATCTAATCCTTGGTGTGAGCATATTTGGAGATGCAGCCTGTGGGAGGTAATTAGGTCATGAGGGAGGGACCCTCAGAATGAGATTAGTGCCCCTATATTAATAATGGAGGCCAGAAAGCTGGCTTACTGTCTTCCTGCCATGCGAGCATACAGTAAGTCAGCAGTCTGCAAGTCCGGCCCTCGTCAGAACCTGACAATCACTCTGGTCTCAGACTTCCAGCCTCTAGAAATGTGAAAAATAAATTTCAGTTGTTTATAAGCCAGTCAGTCCACAGTATTTTTTTATATTAGTAGTGAACTAACTATTACATTTAGAGTGGATAAACAACGAGGTCCTGATGCATAGCACAGGGAACTATACTCAACATCCAGTGGAACATCCCAGGAGATCTGCCTTCCAGTGCAGGAGTCTAAACATTGGGAGCCTAGAAGAATTTTATTATCTTTAAAATTAGTCGGTACAAATTCAAATTTGAAAAGTCATTCTTAAACATAAGGAACTCCATCTCAAAAATGTGTTCTATGTTCACCCTCCTCACTTTTATCCAACATCGTATGGGAAGTCCTAGCCACATCAATAAAGGGAGAAAAGGAAATGAAAGACACATAAATCAGAAAGGAACAAGTAAAACTGTTACTACTTCCAGGTGACATAATACTATATATAGGAAACCCTAAAGACTCCACCAAACTCCTCCCCCAAAACAAAAAGCAAACAAAAAAACCACCACCACCAAAAACCGTTAGAACTAATAACAAATGCAGTGAAGTTGCAGGATACAAAATCAACACACAAAAATAAGTTGCATTTCTATACACTAATAACAAACAGAAAGAGAAATTAAAAAAAATAATCCTATTTATAATTATAGCAAAAAGAATAAAATATGTAGGAATAATTTTAACCAATGAGGTGAAAGACCTATACACTGAAAACTATAAGATGCTGGGGAAAGAAATGGAAGAAGACACAAATAAATGGAAAGATACTCCATGCTCATGGATTAGAAATATTAATATTGTGAAAATGTCCATACTACCCAAAACAATCTTTAGGTTCAATGCAATCCCTAGCAAAGTTCCAATCCTAAAATGTGTATGGAACCACAAAAGATGCTGAATAGCTAAAACAATCTTGAGAAAGTAAAACAAAGCTAGTGTCCTAAATCATATGCCCTGATTTCAAACTATATTACAAAGCTATAGTAATAAATGTAGTATGATACTGGCAATAAAAACACACAGATCAATGGAACAGCATAGAGAACTCAGAAATGAACCCATACAGGGTATACGGTCAATTTGTTGTTGCTGCTGTTCAGTTGCTAAGCCGTGTCTGACTCTTTGCAGCCCCATGGACTATAGCACGCCAGGCTACAGTCCTCCACTATCTCCCAGAGTTTGCTCAAATTCATGTCCACTGAGTCAGCGGTGCTACCTAACCATCTCACCCTCTGCTGCCCTCTTCTCCTGCCTTCAATATTTCCTAGCATCAGGGTCTTTTCCAGTGAGTCAGCTCTTCCCATCAGCTGGCCAAAGTTCTGGAGCTTCAGCAACAGTCCTTCCGATGAATATTCAGGGTGATTTCCTTTAGGATTGACTGGTTTTATCTCCTTGCAGTCCAAGTGACTCTCAAGAGTCTTCTCCAGTAAATGACTGAAACGGTAAATTTTGTGTTATGTTTATTTTACCTTCACCTTTCCTCTTTGGCAACTGTTAAGTTTGTTTTCTAAGTCTATGAGTCTATTTCTGTAAATAAGTTCATTTGTAACATTTTTTTAGATTCTGTGTGTAAGTGATATCACATGATATTTGTCTTCTCTGACTTTTAAGTATACAGTTCAGAGGTATTGTGTGCATTCACACTATACAAACAATATACCGTGAATATACACACAACATACAGTGAAGTAGCTTAGCAAATCCATGTCACAGCACCAAGGAAGGGACCTGGTTTTCAATCTTCTTCAAGGACACACAGCAGCTCTGCCTACTTCCCAAGGTGCAGAAGTGCTGCCTGAGGCATCTTGATCCTTCCAAGACGCATTTCCACTGGGCTCTCCAAGTGAACATTTTTATGGTCCTGAGATAAACACAAGCAGGAAAATCAGCAAACCTGCAGCTCTTGCAAACGGAAGACCAACTTGGCCTATTTACTCTGCTGAAGATAGTAACTAACACACAGTGTCCAAGCCGGAGTTCTCAGGTGGATGCATCATGATGGAGCACAAACTCAACTTAATACAGTGAAATGCTCAACAGCCATTAAACTCTAGGCTCTACAGCAGCATTTTCCAAAGTGTGTTCTGTGAGATGCCCATAAATGTTATGTGAAGAAAATTCTGCTATGAGAAACACTTTGTCACATGATTAAACAGGTTACTGCAGTCTTCTGAGAGTCGTGCTAGTGTGTGACCCGGATTCCAAGCAGGGAGGCTTGGAGAACACTCATGTAAGTGTTTGCCAAATGAATCTGACCACACAGGTTCATGCTTTTTCAGGATCATGTGAAGGACTGATGTTTCATAAACCCACTTTGGAAAAACTGGAATTTAGAGAAAAGTAATAAAATAGGAAATGGATATACACCCAGGTAGGGGTCAGCAACCTGCAACCCTTGGGCCTACATCCAGCTGCTTGTTTTTTCACAGAACTAAGAATAACTTTTACATGTTCAAATGGTTCCATTTTAAATAGTTATGTAAGTCCTTGAATAATATTCTGGTTTTGCCTTTTGGTTTCCTGAGCCCCAAATATTTACTATCTGGCTCTTTAAGAAAAAGTCTTTCAACTCGTGTACTAGGCAATGAAAAATATTTAAAGAATGTTCATTGTTTTTGACTCTTCATGGAAGCAGTAATGATTATGAAGTCCTGTTATAAGTGCCTACTATGTGTGAGGCATGTTGTTTTTCAGTTGCTAAGTCGTGTCCAGCTCTTTGCAACCCCATGGACTGTAGCCCTCTATCCGTGGGATTTTCCAGGCAGGAATACTGGAATGGGTTGCTATTTCCTTCTCCAGGGGATCTTCCCGAGTAGGGCCCGTGTATTCTAGGGGGGGCAGAGAAGACAAACCACTGGAGCACAGTGGAAAACTAGATCTTTCATTTCACGTAGTTTTAACTTATCCTTCACTTTAAATTTTGAGTATTTTATTATACTACATCATAATTATTATAATAATCAGCTAAAACTAGCCTAAATCCGTAGCCAGTAGCCAGTTTTTCAGGACCCTCATAATCTGCTCCCCTTTCTCCTTACCTGAGCTCAGAAGTAGCCAAGAGAGGCAGAGGGATTCAGGGACTGGAGAATGAAACACCACCTTTCCTCCTGAGAGAGCCGTGGAGAATCTGCTTAAGTGAGGTGTGTGGTGGTTAATGGGCTTCCTAAGGCTGAATTTCGGAAATAGTCACGTCCCTTGATCCAGTCACAGGCACCCCTAAAAAGCACAGGATGGCTTCTGTGGGGGCCCCTGAACGAGTAAGCCTTCCACTGACAGAGGAAGAGGGGAAGGGGTGCTCCCTGAAGACATCTGTCCCCACACAGGAGGTGGGGGGCTGAGCTACACACACCTGGCTCCTGCACTCCTAAGTATTGATCTTCTGTATCATTCCCTCTTCTTCTATAGGGAGAGGGAAGAGGGGGGCTGGAGCAGTATGCGAATGGAGCTCTCCCTTCCTGTGGGAAGGAGCCCCAGGCATGGGGTGTGAGAATTTTCCACCTGACAATATTGTATATTGGGGGTCCCCAGCCTCCAGGATCTAATGCTTGATGATCAGTTCAGAGCATTCAAAAGCAAGTCAGTAAAGTCCAGATTCTTCTCCTCTTAAGACCCAGGAAGCCCAGATCCTACAATAAACTGTGTTCTCTGTTTCACTTTCAACTGCAGGGAACCTCAGCCACACACACGTACAGTCAAGTAAAGTTCCCTGCAGTTGAAAGTGAAACAGAGAACGCTGCCATTAATTTACAGGTCTCTGAAGGAAAACTTGTTTATGAGCTAGAAAACAAATTCCACTTCCGGTGGCTGTTTTCTGAAGTTTCCTACTTGAGTGGTGATCTTGCTATGGAGAAATCCACTCAGAGAGCTCCAAGTTAGACCAATAGCAAATAGGAAGCCTTGAAGTTCATGGGTCCTTTCAAAGAAGCATTAATATTTTGTAGTCACGATGCTGTGAGTGATAGCTTGAAGCCCAGGCTACAGGGAGGGGTGGAGTTACAGCTGGAATTAGGAGGGATCAGTTTGAGTTCAGAACTCAAGGTAGAGATGAAATGTAAAATTTGACCTTTTCCAGAATTTATGACATGAAATAGTACTCTTGCTAGATGCTTTGTGGTTTTAGTCTAGCACAGTTGAAGAACTAGCTATAAATAAACCCCCTCTCAGATAGTCATACTACATGTTTTTACACAAGGAGCTCCAAAGAGTTCTGCAAAAAAACAGAATAAAACAAGTAACCCCCCCCCCCAAACAAAAACTGAATAACTTAATTTTACCAAGCAATTCTCAAATGTATGTGTTCACAGGACACTTATTTCATTATGTGTTGACATTTGTTTTGGAAGGCACACTTTGGAAAATGCTGACTGAAAAAATTATAGATGTGGGGGTTTGTTGGTTTTATTCTATTAAGGACCTATAGATCCAAGGTCATCCTCATATTAGCTGTGACAATCTGTGAACAACTTCTCAGACTATTAATTTCCTCATCTATAAAATGGGTATAATTCCTACCTAGGAGAATTGCAGTGAAGATTGAAGAGAGAATATGTACAAGGTAACTAGCCAAGGTGGTGCTAGTCGCAAAGAATCCACCTACCAACGCAGGAGACACAAGAGCTGGGTTCAGGTCAGGAAGGTCCCCTGGAACATGAAACGGCAACCTGCTCTGGGATTCCTGCCTGGCGAATGCCATGAACAGAGGAGCCTGGTGGGCTACAGTCCACAGGGCTGCAAAGTCGGCATGGACGGAGCACACACACTCACAACCAGACAACAGCATGTACTCAACAAAAAGTAGGCCTTTCCCCCTTAATTGCAGCATTAGGTTTTGGAAACAGAAAGTAGTTCTTGAATATGACTGTGAATCCAGGAGAGAATTGCATCAGGATAAGAAATGTGCCTAGGTTAGCATTTGGGAGGAGGCATATTATGGGGTAAAAAAGTCAGTTTTAGGGTCAGACATGCCATGTACTAGCTGTGCGAGACCTTCAGCCAGTGTCTTCACCTTCCTGAAACTTAGCACCGTCACAGGTATAAAATGCAGGTATCTACTTCATGGAGCATTCTGAGAATGAAATAAAAGTGTAGGCAATGTGCCCCCAGGTCTGACACACAGCAAATGCTCAGAAAAATAATGGTGACATGATCACACTAGTACGAAGCACCATTTTTGAACACTCATACAATGACAGGCAAGCAGCTGAATTTGGACATTTCTTCACAGTGCAGCATGCAGACCACTTCCTCACAATGTACTTAAAAAAAATTTTTTTTTTTTAATTTGGCTGCACCAGGTCTTAGTTGCAGCACGTGGGATCTTAGATCTTTAGTTGTGGCATGTGAACTCTTAGTTGCTGCATGTGGCATCTAGTCCCCTGACCAGGGATCAACCCCAGGCCCCCTGCTTTGGGAATGCAGAGTCTTAACCACTGGACTACCAGGGATGTCCCACGATGTACTTTTAAAGGATGCAGATTCCTGCTGATTCTGACCTTCTGGGGGTGCAGCCCAGGCATGCATACTTTGGCAAGCTCCCTGACTAAATCTTCTGGTCACCAAAATTTGAGAACCGGTGACTGGGAGCCAAGGGGGTTGCAAGATGATGAGGTGTCACACCTGGAGCAGGTGGACATGAACTAGAGAAGGGATGGGAGAAGAGTGGTCCCTCAACATGAGTTCTGGACCAAGTTCACCATGACCCCTTGGAGTGTTTGCAGGTGTGGGTGAGCGGGCTCGTGCTTGGCATGGCATTCCTGCAACAGGATAGAAAGACTGGTGAGTGTGCCAGTGCCAAGGCAGACCAGAAGGAGTGGAATGGGTAAGAGACCCCCAAGAGACAAAGTCATAACTCCTGACCAGTTCCCATCCCAAGCCATGAGGCTCTGGGGCCGCTGTGCGCCTGCCCCTGGAAGCCATGCCACGTCCATTACCAGTTGTACTCTTGTGACTAAGCGCTCCTGGTTTGGGAGATTTGGGAGAACATGCTTCTTGGGGAGGTGGGAGGGGAAAGAGTAGGGGGTAAACCACATAATGACTTTTCTTATGGGAACAGAGTTTACTATATGAACGAAGATGATTCTTAAGATGCACCAGATCACTGCTTTAGACTGTTTCCTCCAAGGCGGGATGAACATTGTATATAAACGCTCCCCCTTTAAGTTCTTCTGTGCAGGGACTCCGCTTGGTTCCATTGTTCTGTTCTTAGGAAGGTGGGTGGTCGTGTCCTTTTGTTTAAAGATTCACCTGGGACCAAGGAGGCTCCACACTGGTGGTTGGCTTTTTCTTAGCTCAGCCCTTGGGAAAGCCTTAAAACATCAGGCAGTGCTCTCCGCCTCCCAGGAGCCAGGAGCTTGGGCAGTCCCAACCCTGACTACACCCACCACCTCCCTGCCCATCAGCAGGCAATCCCAGAAAGGTCCAAACTCCCCGGACACATAAAGTTTTCCATCTTTATACACCGGGCCAAGATGGAGGAGACACCCAGCAAATACAGGGAAGTTTTCTCTTGGTTTCTGAATGCTGCAGTTAAAAGAATCAAAGTGCACAAGAGCCCTATTTCTGTGCAATGCCCAAACTGAGCTCACACAGGCTCCTGTTTTTTGATCTTCGAATCCAGGCCAAGATGTGAGGGCACAAAGCTACTCACCCTTTCTTCAGCCAAATAAAATCCATAGACACATCTTCACAATGAAGCTTGAAACCAGTCAAGCACTCTTTTTTATTAAAAAAAAAAAGAAAGAAAGAAAGGAAAAAGTCTAATGGTAAAGTATATAGTTTATACATGCTACAGCTAATTCATTGTTCCTCACCCCTCCCCCTCACATTATATATGCTCACGTATATTTTTGTGTTGCCACGGGTATGAGGAGTGCTGAGATACCCAGAGACCTCCAGCGTCATCCTGGGAGCAGACACCAGGTGGGCAATGTTGTCAGTGCCCACTGCTCCTGAAGGCATGCCAGAAACGGCCTAGTTACTCAGTGGCTTCCTGAAGCAGGAAATGTGGGCTGTAGCCAAGGTGACCATTGTGTCATCACCCCCTGAGAATGAAGGGGGTGTGGCTACTAACAATTTCTTGGGCACAGTGGCGTAGACAGGCACACTCTGGGATAAAATATGGACACCTTTAGTTGTGTTAGAATTGCTTATTGCTGTAATAAGCCTGGCGGGGGCACCTCCTTCCGTATGTTTGTAGAAGACCCGAAAGCGAAGGATGCTGGCTGTGGCACTGGGTTTGGTCTCTTCAAAGACAGAGGTTGAGTCCCTTGTCCCTGACTGGAGCCAAAAAGGCTGACTTTGGAGGATAGATAAAAACGGGAGAGAAGGTAGGATGCTGACACACAGTGGGTGGCTTGAGAACTTGGCAAGGTGGCAGCAGAAAGCAGACATGGCCCCCACAGGGATGGATGGTACAATCTGGGGTTGGACCACCCTGGAGCCCACTGGATTTAACCCTGCAACTCCACAGCTCCATGATCTTCACGGGCTGAGGCGCATCGGATGTGAGACCCTTAGCCAAGGCAGGAGCACTTCCTCCAGGCCAAGGGAGGGCTCTCTGCACCCTCAGGCCTCAGTGCCAGCCAGTCTCCTCCTCTTTCAGGCCCCACAGTCTGACGACAGGTCATCTTTGGTCTATGGTATATATGGCTGTTTGCAGCAGAAGCCCTGAAGGATGGGCCTGGACAATCGAGGAGGGGACAAGACTGCCACACGTGACTCAGGCTGTTTTGTGTCCAATGTCACAGCCCAAAGTGAAGGGCAAGACCTCCCAGAGAGCAGCCTGAGACTCGGGAACAGAGAATGGGAGCTGAGCCGAGGCACGCACGCTCCTGCCCTTGACGGTGCTGACTTGGCAGCTATTTGAGGGCAGGAGCCATTTCTTCTCCATCCCACTCGGAACAAACCGAGTAAATACTAGAATGTCCCATCTCAGCCTAAGCACAGGGCCTTCCAAACTTTGGGGGAGATTTGGCATTGGTCCTTTAATGTGGCGAGTTTGTTTTCCTACATTCTACTTGATGAGGAAATCCCCAGTGGGCCCAGAAATGTTTTAAGGCCAAGAATTTGGCCTAATAAACCAATCACAGGGAGAGGCTTTGTGGAGGACGCCTAACACACCTACTGGAAGCCTGGCAGGGCTCCAGCGAGGCTCTGGTAGCGCAAGGCATTAAAAGCGCTTTGAGCTGCAGCCCAGCTCTCCCCAAGTCTCACCCTGAGACCAGGACATAAATCCATCAAATGGCAAATAAATCCAGAGTAAAAAACTTGGGCAAAGGCTTATTTTATCAAGCAGTGGTCCTAAAACTCTGTTTTTCCCAAAGATCTGGCTCTACCACGAGCTGTAGTTTTGCCCTAGGACATAAGATAAAAGAGCCACCCCAAGGATGCCTGCCTTTTTTGGACTGGCATTTGGCCTGTGACCTACTGACATGTGTGACTGTGGGGCCGGGGAGGAAAAATCTAAATTAAGAAGGAGGGTCACTGCTTCCCTGAAAGCACCGTCGTTTCACTGCTGATGGCAGAGGAAAGGTCACGGGCTCCGGGGAGAAACACTCCCGGATTCAAGTCTCGGCTTGGTCACTGTTTGGATGACGCTGGGCACATGACTTCATCCTCTGAACCCCAATGTTCTCATTGCAGATTGGGGCTGATCCTATGCACCTCACAGGGTTGAAGTGAGGAGGAAGTTAAAGGAGGGAGTGTTGAGGCACCGGTAACCCGCCCGGTGCTCGGCACGGCAGATACTCCCATGACCCCACGCCATCCCTATGACAGGTGCCACGGTGGTGACCCCAGGTCCAGGAAGTTTGCATTTGTTCCATCAAAGGCTCACAGAGTGGTGGCTACAGTCCCGGATGGTGTAAACCTGAATCCCCAGGTGAGGACAGTGAGGGACAGCTCCTGGCCACCGGGAGCATCCCCTGCGGCTGCCTGGGAAAGGGCCATCACCATGACAGGAAGAGCGGAGACACGAGACTCAGGCTGCAGAGGCATCCTCAAGAAAGAACGGTGAACAGAGAGAAGCGTGGCTTTAGTACCTTCAGTTCATGTCAGAATAATAATAAAAGGTAAATTCTTTCAAGTGCAGGGAAAACTTTCTGCCCTGGGAAGGGGAGAAGCTGTCCTTCCCACCTAGCTGACCCCTGGGAGGAGGAGACAAGGTCAAAGACAAACCCCTGCAGTGGAATCTGCACCCAGGAGCCCAAGCTCTTCACAGCCAGACATGGAGCCACCCATGGCCTGGTCTATACTCAGCGCCTGGCACATAGTAGGCGCTCACAAAATAGTAGAAAACTTTCATGAAGGCAGAGAAAGAATTGGAGAAAAAAAATTGAGAGTTCTGTCTTTTGAAAGGTAGTCAAATCCCACATAACAGCTTCACAAATGGTGTTTAAACCAACGTGGGTCAAAAACTCAGGGAAACATGCTACGGGGCCTCCTCCCAAATGAAGGGACCTTGGAGGGGGGGGGGGGGCCCTCTCCCATTCTGCCTCCTGTCCCTGGCTGCTACTGACCCCCTACAGTTCTGGGCACAGGGCCAAGGGCCAAGGGGGTGCTGCAAGGGAAGCTTGGAGCCCTGTCCCAGACTCTGGGGTGGGGGATGTACAGACCTGCTGAAGGAAGGAGTAAAGATGCTCCTGTGGACCAGGGGAGGCTCCTTCTCCTGCAGCAGCATCCACAGCCCACGTGGCAGTGAGGGGGGTGCCGGGGGGGCGGGAGTCGGGGGAGGGCGGAAGAGGACTGTTTGCACATCAGTCCTCGGCACTGCGAGCAGCCCCCCGGAAGCCACAAGAACACGCAGCAGATGACGACTCTGAGGCAGTCTCTGGGGCAGGACGGGGCTACTACTTGTCCTGCAGAGTGGGGGGCACAGGGCGGGTGCTGCCCTCTCATGTGGTTCTCCAGCCCCACCCCAGCCCAGGCAACCTGGGCCACAGACTGCGGGCTAGGAGCCAGAAACCCTGGGTCCTGATTCTTGTTCCTTCTGGAGCTGTGTCTCTGTGTGCCTCAGTGAGCCACATCAGTCAAATGGGTGCAAGGGCTGCCCTGGGTTCTTTCCCACGAGACCACAGAGAGGGAGAGTGCATGGAAAGAAAAGAAAAGAAAGAAAACTACTCTTCAAGGACCAGAGAGCAGCAGGAAGCAGCAGGAGAGACAGAGGTTCTGCCTGGCCCCTGGACCCCCTGTGGGGCTACTGCTTAACTCTGCTGTCTGTTGGAGATCTAGCCGCTGGCCCTTGAGCCACGGGGGCCCCTTGGGACTGGCATGTGAGACCACCTTGGCTCCCCTTGCTTCATATGCTCTATCCCCTGGGGGGCACCAGCACAAAAGCAGGGAGCAGGACTCTGTGGCACCACCAGGGTGCTGGGCAGCCCCTGGGTGGTGTGGGGGTGCAGGGCAGCCTTCAGCAGATGCCACAAGGGGTTGGAGGGGTGGTGGGAGTGGGAGCAGCCACGTCGCCCCCTGATGCACACCCGGGCAGCCCGCCGGCATCTCCCTCTCCACCTTCTGGTTGGCTGTCACAGGGAACAGGCATGGAAGTCAGGCCAGCCTAGACTCACACCCCCTTCCCTCCTCTTCCCAGCTAGCGTGCCCTGGGGCACACTGAACCCCAGTTTCCTCATCTATAAAACAGGTACACTGGGTCAGAGAGGGCTATTTTGAGGGCTCCACATGAAGGGAAAGCGCCACGGACAGCGTTTGGCACCAATTAGCTACTCAGCAAAGAGGAGTTCCCAAGGCGCGTGGCCTGTGAAGGGTCCCCCTTCTCAAACAAACTTTGAGATTTTTGTACTAGGGAGGCAGAAGTGAAAGGCCCCCCCAAAAGCAGACTGGGGACTCTTGTTTAAATGCCTTGGGTTGGACCAGAGTCTGAAGCAGGAAAGTGAAGCATGCTTGGAGCTGGTAGCACTCCGCTAGAACTGATCAGGGTCCCAGCACAGAAGGGAGGACGGCTGGGCGGGCCTCCAGGCCCCATGCCTGGGGTGGCTGCAGCTGCTTGAACCTGAGAGGCCCGGGGACCTGAGGCCTTGGAGAAGAGGACACCTCCCTGGGACCAGCAGTGGAGCCGACTTCTACACGAGAAAGTTCTTTCTGGGACCAGGCATTTGGGAGGCGAGTGAATCAAGTCGCTGGACATGAATGAACTGGGTAGGGAGCTGGGGACGTTCTCAGGACTCTGATCCGAGCAACGAGAAACCCTTTCTGCAGTTTCTCCAGATGATGGGTTCTGGTCCCAGAAGCCTCAGAGAGTCAGGGTCCCACTGCTGGGTGGGCAGGGAGCTGCTGGGCGGCAATGCCACTGGCCTTAAGGCAGGGATGTTGAGAGAAAGGGGTGTGGCCTCGGAGCCTCCAGGGGATGCTGTGATGGGAGGGATCACTCTCCACCCAGGAAAGAAACCACAGTATTCCAGTCTTCCTTCCTTTGACGCTGCGTGGAGGATGATAAATTAAGAGGCATATTAAATATGTGGGTAAAGCCAGCAGGGACGCGCAAGACCTCCAGGCATGAGAGGAGGCGGCTAGGGCTTCTTTCTGAGATAGTTGGAAGGAATCCACCCTTCCCAGGATGGGGCCCCGCTCTGGACCTGGCAGAACCACCAGCCGCTGCTGTTCTTTTCCCGGACCTCGAACACTGTCCCCTCCTGGAAGCTGCTGGTATCTTGGTCGCCTTCAAAGTTGGCCACGGCCACGTACAAGTCCTTTGGGCCGTCGGTGTTGGGGAAGGGGCCTGCAGCCACTTTCTCCTTGTTTTCTCCCGACTTGCCCATCATCCGCGGCCCTGGCCCACCTTTGCCTCGCATGTCATCCTGGCCCCCTGAGGAGTTGGAGAGAAAAGGTTTGGCTTTCGGAGGGACAAGCAGGGCCCGGCCTGGGGCAGAAGCTGCCTTGCTTTCACTGCTCTCCCGCTGCGGCCCTCTGACCTCTGGAAGGGGCCCTCTGACCTCTGGAAGGGGCCCTCTGACGTCTGGAAGTGGACCTCTGACCTCTGGAAGGGGCCCTCTGACTTCTGGAAGGGGCCTAGATGATGAGGAGGTTTTCTTGGGGGGTGGCGGTCTCCGAGGCGGAACCACAGGTCTCTGGAGGGAAGCCTCTTGGAGAGGGACCGGTGCGCTTTTGGGCACAGGATCCGTGGTCTTGGCTGGCCTCGGAGGGGCTCTGCAGGGCGCCTCCTTTGGGCTGGGCCCCTCCTGCTTGCTCGTCCTGTCCTGGGGACGGCCAGGCCCCTCCCCTGGAGGGAAGCCACGACCGAAGGCCCCATCCTGGCCTCCTCCCGCCTGGTGGCTGCTCTCTCCGTCTACGGAGGCCTTCTCCTGGGACTTGGCAGGCCTGAGCTTGCTCCGGAGGTTACAGATGTCCACTTGGTCTTCGCCCTGAGGTGGCTCTGTCCTGGGGGAAGGAGCTGGTTTTGGTCTAACCTGAGGTTTAGACTTCAAGAAAAGGTTCTGGGGAACGGCTTCTGGCTTCTCCTCTGGCGGGTCAGCTTTGGATCTGGAGATAGGTCGCAGGTTGGGCTTCTTCACTTCCTTGGCCAACACTTTGTGGCCACACTCCAGCCCCATCTCATTTTTCAGCTGGAACAACTTGCTTTTGTCAGGTTTGGGCTCTGGTTTCCTGCTGTCCCGGGCCGGCGGGGCGTGTTTGGCTGGGATCATTGGCAAGATCATGCCAGGTGGCTTGGGTGAAGAACCCCTGAACTGCTCCATCCTCTGCCGCTCCTGTAGTTCCCCTTCCGACTTGATGATGGATTCTTTTCGGGGAGGGAGGCTGGGTTTCTCCTCTAGGTCGGGGTCTGAGATCTCCTCATAGCCTGCACATGAAGACGTGTCTGAAGACGCCTTCCTCAGCACCTCCTTACCACCCTTCCAGTCTTTGGCCCACGGCGTCCCCGAGTCGCCCGTGCCGTGCGGGGCGTCGGGCAGGGGCCGGGAGGGGCCGCTGGCTTCACTGCCTGAGCTGTTCTCCATTGCTGCCGCATCCCCCAGCCGGAGCTGTGCCACCTCGTTGGGCAAGGGAGCCAGAAAGTTGGGTCTCGAGGCATTGCTAGTCTTCTTATACTTGTCAATGAAGGTTGCTGGGGCCCAGCCCTCCTTATCTTCGATCTGAATGTACCACCAGCCACTTAAGTTCTTCTCAATCACCTGAAAGGTAAGGCAGAGGAAAGCAGAGTAAGAATGGAGGCAGGGCCAGGGGCCAGGATGGGCCGGGAGAACCACATGCAACTGAGGTTCTAGAATCAGAGACTGTTTACATTCTGCAGGTTCCCAGACCCTATCTATGGGGGGGGGGGGGGCGACCATCCATGGAGACTGCTGTATATAAGAAACATCTTACACAGGGGTAGGTGCTTGTCTACTTTTGGATTCCCCCAAAAGCAGTCCTTGAGACATGAACTCTGGTGTAGGTAGTTAATTCGAGAGATGATTCCAGGAAGCCCAAGTGAGGGAAGGGAGAGCCACTTAGGAACAGGTTAAGGCTCTAGGCCAGTGGGGCTTAATCCAACAGGACCCTATGAGAGACAGTGCAGAATCAGACACTGGGGGTGGGGACACTGACCTCCTGACTCCTGGTCCCACCGCCTGGACATTAACCTTCCCCCTTTCTGGGTGGTGCCCGCAGGCGAGCATAGGAGGTGGGAAGCAGTCAGGAGGCTGGGATGCAGTGCAGGCCACCAGCAGTGTCTGCTAAAATTCTGAAGTGGTTGAAGACAACCCCCCAGGACAGTCCAAACTAGCCTTGGTCATTGCTCCTTTGGTTGAGCACCAGACAAAGAAGCTGGCTGGTGTTCACAGGCAAGGTGTATGAAAAATGTGCATCCTTAACTGTGGGAGTCACACCTGCTCATGTTTGGATACAGGGGAACTGATGCTGAAACAGACTCCCCTCTCATCTCTCTTTCCCTCTGGGACACACACTCATTGACTGGAATGGTGGGTATAATCACTCATATTATTTAAGATCTTATGTTTCCTGTCTCCTTTTGGCTTAGTACCATGTGGCTGAATTCACACGGGTGAAAGGTGTACATGCTCCATATTATGGGCTGCACTGAGGCCCCTCAAATTCATGCGCTAAGCCCTAACCTCCCTACCTTAGACTGTGACTATATTTGAAAACAGAACTTTTAAGGAGGTAATTAGGTTAAAATGGGGTCACTGGGGTGGGGTCGTGAATTGTTAATCCTTATAAGAGGAGATTAGGACACAGAACATCCAGCATGAGGGAAGACCATGTGTGAACCCAGGGAGGTGACCGGCTGTGAACCAAGCAGAGAGGCTAAACCTGACACCTTGACCTGGAACATCCAGCCTTAAGAATATGAGAAAATACACCTCTGCTGTTTAAACCAACCAGTCTGTGGTCTTTTGTGAGGGGAGCCAGAGCAAACTAATGCACAGCAATACGTCAGCAGGCTCTGTGCACGGGAGAGCTGACTAATGATTACAACCGCCCGAGAAGACAGGGATTTTCACGCCATTGTACAGATGCAGAGCTGAGCCCCATGAGAGCTGAAGAACTCGCAGAGGCTCACACAGAATGTCAGGGGTGGAGGTGGGAGTCAAAGGCTGGGGAGTAGGTAAGTCTTTACCACAACCCAGCCCTGCCCTGGAAAGTGGACCCTGCTCGGGGCGGAGGGAGGGAAATGGTGCCTGAGGTGAGAAACCGCCGAGGCTGAGGGCTGTGGGTGCAGTTCTGCTGCTGCACTCTGCTGCCCAGACCAGACAGGAAGGGCAGCCACAGACCCAGCGCAGGAGCAGAGGCTGGGCTCAGTTCTGGCCGCCTGAACAGCCCCGGCCAGCCCCGGGCCTGAGACGCCACGCCACGAAACAGAGAGGAGGCGAAGAAGAAGCACGCCCACTCGCAGGGTTTCCATGATGGCCACAGAAGGGAGTGTGTGCAATAGCACTTGGTACAGAAGGGAAAATGCTACCTACTAGGAATTAAACTTCAGGGGAGAGCACTGCGAACGCAGCAGGCACGTGGCAGGCATATATTTAACACGTCCCACTGGAGTCTCTCCGGGAAAGGGTAATGAGAAATGGAAGTCGCCAGCATCTTATCAACACATGCTAGCTCTGGTGATGATTACAGGTGATTCTTGGCATACAAGTCATTGCTGGCACATCCGTAAATTTAACAGCTCTAAGTATGTACATGAGCAAATGAAAACAGAACAGTAATCAAATTAATACATCAGTGAGGATTTGTTAAGCTTATACTCTACCAGGGACCGTGGCAGAAGCTGTAAACATTGGATGCAGCATGTGATCTTAGTTGCAGCCTGTGGGATGGAGTTCCCTGACCAGGGGTGGAACACAGGCCCCCTGGACCCCCGTGAAGCCCCCATGTACCTGTGTTCTTACCCGTCACGGATGGTAGCTTCATTTACTAGAGAGAAGCGAAGAGCTGCTGTGAACACAGACACACCTGTTTTCCTGGGCCTCACTCGACTGTGCTCTACAGACACTGCATTTTTTTTTTTTAAACAAATTGAAGGTCTGTGGCAACCCTGCATTGAGCAAGTCTATTGGTGCCATTTTTTCAACAGCAGTTGCTCCTTTCATATCTTCCTGGCACATTTTGGTCATTCTCACCATAGGACTGGAAAAAGTCAGTTTTCATTCCAATCCCAAAGAAGGGCAATGCCAAAGAATGTTCAAACTACTGTGCAGTTGTCCTTATCTCAGATGCTAGCAAGGTTGTGCTCAAAATCCTTCAAGCTAGGCTTCATCCGTATGTGAGCTGAGAATTTCCAGATGTACAAGCTGGGTTTACAAAAGGCAGAGGAACCAAAGATCAATTTGCCAACATTCCTTGGCTCATAGGGAAAGCTAGGGAATTCCAGAAAAACGCTGACTTCCTTTTCAGTGATCCTGCTGAAGCCCCGACTGTGTTTGTGCCGGTGCTTAGTCGCTCAGTCCTGTCTGACTCTTTGCCGCCCTGTGGACTGTAGTCCACCAGGCATCTCTGTCCATGGGGTTTTTCAGGCAAGGATACTGAACTGGGTTGCCATTTCCTCCTCCAAGTGATCTTCCACACCCAGGGTTCGAACCCGAGGCTCCTGTGTCTCCTGCATTACAGGCGGATATTATTTACCCGGTGAGCCATCAGGGAAGCCTTTGACTGTGTGGATCACAACTAACTGTGGAAAATTCTTAAAGAGACAGGAACACCAGACCACCTTACCTGTTTCCTGAGAAAACTGTATACAGGTCAAGAAGCAACAGTTAAAACTGAATATGAGACAACTGACTGGTTCAAAATTGGGAAAGGAGTATGACAAGGTTGTATACTGTCACCCTACTTATTTAATTTATATGCAGAGTACATCATGCAAAATGCTGAGCTAGATGAAGCACAAGCTGGAATCAAGATTGCTGGGAGCAATATCAACCTCAGGTATGTAGATGATACCATTCTAATGGCAGAAAGTGAAAAGAAACTAAAGAGTCTCTTGAAGAGGGTGAAAGAGGAGAGTGAAAAAAGCTGATTAAAATTCAACATTCAAAAAGCTAAGATGATGGCATCCAGTATCATCATTTCATGGCAAACAGGGAACAAATGAAAGCAGTGACAGACTTTATTTTCTTGGGCTCCAAAATCACTGTGGACAGTGACTGCAGCCATGAAAATAAAAGACGCATGTTCTTTGGAAGGAAAGCTATGACAAACCTAGACAGCATATTAAAAAGCAGAGACATCACGTTGTTAACAAAGGTCCATATAGTCAAAGCTATGGTTTTTCCAGTATTCATGTACAGATGTGAGAGTTGGACCATAAAGAAGACTGAGGGCTAAAGAATTGGTGCTTTCAAATTGTGGTGCTGGAGAGGATCTTGAGAATTGCTGGGACTGCAGGAAGGTCAAACCAGTAAATCCGAAAGGAAATCACCCTGAATATTCATTGGAAGGGCTGATGCTGAAAGTGAAGCTCCAATGCTATGGCCACCTGATGCCAACAGCTGATTCATGAAAAGACCCTGATGCTGGGAAAGACTGAAGGCAAAAGCAGAAGGGGACAGCAGAGGTTAGATGTTAGATGTTAGATAGCATCATTGACTCAATGGACATATATCTGAGCAAACTCAGGGAGATAGTGAAGGACAGGGGAGCCTGGGGGGCTGCAGTCCACAGGGCTGCAAAGAGTCGGACAGGACTTAGTGACTGAATAACACCATATTTCAAACTTTTTCATTGTTATCATATAAGTAATGGTGATCTGTGATCAGTGATCTTTGATGTCATTGTTGCAAAAAGATTATGACTCACTGAAGCTTCAGATGACTGTTAACATTTTTTTAGCAATTAAGTATTTTTTAAACTAAAGTCTGCACATTTTTTTTAGACATAGAGCTTAATGGACTACAGTGTAGTGTCAACGTAACATTTTTTTTTTGGCTCCACTGTGTTTGGCTCCAAAATGTTTGGTAAATTTTGGTAAAGAAGGGAAAGTGTTATCTACTAGTAATTAAACTTCATGGAAGAGCACTGGGAATGCAGCAGGCACGTGGCAAGCATATCTTTAACACATCCCTGACTAGGGACTGAACCCACCGTCCCTAAAGTGGAAGCGTAGAGCCCTAATCACTGGAGCACCAGGGAATTCCAACATAATTTTTATATGCACTGGGAAACCAAAACATTCACGTGACTTGCTTTATTGTAATTTGGCTTTATCGTGGTGGTCTGGAACTTAACCTGCAATATCTCCAAGGTTGGCTTGTAAAAGCAAATGCAAAATCACAAGAATGGAGATGAAAGAAAAGAGCATGGACTTTAAGACAGGAGAGATCTAAGCTCAAATCCCAGCTCCACCACTTCCTAGCTATGTAACCTTGGACATTTACCTAACCTCTCTTTGTCTCAAATACATGTATAAAATGGGCTGAACATATCATCAACTTCTTGGGACTTCTGTGAAGATTAGTTATCAAGGATATAAGGGACCTGGCATAGATAAGTGCCTGTATCGTCATAACATCATTAGTAAAACATGCTTGAAGATACACAGACCACACAAAGAACTAAGGTATTCCTATAGCTCTACCGCTAGAATACTGTGCTTCCATTAATGAATTCTGAACACTAAGATGGTGTTGAACTGAACCAGGAAGCAAAACTGAAAGAGAAGAAAACAAAGGGTAACAGTGTTTATCGTGTTAAGAGAAGAGTACTTGGTTAAACCAAAAACTCTAGGGACAACTATTTCTCACCCGAGTCCTTTAAGTCACCACTGGCAGAACCTATGCCAACATCATAGAACAATAAAGCAGAGAAGTTTCAAGGATGGGTTACATCTGTGCTTCTGGAAAAGAATGCTGGGTATGTGAGCTATTTATTGGCTCAGCTTGAGCAAAAACAGACAGGATAAAAGCCAGAAACAAGAAAGGGAAATGGGTCTGCTTGAAGTGGGGGTGGGGCCTTGAAGGGAGACTCCACAGCACCCCAGAAAACCCCAGGGATCCACTCACTCCCTATGACACATAGTCAGCCCTCATGCTCAGCACAATGTCTGGGATTCCCGGGTGGATTTTGTAACGTTCTAAGCCAATGAGTGCTGGTACTTATCAGCAAATGTCCTGTTAGCTGGCATGCTCAAACAGTGGTGTGTGTTTGCAGAAAATGCTGGAAACTCGTAGACTTAAAGGAAAAGGTTTTATCATGGTTTTCAGCACTCTTGGGGAAAAAAACAAAACACTTTTATAATTTGCAAAGCGGACTTCTGGTTTCAAGATGGGAGATGAAATGAACAGCAGTTTCCTTTTAGTGCAATAAAGCCAGGAAACGAATAAACAAACACAAAGCCAAGCTCAGAAGGAGGCAGAGAAGAAGTGAGTGGACCAGGAATGGATGGAAGCTGTAAGTGGGGGCAGTAGCTCAGGAATGCTACAGGGGGTTCTGCCGCAAAAGGCCTGCCAGGCTTCAAGGAGGTAGAATCTGGGATTAGTGAGGTCCAGGGGCAAGCCACCAGGGACTGATTAACTGGGATACCAGGGCAGAAGCAACCATGCTGGTTGACCCTGCTGTGCCCGTCATTCCATTTCTGTAAAGCAGGTGGAGAGAACAAAGTGATTGCTCACAAGTGGAAACAGTGGAAAGGTAAGCTTGGGTCAGGGACATGACACTGCTCATAGTCTCTAATCTGGCACCGAAGCCACTGGAAGTCAACCAGCCCCTTGGAGATACTCCCCAGCTGGGCTTTTGACTGTCTGTTGCCTCTTTTTGTAGAGCCCAAGTACTAACACCATGAAAAGAACTGAAATAAATACCAACACCACTGCAAAGGATTTAACATTGAGGAAAGAGATCATGAACAATAACACATTTAATATTCTTAGACAGATAAAGAACAGTATAGAAATCATGAAAGAATAGGCTATTGTGAAACATGAACAGGTAACTATGAAAAATAATCAGTAAGAACTCTTGGAAATAAAAATGATAATTGCTGAAATAAAATAAGAAAGAGACTGAATTGTTTAAAAAACAATTAATGGACTAAAAGATGAAGCAGAATATGCCAGGAATGCAGAACAAAGTGATGAAGATGAAAAATATGAAAGGAAAGTGAAGAGACATGTAGTTCTCATATTGTTTCATAACCATTCCAGAGGGGAAGAATAAAAAGAGTGAAGATAGTCAATATTTAATTATGTACAAGTGGGAAATTTTATAGGTAGATCTCCTAGTCCTACAATTGAAAAGATCTACCATATGCTGAGCTGGATGAAAATAAAGAAAGGAACCTAGACATGCTTTAGAGAAATGTCAGCATTTTAAAGACAGTGAGGAACCCCTGAGAAAATCAGAGTAATGACAGCTAATGAAAAAGAGAACAAGGAACAGGTGGCTGGCAGCACCTCACTAGCAACGGTCGATGCAAGAAGAGAATGGAATAATCTATTCAATGTGCTGAGGGAAGATGACTGGAATTCAAAAGTCAATCACTGAAGAATGGGGGAGAATAACATTCATTCCTCATGTCAGGAAAGCATTATGGGGCTTCCCTGGTGGTCCAGTGGATAAGGATCCTCTTGCCAATGAAGGAGACACAGGTCTGATCCCTGGTCTGGGAAGACTCCCCTGCTCGCTGCAACTAGAGAAAGCCCGTGTGCAATCACAAAGACCTAGCACAGCCAAAAACAGAATTAAAACAAGAAAGCATTATGGACACAAATAAGGGCCTGCCCTTCGTTAAGGACTGAAATGTATGGACCTATCGTGCATGTGTATGTGTTTGCAACCCTGTGGACTGCAGCTTGCCAGGCTCCTCTGTCCATGGAATCTTTCAGGCAAGAATACTGGAGTGGGATGCCATTTCCTCCTCCAGGGGATCTTCCCAAACCAGGGATCAAACCCATGCCTCCTGTGTTGGCAGGCGGATTCTTTACCACTGAGCCACTTGGGAAGCCCACACAGACCCACAGAAACTACCAAAAGGGTAGAGAAGGGACACCATTGTGAACCCAGGGAGGCTTCCCAGACGAAGCAGGGATGTGAAGAATAAGTTGGATTTTGATATGCCAAGTTTCATTCAAAGAATGGCCTTGAGTGCCTTCCATGAGAAAGCAGGTGGTGGGCTAAGAACTAGGTTAAAGGCAGAGAGGGACAGGGAAGCCTAGCGTGCTGCAGTCCATGGGGTCACAGAGAATCAGACATGACTTGGTGACTGAACAACAACTAAAGGCAGAGACAGCAAGAGAGGTGGGGCAGGGGTTCAGAGGAAAGCAGTGAAAATAAGGCTGATCAGTGGTGGGAGGAGGAACAGCCCTTGATCTGGAAAGATGTTTCACATCAGAATAACGTACATGTTAATAACAGCAAAATGGGAGAACTGGGCATAGAATTTATCTTGAAGCCCAAGCAGGATATCTTGAGCGTTTGCTCTGTGGACTTGAAGCTAGTAAGAACAGATTGGGAGAAAAATAATAGGACCAGATAAAAACCCTTTTAGAGTCTTGGAGGTATTTCTCCTGTCCCCTCAGTTTCTCTGTGAGAATTGGGATTTGAATTTTATAAAAATAAGTTTGAGAGGCTTCAACTCAGGTTCTTTAAACACCACTTCAGACAGCCCCCCTGATGTCTGCATGGACTGAAGAACACTGGGCGTAAGAAGTTTCTGGGGCAGCTTGGGCAGAATCAGTGGTGGAGAGGTGCACAATGTACCTATGGGAAGCATCTCCTCCTGGGCTCACTGGGCCACTGTCCCGGGACGTGAGAAGAAGAGAGAGGGAGGCAGGAGCTGTCGGAGCTGGAGAAAAATGGTGGGTGCTTTGGAGGTCTAGAAAAGGGACTGAAGACCCTTAGGGGACTTCCCTGGTGGTCTAGTGGTTAAGAATCCACCTCCCACAGTCTGGATGGGAGGGAAGTTTGGGGGAGAATGGATACATGCACGTGTATTGCTGAGTCCCTGACTGTTCACCCGAAACTTACAGCATTGTCTGTTAATCAGCTAGTGGTGGTGTTCAGTCGCGTGGTCCTGTCTGACTCTATTCCTTGTGACCCCATGGACTGCAGCACATCAGGCCTCCCTGTCCATCACCATCTCCCGGAGTTTGCTCAGACTCATGTCCACTGAGTCAATGATGCCATCCAACCATCTCATCCTCTGTCTCCCTCTTCTCCTTCTGCCCTCAATCTTTCCCAGCATCAGGGTCTTTTCCCATGAGTCGGCACTTTGCATGAGGTGGCCAAAGTACTGGAGCTCCAGCTTCAGAATCAGCCACACCCCAGTATAAAATAAGAAGTTAAAAAGAAAAAAGATCAGCTTTCCAAAGCAGGGCACATGGGTTCTGTCTCTGGTCAGGGCACTAACATCTCATATGCTGTGGGGCAACGAAGCCCACACACGGCAGCCAGAGAAGCCCACGTGCCACAAGGAAGCCCCCGCACCGCCAAAAAGAAGACCCTGAGGACACATACCACACTCATGCACTGGTTCAAGACCATCTGCTCACTCTCTGTACCCTTCATTCACTCAAATGTGTGTTCATAAAGGAACGGCTCTCTGAGTACCTACTGTGGACCAGACAGGGTCAGAGGCGAGAATGAAGAGGAAAACATTCCCTGGTTTTCTGGGTATTAGCGGGAGGCTAGTGGGGAGATGGATTTTCATTGATTTAACAAGATTTATTGCAAGTCCACATGTGCCAGCCACTGTGCTAGCTGCAGGGGTACAGAAGTAAAAACAGATATGCTCTCTAGCCTCTTGAGACCCTCAAATCCTGGGCAGATAAACAGCAGGCTGTCAATACATCTGGTTCTAACCTGGAGACAGACAAGGTTCCAATCCTGACTCTGTCACCTTTTGGCTGTGTGACTTTGAATAGCACCTTTTTTCTGAGCCACAACTTCATCTGAAAAACAGGGATTGAACCATTCCTGCCTCTTAAGAGTAAATGACAACATGATTAAGGGAGACACAGCCTGTGAGGTGCTGAGTGCTGTGGCTTGCACCCAACTGCTTCTCCGTTACTTACGGACTTCCCTTCAAGCTCTAACCCCGAGAGAAAGAGAAGAGAGATGGGAGAGGAGAGAAAATAAAAGGAGAGAGAAGAGGCAAGCAGGGGAGGAGGTGATAAAAACATAATACAAGCCAGTCACAAAGGCCACATAGTATATGATTCCACACATATGAAAAGCCCAAAATCAATAAACCTATGCACACAGAAAACAGAGAAGTGGTTGCCTAGGGCTGGGGCAGGGGCACTGAGACGGAGTGAGGAGAAGTGAAGAGGGACTGCTAGCGTGCACAGGGCTTCTTACGTGGGTGATGAACGGCTCTCACATTGATTATGGTGATGGTTGCACAACTCTCTAACTATACTAAAAACCCACTGAATTTTATACCTTAAACCACTGACTTGTATGGTATGTGAATTATATCTCAATAAAGGTGTTACTAAAATTAAAAACACACAGAAGTAGGAGCTGGTGCCTAGACCAAGAATCACAAGTAGTGTAAGCTGTGTACAGCAAAGGAAACCATGAACTAAAGGAAAGGACAGCCCACAGACTGGGAAAGAATATTTACATATGATGCAACTGACAAGGCTCAATTTCCAAAATAAATAAACAGCTCATTCAACTCAACAACAAAAAGCAAACAGGCCAATTGAAAAAAGGGCAGCAGACCTAAAGAGACATTTCTCCAAAGAAGACACAGAGATGGCCAACAGGCACATGCAAAGATGCTCAATATCACTAATTACTAGAGAAATGCAAACCAAAACTACAATGAAATATCACGTCACATGGGTCAGAATAGCCATCATTAAAAAAATCTACAAATCTACAATAACAAATGCTGGAGAGGCTGTGGAGAAAAGCGAACCCTCCCACACTGTTGGTGGGAATATAGACGGGTGCAGCCATTGAGAGAACAGTAAGGAAGTTCCTCACAAAGCCAAAAACAGACTTGCCATATGATTTAGCAACCCCACTTCTGGATATATATCCAGACAGAACTCTAACTCAAAAAGATAAGCACTCAGTGTTCACTGCAGCACTATTCACAGCCAAAGCACAGAAACAACCTAAATTCCACTGACAGATGAATGATAAGTGATAAAGACACAGTGTGTGTGTACATATATAGATAGAGATATGATGGAGCACTACTCACTCACAAAAAATGAATGCCAACTGCAGCGATATGGATGGCATAGAGTTATTGTACTAAGTGAAGTAAGTCAGAAAGAGAGAAACAAATATGGTGTGATATCACTTATGCGTGGAATCTAACATGACATAAATAGGGACTTCCCTGCTGGTCCAGTGGGTAAGACTCCGTGCGCCTAATACAGGGGACCCGGGTTTGATACCTGGTCAGGGAACTGGATTCCACATGCCACAACTAAGACCCAGCACAGCCAAATAAATAAGTATTAAAAAAATAATAAAAAAAAATAAAAATAAAATATGACATAAATAAACTTATCTATGAGACAGAAATAGACTCACAGACATAGAGAACTGAGCTGCGGTTGCTAAGGGGAAGAGGGAGTTGAAGGAAGGATGAATTGGGAATTTGGGGTCAGCAGATACAAAGCATTACATATAGTATGGATAAACATGAGGGTTCTCCTGGACAGCACAGGGAACTATATTCAATATCCTGTGATAAACCATATGGTAAAGAATATGAAAAAGAAAATATATATAAGTATTGGGTTGGTCAAAAAGTTTGTTCAGGTTTTTCCGTAAGATGTTGTCAAAAACCTGAACAAACTTTTTGGCCAACCGAATATACCCAAATCACTTTTTGGTACCACAGAAATTAATACAACATTGCAAGTCAACTATACTCCAAAAAAAAATAAGAAAGAAAAAGAACCACAAGTAGGCAGAAGGACACCAGGTCCACTCACCTCAACCTTCAGGCCTGCCTGGAAGCTGATGCCATCAGGGATGGTTGTCTGGAATTCGGCAATGGTGTAATACTCTTCCTCCACTTGGGGTGGGATGGGAGGCTTGGGCAGATTGAGACCTCGAGGCTGGTTCAATTAAACACAGTGTTAAATCCAATATAACTCCATTCCCCAGCGCTGAATGAGGGGCTAAGGGGCTGGGGCCCACAATCACCCTTCAAGGGGTGCTGGTGGACCCATTTAGATTCTAAGGGACAAAACAAAGGGGATCGCTCAGATCACCATCTTCTAGATGCGTCACTGGCCCTTCCGCTTTAGGGTGATAAGAAAAAACACGGGACATTTGCCTACAGTCATGAAAATCGGGTGCAAGACAATATTCTCTGAACTTAAGAGATAACGAGGGTTGTGAAATGAACACAAGTTTCCAAGTCAAGACACACTGGCGTGACTTTGGGCAAAGCCCTTCCCCTCCTGAGAGCCTCAGTTTCATCTCCTGTAAAATGGGGATAATAACAGGATCTACCTGGTGGGGTCAGCATGAACATTCGATGATTTCACGTAGTGAAATAGGAGCACTCTGCCTAGCACCCAACAGGTGCTCAGTAGATGGCAGACACTAAAAACGAGAGGCCCGTTTTTCACAGTGTTGCTTAGAAAGGTACTTAAGAATTAAAAATGGAATATGAGAGCAAAATGCCAGAATGGCACCGTAAGAGAAATGTGTGCCTCATTCCATTTCAGTCTCAAGTCACCTTACTGGAGAAGACTCATTTAAGACAAAGCAGAGTGGGCTCAGGAGGCAGAGAGCACACGGCCAGGCCTAACTGTCACAAAGCCATAAGCAGACTGTGTGAGCTCCCGGACCTGCGTTCTTCCGCCTGTCAATGGGATTGGCGTCACAAGGCTGCCGTGTAGAAGAACGCATCCTTGGGAAGGGTGAGGTGAGTGTGGGGGGCCAGTCTTAGGCCAGGGGCTGGCTCCCCAGTTGCAAGGGTCCACTTACTATGGTCATATCCCGGCGAGGAGGGGGCCTCTGCCTCATCTTGGGTGATCCTATAAAGAGACGAGATCTTGTTTCACACACGATGAACATAATCCCCGAGGTGGACACCAAGACAGATCTAATCTCCCCTGCAGGAGATGAGGTATCACGATTTGCACAGGCATCAGGGAGCGGCCGTGACCCTTCCTGGGGGAGGAGCCTCATGGGGGCGGGGCCACGCAGACTGGGTCCAGGACTCTATCAGCGAGGGGATGCTTCTCAGTCCTGGAGCGACGGAAAGCCTTCCAGGAAAGGCAACAACTTATGTGACTTTGAGCCATGTGGCCCTCTTCTGAGGACTGGGGATAACGCCTGCCTCCTGGAGGTAGCGGTGGAGATGAAAGTCAACGGTACAGGCTCGGCTCTCGGCATGTGGCAGGGACGCATTAATGTTACTGCCCCTGTCTTTGTTGGCTCTGGAGCAAACCCAAATTAAATAATGCATAAACAGAGCCAAACAAACTTGGACTGATGATTTCAGGGGTTTTTACTCTGGAATTGGGCTGCCCCTGCTCTGGGTCAGGAAGAGGATGACTCTGCAGTGGGCCAATGCTCCTGGCTAAAGGCAGACTATTGAGAACGGCACCCCATAGGCTGCCAGAGCTGATTTAGTATGAATCTACACAGAGGGGTGGTTTGGCAGTTGGGGTGGGGAAGACTGCTAAACTCTTAAATACCCATTTCCTCTGTCTCCTATTAGAATAAACAGCAATAGAATTTTAGCCAGCCACTTGACTGCCTACATAAAGACTACATTTCCCCAACACCGTTGCAGCTAGGTAATGCCACAGGACTCCAGTTCAGTTGCTCAGTCATGTCCGACTCTTTGTGACCCCATGGACTGTAGCACTCCAGGCCTCCCTGTCCATCACCAACTCCTGTAGCTTGCTCAAACTCATGTCCATCGAGTCAGTGATGCCATCCAACCATCTCATCCTCTGACTAGGTCTAGCCAACGGGATGTGGCCAGACAATCTACTCTCAGGTGTGCTGGGAACATTCAATTGTAAAATATATACAACAAAGTTCTGAAAAGCAAGGTAAGTAAAGAACTATCTTTGGAGTAAACCCAACACAGGGGCCATTTTTTCTTCCCCAGGCTCAGAAATGAGGCCCTGCAGAGAGAACATTGGCCCTTGAGTCAGAAGGATGTGGGTTGGTGCACTGTTTGGGCAATCTTGGACAAACCACTTCATCCCTCTGCTTCCTCATCTGTAAAACAAAAGCAGTGAGTCCTACAAAGGTTGTTACAAAGGATCAGTGAGACTGATTGTAACATTCCTGCCACACGGTAGGGGCTTAAGAAACAGGAGGTCTGCTGATTATCATGAGACAGTGGAAAAACCACAGTTTGAGTAGGAGAGCCACATCTCTCCACTCAGGTTCTGCAACTTGCTGGTGGAATGATCTGGGAACAAGTGACCTGGGGCCATGAGCCCATTTTCTCATCTACAGGATGGAGGGCCGCGGGGCTGCCATGAGGGTGAGGGACAGCACGTGAGCAGGTCTGGACACAGAGCCTGGCATGCCTCTGGGAGCCAGGTGGGGGCCACTTACTCTGCTTGATGTCACCGTCAGGCGCGGGGCGGCCCTCAAACCGGCCATCCCTCTGGTTGTTGAGCAGCTCCTTCTCCCGGCCCCCTGAGTTCTGCTGCCGGGAGACGCCATCGAGCTCCAGGACGCCCACGTGGGCAGGTGAGCCAGGGCCCAGCTTCGGGGGTAAGGGTTCCCCGCTGCTCTTCCTCAGGTAGGAGGCTGGGGCCCAGCCCTCTTTGCCCTGGTACCTGGGGGAAGGGGAAAGATGTCATCCAGCCTGCTCTGCCAGGCCCATGGGAAGAAGCTGAGCTTCTATAATGAATCTCCCTTCCGGCCCCAGATGGTAGGAATGATGGACCATTGCTGCCCAGGGACAGAGACTGGCACACTGCTTGCTGCCTCCTGATGAAGTCGAAGCCCCCAGCTGGGCATTCAAGGCTCCCCAGTCTGGCCTCTCCTTGCCTCCCTGGCCTTGGCTGTCACGGCAACCTCCACATCCCACCCACCCCATGCAGCCAAATGCTCCACCATCTTTTACCCCCTTGCCCCATGCTCCTGCTCTGGGAGACCCTCTGCCTGGAAAGCGCATTCTCTATCATCCTCCTCTCTATCATCCCAGCTCTGCTTAAGGCGTCCTCTCAAGGCTTTCCTGAGCCTCCTTCCATGGTGGCCCGGTGGTCTTGCACACACAACACCATCCTGTCTAAAACACACAGTGACACTTGGCTGTGATGGTCTTGTTTCCCCACTTAGAATGTGAGGTCCTAGGGGTGGAGATCACGGGCGATTCATCTCCACATGGGGCCTCACTGCCTGTGAGTTGAATGAAGAGAAAAGGGGACAAGTGGACAAACTGTCAACGGAACCGGCAAGAGTGAGCAGCCACAGAGCTCTGCGATGGTCCTTATACATCCCATAGTCATCACCGCAGTGACGATGGTGACGATGGTAACTGCCACTTACGCGCACCTACTGCGTGTCAGTCCTGTTTCAAGCATTTTATAGCTATCGATGCATTTCACCCATCCAATCTGGGGGTGTGGCAGGAAGGGGTTCAGCCCCAGACGGCTGGCACCTGTCGGTGCTGTTCACCTCTGCTCTGCAGACTCTTCCCAGCAGCCACAGATGCAGGGACAACGCCTGGTATAGGCGGGGTGGGGCTCCGGTCACAAGCAGATTAAACACGCATTCAGACGGGAATGGAGCAGGTCGGGGGCTGGTTCCGGGGTAACCAAGGGTCACTGAACTCTGGAATGACTGACACCCTAAGAGCCCAGCTCACTGAATTCCAAAGGGAATTGAACGAGTGTAATGATCATTTAATTCTCTGCACGATGGAGTGCGGCTGAATAGCGTGACCGGAGGGGCTGATCGGGACCACGGGTGTGCAGGAGGCGGCTTGTGAGGACCAACTGTTCACATCCCTTCCCAACTCCATGTTTAGTACCATCACAATGGAAGCCTGAAATCTACCACGGAGGACTTACACCATGGAAACTGGCAAACACTACAACTCAAGAGCATTTTTCCTTCTGGAACTGTTAAACATTTGCCAGCAGACCACTAGTCTGAACCACATAATAGGTGCCCAGACCTTTGGGGAATATGCCTAACGGACTGGAGATGATACAGAGCAGGGCCATCTCTCATCAAGCATCACTTTAAGCACTGCGTTTCAACAAAAAGGGTCCTCTTCAACTAGAAGCAAACTTATAAGGAGACAGAAATCTGCAGATTTTGGTGTCTATCAACCTTAAAACATCCTTTGAGAAGGACTCAATCTCGTGCCAGCTGGAACATGCTGGGCTCCACACGATGCAGGCGTCACCGTGAGACAGCTCATCATCTGGAGCCACAGGGCCATAAACAGATAGGCACGGCTGAGTGGGCTCTGGGGTCAGAAAGGCACAGGTTCAAATCCTGGCCCTGTCACTTTCTCACTCCAGTCAAACCTTCTCATGACCACGGCAACATCCTGCGGCCACCTCGTGAGGGAGCCTGAGCCCAGTCAAGCCACCTGAATTTCAGAGCCACTCAGTTTGGGGATAATTAGTTACATCACAAGATAAAACACACTCAAGACATGTGAGCTCTACTGTCATCGTAAGTGTATGCTGAAGTAAGTGTTAGTGGCTCAGCTGTGTCCAACGCTTTGCGACCCCATGGACTGTAGCCCACCAGGCTCCTCTGTCCATGGAATTCTCCCAGCAAGAATACTGCAGTGGGTAGTCATTCCCTTCTTCTTCATCCAGGAATCGAATCTGGGTCTCCTACGTTGCAGGCAGATTCTTTACTGTCGGAACCACCAGGGACGCCCATCACTGTCCTAAGTTCGCCCTCACACCTCAGTCCTGAGGCCCTGACTTTCAGAAGTCCTCCTGACCCCCAGGCTGCGGAGCTGTCTTCTGGGCGCACAGTCCCCCACGCACTCCTCCCGCGCCCACTCCCTGCCCCGTACGTGCGTCCGGGCCGGTCTTCCGTGCCTGTGGGTGTAAACTACTGTGTCTTTCTCACTGTCGAGCCCCCAGGTGTCAGAGCACAGCTTGGCCCAGAACAGATGCTGGTGTAGCTTTGCTCAGTGAACGAGGCGGCACACGCTGAGCCCTAGGTGGCTGGCCCCAGGTCCTGCCTCATACCACGGCGCAGACCCCAGGCGGCAGGGATCCCAGACTTCCTCTCTTGCCCAGATTTCCCGAGGTTGCAGCTTGCCCACAGAGTAACCAAGCAGGGAGTTCCAGGACTCTCATTACTAAAACTGGGAAAGTCCCAGCACAACAGGATGAGCTGGCCACCTTGCCTGCCGATGAGCTTTTGATCCCACCACACAGATCAAAGACCTGTAACAAGGTGTTGGAAATGCCGGTCTCCACCGGACTCAGAGATGACGGCAAATGACGAGCTTCACGAGGGGCTACAGTCCACGTGGTGTTACCCATCCTGTTGCTCTCAGTGGGGCTGGAGTAGGAAATCACTCCCACACGGCAGCTTCAGCCTCCAGTTACTCATTACGAGACACATCTGGAGGTGAAGACCAGTCTTGCTCAATGGGGTTATTGCTATCTGTGGTTCAGTGTGTTCAGAGATAGCTTTGCTTACGATGGCTTTTTAGAGAAGGATATGGGTATGGAAGGAAGCCAAACAGCACAGAGGAGAAGTGTGCTTTTATGGCGCAGGCTGCAGCCTCATCTCCTCTGCAATCATTTACAGACATCTGTACAGCTGGAGGCCATGTGACCTGAAACCCACCCAGCTGCACAGGGTACCTGATCTTCCACCAGCCTTCCAGGTTCTTCTGGATGACCTCCACCACGGCTCCTCTCTCCAGGTTCATTTCATCTTGGTCACGCGCTGTGTAGGGGTAGATGACTGTGTACTTCTCTTCTGTGGGGACAAAGGGATGCTGGGCTAAGTCAAGGATGCTGTGAGCTTGGAATGCTGACGGCCAAGGCTGTGATCCTGAGATGCCCTTGCAGGGAAGGATTTCTTCCAGAGACTTCTGTGCACCATCCTTCCCCCAACCCCCCACCACGCCCCAGTGACCCTCACTTAGCCCTGGATGACCCTGGTCAGGCAGCAACAAGACACAGGACAAAACGCAGGTCCTCAGAAATCCCTCAGCATCACACATCACACTCACCTTCCTCAATCTGTGCCTCCAGGTCACCTTCCCTGAACATGCCTTACGTAATACCCGGACCCAGGGAACCCTCATCCCACTTACCAGGAACAACCTTCGAACATATCAGATAATTTATTTATCTACTGTGCTTCATCTGTCTTTCCCCAGATAGAATAGAGAGTTCCAGAAAGGCAGGATTTGAGTCTGGCTCGTTCATTCCTCTATCTCTAGCACTGGGCATGGTACTGGGAATATTTTGGAACTATTTAGTAAAATAGCCAAGGTTTAGTAAATGAATAAGTCCTGAAGGCCTGGTGGGAGTACCTTGCTCATGCTGGGGTAGAGGACCGGTATTAAACCCTTGTGGTGGCTCCTCTGCAGTCCTTGTTGGTGGAGGGGTCAGGGACAAGCTGGATTTGGCAGCATACAGTATGGGGTTGGATCAGTACCACGGAGGAGATAGCCATTTTTTATTACCTAGCTGGTAGCTGATTTCCACTTTACATTTATTTTCAAGTCCCTGGATCCGGCCATGCCTGAAGCTTAAGTTTTACTAAAAAATTATTTTTTAATTGAGATATAATTGACACCTCACACTGTGTCAGTTTCATGTGTACAACATAATGGTTTGAGATACGTATCATGAAAAGATTGCCTGCTTCTGTTTTTATTAATGTCACCGGGTGCCTTCCATCCCCCTCTCAGTGGATCCCGGCTCCCTTACTCCCAAAGCCAAGAGAACTGCCTCCAGCAGCGTCCCTCCCACCGCCCTGCAGGCCCCGCGGGAAGGGCTGTTCACTGCCACATTCGGACAGGACCCTCCCCAGAGCAAGGGCATAGCTCCCATCCCCAGCACTGTTAGCAGTGACTGCTGAAACGGATAACAGATGAGAGGCCCAGGGGAGCCAGTGAGACGGGGAAGAGGGCCTTCCTGTTTTGGTTACATCCCAGACCCCAGGGAGTCACCGAGCCAGCTGTGCGCCGATGTTGACAGTGAGCCTGTCGGGGAAACACCGCAGGCTGCCTGTGGCCTGCCCAGCTGGCGCAGGAGGCGGCGGAAAACACACAGGGCGTTTATTTATTTATTGATCTAGCCCCCTGACCTGCGCGGCGGGGGCTGAGCTGACTCAAACGCCACACATCCTGTGTACAGTGGAGTCAGCGGTTCTCCTCACTCAGGATGCAGGCTGGGGCACGGGTGCTGCAGCAGGGAATCCAACCCCGTGGAGGCAGAGAAGTTCTGTCTGGCTAGGTGAGAAGGGCACTGCATGGGTCCCAGACTGAGGAGAGTCATTACTACAGGCTCCAAACTCCTGGGGGTTTTCCAGGACCCAGAGGCCCTTTCTGGACTCGTATCGAATGTCCAGTGATCCCTAACAAAGCTGAAGGCGGGAGGCCTTGCGGACTGTATGGTGGGTGACGCCACCTGCTTACCATCTGTCTGCCCTTCCCCTGGTGGCACTGCGAGCCTCCAGCCACATGGCTGGGTGAGGCTGACCTCGCCAGCACCTAGAGGGAGGGGAGGGCACCTACCCCTGGCCTGGCCAAAGTGACTGGCCACTGTGATCAGTTTAGGGATGGTATATGACCCAGTCGGGTCAGCTGGAATCAAATCCTGGGACTGTGTTGAAGGAGAAGCATGCGCTTTGGTGAGTGTCCCCAGAGAGCGCCTGAGCTACCATCCCCATGAGAGAATGGTTCCAGCAAGGCAGAGCATGGAGCTGAGGCTGGCGAGCCTAAGTTTCAGTGCCAAGGGCAGGGGAAGAGGAAGTGTACCTGCCAAGCCAGTAAACAAAGAATGATGCCCACCATCAAGCCAGCAGCCACTGCAGCCACCCCCAAGAGTGCACCCTGAGGGGAATTCAGATGGATAAAAACAGGAAGCATTCCGTGCTCTGGGTACTGGCCCAAGATAGATAAGATACATATCAAAGGAGTAATTTCAATGAGTCCAGACTCTTACATCTTTCCACTCATAGAAAAGCACTAAAATCATTAACTTAAGATGTCTGCTTTTTGTGATTAGCAGTAATCTTTTGATGTTAGACTTCATGTTTCGTTTTTCCAGACAAAAACCCCCTATACATCCTGGCTCCTCCCTTCCCTCTTCGGGGGCAGTGCCTGAGAGCTATCCGAGAGGCTGTCTCCCAGGCTACAGTCCTCAGTAAGGTGCCTGAATAAAACTTACTTCACAACTTTTACGTTGTGCATTTTTCTTCAGTTGACAGATGTTTTCAAGCTCCTGAATCCAGCCATACTTGAAGCTGCCTCCACCCTAGAGTTTGCAGTGACCTGAGTCAATGCACTTCCCTTTTGCTTAAGCTGGTGTGACATGGGTTTCTTTACCACTGTCACTCAAATGTGCCCGATACAGGGAACAGGTCACTGGATCAACATTATAGAGGCCCCCAGGCATCACTTATCTTTACTTTATTTTAGAATAAAATGATCTTTATCCTTTTTGCAATAAACTTGATTTGTCTTTACATTTAACATTTCTTGCTTTTATATTTTTGCTTGATTTTTTAAATATTTTGCTTTTGATTCACTACAAAATACAGCTGGCTTTGATAGTTTTGTCTCTGCAATATAACACAACCTTAGTTAAGAAAGGGGCTTTATTTTGTTCATTAATTTTAGCACCTACACCTCTAGGTATCATTTTCTAACCTGGGAAATTTTAGGGCCCCAGGTTGAGAAATGCCCCAGGCCCCCTCCTCCCAAACATACATGCCAACACACACATGGTACAGACCAGATCACCGTTTCTCACATGCAACAGGCACAGGCAGTCCTGGAGCAGGGGGCGCATGCAGATGCAGGATCCAGTTTTGAACACCGAATGGGGAGGAAAACTCCAAGGTAGGCACCTTGACGCCAGCTGATGGCATACAAGTCCCCCAGCGTCCGGCGGCGACCCGTGGGCTGGGGCAGAGACCAGTACCTCCATGAGACTGGTCGGGCAGCATGTGGAGAAGGGCAGAAGGAGGGGTGAGAAGAGAGCACCTCCAGGGTCTTGAGGCAAAGGCAGCACCCAGCATGTGCTCCCACTTAGGAGCAATTAATTCTGTGTCTCTGCCAAGCCCTAGCTGTCTCAGAAGGACTGAATTGCTCAGTATTGGCCCTGAACTTGAGTGAAGAGCCACCCAGTAGACACAATGCTATTCCCAGCATGATTATGAAGAGGCCCTAAGAGAAATCCTCATGGCAGAGGGAAAAAATGTACAGACCCTTAGGAAAATGTGGTCCCTCTCCCATCTTCTAGCTGTGTGATCCTGAGCCAGTGTTTCTACCTTTCCGAGATTGTTTTCCCATCTGTAAAATGGGGATAATAATCAGTCCTTTACAGAGACACGCCCCATGGTGGGCATCATTAACTGTCTAAGAGAGCTATGGTTTCCATGCAGCACACCACTATCTTTATGCTGAGTTAGTTTTTGTGCTTTTTCTTCATGAGCCCTGCCCCTAGAGCCTGGTGGCCCTGCAAACACAGAGCAAAACAAAATGCATTTTACTCTGCGGGTGCTGGCTGTAATAAAACTAGATGCGAAACCATGTGTGTGCTTTTTTTTGCTAACCTTTGAGCATAGAAATAGCCTTTTCCTCACTTTTTTTTCTTTTAAATACAAATATAAGAAGCTCTGTGCTTTCTAAAGAGTCAGCTAGAAGCACCAGATATTCAACCCTAGGTAAGCCACAGCTCTGTGATAAAAACCGTTCCTAGTTATTTATTATTTTAGGTTCTTGCCAACTGCTTTGCATGTGGGATCTCATTTAACTTAAAAAAAAAATCCCAAGATGTCAATACCATCATTTCCATTTTTAGAGGAGGTGGCTGAGGCATAGAAAGGTGAAGTTGTTGGTCCAAGATCACTCAGCCAGTTAGTGGTACAAATTCAAATTCAGTGGTGAGAGTCAAATTCAGGCCTGACTCTAGAACCCTTTTGTTTAGTACCTAAAGTGAGTTCATGGTCTCGATTTAGGAATGCTTGGGGGGTGAGAGGAGGGGAGGTGGCTGGGTTAGGATTTCTGATGCAGCAGGACCCACTCTTTAGGACACCTGTAGGCAAAGATCCCTGGGAAACAGAAGTGACTGGAGAGGGTCAGTTCTGATCCTGACACCCAAGCTGGGCCATTAAACCAACACAGAAAGCAGACAAAACAGAGATGTTTACAGATGGCTTCAGATGTTTTGTAAATGAGCCAGAAGCAGCCCCAGCGCCTTGGCCATCAGAATGATTCAAGGGAGGATGACTGGGGTGTGGACAGCAATCCAGCTGGGCCGGGCCCTCCGAGGCCCCACGGAGGCATCAGGGCCCCAGCTCTGGCCAGGCTCACCTGGACTGGCTCCCCACGGCCCCCAGGAGTGGGCGGGCTCGCCCCGTCCCAGCCCCGGGGCCTGGCTTCCGTCCACAGGCTATACAGCCTGAGCCAGGGAGCGGCTGAGACTCAGAGGCAGAGGCTGAAGGGGAGGCGCTGGGAGAGGAGGCCCCCGCGGGCGATGGCCGGCGGCACCGCAGGCCTGGCCCCTCCTACCTTCTTCAGGCTGCAGGGAGAACTCGTCTTGCACTCCGTCCTGGCCTTCCAGGCAGGTTGCGGGGACCCAGCCTTGCTCTTCGGCAGTGCTGACGAACCACCAGCCTGGGAGAGAGAGTGCAGACGGAAGGCAGTGGGTCAGGGAGGAGGCCTGCGCGTCAGAACACAATGAGACTCAGCCAGGAGAGCAGTCAATGCTCAGCGTGAGGCTGAAGAGTCACCACTTCGCTAGCAGCACGCAACGACCCACGCAGGGCTTCCTAGACGGTGCTAGTGGTAAAGAACCCGCCTGACAACTCAGGAGACATAAGAGATGTGTGTTCGATCCCTGGGTTGGGAAGATTCTCTGGGGGAGGGCATGGCAACCCACTCCAGGATTCTTGCCTGGAGAATCCCATGGACAGAGGAGCCTGGTGGGCTATAGTCCGTAGGGTCGTAAAGAGTCGGACATGACTGAAGCGACCGAGCACACCCATGTTTACTGACTGTTAAATGCTACAGACAGGCTAATGGGAAACCTGCTCTTGAGCCTGGGACAGGGCTGGGGAAGGGAGTCAGGGGTGGGGATGTGGAGAAAGGTTGTGCTAAAAGACGAGAGTCAAGAAAGTAGCTACCTTCACTAAGGTGAGCAAAGCACTTACCATTTTACCTGTATTATATTATCCCTACTGCACACACAAAACTGAGGCTACAAGAGGAAGACTTGTCCAAGTTCACAGAGCTTATGGCTGGGCTGCAACTTGTACCCAGGGCTCTCTGACACTGAAACCACTGCCCTAGTAACTCATCTGAGACAGATTTTGCCTCTATTCATGTCAAGGTAAATCTGCCTGCAGATGTAACAGTTTGAGAGGCTGTTCACTCAGACTCAGGCCCTCCCTCTTTAGAGAAAGGGCTCTCACGGGGCCTGTGGTCGGCAGAGTAATGAGTCATGTGGCAAACAGTTACAATTAAGGTTGCAGACACGATTAAGATTGTTAATCCGTTGAACTCAAATAGGAAGTTATCCTGGCTTATCTGGATGGGCCCGATATAATCTCAAGTGAGGCAGAACAGTTGGGAGATGTGGGTAAGGAAGAAAGGCATGGAAGGCGGCAACTGCTAGACCCGAAGATGGAGGAAAGGACCGCAGGCTGAGGGATGTGGGTGGTCTCTAGAAAATGGACAAGGCAAAGAAGCAGAACCTGCAGAAGGGAACATAGCCCCGACAGTGCCTTTTAGTCCAGTGGGACCCATTCTGGACTTCTAACCCCTCAAACCATATGATGATAAAGCTGTGTTAAGTCTGTAAGTTTGTGGTAATTCATTACAACAGTCATAGGGCATCAACTCAGAGCCCAACTGGCTCATGCACAGCATAAATGGGAAAAATAGGATCTGTGCTGCAAGATCAGAGACCTCCAGGCCCTGGAGACCCCAAAGGAGAAGAGAAAGAAGGGGCAGACTCTGAACTAGCTTCCTGGTCTCACAGGGAGGCCTTGGCTTGCAAGCTCCTTGAAGTAGAAGCGACCTTCGGCTTCGCTTGACTGGGTGCACCTCTTAAAACATGTTTTGGTGGCTGAGCAGTGTGGGTGTGTATGTATGTGTGTATATGAATGAATGGGGTTGATAAGCCTGTGGAAAATCAGGAAATATGCCATATATGCCTTCCTAAGGCCTCATCTTTGTAGGCATCTGTGTGGCAGATAAAGAAACTGTCACAACAGCAACGATGGCAGCGATGCACCAGACCATCTATCACAGAGCTTCGTATCTACCACTGACCTGCCCGGTCCTCACGGCAGCCTGAGCTGTGTTCTATTACGACCCTATTTTACAGATGGGGAAGCAGAGTTCAGAGAGGGGCAGTGACGTGACCAACGTCACCGAGAAAGTGGTAGAGCCGAAATTCACACCCAGGCCGTCTGGCTTCAAAGCCTCAGCTCTTAACTCTTGGCACTAATGCCTCATACATTGCTAGAGGAGGAGTAAATGGGTTTGGCCACAGTTTGGAAGCAGGTTACTTGGCTGTGTCTTAAGATTTAAAATGTGCCTATCTTATGGTCCTGCAGTGTTCTGGGTACGTGCATGCTAAGTCATTTCAGTCATGTCCAACTCTTTGAGACCCCCTGGACCATAGCTTACCAGGCTCTTCTGTGCATGGGATTCTCCAGGTAAAAATACTGGAGTGGATTGCCATTTCCGCCTCCAGGGGATCTTCCTGACCCAGCGATCGAACCCATATTTCTTATGTCTCCTGCACTGGCGGGCAGGTTTACCAGCACCTGGGAAGCCCACTGCCAAGCCGGTCTTCTGGGTATCTAACTTAAAGAGACACTCACAGGTACACAGAGATATACTGTTCATACTAGAGGAAGGTGAGACTGACAGTGTGCCATCTTTTCAAATAGGGCGCAGATGTTATGGGGGTAAGAGCTAAAAGTTCACTTAAGAAAAGTTAACTTAAGTTTGGACTTCCCCGGCGGTCCAGTAGTTAAGAGGGCTTCCCTGGTAGCTCAGTCGGTAAAGGATAAACCTGCAATGTAGCAGACCCACATTCGATTCCTGGGTTGGGAAGATCCCCTGGAGAAGGAAATGGCAACCCACTCCAGTATTCTTGCCTGGAGGATCCCATGGACAGAGGATCCTGGTGGGCTACAGTCCATGGCGTTGCAAGAGTCGGACATGACTGAGTGACTAAGCCACCACCAGTAGTTACGACTCTGTGCTTTCACTGCAGGGGGTCCGAGCTCGATCCCTGGTTGGGGAACTAAGATCCTGAATGCCACTCGGCACCAACAAAAATAAAAAAATTTAACAACAACAACAATGAATAAAAAAGGAAAAGCAAGCTGCAGGTCAAAATGATAGAATGATACACCACTGGGGTTAAAAAACCTATAAAATATGCATGAAATATGACCTGTATGTATGTGTGTACACAGTTATACATGTACGTATGCACATGCAGATATGTATGCATACACACATGTACAAATGTGTACACTCTGCATATACACATATGTACACACATATGCACACACACATATATACATACTTATATACACTTGCATATACAATTATCAAGAAGCATTCACCCCAAACTGACAGAAGAGCAACAACTTATGTCTGGAAAGGGGACCAGGCAAGAAGTTGGTGGAAAAAATTACATTTTAACTTTATTATTAATGTTTCAAGAAGAACGTATCCATATATTACTTGGGTAAGTAAAACATAACTAAAAATAAACGTTGACTTTGTGGACCACTTGAAGATTTGAGCATCTGTCCTCTTTCCCCTGCTGCCCTCTGGACACACCAGGCTCGTCTCCCACCCCATCCCTGCTCCTCCTCTCCTCCCAGCAACATGTTCTTCCTAACATCACTCAAGAGGCCGAAGCAAAGCGGGGGAAGGGGGGTGGGTGCTCCCTTCTTCAGTCTCCATGGAGCATCTCAGTCACACCCACGAGCTGACTATACTCATTTCCAGGAATTAGAACGTCACATGGCTTTGGGGCCAGCTGGAACTGCTTAGGAGTTCCAGCTCGGCAACCTGTCACGAGATTCTGGGTGAGTGACCGAGTCACTTGGAGTCTTCATGTCTTCAGCTGTGAAGCAGGAATAACAACTGCTGTATTGAGTAATCAAGGAGTTTTGGTTGGCTAAATGCTCATCTCCTGACTAAAGGGGACACACTCCAGAGACTCTGGAAATGGTTTTTCCCCTATTTGTTAGACCTTAGCTAGTCACTGGGATATCACAGAGATTGGCCCACTAATACAGCTAGCCAACGTCACATTTTAGCCACAGCAAAGTCAGTGGGTTTATGTCACTTTTTCCTGGAGAGGGTCCACTTATGCCCTGCTCCTTGATCTCTGTCTTCAATGGCGCCAATGCCCTATTCTGGCTAAAGAAGACAAAATGGAAGGAAATTCATATTTTTGAGCACTTGCTGTGTGTCAAACACAGGCTTGGGCACTCTCTATGTATTGCCTCATTTAATCCCTGAAGCACCTTTTTGATCAACGACCTGGATGGCTGTGAAATGCGGAGTTCAGGTTAAGTTCCTCAGCATCTCATCACACTCTGTCCCGGCCAGTATCCAGACAAATGTTTTATGGTGTTTCTCTTTACTGCATTTCACAGATAATGTGTTTTATTTTTATTTTTTTTTTAAATTGGAGGTTTGTGGCAACCCTACATCAAGCAAGTCTATCAGCGTCACTTTTCTTACAGCATTTGCTCACTTTCTGTCTCTGTCACATTTTGGTAATTCTCCCAATATTTCAAACTTTTAAATCCTTATTATATTTGTTACAGTGATCTGTGATCTTTTTAAAAAAAAATTATTTATTTATTTGGCTGCACCGGGTCTTAATTGTAGCATACAGGATCTTTTTAAATTGTGGCGTGTGCGTTCTAGTTCCCTAACCAGGGGCTGAAGCCAGGCCAGCTGCACTGGAGCACAGAATCTTAGCCACTGGACCACCCTGTGATTGGTGATCTACTGCAAAAAGTTTATGACTCGCTGGAGGCTCAGATGATGGTCAGCATTTTTTAGCAAGGGAGTATTTTTTAAATTAAGGTACGTACATTGTTTCTTTGACACAATGTTATTACACGTTTAACAGATCACAGTATTATATGCTGTGCTGCTGCGCCGAGTCACTCAGTCATGCTCAACTCTGTGTGACCTCATGGGCTGTCGCACACCAGGCTCCTCTGTCCATGGGGATCCTCCAGGCAAGAATCCTGGAGTGGGTTGCCATGCCCTCCTCCAGGGGATCTTTCCAACCCAGGGATCGAACCCAGGTCTCCCTCATTGCAGGAGGATTCTTTACCATCTTAGCCACCAAGGAAGCCCAAGAATACTGGAGTGGGTAGTCTATTCCTTCTCCAAGGGAACTTCCCAGCCCAGGAATCCAATCAGGGTCACCTGCATTGCAGGTGGATTCATTACCAGTTGAGCTACCAGGGAAGCCCACGGTATTATGGGCTTATATTTGCACTGAGAAACCAAAAAAAATTCACGTGATTTGCTTTACGGCAGTGGTCTGTAACTGAATCTGCAACATCTCTGAGGTCTGATGGTATGTAAACCGTGGTTCCTGTGACAGCAAGAAGGCTGAGGCAGGGTGTCCATCCCGCCAGAGCCACAGCTGACAGAACCTTCCTGAGGACTCCCACGGTGGCCAAAGGCAAATCAACAGAGCAAAGTTCCATTGTAATGGGGGGCTCTTGTCTCCAGGTGCTTTGAAACCAGAAGGAATGTTTATCAAATGTGAACCTCAGAACAAGCTGATAACATGTGACCAAAAGGATGTTGGTGAGCTGTGACCAAGTGGGGTACTCAAGCATTGTGATCAAACAAGGTCAGATTTCTAGAGAGTCATCAGCTGGATCTGTGGAAGCTGACCAGCCTGGATTGGCTACTGCAGTTTCTGCACTCCCCAGTGTCCCCTGGCCCAACGGCTTGGTGACAGTGTAGGGCGGGAGGGAGGGCATCCGGGCCCCCTACCTGACTCATTCTTCTCGATGATGTCCACCACTTGCCCCACGCTGAGGCTGATCTCCGAGCTCTCCTGCTTCTGGTAGTCTGCCACCACCACATACTGCTCCAAGACCATGGGGTCCACTGAGGTCAGGTCACCCCCTGGGGATACAAATTGTCATCACACAATCCACATGTGAAGGAACAGGAGGCGGTAGGTGGGTCATGAGGATATTCCAGTTAGAGAAAGAACCTGTGGCAGGACTGGTCTCAATGGTCACCGCATCCATTTATTCTTTCATTCATTTGCTCACTCATCCACTGCAATTTACCACATGCCTGTCCCTGTCTAAGCACTGAGGGTTCAGAGTTGATTATGATATGGCACTTGCCCCAAAGAGGATGACAGCCTAGTGGGAAAGTCCATTCATTCATATCTATTTATCTATCTATCGATCTGCCATTATTCACCCATCATCATCCACTCAACTAAGCATCCACTCATCATCCATCCAAGCAAACATCCATCTGTTGCCACCCATCCATCCAAAAGGAAATCAACCCTGAATATTCATTAAAGGGGCTGATACTGAAGCTGATACTGTCCACTTGATGTGAAGGGCTGACTCATTGGAAAAGACTCTAATGCTAGGAAAGACTGAAGGCAAAAGGAGAAAGAGGTAGCAGAGGATGAGATGGTTACACAGCATCACCACCTCAATGGACATGAATTTGAGCAAACTCCAGGAGATAGCGAAGGACAGGGAAGCCTGGCATGCTGCAGTTCATGGGGTCACAAGGAGTTGGACACGACTTAGTGACTGAACAACAAGTTTTTGATCGATGCATTGCTGGAAACGAACAAGATGGCAGACAAAGAATGAGCGGAAAAAGGAGACTACATTAAATGGAGCGGTCAGCAGACCCCTCTAGGGAGGTGACATAAAGCAAAGACCTCCGAGACAAGAAGGCATAAAGAAATGGGGACAGAGCAATGCAGGCTAACTGTTGGACAGGACAGGCAGGCCGGGAGCCTTCGAGGAACTGGAATGGGGTGGCTAACGTCCAGGAGTGAGGAGAGGGCAGTCCTGTCTGAGATCACCCTGGCAGACATAGGCCAGAGCAGGGAGGGCCTGCTGGACCAAGGCAAGGAGTCTGGATTTTTTTAAACCCTCAAGGAGAAAGCCACTGAAGGGCTTTAAGAAGGGAATGACAAGATTTACATCTTTCCAAAGACAATTCTGGCTGCCACATGAAGACTGGATTAGAGCCTAGCAAGAAAAAAAGCAGGAGACCAGATGGAGATTGTAGATTTGCAGACAAGACAGGATGGTAGCTTTGAACGAGGGCAGGGGCAGTGGGGGAGAGGAGACCCAGAGGAGGCTCTTTCCACGGGATGCAGTGCTGTGCAGCCCTGGTTAGGTACTAAGACATATCCGAGAAATCAATGAAAGCTATCACAGGATATGGATAATGTAAAAGGACATCAGACACTCCAAACAGAGGGGGCAGCGCTTTCAGAGCAGCAAGCTGAATGTGGTGGGAGGGCAGCCTGGCTCTTGTTGCCACCAGGCCTGGTTTTCTCAAAGTCCTGATTTGAAGTATTCCCTTAGATTGTTTCCATAAACTGCCAAAAAGCCGTTTATATTCTGTGTCCCAATACACCCATATGGAGCTGAGTTTGTACATCTCTTCCCAATTCTGCTGGGTGGTGCCTTACTGAAACGGGCCATAGTGGGAGTATTTACACCATGGAAATTGGCAAATGCTACAAAGCGGGGCTTTCCATCAGAGGGCTGGTTGTGAAGTATTTATCAGCAGGCCACTGCACCCCAGACTCTGGCATCCAGAAGCAACACAAGAGCCCTTTGTTAGAACCATGCTTTCTGCGTTTCTAAGGCAGAAAATCAGAGCAGGGCATGGTAGCCGGGTGAAGGGTCACTGCATTTTGGCTCTGTGACCAAGCTCTGGCCACTCACCCTTCCAGGCTGAGGGTACAAAGCAAAATGGCAGGGCCCCACGGTAAGCTTGCTGCACGTACCCTGGGTGGAGAAAGCGCAAGAACAGACAAAGAGAGGGGGAAAAAAGAGAAGGAAGATGTGGAATTAGAGTTCAGAAGACCGGGAGGGAAGTGGCCCCATGTGAATGCCTACCACAGGCTACACTGTTCATAAACCACCTTGACACAACCGCCCTGGAAGGGGGTATTACCACTCTCCTTTTATGGACAAGAAAACAGAGGCTCAGATATCAGGTAACTTGCCTCAGATCCCACAGCTAGCTGGTGACAAGGCCAGATCTGAACCAGGTCCATGTGGTGGCAGCAGGTGAGGAAAGAAAAGATGGTAGGAAGGAAGGGTGTCTGAGGTCTTGCTCTCCTCCCCTGTGGTCCCCCCGACCACCCCCAGGTCTTATTTCTTTGCAGCTTCAGGGCGGTCCTCACAACTGCCAGCCCTTTTCTCCCCTGTTACCTCTCACCTAGGTCAGTCTGCAGAGCTGACTTCCTCCCAGCCTCAAGCAAGACAGATGGCCCAAACCAGCCTGGTCACTTGAGTGGTAACACCTTTCAGTGGCCCCAGAGCAGGCTAGTGCCTGCGCCCTCCCTGCTGCCCTTCTGGACAGTGACCTTAACCCCCGGCACTGTGCTCCTAAGAGGTACTCTCCTGTGAATGAGTAAAGCAGACGCTGGCTTGCTAGAGCCTCTTGGCTCAGGTCATTGTGAGCGGGAGACACATTCCCTAGTGAATGCAACAGATAGAAACCATGGGTCTGCAGTTTTTACCCCAGAATACAGCCTGCCCTAGGGTTTGGAGCCCCAGGAACGCAGCTTCTTCTGTTTTAACCCCTTTGGGGCTGGGTTCATGTAACTACGCTTCCCTGGGTCTCAACTGGAGACAAAGAACTAGAGAGACAGAAGAGAAGTGCCCACATCATCAGGCTGCAAGCGGAGACTGCTGCTCGGGTTAGTGCTCAGAGACAGCCCAGGTCTTCTGGGCAGGCCAGAAGGGGCAGGAGGTGTCTGTGCACATGTGTGTGTGTGTGTAGGGGGGTGGTTCTCTGCTGCCCCTAGAGGTGGCCGTCAGGACTCACCCTCCCAGAGCCACAGGCCTGATGTGGGAGGACATTCTTGCTAGCATTCTATCACCTCGCTTCACCCACATCCTCATGAAGCCACATCCTCTGCACCAGGGTCTGAGAACGGCTTCTTGGGGCCAGGGGTGCAGAGGCGGGCACCCTGTGATTGCTCTCCATCCCGCCCCTCCAGTGTGTCCCCCACACTGCAGCCAGAGCACTCACTCAGAACTGTACTCTGATCACGCCACCCTCCGCCCAGCACCTGCTGTGGCTCCCTTGTACCTCAGGTTCTCCATGACCTGCACTCTTCTCTTCTCTCTGCTTATACTTTTTGGCCACCTCATTCCTGGCTCACTTGTAAAACTGGAAAGCATGTAGGCGCCTTTGCATAGCTGTTATCTCTGCCTGGGATGTCTCCTCTTCTCCTCTGCATTCAAATAGGAAGCACCTATTCTTAGCCTCCTAACTGGCCTCCTGTTGCCAGCCTTGACCCCTACAGTCTGTTCTGGACACAGCAGCTAAAAGAATCACACTTAAAAAAAAAAGCAGATCACAGTTTGAAATTCAAGGCCTGGCAATGGCCTTCACTTCACTTAGGAGGAGTCCCACTGGCCTACAAGCCCTCCCTGGACTGTGCTGATCGTTACTTCTCCACTCTCTCCAACGCGGCACAGATGGCTACTTCTCCCCCATTCTTTCTTCTGCAGTAAATAGACTTGCCTGAGTTTTAGCTTGGCACAGGGCTACTTGGAATGAGACTCCTTCACGCTGGGAGTGGTCACGTGACTAACTGTTAGCCAGCAGGATATAAGTAGAAGGGTTCTATGTAACTGCTTGGTAAGAATCATTACAGGAGGGGATTACTCTATTTCACTCTTTAATTGTTACTGCTTGTGAAAATGTGCAAGTGATGGCTGGTGCTGCAGCAGCCACCTTGGGCTGTGAGATGACCTCAGAAAATGCTGGCCACGTGTGGCAGAGCAGCAAGACAGGAGTCTGGGTCACTCTTATCGTCAAACACAGTATTACTTCTGGACTATCTATGGAATGTGAACTAAGAAACAAAATTAAAAATGTAAAGGCACATTTATTTTTAGTTACTATGCTCAAGCTTCCTTGCCACTGTTTGATAACACAAAGCAATGTCCACCTCAGGGCACTGTGCATTTGCTGTTCCCTTGCCAGGGATAAGTTTCCTCTAGATATCTGCAGGGCCTCCTCCCTCCCTTCCTTCAGGTTCCTGCTCAAGTGGCATCTTATCAGAGATGTCCCCTGACCACCCTGCACGACTTCACTGCTTTTTATTTTGTGCCATCATGCTTTTTAAAAACTATCATGAATTCTACGTATTTCCTTGTCTCCTTGCCTGTTTTCCTACTCTAGAACATAAGCTCCCACGAGGGCAGGGACTCCGGTTCTTGTTTACTGCTGTACCCACACTCCCTAAAGGCTCACAGGCCCATGGTCCATTTTTGTGCAAGGGGAGCAAAGAATGTACTTTTATGTTTTTAAAACCTTGTAAAGAATAAGAGGGAGAGTAAGTAGAAGAGGAAACAAAAAAATTACTATTAGTGACAGAGTCTGTATGCAGCTTGCAATGCCTAAACTATTTACTATCTGGCCATTTAGAGAAAAAACGTTTGCCAACCCTTGACCCCAGAACGTGAAATGGCATCTGCAAAGGCTTAATAAATACTTGAACAAAAGAATGAATATTTTAAAACAGTTTTAAATGACTTCTGACCTCAGGGAGACACTCAAATGCCTTCTTACACAGCATTTACACTGTTTTATTTTGTTTACACATCTGTCTTTTCTACCAAACTGTGAGGTTATTTCCCACATGATGCTGGCCTTTGCATTCCCTGGGGACCTAGAACACTGTCAGGCACACAGTAGGTGCTTAACAGACAATGAACAAATAACCATGTTGGTCTTCTTCATTCAGCACAGAGGCTCAATGAACATCTGTGCTGTGACTGAACAAAGGATGAACTGGAGACATCTAGAAACCCGTCCTGCTCCACACAGCGAGGGCCTCTTCCTGGGAACACACTGGGCTGAGTCATCGGCAGGCACCTGTCCACCTTACACTCGCCAAAGACTACTCCTTCTTGTCTATAAGTAGGGACGGAGGCTCTGGTTAAGTCAGGGTCCGGGTAAGTCAGGTTATGTGTCCAGAAAGTTTAGCAGTTGCCACCTGCTTTTAACAACTGATGGTGGTCCAGTGGTACCACATACATTTGTCAGGACTCTGCTCAATGGACTGATCTACTCATTTCTGCGCCAACTCTCCTCACCAAGCTGCCAACCAGTCTAGGATAACCATAAGCAGTGACAGGACCGGGGAGTGATGGGACTCACGTGAACAAGACATGAAGTCAGGAAACGAGGAGGGCAGGGGGCAGGGTGGGGGACTCTGAGCTGGCATGAGCAGGCCAGGTGCTGGCTCAGGGCTCAGGGATGGCGCTCCTTCCAAGACTTGCTCAGGGGCCAGGTCTGAGCCTTACTTACATCTCCTTCCTATTCTTCTCTAACAGTAGCTTTAGACTGTAGTTTCCTGCCACTAAGTGGCTCAGAATTGGAGCTGCTGTTTTAGCATCAGTTCTTTCAGGGCAGGTTACCTTCCTTTTACCCAGAGGGCTCAACTTATCAAAAAATCATTCATTTGATCTACCAGGAGTCTCAAACTAGGCCACAGGCCACTAAGGGTTAGGTGGAGACACCCAGTAGAGGACTGTGATATTGCAACCAGGCTTTGTAATGCAGTAATCACAGCACTTAGACACTGATGCAGGTAGAACTAAGTTCTAGGAGTTACAAGTGTGAAACCAAATATTTCTAGAAATGTCAGTACTGTGGTCCAGCAGGGAACAAGAGAGAAGGGAAAGGTCAGGAGAAAGGACAGTAGAAGGGCAGTTTTATCATTAAGGAAGTATTATACTATAAAATATCTTCGAAAGGTAAAAGCTTTCACCTACCACAAAAGCTTTCTGTTTGGCTATTTCTTTTTCCTTCATGATGGTAGCTTTAGAATTTTTTAACTGATGAGTAATGGTAAAGTAGGACTTTATTTCTAGAAATTCACTATACTGTCTGTCTTGCTGAAAGAGCCCCCAAACAAGAGACTACTTTGATAAGTAAAGGGTAGAAAAATCAGAAAGAGATGGTCCTTAAATAATCACATGCTCTGTTAAATTTTGGTAGGAGGATTTGTTTTCCTGCAGGATGAGCAGAATTTGAGACCACATTAGCCAAAGTCTGCAGGAACCAGCCAGCCAGCCACAACAGGCACATTCTGGAGAGATAAACCTTCTTCAACTCACAATTCTGGCATAGAAACTGCAGGGCTTGGGCTGTCAACATTAAATCCTTTTTGAATTTAATCAGGGAGGCTTGTTCTAACTTAAAGAAAGTGTTCAAAGGTCAGATAAAAAAATAAGGCTAATCCCAGCAAGGGTTCTTAGTCTGAATGAAGAAAGATGCTATTTTCCACCCAGTTGAACTATAAATAAATCTGTCCCCCATCATTGCAGGTGAATGATGCAACAGTGGTCACCACAAATTATAGAGCTCCTTCTTTCTTTTCCAGACCAGTCCCCTCATTAAGCCTCTTCTGACTGAATACCTTTGTTTTCACCAACCAGAGCTGTTTCCTGCCTCCCTCCCACCCATCCCCTCCCAGAAAGCCTCCGCACACTCAAAGCCAGGAGCTCTACTACCAGCCTAAGACTGTGTGCTTCTCTTCTCCTCTCTGCTCTTTTCTGAGAAGCCTATCATTATCCTCAGGGCTCAAGGGCTATCTGTAGCTTTAGCAGGATGTCACGGCTCCGGCCAGTACCTATTAAGCTAGAAAGCAGAGCTATAAACAGACTGGGAAAAGGCTGGACTTCATGCATGACCCCATACCTTGAGGCAAAGAGATGGAGTTCTTTTCTACTCTTCCCTGCAAGAATAGCCTTGGGGCCTGTAAAGCTGACCACACGCCTGGTACCAGGGGGAAGTAAAGGGATAAAAGATGTTGAATTTGGCATTATTAGAGATGCTGGATGAGAGCACCCTTGTGCTTTGAATGAATAATAGTAGCATAAAAAGAGCACATATATCCTTAGAGCAAGGCACACACTGTTCTAAGCGCTTTACATATTATTATATTAATAAATCCTGTAATAATCCTACAAGGTAGAATGCTATCCTTATCCTCATTTTACAGATGAGGAAACTGAGGCCCATGATAAAGAAGGCATCCTTTTTCACTTCGGGGATCTCTGCTTGGCCTCCTCTCCCCTCTTCCTCATCAACCCCCTCAAACTTCCTGGAGTTCCGGATAAATAAAAGAATTTAGAACTCTGGAAAGCTCTGAAGGCCATGTTGGCTCCAGATGTGGCATGGGCTTGGCCCTTTGCAGACGTGCAGGATGTTCTTGGGCTGCAGGAGGACAAAGCTGGGCGATTGTAAATCTAGGCTTATCAACCCCAGGTCTGTGAGAACTCAATCTTTCCTCTGCACATACTCAAAATCTCACCTTCTCTTTTTCCACAATTGCTCTTGATGAAAGAGTCATGCTGTCCAGGGAATGAAAGTGCACTAGGAAGGCAGAGAACTGACTATGTGGAAGTAAGTATGGGAGCTGCCTGCAAGAGCGGTCACCACTGCCCAGATCAGTGGCTGATGGAAGGAAGCCCACAGACAGGCCTGGCACTGAGGCTGGTGAATGGATCAGGCCCAAATCTACTGCATACTCGCATTGCTGAGCTTGCGCGCTGTCCCCTCAGCCCCACCTGCTCCTCAGCATCCATCCATCCATTCATCCACCCATCCAACCATCCATCCCATCGCTCTATACCCCATGTAGTGTCCAGGGCCTGGGACATCGCTCAGTAGGGGTACACTAAACATCTAATCAATAGGAGAAACGGAAAATATTCTTACCAGATTTCTTTTTCCCAACATGTTCCCTGTATAGGAAAGAATAGGGGTGGGGAAGAGTAATGAGTCAGTATCTCTTGCGTACTGCTACAGGTTATTTCACTAGGAAAAGGAGATATGTCCCTCCCACAACATCTCCAGTGAATGAACCTAATTCCAAGTCAGCCCCAGGGACCCAGACCTCCTTAGAAGAAGGAATTCCTTTTGATTTTCTCCCTTTGCTCTGGTGCCCTGGGGACAGCATGTCCACTCTGTTTGTGGCGGAGGGGGCTCCAGGGAGTTGATGGGCAGGGGTGGGTATGCAATCTGAAAACAGGAGGGAGGCCCCCACACCGCATGGGGCCTGAGGCCACCTCATCAGGCACGGGAGGCCTCACCTGCCCCGGGCAGTGCCCTGAGCTGCACAGTCGGAGCGGGAAACGCTCGGTGGTGAGTGGGACGCACCGCACATCTCCCTCACGGTGTCACACAGGACACTGTTACGGGCGGGAATCCATACAGAATGAGTAATCACTTCTTACACTTGTTAACCACGTCAGCTTATACACAACTGCATTACGAACACAATGTTACAAATGAGGGTTTACAACATACTTTTAAGTAAACTATCCCATTAGTAAAGAGCTTTCCAGTGCTACAGAAAGTAAGATGAGATGGTCGGGCTGAGACAGATATAGTGGCAACAGCAATATTAGCAAATACTTACTACTAAATTCCTGATAAATGCTGTTACCTTGTGCCAGGATCCTGCTAGGTATTTTGAGTTCAGTCACTTAATACTCATAATAACCTCAGAAATAAGTACTCTCTAAATGCCCATTTAACAGATAAGGAAAATGAGACACAGAGAGGGTAAGTAACTTGCACAAGGTCACACAGCTTCTAAGTAGCACAGCCAGGATCTGAATCCAAGTCTATCTAAATTTTTAAGGACTGAGATACAATTCACTTGTCATAAATTTCATTCTTTTAAGGTACAGAACTCACTGTTTTTTTTAGTATATTCACAAAGTCATGCAACCACTGCCAACATCAAATCCAGGAAATTTTCATCCAAAAAGAAACCCCTTAGCAGCTCCTCTCCATTTCCAGTCCTTCCAGCCCTTTGACAACTATTAACATGCTTGCTGTTTCTAAGGATTTGTCTATTCTGGACTTTCACTATGAATGGAATCATACAATAGGTGGCCTGTGACTGGTTTCTTTCATGTAACATAATGCCTTCAAGGGTCATCCATGCTGTAGCTCACACCAGCGTTTCACTCCATTCTATGGCTGAATAATATCCCATTGTGTGGATAAATCACACTCTCTCTGTTCCCAGACATTTGCATGGTTTCCACTTTTTGGCTATTATAAACGATGTTTTATGAACTTTGCACACAAATTTTCACGTACATATTTTTATTTCTCTTGGTTATATACATAGGGATGGAATCGCTGATGAAACAGTAACTCTAGGTTTAATTTTTGAGGAACTGTCAGGCTGTCTCCCTCAGCGGCTACACCATTTACATTCTCACCAGCAACGTAAGGAGGTTTCAATTCCTCCATGTGCTCAACACCACTTGTTACTGTCTTGTCTTTCTGAGTCCAGCCACGCTAGTGGGTATGAAGTGGTATCTCCCTATGGTCGGGACTTGCATTTTCTGATGGCTAAGGATGTTGATGCTTTTGAACTGTGGTGTTGGAGAAGACTTTTGAGAGTCCCTTGGACTACAAGGAGATCCAACCAGGCCATCCTAAAGGAGATCAGTCCTGGGTGTTCCTTGGAAGGACTGATGCTGAAGCTGAAACTCCAGTACTTTGGCCACCTGATGCGAAGTTGACTCATTGGAAAAGACCCTGATGCTGGGAGGGATTGGGGGCAGGAGGAACAGGGGACGACAGAGGATGAGACGGCTGATGGCATCACTGACTCGATGGACATGAGTTTGAGTAAACTCCTTGGTGATGGATAGGGAGGCCTGGCGTGCTGTGATTCACGGGGTCACAAAGAGTCAGACACGACTGAGCGACTGAACTGTACTGAACTGACTGAAGGATGCTGAGCATCTTTTCATATGCCCACTGGCCATTTCTGTATCTTTTCTGAAGAAATGGGTTTTTCGTAATGTTTTGGTGTAATCTGAAAAGTTGGGGAGCAGGGAGCTAAGCTCTGGAGCCAGGGACTGCCCTCCCTCAAGTCTGGAAGCAGCAGCAGGGCTGGGCAGGTCAGGAGTGACATCCTCTGGCCAGGCATTGTCCAGCGAGGCCCAGCATCACACCCCGTGTGGGGGAAGGTGAGGGTGACAGGGAATCTCCCCGCTCCCAGTCCCAGCCGTTCACTGCGGACAGGGTCAGAGTGCTGTCCCTGGACTGACCCCCAGGACCCTCCCATCACTGCGCTCCACAGGTATGGAGACACGGAAGCCCGCAGAGGTGTGCTTCTCCCAGGACTGGAACGCGGCAGGCCTGGCTGGGGCTCACTGTCTGACCAAACCCCGACCGTCCTGCGGGTGGAGCTGTCCTTAAATGGCCGGGTTCAGGACACACCAGCAAAGGCCTCTTAAGTCTGCTTCTAAGCAGAGTGCCCTCTGCCCGCATGGCCCTCCAGGCTGTGACCTGGGCGTGGTCCGGGACACCTGAAATGCTGGTTCCCGCCCTGCTGTGTTCCCATCGCTACCGCCGCACTGGCCCAGCTGGAGCGGGGAGTGAGGGGCAGCAGGGGGCTCCTGGGGTCAAGCAGCAGCTTGTGTGGGCTCAAATAAGTACGCTGTTTCTTCTGTGAGACTTGCTTAGGGTGATTCCAAGTTTTCCCAGGTATGGCAGCAAAAAAACTGCCTCTAAAAGCACCATTTGGAACCCATGATGTCTTTGCTTAGAAACTGCTGGGCAAATCTCCCAATTTCCACTGCAAGCCTTACTCAGGGCTGAGCGTCAGAGACTTGATCAGGGACTAAGGCCACTGAACGGCTGCCCTCACAGTTCATTCCTCCCTAAACAGCAGCAGTTAGGTGACGCTGTCTGCTGGGGCCCCAGAGACACCCCATGGGCTCTCAGCAACTAACTTCCTTCCTTCCGTCCTTCCTCCCGTCCTTCCTTGTCAAAGCCTGGCTTAAGGACAGGAAGGCATCACTAGGTAAGTATCTGTCATGTGCCTGACACCATCATCACCCTTTATGAGCAGGATACTGCTTAACCAAGATGTGAGCAAGGTTAGCTATGCCCACTTTACTGATGAAAGAGAAACTCAGAGAAGTCAAGTCACCTGTCCAAGGTCACACAGCAGGGAATGGACAGAGAGACAGGAAACTTCCCTTTCCTTCCAGGAAACCTCTTGGAACCAGGTAGATACACTCTGGAGGGTGCTGGTTAGCTTATCTTAGCTGTCACTTTGTGCTTTTGGGGGGTACAGTCTAGGCTGCGTTTTGTATTTTTAGTCTATGTTCTTATCTGTGTGCGTGTTTGTGTGTGACATGCACACATGTATTCACATGCTCACACAGCCTTTCCCACCAGTATAGAAATCTCCTGAGGGCAGGTGCTATTTTTCTCTTGTATTATTCCTGAGGGAAGGAAGGGAAATGATCATTGAACACTACAGGTCATGGTCTTTTTTGTTTATTTTCTGTTTTTAAATAACTGGAGCAGTGAGATTTCTTCTAGCAGTCAAAAAAAGTTATAACTGTAGAAAAATTTAGATTCTCAGCACATACCGTAAGTTGGAATGAATTCTAATCGATTTAACGAGTAAATACTAAAAGAAACCCCAAACCATAAATCAACTAGAAAAAAATTAATGGAACTATCTTGTGTCTGAATGATAAGTGCCCTTCTTAGACTGAAAGCAAGTGAAAGAAGTCACAACTGAGAAATCTGGGCACCAGATTTGATTTCCCAAAAATATAAAACTTATACACGTCATAAAATCCAGAAACAAAATATAAATGTATGATAAAAGGGAAAAATATTTACAACAAATACAGCAAAGCTAATTCCTTACTATATAAACAATAACAAAATATTCCTTACTATATACAATAGTAAAAGCAACAGAAAAACTGAGCAAAGAGATTTTCCCCTTCCAACTACGAGTCAAGAGCTTCTTACTCTTGAACTTTAATGCCAACCAGCTTCTCTCTTTCCTAGCTCAAAAAATGCCCACCAGCCCGTAAGGCTCCCAAAGGCAAGAACTGGGATTGTTTTCCGGGCTTTCAGCGTGGGTGGCACTTGCGGGAAACATTTAGGAAATTAACACACTTGAATGGGTTGACCCTGTCTCTGCTGGGTTTTGCCCAGAGATGTGGGGGATGGGAGAGCCATCTGGAAGGCCTGCGAGGAAAGACTCTGGTCTTCCCATAGGAGAACAAGCATCTTCACACAGTACCCATTCCTCCCAGGGACGTACAACAACCAAACAGACCAGCTAGCTTCTTTCTTAGCATCTCATAAAAGACTGCAGAACCCAAGCATCTTGGCCCTGGCAGCCAGGGAGATGTGAAAACTGTGTACCTACTATGTGCCAGGCACTGTCCTAAGCCCTTCACACATACAGCCAAACCTCACAATGACTGCTGGTCCCACATCCATGGATTCAACCAACCTTGGATTGAAAATGTTTGGAAAAAAATTCCAGAAAGTTCCAAAAAGCAAAACATAATTTGCTGTGTGCCTGGCAACTATTAATAGAGCATTTATATTGCATCAGGTATTATAAGTAATCTGGAGATGATTTAACGTATATGAGAGGATGTGCATAGGTTATATGCAAACACTGCACCATCTTATATAAGGGACTTGAGCATCCGTGGATTTTGCTATCTGTGGGGGGCCCTGGAACCAATTCCTTTGTCAATAAAGACAGTACTATTATTCCCACGTAAGAAGTGAGGAAATGGATTAACCTGAAAAGTATAAGAACCAAACTCTAACTCCAGGAAACTGGAGAAAATCTATCTTTGGAATTTTCTAACATAATACCCAGGGGGCACCATCATGATTTCAGCCCCCAAACTCCAGAAAACCAGCTGCTGATCATGTCCTAATCTTCCCATTGGTATTTCTGTTCAGGCTCCCAGTAACCCCACAATGCAGGTGGGGCAGGTGATGCAGTCTCGTTTCACAGATGAAGTAAGTGAGGCGGGAGGGGAGGGGATTGCTCTGCCCGGGGGGAACAGCTGGCTGCCTGGCCAGCAGACTGGAAGCTCCCTGTGGGCACAGACTGCATCTGCCGTGTCCTGTGTGCCCCGTGCCCAGCCCTTGGGCCTGGCAGTGGGCAGGCCCTCGATACCTATTTCCTGAGTGGATGAACAATGCTGGCACCCCTAACTGGGGCCAGCACTGGGCTCAGACCTCCCAGCCCTGTGTTCCTTCTGCCAGCCCAAGCCAGCCAATAAGTGGGGAAGGTCATGCCGTGGCACCAGTGAGCATGACCAAGCCCCCACCCAGCCTCCCCGACACCCCAGGCCCTTGAGAGGGCTGGCTCCCACCCCACGGGCCCCAGCGTCCTTCCTTCCTGCACACAAGTGGCCGGACCCTTCTCCAGCACAGCAGGCTGCCCCAGGCAGGCCTGGCTCTCTCTTATGTCTGCAGATGAGCTGTGGTGAGGCCTGCTAGGAGTTGGGGACGCACACACCACCCTCACCAGGCAGGAGGCCAAGGGCATGAGAGCATTAACGCTCACAAGGGGCGCCTGGGTGGCTGTTCTTAACTTCAGGTCCCTGAATGGGACCCGACAGAACTGAGGACCTCCAGAAACTGGGGCGTTTTTTTTTTTGAGAGAGAAGGAAGAAAGCTTTTATTGGGTTCTCTAAATGCTCTGTGATCCTCCTCAAAGTTAAGATCTCTGGGATGCTGAGACGAGGTAGAAGAAAATCTGGATGTCACCGAATCCAGTGGACCAGGGAAGCCACACCCAGGTCAGCTCTGCCCCTCAGAGGCTGGCGTTTTGCCTTTTCTCCCGTGGGTACTGAGTCAGGTTTGTGGAGTGGTGGCCAAGAGCTTCTCTCTGCATCTTGTCATTGGATTCTTGAGCAAAGCTGCAAGGGAGGTGCTATCAGATCCACCCCATGAGACAGGAGATGGGCGCAGGCGTGAGGAGCCACTCGGCTTAACAGTGGCCTAGCAATCCTCCCAGTGGGGGCCTATCGAGGGACATCCTGAACAACTCTGGGATATAACCAGCTATGGCTGGGTACCCAGAGAGGAGAAAAGACCACGGGCCACCACTTTTTGAGCTCTTGGCAGGTTCCTGGAATTCCTACTTGTGGTAGCCACTCCATCGTCACTGTAACCATAAGCTGCGTTGCTATTCCCATTTCACAGGGACGGAAATCAAGGCCCAGGCTACACAGCCCATGTGTGGTAGAGGCGAGATTTGAACCTGGACGTACCTGATTGCAAACCCAGACTCTTTCTCTTAAGTCTGGTTGTCCCTTTTGTGGAAGGTATACACAGAGCTTACGTTCAGACTCAGGTAGACCTGAGGAAGAGTCACTTCACCTCTCCCAAACTGTGTGTCCTTGGGCAAGTCTCCTTCATTACTGTGACCCTCAACTTCCTCATCTGTAAAATGGAATGACAACTCCTACCTGGCAGTTCTGTGAGACAATGAAGTAGGAACCGAACACGCTACGCTCCATTTCCTCTGATTCACCTCCCCTAGAGATGAGACTGGAGGCCAGGGTCTATAAGCCTGAACTGACAGTTTAACTCTGCCTGCCTGGGAGCACTGCAGATGAAGATCCCTTGGGAATATTTCACCATGTCTTGTTTTGTCCATAAAAGCTGGGGAATGTTGACCAGGCACAAATGCTGAAGGCACCAGAAACAGAAATGGGCCAAGATGGGCTGCAGGCCCAGAGCAGATTTATACTTATCCTGCACCTTTCCAAAAAATCCACGGGTTGGCAAGGCATTCCCTTGTGATGTTCTGATTCAAAAGATTTACTGGGGTCCCTGATGAAATGTCACCCCCCACACTTCTGTAGGCTGTCTCTGAGAAGCTATCTTCACTTATGCTGTGCTTGTCACAGGAAATGGTATTTATTACAGAAAGTTAAGTTTATCACCTGTGGATAGTTAAGCCATTAGTCCTGAGTGAGCAGCTCACTTTGGGTGACCTCCAAACTTGATTCTGCATGTCGCTCTGTGAGTGTGTATAAATGGCTTGATTCTACTTGTTAGAACTCCCTGCTGCTTTCACCTTACAGGGCTATTGAAAAACTAAGCTTTGTGTCTTCACCAGATTCACTTCCAAAAGGCAATGCGAGTCTTGCAAGCCCCACCTAATATTGAACCCATGAAAGCCTGGGTCACCACTGCTGCTCTGGGCAGTGAGTTATGCTCAGAGCTAAGAGGAACATTCGTACTCCTCCCAGAACTATGCCTGGCTGGCACTTCTCAGCTCTTCCTGCCAGGGTGGCAGTGGACCCCCAAGCCTGCCACCTCTTGCTCCTATGACCCAGGACAGCCCGGCACCTGTGGTCTGTGACCTCCACTCCCCCTACTCTGACTTCTCCATTAGACAGATCCCTTCTTTCTGCAAACACACAGGTATTTTCCCCCAAAAGGGCTTTTTGAAAAAAGCACCACGCGTAAGTCAGCATTTCCTGCGGGTACCATCCACTGCTGGCGTGAGACGGCCGGTGGGCAGGTGGTGTTGGATTCCGTGCGATGTGCGCTGGACAGTGGGGGAGGCGCCGCCTGGCCCCTGGGAGCACAGGCCGTCTGCTGCAGGAGAACGCGATCAGACCCTGGTCCCGACACTCACGAGCGACAGGGCCTCCAAGGGGCCCCCCTCACTCACGTCCCCGATGGTCGTGAGCACACCCGCCTTCGAGGACAGGGCACACAGTCCCCACCTCGGGGGCTCACCGTCTCCCATTCACGTGCCATGGGGAGCGCAGGGCGTTAGGGAATTCAGAGGTGTGCGCGGCCGGCTTTCTTCACCTGTAAAACTCACCTGCACCGCCTGTGGTCACTGAGGAGGCCATAGAGGTAAGGCCTGGCAGGGGCTCCACTGAGAGAATCTAGTTTCGTTTTTCCTTCCTTTCCTGTAATTGCTCCTGGGGCTGGCTGGCCCAGCAGGAAGGAGGGCTGTGAGAACACGCTCAAGGGAGATCCACAAACCAACTTACTCTCTGGGGGGGTTCAGGTCCTCCGGTCTTGTTTCAAAGAACTGCAGCACCTCGTCACACTGGGAGATATACGGGGGCAGCTGGATCAGGGCCTGGGGGAGAGACATGCAGGCAAGCTCAGCGTAAGGGAAGAGCGGTCAGGATGCAGAAAGTCAAGACTCCATCACGATCACCCACCCCCCAGACTTTCAGACTCAGTAGGTCTGAGAACGTGCAATTCTAGCAAGTTTCCTGGTGATGCTCTACTGGCTGGCTTAGGAAACACACACACACAGAATATATACACACACATATATTACAGGCATACTTCGACAAATAATATGTACATATTTAGACAAAACCATGAATTATGAACAAGGTCCTACTATATAGCACAGGGAACTATATTCAATATCTTGCAATAAACCATAATGGAACAGGATATGGAAAAGAATATATATATATCTGCATATAGCTAAACCACTTTGCTGTACATCAAAACTAACACAACGTTGTAAATCAACTATACTTCAATAAAACTGCCTTTAAAAATTGTGAACTTCGTGCCCTGTTCTCTACATCACCATCTCTACGGGATGCTCAGTGTCTGCTGGATGGAAATCTCATGCTTTAGTCAATCAGCTGCCTACTGACTGGTGACGTTTACATTGCCTCCAACATGACAGGTCTGCATGTCCTAACTCATGGATCTGAAGGGTTCAAGTGAAGTGACTATTTCATGATTGAAGTAGAGGTCAGAGAGGTTGAAATACCCGGGACGTCCCACTGCTCATGTCCATGTTCATCTGCCCCCATGGCTCATCATTTTAAGGAGCCTCAACTGTCCCAACCAGCTAGATAACGAGGTGGTGGTGAGGGGTGGGGGGAGACATAAAGTGGACCCAGGCATTTCTTATGCAATTTATCTACCAACAGCTATTCAATGATTCAACAGGCATTTACTTTATGCCCAGCACTGACTGATTTCTGGGTCAAACAGGACAGAATTACAGGGTACATCCCATCAGGAAAGGATGTGAAACAAAGACCATGGCTCCAAAATGAATAAACAACTTAATTTAGCAAATATTCACTTAAGCCCCCTCTGGCACAAGTTCTGAGGATGCACATCTGAGTGCAGTAGAGCTTTTCATGTACACACTTTATTATAAACTTCTGAGCAGGGAGGGCCAGTGCAGACACGGGAATTTAAGCAGCATGGGTGTGCTATGCGGTGAGGCGGGACCCTGTTCTCGCCGCAGAAGGCCTCACTCCCTGGGGTTTCTATGCCTTCTTACCGTGCTGAGTGTGGAGTCTGGAGTGGAAAAGGTTTGTCTCGTATTTTCTGTGAAACAAGGCTCTAAAAGCCATCCCCACCCAAAGTGATTTTCTAACCCTGCCACTGGACGATGATGGACTATGGAGAGATGGCTGCGGGGGGATCTCCAGTGTGGCATCTTCTACAGCATTTTCAGGGGGTATTTTGCCCCTACATGATTTATCTTCCTGGTTTTAAAGAACTTTTAGTTGTGGTAAAATATGCATGATGTCATTACCACCTTTATCATTTTTACATACCATTCAGGGGCATTGAGCACAGTCACGCATCACCACCACCAACCCCCAGACCTCTTCTCATCCGGGGAGACTGCAACCCTGCTCCCATCAAATGACAGCTCTGCACTCTCCTCCGGACCTGGCAACTGCCATTCACCTTCTGTGTGTGTGAATTTGACTACTGCAGGTACCTCATTCATATAAGGGCAATCATGCAGTACGTGTCTCCTTACTAGCATCATGACCTCAAGGTTCATCCACATTGTATGCAGTGTGTGTCAGAATGTCCTTCCTTTTCATGGCTAAATGGTATTCCATTGTATGTATAGGACACATTTTGTTACTTCACCCCTTGAGATTCCAGTGTGTTGCTGATCCAACAGGACCTTTGAATCAGGCTCTGACTTTAAGTCACCTCCTTCTCCTGATGTATGACCTGGCCCAAACCTAAAGTGGAGCAGCAGGTGCACATGTTTTAGCAGTGTGCCTTCCCTGGCCACTGTCAACTTTCTACAATGGATAAGGAAGACAAAGGATGCTGACTTGGAGGGCCTGGTATCTGTGACTCACTGATATTTTTTATTAGCCTTGCAGGATCTTCTGCCCTGCAGCAACTTTTCAGGACCAATCTTATCCAGGCCAGAGGCAGAGAGCTCAGGAGGGAGAAAATGGATATCACCCCCGCCCCCCACCTCTCATTTCTGACCCCCTTCTCTTCTGGTTTGGAACAGTATTTATTCTCCTGCTATCCTGGGGCTCCCTGTGGGTCGTTCTTTCCTCTGAAATCCTGCAGTTCTTGCAGTTGGAACCACATAATGAAGGAGCTGATCATATGCTGGACTGTGGTGTGTCCTGGCTGCCTCGTGGGCAGAAATCTTGCGGCTCCCCCCAGACTGCAAACACAACATTCCCTTTCTGTGGGCTCAGCACTTGACGGCTCCTAAAATACATCTCTCTGCATCATGTCATGTCATCCTGCGAGGGCTGGCCCACTCTAGAGACGGGGAAATGGGGGTTCTGGGGAGGTGAACTAGGACGTGGGGGTCAAAGGAGCCAATTGCAGCTGCTGTACCTCAAATCTACGGAGGGCTTCCTCCTGCACCTTCCCCAGGGGCCTCGACAGTGTCGAGAGGGCCCTGGCATCTGGTCCAAAGTGTCTGCTGGATGAATGAGGATGAGGCCTGGAGGTGGCCACGTGGCCCTGGGCGAGCCCTGAGTTGGCCAGAGTCTCTGCCTAGAGGGGGCCTGTCTGCCAAAATGGGCAGAAATCCCAAGGGGCCAGTGAAGAAGGGACAACGAGGCCCACAGAAGACAAGACCAGGTTCTTGTCTGTTTCCGAGCAATTCCTAAGGAGGTAAAAGCCCAACCAAACCCCGAGGCATAAAATAAAGCCAAGTTACTCATAAAGGGCGGCTCTGAATGCTTTGATACTTCCAAAAACATGACCCAGGGCACAGCAATAGTTCTGCTTCTGAAATACCCCAGAATCATCTAGTGTTTGGTCAGTAATGACAGAGAACCACAGTCCCAGGAAAACTCTGGTTCTGTTCCCCGTGGAAGGGACAGATGTGGCTACTTGTCATAGGGGCACAAGGAGAGGTGAGGAGAGCAAGTCCTGCTTGTCTGTGTAATGTCAGACAGGTCCTGGGTCCGCCCTGGCCACATTCTAGCACCTCCGAGCTTCAGTCTGCTGTCTGTAAAAGAGAAATAAGTAACACCCTACCTGGAGGGTTGTGCGACAGAACAAGTAAGCAAGTATTTATCATGTACTAGCCACTTGATAAACATGTGGTTAACTCTTGGGCCCTCTGGACTGTACCAAGAGCAACAGTGTGCTGCTTCCAGGGGTGACTTTGGAGTCAGCAAGGTGATTCAGTTCAGGAACAATGCCTCAGCTACAGAGAGAGAGAGTGCGTCTTCAACAAAGTTCTAAGCGCACAGCACAGTGCTGTTGGCTGCGGTATACCGGATTTCTAGAGCTGATTCACCTTGCTTGACTGAAACCTTATGCCTATTGATTACTAGCTCCTCATTTTCCCCTCACCACCAGTCCCTGGAAACCACTGTTTCACCTCTTCTCTTTTTAGGTCACGCCCTGCAGCATTCAGGATCTTAGCTCCCCAATCAGGGGTGGAAACTGTGCTCCCTGCACTGGGAGGGTTGCAGTCTTAGCCACTGGATGGCCAGGGAAGTCCCAACCATTTCACTCTTTGACTCTACAAATCTGACTATTTTAGATGTCTCAAGTAAGTGGAACCATACAGTATTTGATCTTTCTGTGACTGGCTTATCTCACTTAGGACAACGTCTTTAACTTAAGGTTTATCCCTGTTGCTGTGTGTTGCTGAATTTCTCTGTATAGGCTGAATAGTATTCCATCGTATGCACAGGCCACATGGAGGCTATTTCTACATCTTGGCTGTTGTCAACAGTGCTGCAATGAACACGGGTGTGTTAATACCGCTTTCATATCCCGATTTCAATTCCTTTGACAAATACCCAGAAATAGGATTGCTTGACTACACGATAGCTCTATTTTTAATTTCTGAGGAGCCTCCATACTATTTTGCATTCGGCTGCACTTTGCATTCCAGCACGGTGTGCGAGGGTGCCGATTTCCCTGTATCCTCACCGGCATGTTGTTTGTTGCCGTTGTTGTTTTTGATACCAGCCATCCGGACAGATGTGAGGTGATATTATATTGTCGTCTTGATTTGCATTTCCCTGATGATTAGTGACACTGAGCAACTTTTCATATACCTATCGGTCACTTGTGTATCTTCTCTGGAGAAATTCAAGCCGTTAGCCTATTTAAATATTGGACTATTAGCGCTTTTTGTTTAATGAGATGTATGAGTTCTTTACGTATTTGGGGGATTACCTTCTTATCAGGTATGTAATTTGCAAATATTTGCTCCCATCTGGTAGCCTGCCTTTTTATTCTATAGATAGTATACTTTGTTGTGCAGAAGTTTTTCAGTTCAATGCATTCCCATTTCTTTATTTTTGTTTCTGTTGCCTGCACTTTTGGTGTCATATCCATGAGATCATTGCCAAGAGTGCTGAAATAAAGCCACGCATATGGTTAACTGATCCTCAGCAAAGGTGCCAAGAATACATACAGGGACAGGACAGTCTCTTAAACAAATGGTCCTGGGAAAACTGATACCCATATGCAAAAAAAATGAAATCATGTCCTTATCTTATACCATGCACAAAAATCAACTCAAAAATGGACTAAAGACTTAAACATAAGACTGAAACTATACAATTGCTAGAAGAAAGTGCTTCCCCAGCTTGCTTCCCACAAGCATGACCAGGCTTTACAGACTTTCCTCCGGTAGTAGGTAATAGCAGCTGGCTAGATTTAAAAATATTTCTTGTTGCTGTTGCATTGCTGGTTTAATTTTTACTTTTGGGGTAAGTGAAATCAGTTTTATATTATGATTGTGATATAAAATTTCCTCTAAAATATATATTCTTTAAAAAGTTTAAAAAGTGAATTAATTGAAGAAACATATTCATAGTAATACAGGTGGTTGAATAGGGTAAGAAACTCCAGGCTAGGCCTCAAGGGGCTGGAGTTTGATAGACACTGTTGTTACATTTCGCCTATGTTGTTGCTGTTAGTCGCTCAGTTGTGTCTGACTCTTTGTGACCCCATGGACTGTAGCCCGCCAGGCTCCTCTATCCATAGCATTCTCTAGGCAAGAGTACTGGAGTGGGTAGCCATTCCCTTCTCCAGGGGCTCTTCCCAACCCAGCGATGGAACCTGGGTCTCCTGCATTGGAGGCAGATTCTTTACCATCTGAGCCACCAGGGAAGTCCCCACACTGCCTACAGCACAGTAGAGGTGGTGGGGGAGGGATGGATTGGGAGTTTGGGGTTAGCAGATACAAACTATTATATATAGCATGGTTAAATAACAAGGTCCTACTAGATAGCACAGGGAACTATATTCAATATCTTGCAATAAACCAGAATGCAAGACTATGAGAAAGAACACATGTGTGCAAAACTGACTCATTCGGCTGCTCAGCAGCTCCTAACAAACACTGTAAATCAATTACACTTGAATAAAATTAAAAAATCAAGTACATGACAATAAACACTCACAAACTCATAGAAATGCATGTGTGTGTGTGTGTCAAAGTAACCTAGACTCTGACAATGGTGAGTTATTATCTGAAGGACCTTCATCAGCAAAGAACACTTTAGCAAGTTACAGACTCTAATCACAAGCTCTCACTTCAGAAAAGGCAACTTTGGGGCTTCAGGTATAACCCCCTCTGACCAACACCACAGCCTCTATCCACTAGCATAACGGTTGTCAGAAATAATTTTCTTCACTGGTAAAATGAGGGGGGGCCCTTGCATGAACAGAACGTGGTTAGCCCAGCATTAAACACCCTTCGACATGGTGTCCTGGCTCTCGGATTCTGAATCCTCTGTGTTCGGCCTCTTCCTGAAGATTTTACTGTCACACCATGGTTAGGATTAGCTGATCCTGCCACTATGATATCATTGCATCTGTCTTGAGAAAACTTTCATGCAAAGTGGTGTCAGACAAGACAGCTGGTATTTCACCGAGTTTACAGAACAACTCGAGAAGCTGTTTGGGGAACTGCTTGATAACAAATGCTTGTGTGTGGGGAAGGATTTGGCTGAGTCTTGTTCTCATTGTGTCTTTTGATGAACAGTTCTTGAACTTCACGTAGTCTGATAACTCAATCGTTTTATGCTTGGAACTTTTTGTGTCTTTAGAAGTCCCTCAATACCTTGAGATTATGAGGAATTTTTCTATTTTTATTTTCCAAAACCTTTTATAATTGCCTCTTACATTTAAGTCTTTAATGTACTTGGAAATGATTATATGTGTAGTGTGAGGCAGGAGTTAGTTATCATTTTTGTTTTTTTCCAGTACAGACATCCATTTACTGAGGAATCCTACCTTTCCTCAATGATCTTACAAAGCTGCTTTTGTTAGTATCAAAGTGTCCGAATACTCATGGATCTGTTTTTGGCTTCTCTGTTCTGTTGCAGTGGTTAGTCTATCCTTGTGCTGATGGCATATTATGGTTATCACAGAAACTTTATAATAGGCCTGATTGAGCAGCAAGTTACCTCCTAGCTGGTAGGTAGTTATAGGGACATCTACAGCCCTCTTCTATCTTCATCTGTTGGAAACTGCCCAATTTCTACCAAAATAATACTAAAACAGAGATGGATCAAATTGGCTTAAGTCAGCTCACAACGATGTCAATAACAGAGCCCAAATGTTACATAAAGGTCTATGCAGTCTCTAAAAGACTTCACAGGCCTTGTGATACAAGGCATAAAGTTTCATCTCCTTCCAGGAGGGCAGTTTCCTTGAAGCCAAGTTCAGGGAATCTGGCCAACCAAACCCCCCAAATATCTGCTCTGCTTCTTACGCTGCATTAATAGCTGGGGCAGTAACTTCCATGTGGCTCATATAACATAAGCAGTTTCTCCCCTATGGTTAATCCAGGTCAATTCATGATCTCTGGACTGCTCCAAGCAGAGCAGATGCAGGCAGCTGCTGCTGTCCCTTACTCCTCCAGGATTTTATACTTCCTCTTCCAAATCAAGTGTCTAGGGGTTCAGGGAACCCCGGGTTTGAGAGGAAGGTGTGACTCTGGAGAGAAGTTGGCTGGGCTGGGGAAGAAGCAGGAGAATGTGTATGGGCTGAGAGACAACACTTTCTGCAAAGGTACCAGGTGGAACTTTCCAGTTGGCTAAGATGACCCCAGAGTACGAAGTTTCTGCCAGCAGGGCCTGGACAGAGGAATTTCAGGCTCTAGAGATTTGGAAAAGGACAAAGAGAGGAAGATCTGAAATTTCCTCTGAGATCGGGGAGGCAGACGTGGTTTCTTTCTGCCTGAGAGACTGGCCCTGCCCCTCACCCCCATCCCTTTTAAAGGCATCCTTAGGAGAGGGAAAAGTCTATTTCTATGAAACATGAGCTTAGCTATTTCGGCCTCTTGAATTTGTACTTTCTTCTTGTTGTTGTTCAGCTGCTCAGCTGTGTCTGACTCTTTGTGACCCCATGGACTGCAGCACGCCAGGCTTCCCTGTCCTTCACCATCTCCCTGAGTTTGCTCAAAGTCATGTCCATTGAGTCGGTGATGCCATTCAACTGTCTTGTCCTCTGTCATCCCCTTCTCCTGCCCTCAATCTTTCCCAGCATCAGGATCTTTTCCAATGAGTCAGCTCTTCGCATCAGGGGGCCATCACTTTCTTAGAGAGGCGATAAGTGGTATGTGAGTGCTAAGTCCTAAAAGGCTCGGGTTTAACTCTCAAAGCCTCCAATACTGTTACTGCAAGTAACTTCACTGGGTCTCCATTTTCTCATCAACACAAAAAGAAAGAGAAAACCTCCTCCTCAAAGTTACTGCAGGGACAAAACGAGGTCATCTCTGATAAACAGCAGATGCACAGTGAGAAGTGATTTTCTGCCCTTTCATGACATCTCCTGCCAAGAGAGGGGGCATCTGTCCCCACACTGTCCCCCTTCAAATTTTTCAATAGACTTACTGAAGTAAAATTTATGCACCATAAAATTCACCCATTATAAGTGTACAATTCAATGATTCAAATTCAAATTATAGAGTTGGGCAATCATCACCACATTCTAGTTTTAGAACTTTTCCATCACCTCAAAAATTCCCCCAACCTCATCTGCAGTCAATCTCCATTTTCACCGCCCCAAGGCCCAGGAAACCACTGACCTGCTTTCTCTAAATCTGCCTTTTCTGCACATTTCATGTAAATGGAATCATAAAATATGTAGCCTTTTGCATTTGGCTTCTTTCGCATAGCATCATGTTTTTGAGATTCATTCATTTTGCAGCGCTGATCAGCACTGCACTGTCTAATAATATTCTACTGAATGCCTATTGAACATTTTCTTTATCTATTCACCAGATGATAGACATAGAGGTTGCTTCCACTTTGGGGCTATTATGAATTAATGCTATGATGAACAACTGCGTCCAAGTCTCTGTGTGGATAGAAGTGTTCACTTCTTGTGAGTATATACCAGAGAGTAGTTGGGTGGTAAATGTTACTTTGGAAGAAACTGCCGAAACTGTTTTCCAAAGTAGATTCCTTCATATGTCCCTGGCCATCCGGGCGTTGAAACTGTGTGCTTCCAATGCAGGGGGTGTGGGTTTGGTCCCTGGTTGGGGAACTAAGATCCCACTTGCCATGTGATGCGGCCACACGCCTAACAGCATGAGGAGCTCATTGCTCCACATCCTCACCAACTTTTGCTCTTGTGCCTTGTTGATTACAGGCATTTGGGGCGCTGTGTTGGCATCTTATGATGACTTTATTTCATCTTGCCCTAATGACTCATGATGTTGAACAACTTTTCGTGTGCTTAATAAGCATCGTATGTCTTCATGGATGAAGTTTCTATTCAATCTTTTGTCTATTGTTAAACTGGCTGCCTTAAAAAAAAAACTATTTACTTATTTATATGTGTATTTATTTAATTTTTTTGACCATGCTGCATGGCATGAAGAATCTTAGTTCCCTGACCAGGGACTGAACCTGTGCCCCCTGCAGTGGAAGCTTGGAGTCCCAACCACTGGACCACCAAGAAAGCCTTAAGCTGGTTGTCTTTTTATCTTGAAGTTGTAAGAGCTCTTTATATAGTTGTAACACAAGTCCCTTCTCAGATATATGATTTACAAATATTTTCTCCTAATCTGTGGCATGTCTTTTCCTTTCCTTCATGGCATCTTTTGAAGCACAGAAATGTATAAGTTTAATGAAGTCCAGTGTATCAATTCTTCTCTTTTGGTGCTGTATCTATGAACTCTTGGCCTAAACCAAGGTCATGAAGATTCTCTTCTATGTTTTCTTCTAGAAGTTTTATAGTTTTAGTTTTATGTCTAGGTCTATGATCCATTTTGACTTGAGCTTGAGCTTTTGACTTGATTTTTTAAGCATGTGTGTGAGGTCAGGGTCCAATTTAATTAAAAAAAAATTTGTTTTGCATATGAATATCCCATCATTTGTTAAAAAGACTACACTACCCTTGCCCATTGAATTTCTTGGTATTGTGTTGAAAATCAACTGAGTATAAATCTGAAGAGTTTACTTACAGACTCAGTTCTCTTCCACTGGTCCATGTGCCTCTCCTTATACCAGGATCACCATCTTGATTACTGAGGCTTCATAAGAAGTTTGGAGAATGGGTAGTACAATTCTGTTCTTTTTCTTTTTTTCAAAATTGTTTTGGCTATTCTGAACCCTCTGTACTTCCCCATATACTTTAGGATCAGCTTGTTCATTTCCACAAAAAAGCCTACTAAGATTTTGGCAGAGTTTATACCAATTGACTCTGTAGATCAGTTGGGGGAGAACTGCCATTTTAACACTATCGAGTCTTCCAATCCATGAGTATGGAATGTCTCTTCACTAAGTTAGTTTCTTTAATTTCTCTCAACAATGTTTTGCAGTTACAGTGTATAAACTGTATATTTCTTTTATTAAATTTATTCCTAATTACTCCATTCTTTTTTATGTTATTGTGAGTGGAATTATTTTCTTAATTTCATTTTTGGCATTTTCACTTCTAGGATACAGAAATACGATTGAGTTTTTAACATTTGTCTTGTAGCCTAAGTAAGTTCATTTATTAGTTTCTGCAGGCTTTTGTGGATCCCTTATGGTTTTTATAGTAGAATCATGCCATCTGTGAATCGAGGCAGTTTTACTTTTCTTCCTTTTATTTGGCCATGCCGCACAGCATGTGGGATCCTAGTTTCCTGATCAGGGATTGAGCCTAAGCATTGGAAGTGTGACTTCCTACCACTGGACTGCCAGGGAAACACCTACTTCTTCCTTTCTAATCCGTATTACCTGTATTTCTTTTTCTCGCCTGCTTATACCAGCCACAGTCTCCAGGCAAACACAGAACAGAGGAGGAGAGAGCAAACACACTTGCTTTGTTCCTGAGCTTAGGGGGAGAAAGCAGTCACCGCTCCATTTTTAAGGCAGTTTTCGCTATTCCCACCCTTCTCCAATCAAACTGCTAGTGATTTTGAGTCAGAGAAACAAACACTAAAGATTAAGGAAGCTAAATAAAAGAAAAATAAGCTGCTTTCGCAACCACAACCTCAAATCAAACAAAATAAAAGCAAAAGGCAGACAGGCTCCACGTGGTTGAGAACATTCAAGGGACTGGAAGCCAGCTGCACTGCACAACAGCAGGAGTTGGCTGAATAACTTCTAGATCATTCACGCACAATGGAACACTATGAAGCCACTAAAAGAGGGTTCAAGGAGATTTATTAATAGCATGGGAAGTTCTTATAATGCAAAAGAAAAGAGAAAGAGCGACAAAAATAACACATATGGGATGGTCTCAACATCATAATGAAAGGCACACAAAAAGAAAGGAAATATGTAAAAACCTTCATGACTGTTGCCTTTGAGTTGAAGGGTCATGGGTGATTGGTTTTTCTAATTTCTCTCCATTTCTTTCACCTGTACAGATCTTTCACAATGGGTATCATTTAGTCAGAAAAAGAGAAGGGAGAAAAAAAAAAAAACTATCCAAGGGGAAGACAAGACACAGGGAAGTATTGGAATTTCTCAGACTTACCTTACAGTATTCGTCTATTGGTATCAGGCGTTTGACGGCCACATCCCGAATGTGGCTTCGTCGGAAGAGAATTTTGCCTGCGGAGGACAAGAGTGCACACAGCGTTGACAGGCAGTGGTGACCAGCTCTCGACAGCTTGGGAGGATGAGGACGTGGCTGCCTCTGGTATGCCTGTGTGTGCGTGCTTGGTCACGTCTGGCTCTTTGGGGCCCCATGGACTGTAGCCGGTCAGGCTCCTCTGTCCATGGATTTTCTAGGCAAGAATACTTGAGTGGGTTGCCATTTCCTACTCCAGAGGATCTTCCCGACCTAGGGATCGAACCCTCGTCTCTTGGGTCTCCTGTACTGGCAGGCGCATTCTTTACCACTGCACCATCTGGGAAATGGTCCCTAAATTCCTGGCTGCCATCAATACCCACTGCTGCTCATCTGCAGGGTTTGGATGACCCCATGCCTGGTCCCCCAAAACCCTGTTCACAGCTCTAGTACAAGGGTCTGACAGAGTGGGACTTAGTGGTTAAGTTTTGGTGAGATAGGGGAGACTGGAAGCGAGGAAGGAAGACCTGATGATCAGAGGCCCCCTGTCTAAATATAACATTCTCAGACCGTGGGCAGTTCAGTGGACACTCAGATATGCCCTCACCCAACAGCTCAGCCTCCCTCCCTCCTCCTTCTTTGTATATTTCCTGCTCTCACCTGATGTTTCCCTAGTGCGCTGTACTCTCTCATAATTCGGTGCCTTTCCCTCTTCCTGGAATACCTTCCCCACCCAACCTCGCCCACTACCCCTGCTGGGAAACTCTTACCCACTTCACATGGGCTATGAGTTCCTGTGTCTTTCGGAACAGACTTGGTTGCCAAGGGGTGGGGGTGGGTTGGAAGTTTAGGGTTAGCAGAGCAGACCAGTACATACAGGATGGATAAACAGCAAGGTCCTACTGTATAGCACAGGGAACTAGTCAATATCCTATGATAAACTATAATGGAAAAGAATATGAAAAAGTATATACAACTGAGTCACTCTCTGTACAGTAGAAATTAACACATTTTAAATCAACCACACTTTAATAAAAAAGAAAAAAGAGTTCCTGTCTCTTTCTTATTGTACACATCACACTGATGATTTGCAAGTTCTTCTTCCTTCCTACTAGTCATGGGGCTCTGCCCAAATAGGGATTGACTGGGTTTTAGTCACTTCTGTGCCCCCGCCACATGGAGCTCACTCACGTCTGATCCACGCATGATGGTAGACTCTACCTGCCAAGACAGCAAATCCCTCCGATCCCTTCCCCAGTCACTGTGTTCACAGAGGCTCCACGCCTCCCCCACCGAACACTAATAGGAGGTCCACTCACTGCTTGCCTGCTGACACCTGAGTGCTGGGGTGTGATAACAGAGCTTCCAATGTGACATAGAGGCAGAGGATGTGGGTCACGGGCAAAGGCAAGTATATAAATGGTGTCACCAAGGGTCTTGGGAAATATCCAAGAGGCTGAAATGTTACAGGTGAGGTTTGTTTCAAGCAAATCAGTGGGTTCCCTCTGATCTGCCATTTCTCACGGGGAGATGGTGGCAAGGCTCAAGCACTGAAGATCCAGGCAGTGTGGCCACACCACACAGACAGGGGCAGGCAAAACCAGAAATAAGACAGCAAGGAGGGCTGGGGGGGAGCCGCGGACAAGCCCCCACACCACGCTTATGCAGGCCGACCGGGGGTCTCCAGGGCTCACAGTGGACGGCACGGGCAGGCCACAGCCCTCCAGACAGCAGAACGCGGAGACCTACTGAGAACTTCACCTTCTCCTGGTCCGAGGAGCTATGTCATGGAGACAAAGTTGGGTTACAAAACTGGCAGGGTGAGGAGAGACGGCGCTGGGGGGCTGCTGTCTGCCTGGGTCACGCTTGGGTGAGCAGGGACAAGACGGCAGGAAAGGTCAACAAAGAATTTCGTCATAGGACAGAATCGGAAGGGATAATGGGAAACAGCCTCTTGACTTTTGAAGATTTGCAATCCAAGGTGGTCAGGAGATTTGCACCCAAAGAGGCCATATGCTTAATGTCACATGTAAAATAATCGGATAACTTGCTCTTGGGCAAAAGGGCACAATCAGGAAATTAGGTAGATATGGTCGACCTAACAGTCATCCTTTTTTGCTCATTTCCATCAATTAAAAGAAACCCACAAGGAAAAAAAAACCCACAAGGAGATGAAATCAATATTCCTTAATAACAAAGCTCTCCTTTCTTTGTAGTGGTGACGGGTTTAATTCCGATGAATCAGTCAAATTTCTGATATACCACGCCTGTTAGAAGAGAGAAAAAAATCTAGAGGAAAATGCATCACAGTGGAAATGCACCACAGAGGAAAGTACTTGTCTCTGAGGGTGGAAGACAAAGCCTTCTTGTATTCTTCTTTATACTTTCCCCAAAGTCCCTACCCTAAACATTGATTACTTCTGGAATCAAACACGTTCATGTCATTTAAAATGAAAAAAGGAAATTATGCAGGGAAGTGGGAAGGGGTTTACAACCTGGCCTCCCTAGAACTGACGGCATTCCCTCACTGACTCCTGAGGCACAGGCTCTGTATGAGCCCCACGTGTGCAGGGCGCTGGGGGTCTGCCTTCTCAACACTGGACAGCTGCTGTTTCCCAGGAGGGGAACAGGGCCCCTGTGCTGCAGGAGGTTTGCATCCTTGGCCTCCAATCCAGAGAAGGCTGCTGGCCTTCCTGTTCCCATCCCAGCCCCAGTCACTGTGATAATCAAATTATCGCCCTCACGGATGGGACCACCTGAAGATCAGAATCTCTAGGAGAGTCCCAAGCCTTTAAAAAAAAAAAAAAAGCATGCCTGTGAAGAGAAATTCCACAGGCCAAATGCTTCCTGCCTCTAATCCATTTCTCAAAATGGGAGGAGGAGTCCCTATCAAAAACATTTTGGTCTCGGTTTGGTATAATTTCCCCTTCTGTAAAATCAGAGGAAGTGGGCAGAGTGGGGTGTACAGGCTGACTGAGAAGGCTGTGACCAGACTCGAAATCTTTACAGCGGGTGTGGTGCTGGCCCTGGCCCTGGAACAGCAGAGGCCACCTCCCAAGAGAACCTGCCTGCAGCCTGGCCTGCAGGGGCTGGGAGAGGACGGGGACCTCAGCGCCTTCAGCGTCTCCTGGGGGTGCGACACAGCAGTGTCTCTCCTTTTCCCCGTGTGGCCTTAGTGGGACCAGTCTGTGGGCTCATGTCAACACAGCGGGCAGGAAGCCCCGCGGCAGGATTAGCACGTGCAGGGAGACACGCAGAGGCTCTGGGGTGCTGAGCAGGGCGCCCCGGGCCAATCCCAGGGGGTCCTCTTCCTTCCTGCACTGCCTTGGGAAATGCATTTACCTGTTGGAGCCTCAGTCTCTTCATCTGCAAAAAGGGAGAACCGCCCCAGACCCACTCCATGTCTTAGTAATCTCCAAGACACTCCGGCCCTGGGCTCGGCCCTTGCTAGGTGCTTAAAAAAGGTAATTACTTAAAACAACAAGAAAGGTTACAGGACCTGCCTGACACTCCACTAGGAAGGGCACACGTCTTTTCTTCAACTCCCAACTTGGTTTCTTAAGACCTGTCACCAACAGGCTCCCTCATCACTTATCCCCAGCGGAGCTGGAGTACGCGGGGCCAGCACCCGCTTGGCTGGTGCCTCTGGGTGAAAGGCTGGTGGGGCCGCACCCCCGGCCTGTGTTTCTGTGCGAGTTGTGGGGAAGGAAGGCAAGCGAGCCTGCACCCAGCCCTCCCCGGCAGGCCAGCCTTGCTGGAATGGAAAGGGTCCTCAGAGGAGAGAAGAGCCTTTGGTGGGAACGAGCAAGCTTTTGTTTTCCACAGTGGAGGAAGGCCAAACTGTAATTCTTATTTTTCAAGCCACATCCTCTGCCAAGTTGGCTTTCCCCAGCTCTTGCTGGGATGGAAAATTGCACAGGCCTGTTCTCCCCTCCCCTCCCCTCCCCCGCCTTTGTGCTAACAAGAAACTTGCTTTTGTTCTGCTGACGCGGCAGTCTTGGCAGAAAACTGACCCCTCGGAGGGGGAGATGTTCCTCCCACCCGTCCCTGCCCCTGGCCTTGGCCTCAAGGAAAAGCTAAGAGGTGGCCTGGAAAGGATGCTCCAGGGTCCCCGGGGCCCAGCGGGGTCTCTCCAAGCTGCAAGTGGGTCTCCTGAGCAGGCCAATGGTGCCGAGTCCTTGAGAACTGCACCTCCATGCACTCGTGGGTGGAAGAGGATTACGTAACCACGAAAGCTTTCAGGGGCTGGGGAGAGGGTCGGCTCAAGTTCTTCCCTGTTCTGGGAAGTTTTTCCAGAGCTGCCTTTGCCTTTCATCCAGCAGAGCTCTAACTCACGGCTTTCCTTTCCTGTCTTGAAGAAAATATACATTTAGAGCCCATTTCAACTTGAATATCCAGATGGATCACTTAAGTAGGATTCCATGATACTAAATACCCAGAAATTCCAAACGAATGTCCCCGGACCCTGTTTCTGCCTTTACTGAGAACCTTCTATGTGCCAGGGAGAGAAGCTTATGAAGCAGAAGTCACTATTCCATTTTACAGAAGAGGAAGCTGAGGCTTGGTGGTGGGAGATGTCTGCTTGAGGTCATAGGACTTGGTCTGCTGGACTCCAGGGCAAGTGCTCTGGGCACTGAGATTTGACTCCTGCAGCCGGCACACTGGGTTATCTCCAATAGAGGAAAACATTCCAGTGTTCTTTCCCCGTGGAAGAACTAAAAACATTAATTTTTTTTAGGTAAACGACGCTCCCAATAAATGGGGGCCTAGCAAACACATCTACCCTGTCTCTAAACCCACTCAACAATGACAGTATTTGAAAGAACAGAGTGATAAGCTGATAGAACCTTGGAGTGGGAGAGGGGAGAATGAGCTCCTGGCTGACTCAGAGTCTCCCCATCTCGGGGCTTGCCCCGCTGTCCCCTCAAAATGAAAAAGACTTAAGGGCCAAATATTTGTGATTTAGGGTGATATTTGTGATTTAGGGTGATTGTCAATTTGCTGATTATCTGTACAGAAAGGTAGTAGTAAGTGCTTACTTGTTGCTAATTACACACCAGGCACTTACCTAATCCTCAAAACAACTTTATCATTATGTACCATTATGATCTCTAATGTGCAAGTGTAGAAATGAAACTCTGTGCTTAGGTAACTTACTCAAGAGAACAGAGTGGATGATTAGGGACACTGGGATTTGAGCCTGCAGTATCTGACTTTAGGCATAAATTTTAGAGCCTGCCATACCTGTGTCTGAATCCCAGCTCTGCCATTTGTGCAAGTGATCATAATTTCTCTCAGTCTTCACTTCCTCATCTGTGAAGTGGGCATAGTAATGTCTGCCCTGCTGGGCTGTTCTAAGGACTAAACGAACTAACAAAGGCACTTAGCCCAGTGACTGGCCCACAGCAGACATCGAATAAATGGTAGCTATTACTGGAAGCTATAACACTGGTTTGGGTAGCTCATTTTTTTGAGTTGAAGCCCTGATGCTATTTCTTTGGTAAGACCTCTTTGAGGGGGATGTTCTGAGAGCAGGGGCCAGTGATGGCTGCATTAAGCCTGGCCCTTAAAAGGTGCTTGGTGGCTGTGGCAGGCGGGCAGCCAGGCAGGATTTCTTAAATGGCTCCCAAAGATGTCTCTTCTTAGTCTCAGCACCTGTCAACACAGTGGGATCTCACTCCTGGGATCATGTTACATGATACGCCTCAATTCATTTCAAGAGAAGGAGATTATCTTGGATTAGCCAAGTGGGTACAAGGTAATCCCATGAGGCTTTAAATGCAGACAACTTTCCCCATTGGTGGCAGGTGGGGGAAGTCAGAGAGATTCCAAGCCCAGGAGAGATTTAATGCCCTGTTGCCAACCTGAAGGTGGATGAGGAATACAGGCAGCCTCTGGAAGCTGAGTTCCCAGCGGACAGCCAGGAAGGAAACAGGCATCTAGGTTCTAGAGATGTGAGGAACCGAGTTCTGCCAACAACCTGAGTGAGGCTGGGAGGGATTCGTCCCTAAATCCTCCAGGTAAGTGGCCAGCCCAGTCAAGACCCTGACTTTGGTCTTTTAAGATGCTAAACAGAGAAGCCAGCTGAACCTGCCTGGACTTCAGACCAGCAAAGCTGTGAGATAATAAATGGGTGTCATTTTAAGCTGCTAAATGGGTAGTAGTCTGTTATACACAACAGAAAACAAATACAGTAGCCATTAAAATAGATGCCACTCACTACACAGACTACATGAGCTCGAATTATTCCTTTTATTATTAATTTATTTTGGGAGGCCTTGCCACGTGGCATGTGGCATCTTAGTTTCCCAACCAGGGATCGAACCCATGCCTCCTGCAGTGGAAGCATACAGTCTTAACCGCTGGACCATCAGGGAAGTCCCTACTCCCAGAGATGGGAGAAACTGAGGATCCCAGAGGTGAAGTGTCTTACCTAAGGTCATGCAGCTAGTAAATGGTGTAGCATCTAACTCCAGAACCCATATTCTTAAGCACTGAGTTCTACTGGTCACTGGGACAATGGACAGGGACAAAGAGGGAGCGATCCAAGAGCTGTATGAGAGCCTCGAGGCCTCATCTGAGAGCACGCGTCCCACTTACCGGGGAGAAAGGGGATGATCCGCTGTTTGGGGTCCTTCTGTCCTCCCTCCATGGGAAATTTGTCCAACATCTGCATCTAAATGAGAAGAATAACAAGATGAAAGCCTTTAAATGATAAAAGCATCTCTGACAGTTCACAGGAATTAAGTGAAGTATGTGATTTGATAGAGAAAAGCTCACTTCGTTCAGCGTTCCAGAAACCCAAACTAACGGAAGACAAAGGCAACCAGACGGAGGACCTCCATGCAAACAGTTCTCTAGACCCACAGCTGGCGGCCTGGCAAAGGCTCAGGGCTGGGAGGGACCAATCTCAGTTTTCCCGCGGGCTCCAGTCACAGGACCTGAAGCGTGAACAATGCCCACTAGAGCCCCCAAAATTCCACGGATGGCAAGTCATCCTGTTTCCTAAGAACCGCTGGGTGGTACTCAGGAACAAACCATGGAGACTCAATTAATCTGGTTAGGTCTCCACCTGTGAGGTCATGACACACTCCTGCCGCAGGAAGAATTGCCCAGCTGGCTCAGCTCCGTTCCTAGCTCTGAGTCAGGCACGTGGGGTGCAGCAATGAAGAGACTCAGAGTCTAGGGAGAGACTGAAAAGTAAATTGATCATTGAAGGGTGGTGTAGGAGGCACCTTGAGAGGTAGTACAGGCTGCTGTGGGCATAGACGAAGAAGAGGGACGGAACACCCCAAACAAAAACCTTTCATATCTTCTGATAACAGCAAATGCATCTCTGATAGTTAAAGGAATTAATGTGAAGTATCTGATCGGATACACAAAATCATCAGGATCTCTTATTTGTGATCTGGGGAAGTGACATATCTTGCACCTCATCCTTAGTTGACCATAACGGTACCCACTGCCAGCGTTGCTTTCCAGGTTAAAGCTGGGACGTGGTGGTCATTAATGCTGTCTCCAGATTTCTGGTTCTTCCTTTCAGCACGTGGTAGATTCCTACCTCCCCACGCCCCTGAAATGAGATGCGGCAAATTCAAGGTGAGCAGAAGGGACATGGCTCACTTTGGGGCAGAAGAGCTAGGAGTGGCACTTGACTCATCCCTCTCCAGTTCTGCCCGCCACGCGACAGCCATGGTCAGAGTGTGGCTTTTCCGTCAGCAAGGGGCCTAGAGGGAGGGCCCAGAGCCCCCAGCAGCCTCTATGGATGGCCTTTATTTCCCGAGTGAGAAGTAAACCCTGTGTGATTGGATATAACTGCTTTATAAGGTGTTAGTTTCTGTTGCAGTGAATCAGCTCTACGCACACATACATCCCAGACCTCTGGAGTCGCCTCCCCCGCCCCCGGTCATCACGGAGCACTGAGATGAGCTCCCGTGCTGTCCAGCCGCTGCTTACCACCTGCTCCACGTGTGGCTGTGCGTACACGTCAGCACCGCTCAGTTCTCCCCCCCTCCTCCCACCCGCTGTGTCCACGTGTGGCCGAGCGTACACGTCAGCCCCTCTCAGTTCCCCCCCCTCCTCCCACCCGCTGTGTCCACGTGTGGCCGAGCGCACACGTCAGCCCCTCAGTTCTCCCCCCTCCTCCCACCCGCTGTGTCCATGTGTGGCCGTGTGTACACGTCAGCACTGCTCAGTTCTCCCCCCGCCACCCGATGTATCCACGTGTGGCCGTGCGTACACGTCAGCACCGCTCAGTTCTCCCCCTCCTCCCACTTGTTGTGTCCACGTGTGGCCGTGCGCACACGTCAGCACCGTTCAGTTCTCCCCCGTCCTCCCACCCGCTGTGTCCTCGTGTGGCCGTGCGTACACGTCAGCACCGCTCAGTTCTCTCCCCCTCCTCCCACCCTCTGTGTCCACGTGTGGCCGAGCGTACACGTCAGCACTGCTCAGTTCTCCCCCCGCCACCCGATGTGTCCACGTGTGGCCGTGTGTACACGTCAGCACCGCTCAGTTCTCCCCCCTCCTCCCACCCGCTGTGTCCACGTGTGGCCGTGCGTACACGTCAGCACCACTCAGTTCTCCCCCCCCTCCCACCCGCTGTGTCCACGTGTGGCCGTGCGTACACGTCAGCACCGCTCAGTTCTCCCCCCTCCTCCCACCCGCTGTGTCCACGTGTGGCCGTGCGTACACGTCAGTACCGTTCAGTTCTCCCCCGTCCTCCCACCCGCTGTGTCCTCGTGTGGCCGTGCGTACACGTCAGCACCGCTCAGTTCTCTCCCCCTCCTCCCACCCTCTGTGTCCACGTGTGGCCGTGCGTACACGTCAGCACCGCTCCGTTCTCCCCCCCACTCCCACCCGCTGTGTCCACGTGTGGCCGTACGTACACGTCAGCCCCACTCTGTTCTCCTCCCCCCCCACCCGCTGTGTCCACGTGTGGCCGTGTGTACACGTCAGCACCGCTCAGTTCTCCCCCCCTCCTCCCACCCGCTGTGTCCACGTGTGGCCGTGCGTACACGTCAGCCCCACTCTGTTCTCCCCCCCCCCCCCACCCGCTGTGTCCACGTGTGGCCGTGTGTACACATCAGCACCGCTCAGTTCTCCCCCCCTCCTCCCACCCGCTGTGTCCACGTGTGGCCGAGCATACACGTCAGCACCGCTCAGTTCTACCCCCCTCCTCCCACCCGCTGTGTCCACGTGTGGCCGAGCATACACGTCAGCACCGCTCAGTTCTCCCCCCCTCCTCCCACCCGCTGTGTCCACGTGTGGCCGAGCATACACGTCAGCACCGCTCAGTTCCCCCACCCCCTCCTCCCACCCGCTGTGTCCACGTGTTTGTTCCCTAAGTCTCACAGCAGACTATCTCAACCCAGTCTGATGAGTGTGCAGGCCCAGGACTCAAGGAGAAGAAAAGCGAGTCCTGAGCCTCCCACAGTGGTGGCTGAATGTGAGAAACCTGTCCATCATTTTACCTCAAGGAGAAAGTCACCCTGGATCTTAAGATGTGTTCCTCTGGACATGGGAAAAAGGGAACCCTAGCGCACTGCTGCTGGGAATGTAAACTGGTGTGGCCACTGTGGAAAACAGCCTGGAGGTGCCTCAGGAAACTAAAAACAGAACTACCATATGACCTAGCAATTCCACCCCTGGGTATATATCCGAAAAGAATGGAAACGTTAATTTGAAAGGATATATGCACCCCAAGGTTCTCAGCAGCACTATTTACAATAATGAAGACAAGGAACAGCCCGAGGGCCCGTCAACAGATGACTGGGTTAGGATGGTGTGGGGGGTGTGTGCACACATATACATGTAACACACACATATACAATGGAATAGTATTCAGCCATAAAGAATGAGATGCTGCCATCTGCAGTAACATGGATGCACCTAGAGAATACTTTGCTTAGTGAAATAAGTCAGAGAAGGACAAACATTATATATTAACAATATCACTTGTATGTGGAATCTAAAAAATAATACAAATAAATGTATATGCAAAACAGAAACAGACTCAGAGACACAGAAAGCAAACTTGCAGTTACCACGGGAGAAAGGTGAGGAGGGAGGGGCTAATTAGGGGTGTAGGATTAACACGCTAACTACTATACATAAAACAGAGAAGCAACAAGAATATACTGTATAGCGCAGAGAATTATAGCCATTATCTTCTAGAACACTATAATGAAGTATAATCTACAAAAACACTGAATCGCCATGTTATACACCTAAAACTAACATAACCCTGTGAATCAACGTGGTGGTAATTTAGTCGCTCAGCCGTGTCTGACTCTTGCGACCCCATGGTCTGTAGTCTGCCAGGCTCCTCTGCCCATGGGATTTTCCAGGCAAGAATACTGAAGTGGGTTGCCATTTCCTCCTCCAGGGGATCTTCCCAACCCAGGAATTGAACCCGCATCTCCTGCGATGCAGGCAGATTCTTTACCAACAGAGCTACTAGGGAAGTTGGTGAATCAACTATACTGTGATTAAAAAAAAGATGCATACCTCTGATAGCATGAAAGCAGCTTTGAATAGCCTGGGACAAATAAGCACAGCTATGGTGCAGGGGGAGGGAGGAGAGGCCTGAAGTGAGAGCAGAGAAACACGGATACACGCCAAGCACAGTTAGATTCTTCGGACACATCCTCTCACAAGATCTGCAGAACACCCCTTCAAGAGATGGACATTATCATCTAGGGAACTGAAGTCCAGAGGAGTGAAGAAATCGGCCATGGGCCTGCAGCCAGCAAGGGAGGGACACAGACAGAAGCCCATGGCTTTTCTGCCGTTCTGTCAGCTGCCTCTGAGATGCTACAGTGGTCATTAAAAAGGATTGCTCCCCAGTATTCAGGAAACAGGGTCATTTAGGAGTGCCCTGTCTCCTTAGTACTGTTCAGTGTGACAGCCCTGAGTAGGGGGTGGTCACCGTCAACTTGGCTGGCAACCCTGAAGGGCTGCCCACGAGGCTGTGGTTTTATTTGTGATTGCCAGTTGGCCCCTACTCTCTGCTATGCTGTGCAGTGATGGGGAACTGCGTCTTATCAGCATCTGGAAAGGACCTGCTGGAAAGGCAGGCTTCCCTTTTTGAATCCAAGAGCTTTTCAATGGTGACACATAGTAGGCATGCAGTAAAAAGTGGCTAAGCCAATGAATGCACGTAAATGAAATCTGGAAATAGGGGCAACTTCAGATGTTTGTGAAGTATCCCTGCTTAATAATATTCACATTACTAATGCACGAGTGTGTGCACTAAGTCACTTCAGTCGTGTCCGACTCTTTGCGACCCCATGGACTGTAGCCCGCCAGGCTCCTCTGTCCATGGGATTCTCCAGGCAAGAAAACTGGAGTGGGTTGCCATGCCCTCCTCTAGGGGATCTTTCTGACCCAGGGATGAAACCCGCATCTCCTGCGACTCCTGCATTGCAGGAGGATTCTTTACCACTGAGCCACTGCATTACTAATAACAAACAATAATTAGTAATGACTATGAACGTTGGTTTGACAGTTTATAGCTAACAAGCCTTCTCAGACACCTGGATTCGTCTGTCCTTCAGAATAATCCTATGAAATCAATGCACAACCCCCATGTCACAGATGAGAAGCTCCAGAGCAGAAGGACGTGGTGAACCGCTTGAGGTCACACAGTGACCTCACAGTCACCACCTCAAGTGGTGGGGTAGCCAGTTCAGGTATCTTAACCTAAATCCTCTTCTTTTCCCCTAAGATCACGCTCTTAGGCAGCTTCAGACTGTCACATGAACATGAAAAATCAGCCTGAGACCAGGCTAAGTTTCATATTCCATGCACAGGTGGAGTATGCTTTCTTTTTAAAAGCAGAGTGAGTAATCAAGCTCAGCTGCAGAGTCTTTTTGGCACTGTATAAGTTTTGTCTTAACACTATCCTTTTTTTCCTGGAGGAGCGCATGGTAGCTCACTCCAGTATCCTGCCCTGGAGAATCCCATGGACAGAGGAGCCTGGTGGGCTACAGTCCATAGGGTCATACAGAGTCAGACACGACTGAAGTGACTTAGCGTGTATGCATCTTCTTTTCTTCGTCTCAATTTTATTTGTGAAGACAATGTTGGAATACAGGGAACATTTTTTTAGAAGGTATGCCCTGGTAATCCATCAGCCACACCCTGCCTGTGTCCACCCGTCACTTCTGTCTGAGTGCGCACACAGGCTCAGGGGCCAGGCCCACTGCCGCGTTGCCCTGTGGCCCTCACCGCCGTCAGGAGGTTATTCACCCTCTGTCCTAACTTGTTTTTACCCACATAAGTGGAGCTCAAAGAGCTGAAGTGTCTCCCCAAGTGGTACTAATTTGAGGCAGGTATTATTAATTTGAAGCAGTTTAATGTTGCAAAGTCTAACCACAGACATTATCCCTGGAGACCAGACAGTCCTGGGGTTTAATGCCGGTGTTTCTTCATGCCAGCTGTGTGACCCTGGCCAGAGACCCAGCCCACTGAGTCTGACTCACCATTTGCAGAACGACGGATGCAGCCTGCTGGGCAGGGGGGTTGTGTAAATGAGTGCTGTGTGTGGCCTGGACATGGGGGCACAGCAGGTGCCCAACAAGGAAGGCCCCTCCTTGCATTCTGCCCACAACGAATGCGATTCTGAGAATCATCTGGGAGTAATTATCAGTATTTTATAAGACTGTGTTTTTGGGTTAAGCATACATAACATAAAATTGATCATTTCAACCATTTTAAGTATACAATTAAGTGGCATTAAGTACATTGTTGTACAACCATCGTCACCCTCCATCTTCAGAGCCTCTTCATCATTCCACATTGAAGCTCTATGTCCATTCCTCTCCTCCAGCCCTTGACAACCACCACCCTACTTTTTATCTCTATACATCTGACTATTCTAGGGACTGCATATAAATATCTGTCCTTTGTGTCTGGCTTATTTCATTTAGAAAAATATCTTCAAGTTTCATCTATATTGTAGTATGCACTGCAATTTCCTTCCTTTTTAGGTCTGAATAATATTCCACCATGAGGCTGTGTTTTAAGGTTGGCCCAACTCTTCCCACTATCCAGCTCCCCACAGTGGCCAGAGCTGGGCTTTCCAGTAGAATTTTCTATGATGAAAGAAATGTTCTACATCTGTGGTGTCCCTTAAAGTAGTCATCGGCCCTGGATTGCTATTAAGCACTTGAAAGGGAGCTCCTGTATTGGAGGTGGAACCTTAACTGGATGGAGGAACTGAACTTTTAATTTTATTCAATTTTAACTAACTTAAATTTAAGTAGCCTCACATGACTAGCGGCTACCATATTGGATAGCACAGGGCTGGACTATAATACTCATTCTCCTCTTTTAGCCATATCTAGTTTTATTTCATTTTCTTTATTATCCCATCAATGGTAACTGCAATCTGTATGACTGCTATTCGCCAGGAGAGGCGATCAAAGCCTAGGAGCTATTTAGGTCTTAGTGTGTTGGGGTTCACAGACCACAAGCTGCTTCTAGCCAGGGAGCTGTCACACTTGGCCCCCACAGGCTTTGAAGCAGAGCCGGGCAGCATCCCAGACCCTCTGTGGGGACCCCAGGCTGCCTGCCCCAGCAGGACCAGAGGCATGCCAGGCAAGTCCACTGCAGACGGTGCCCTTGGAGACTGGATGTCCATGCCCCGCCCCTCAGAGAATGAAAGGAAGTGGTGCCGAGAGTGAGGAGGACTGGAAACCCCGGAGGAAAGTGAGTCAGCCTGGCGGGTGGGAAGGGAGAGGGAGCCACGTCAAGCGGCCACATCACAAGGGAACGGGAGAACACTCCATCAGCAGTTTTCAGGACGCAGCTTGTGGTGGAGGGAGAGAGGCGGGCTGTCCAAGGAAAACACCGTGAGGCCGGCGTGGAGGCCCACACGTGGTTTGTGTTAGCGGCAGCCTGGACTTGGAGGGGTGCACTCCCGCACTGTGACAAAGGCCCCGTGTCCCAGCAGAGCCAGCACAGGCAGTGGGGAAGGGCCCAGGTGACCGTCATGGGCAGCTGCAGGCTGGCCCGGAGCCATGTGGTTCTCGGGGCAGGACACGCTAAGACCAAAAGCAAAACAGCTCCTAGGCTTTGACCACTTTTCCTTGCAAACAGCCATCTCACAGACTGCAGTTCCCATTGACGTGCGTTGTTGGTTGCCTCTGGGGATTCTGGCCCCGCGACGAGCTTGCTTTGCCTAAATGTCGGCATGTCCTGGTCTCCACTGGAGCCCGCTGTCCATCCTGTCTGTCCACGGCCCCACTTCTCTCCTTCTTACGGCCCCTTCTCAGGCAGGGCCGCATGTTCTCAGCCTGACCCCCTTACTGGGCGGCCCTCTGGCCCATCCCCTCTCCCCATCACCTCCTCTCTGGTACATGGTAGGCCCATGGGATATATATGTGCAAAGAATGAATGAACAATGGATGAACAAATGAATGAAGAACTGGGTAACTGGTTTGGTCAGCCACTGTTTAGAAATGGAGAAATTTTTCCAGGTGGTGGCAACAGGCCCCGGTTTGGGCCTTAGATGCAATCAACCAATACAACCTTCCCTCTTTCTGTTTTCCAAATGAAGAATTACAGTTGGCCCTCCATATCCTCGGGTCCCCTACTTGCAGATTCAACCAATGGCAGATCAAAAATATTTGAGGGAAAAAACTTTCAGAAAGTTCCAGAAAAGCAAAACTTGATTCTACTACAGTTGGCAATGACTTACATAGCATTTACACTGCGTTAGGTATTATAAGTAACCTAGAGATCATTTAAAGCTATATAGGAGAATGTATGTAGGTTATATGCAAATACTACACTATATAATGGGCTTCCCAGGTGGCACTAGTGGTAAAGAACCTACCAGCTAATGCAGGAGAAGCAGGTTTGATCTCTGGCTCAGAAGATCCCCTGGAGGAGGAAATGACAACTCACTCTAGTATTCTTGTTTGGAAAATCCCATAGACAGAGGAGCCTGGTGGGCTACAGTCCATGGGGACCACAGAATCAGACACGACTTAGTGACTGAGTAGGCATGCATATTATTTAACACAAGGGACTTGAGCATCTTTGGATTTTGGTATCCGTTGGGGGGTGAAAGGGAGCAGTCCTGGAATCAATTCTCCCACAGATGCTGTGAGAAGAAAGGTAACTCCTATATGGCCTCAGCTCTACACCATCAATATGGCAATGGTTTTCAGATACAAGGGAACAAATATGCTGGTGTGTATAACACCCAAATTTCAGAAGATAATGTCTGGGGAAAGAAAGTGTGTCTGAGGAGCCAGCAAAGACAGTATCTGGGTAAAGATGCTTGGTGAAAACCCAGGCCAAGTGTTGGCTACGAGCTCGCCGGGAAGTCTTCCCAGCTGGGCAAGGCCTGCCTGCGGAGCGAGAGCTTCAGCTGTGCCCCTCCTACACCTGCTCCCAGAAAAGACGGGAGAAAACACTCCCTCCCCGAGGCTTCCATGGTGGAGCCTGGGGGCTTCTGGCAGTTCCCAGAGCTCATGAAGTGTGTCAGGGGCTGTCAAACCCAAGGGAGATAGGCCTGTCCTATCTCAACAGAAAGTGGAAACAAACAATGTTTGCCATATGACATGGGACAGCCTCTCCCATCTCTGGGTCTCAGTTCCCTTCTCTGGGGAAAAACAGAAGGCTCAGATCAAGATGCGGCAGCCTGCCTTCGGCTCTGTGATGTGGACAGACCCCGCTGAAAGCACCCGTGCCCAGAAGCAGTCCCCTGAGTGTGGAGGGCTCCTGCTTATAGGACACAAGTGGCCGGTGCTTCTCCGCCAGCTCCCTGCCTGGCGGGGTGACCGGCTGGCTCCATGCGCCATGGGACTTCTGCAAGATGCCAAGCTAACAGTCCTCTCTCACGCTTCTGCATCTCTGCACATGGTGTCCTCTGTGTGGAACGACCTCCCTCACCCTGTCGGAGAGGCAACTCCTTACTCACAGTCAAGACTGCTCGGCTGCCACCTCCTCCAGGAAGCAAGCCCTGCCCAAGCTCCCTGGCTGGGACAGAGGATGCAGGGACAAACAGTATCTGGAGTCTGGCTCAGCAAATCTTTAATCGTGCCCTCCGTGAGGGAAGCCTTGGTTCCAGGGACGACCATGACCCTCGGCCTTGGGAATGCAGTGAACTCCCGGGAAAACTCAGAGGGCACAAGTCGCAAGGCCTGTAGAGAAGATCCATTACACACTCAGGGTCTGCCTGCGAGGGGTCGGGTCCTGCTCAGAGCAGGCCGCCGCAGGACAGATCCTACCTCAACCTCACAAGGCGGTGCCAAGCGGGCCTTCAAAGAGCAGCTCTCTTCAAAGGGCAGAACTCCATGAGGACACAGACTCCAAGGCAATCCTGGGCCTCCAGGAGGTGGGGGTGCAGCGGTTAGGAGCACAGGCTTCAGACTCAGCCACGCCCAGGGCTGAATCCCACCCAGGCTCCCTTCCAGACACGTGATTCTGATGCTCTCTGAGCATGCCTTGCCCCATCTGACTTCATGCCTGTGAGCGAGGACTTAATGTACGTGAGTGTGTGCTCAGTCACTTCAGTTGTGTCTGACTCTTCGCGACCCCACGGACTGCAGCCAAGCAGGCTCCTCTGTCCATGGGATGTTCCAGGCAAGAACACTGGAGTACGTTGCCATGCCCTCCTCCAGGGCATCTTTCCGACTCAGGGATCCAACCTGCATCTCCTGCACTGCAGGCAGATTCTTTACCACTGAGCCACTGCGGAAGCCCAAGGACCATATGAAATGGTGCATAAATCAGGCAGCTGGCATGTTTTGGTAAACATCCACCGATTCTGTTTGTTATGACATTGCTCAACCAACCACATTACCTCAAGGTTCTGCCCTCGGCTCTTTGGGCTCTCCTGTCCCCACCCAACGTCCTGCTCGGAGGCTAGCTCTCTGTTACACTCTGCGAGAGTCTCCAGAGTGGCTCAGATGAGGGCAGAAAGGGAGGTTCAGAGAGGCTGAGGGGCCTGCCCAAGGCTACACAGCCGGTCAGACAGAGGCCTGGGACTGGACACCAGGCCTTTCCACTCCAAGCCCAGGGCTCTCCCGCTGACACCCTCACGCGAGTCCCATGGCCAGATGCCAACCAGAAGCAGCGGGCGTGACTGTCCCCAGAAAGTGACAGAGGGGCCCTTCTTGCTGGGAACTGTCTCTTTTCCCGCAGAGGAGCCTGACTCAGGCTCCTTCCTTCTACCCTGGCAGCCTCTGTGCAGGCCTTTTTCTCTGGCCGAGTGTCACCTGCAGGCTGTCTTCTCTTCTCTTGCAGCAACTCTCTGACTTCTTCTGGGGGATCTCCTCTGCCAGTCAGCAAGCATGGATGTGGTGCGGTTCCTCCACTTCCTGGGCTGCTCCTGGCCAGTCACCCAGGATGAACCCCTAAGACTTGTGCTGAGACCGCTGGGGTGTTCTGTTTTCCCCTGAAGTCACTGAGCTGAGTTGTTCGATTAAGCTGGGAGCTATGGCCACCACCATACCAGTCAACACCCTGTTTGGACACAGAGCAAGCCACAAACTAGAGGAAGGCAGGTCCTCACTGACACTGTGGCCCCTAGATCCAACTGTACCTGATGCCAAGGACCCTGTCTTCTCAGTTCCATTTAGCTAATCAATGTTCTTTTTGAATAATCCATACAGACGAGGTTTCTGTCATCCATAACTAAACAATTCTGACTAAAACAAGGCCTCATGGCCAGGAAGTGGCAGCATTTGGATCAAAGCCCAGGATCTTAACCACTCTATTAAACTGGCATCATCTCCTGCTCTAATCTTCATGCCAGTTCCTAGCAGCAACCCACGCCCATCAATAATCCCAACAGCTCACATTTGCTGAGGGCTTGACAGCCCAGAAACTGCTCTCGCACACATCATCACTTTTCTACAAAAAGGAATTGAGATATACTTCACATACCATAAAATTCACCCTTTTAAAGTGTACAGTTTAGTGGTTTTTAGTATATTTACAAGGTTGTGCAACCATGACCACTATCTGATTCCAGAACAATTTCATCACCCCCAAAAGACACCCAGTACCCATTAGCAGGCTCTCCTCCTTTCTCCCTCCCCCTGGTTCCTGGCAACCACTAATCTGCTTTCTATCTCTATGGATTTGCCTCTTCCGGACACACGTCATCACTTTTAACTCCAGAGGAGCCTTGTGAAGTAGTGACTCATGAGGGGCGCACAGCACAGCAGAATGGCTGAGACTGTGACCCCAGTGTTGCCCGCCCAGCTTCAAATCCAAGCTCTAATGCTCACTGGCTATGTGACCTTGGGCAGATGCCTGGACCTTTCTGAGCCTGGGTTTCTTCATCTGTACTATCTGATAAGCTTGACACGAGGATTAAACAAGTCATTTCATCTCGAGGCTGAGTGGGCAACATCCCAGGAATACCAGCTGTTTCTACTATGGCCACCCCACGCTACTGATGAAGAAGTCACCATCGGGCACAGAGGGGTTAAGGGGTGTGCCCATGGCCACACAGCATAGGTGGCTGGGCCCCAAGTCTCCTGACCGAGTCCTCTGCTGTTTCCATTACGCCACACTGGCCGAGCTGCTCCTCCACGAAAGATCGACCGTCCCCTACACGCTGAGCCAAGCTGCTTCTGAAAAAGCCAAGGCTACTCGCCAGCCAGGAGTGGGGGCGGGGTGAGTCATGAAATCACCCGACTTCAGGGTGCTGTGGTCCCATGCGGGCGGGCCTCCTCGCCTGGTCCTTGGGATCAGCCCACTTTGGCGGGTGGGGTCCTGCCTTGACTTCTTCCAGTTTCCCCCAATCCGGTGTGGGGTTGGAGGCAGGGCAGGCCCCTCTGGAATTTCAGGACTCTCCCACTCCAGCTGCCCATCTGGAACTCCTTAAAGCTCCCTTAAGCCCTGCCTCTAGACGACTTTGTTATGGGAGTGGAGTCTCAGGCGGCTTTATGTCACAGTAAACCTCCAATTATTACCTATTATGGCGAGGCGGGGAGGAAACCTCACTTTTAAGTTCTGGGAGAAGTAAGAAAGTTGAGTTAGAACAGGAGAGTGGAGGGAATACAGGCTCTGGGCCAGGGTGCCCTGGGATCCAGCCCCACCTCAAATGTCCCCAAATGATGTCCCTTTGGGCAGGTCCCATCTAAGCACAGTGACAGCAGATGGCTGCCACTGCTCACTGAGCCCGGCAACGCTCAGGGAGCTGTCACAAGAGATGCGGGAAAAGTGCTTTCATTCTTAACACGGGGGTGCGGAAACGGGCTCAGAGTCAGAGCAGTGACACCAAGTGAGACCGAAAAGGCAAAGCTGAGACGTGAACCCAGGTCGGTCAGACCCCAGAAGTCAAGGTCAGAAGCCTTGAGCTCAGCTGGGACGGGCAAACCGATGACCCAGTCAAACTCCCCACACAGTGCCCGGCCCACAGGGTGAGTGTGAAAGGGCAGCAGGGAGCACCTCCACCCGTGCCTCCGGGGCCTCCTCCTCACCCTCTTCCCATGAACTTCCTCCTCCAGGCAATGCTGTTCCACCCGCTCCACCCTTTGGGCCACAGATGGCAGGCTCAGGGGTGGACTCTGACACTCAGGTGCTCTCTCTCAGACACTGGAATCGGCACCCAAACTCCAGCGCCTGGACACGGGGAAGGGCACTTCACCTCGGGAGTGAAGGTGATGATTGGGGGATGTGGGTCAATGGGCCAGCAGAGGAAGCTGGCCCAGAGGGGTTGGCAGGAAAGGTAGCTTGTTAGGACAGTTTCTGGCAATGTGATACGTGGCCTGGGGGCTTCTGGAGGGTCATTCTATTGCTGGCTCCGGGACCCTGTGAAGCCAACTACAGTCCTCGCTCTGGGTTCCATGGGGGCACACCTGCCTCCTCGCATCAATCCACCCCACTTCTGTCTGCCTAAGCTAGCTGGGAGGGTGTCTGTTCTGTGCACGCCATTATTCTCTAGGCGAGCAGTCACCCACGTCACCCATCTCTGCCCCCTCTGCTCCTTCTTGGATGCATCAAGCAGGGAAGAGGCCTCTGAAAGCAAAATGCAGGTAGCACTCCCTGCTCTCCCCAGAGCAGACCCTCAGTGCATAAAAAAAATCAGTCTAACAACTTGCAAAATATTAACCCAACACCCATGCTTTAGAGATCTGCCATAATGGGTCTGCATAAATCACCCCTGTGTCTGGGAAAGAGGGTGTGGCTCCCCATCAGTTTCACATAGGACTGAGGTTCGGCTCATGGTGTCTGGAGGCATCACCTTCCCCGCCTTTGCCCCAGGGTCAGCCCTACCCTACTCCCCCTCACCAAGCCTGTGTCTACTCCTTCCTTTATTTATTTACTGGCTGTGCCACATGGTTTGTGGGATCTTAGGATCTTAGTTCCCCAATCAGGGATTGAACTCGCGCCCCCTGCAGTGGAAGCATGGAGTCTTAATCATTGGACTGCCGGCGAAGTCCCCTGCCGAGTCAGTTGTGGATAGTATCTTAGCATCTTTAACACAGAGCCTCTTTGGGTATTGACATTTGGTACATGTTTGCTGTGGACCAGAAGAAAAATATTGTTTGTATATGATCCTGTTTGGTTTTATTGCATCACTGGGTTCATTACATTTTAACTAGTTAGGCGACAGGGGTTAACTGCTGGCCCAACAATGACTCTTGGCAGTGTGTAATGTAGACTGTTCGGTGATGCTGGGGAAACTGGTTAAGAGCACATTAACATTGCTCCTCCCCCTTTAAAATATTGAAACACAGGCTCTGAAAATCTGTCTGACATTTTCAGGAACAGATTAGGTCTGTTCAACCAAGGATGCCTGTGGTTAGTATCATCTAACCTTCAGAAAGAACGTGGGAGGCACAGAGACAGGCTGGTGTGTGGAGGACCAGGGCCCTTCTGACGGCCCCACAGTGCCTTCCCTACCTCGGATCACAGCTGTTCTCTCCACGTCTCAGTTCCCGGCCCCGCGACTGGGAGGCTGGGCAGGGACTGGCTAAGTCCACTGGCCATCACGTTCCTCAGCCCTGTTGACTGTCTTAGAGATGAGCCTACAAAACAGTGTTTGCTGGCACTTCTGTGAAGTGACCTTTCACTCTTTCCTGCTGAGTGTGAGCCCAGAGCATTTTGCAACCACATGAGACCTGAGATAAAGCCAACGCCAGGGAACTGGGAATCCAGGACAAGAGAGAGAAGCTGGACAAGAGGACACAGTGGAAAACCCTGGATCAAGCTGTGCCTGAAGCTTGCCAGTTTCCCTCTCCCAGGGCATTCTATTACAACAGTCCCCTAAATCCTCCTGTTTACTTAGGCCAGTTTGAGTTGGGTTTCCGTCATTTGCAACAAAACCAGCCTAATTGGTACAGAGGAAAAGAAGACAGTCATCTCCATGAGGCCAGTGTACTGGCCTGCCAGGTATGTGAACCCCTCACCACATGGCAAGGAGCACTTGTGAATTCAGGAAGCCACGCAAGTTCCCATCTCCTCCTAAGGCCTGTGTTTTCTAAAGAAATTTGCTACATGATCTCAGGCACTGTGACTTCTCGAGATACACTTGCTCTGATTTCCTGGCCGTTGGGGATGTCAGGATAATGCTACTGATCTATGGATTAGAGGTCTTTTGCCCCAGTGGGGAGGGGCTTGCACAGAGCTGTCCAGAGGCTCCATACGGGACTGGTGGTGCTCAGTATGGATATTAGTTCATCCCTTTGTTCACTTGCTCATTCATCCATTCACAAACGCTGACTGGCCACATACAGTGTCCTTGAGTGAAACATGAAGGAGGGAGAGGATAAAGAAGACGCGGTTCCTGCCCACAAGAGCCATGGATTAGAGCGGGACAGGCAGACAACTTCAACAGAGTCAGCACAAAGGGATACAGAGCTGTCGGGGCAGAGGAGACGTGACTCCCGCTGGCTGGGAGATGAAGCCAGACCAGGCTCTCCAGGGGCTGACAGTCCTGAAGGGCGGTGAGCTGATGAGGGCCTGGAGGGTGCAGGAAGCGTTTCAGGTGAGGACCGGCGCGAGGAAAGGGCAAGTGCGAACCCCTCAATACACAGCAGGTGTTTCAGAGGCTAAGCATGGAGCCTGATGGGGAGAGGAGGCCAAGGTGAGGGAAGATTTGGGTCTGTCTTGACAGCAGAATAGCCCCATAAAGTCTGATCACATAACTCACCGGCAAACATGACTATACAAGTTTAAGATCTGAACGCCAAAGCCAAACACAATTTCCAGACTAGCCTCCATTCTAGAGCAGTCAACAGGAGGCTTTCTTTTATTTGAAAAATACTGAATATCAAAGCAAAAGCAATACAGCCCATCCCTTATGTCCCCAAAGTGATGGACACCTTAATTTTTTTTTTTTTAATATGGAATGCTCCACAAATTTGTGTTATCCCTACACAGGGGCCAGACTCATCTTCTCTACATCTTTATAGTAGATGCGCTGCTGAGGCGAGCACATGGACATCACTTTTAAGTCTAGAAAATAAATACTGTGCATCCACTGTGGGTGAGGATCCAGGCTCTGAAGTCAAAGCGGAAAGTAGGTCCATACACACTCTTTCCCAACCTGCAGCTCCCTGGGGACCCCACATCCTTACCTGGAGATCGAAGAACTTGCTGTAGCGCCGGTAAATGGCCTCCGTGGAGCCACTGGACCAGGTGACCCGGATGATGTAGACCTGCAGGGGGGAATGGAGACAGCCGTTAACGCCAAGGCAGCCTCTCCATCGCCAGGAGCCGAGAGCAAAGCGCAACGGTCAGAGGCAGGAAGGCCTGGGTTTGACTCTCAGCTCTGCCCCCGACCAGCTGAATGACTTGGGACAGGCTACCCGCCCTCGCTGAGACCCAGCTTCCTCTCCAGTAAAATGGGTATAATACCCTCGCCTCTGACACTTGTGCAAAGGATCACAAGCAATCTAGTCTAGGAAAGCATAAGCACCCTGCTTATCTCAGGAGATGCTGCTGTTTTCAGGATTTCTTACTCTCCACTCAATTCAGGGAGCTATTGGGCTGGCTATTTTGTCAGCATCATTCTTAAGACTTGGATTTGTCAGAAGTCACAGCAACCTGTGGCTCTCAGCTCTCTTGCGTTTCTCATAAGCTTAGCCATCAAGTCATTTCCTCCAGCTGGGGCCTGGGCCGAGTCATCACTTCCCTCTATGTGACAGTTTCTCCATCTGTAAAGTGGGTTAATACCATCTGTTTCTGCTGCTTACCAGGACAGCGCGAGGCTCCGATAAAGCAGAAGATGGGAAACCACTCTACAAACCACAGGGCCATGTTTCTAACCTCTGTCACTAACTGAAGCATGCACAGAAATAATATATCGACAACAAACGCAGGCAAACCAAGGTGACGACGGAGGTCAGAGGCCTCTGGCTGGGGACTCTGCTGGCCCTGGACACCACCTGGGCACTCAAGGGGTGAGGGATCAGCACATCCATTCCTGCCTTGCACAAACGATCTGGGGTTACAGGGCGCTGTGACATGTAAAACATACATGTGTGAAAGCCGTCTAGAAACAGAAATAAACCCGAGGGGCTGGGTGTTGTTAGAGGCAGGGGAGTCCATGGGCAAGGCTTCTGACTCCATGAGTGGAGAGTGAGCTGGGGAGACAGTATGTGCATAAATGAAGATAAATAACATGTGGACAGTGGAAATCACTACAGACGGTGACTGCAGCCATAAAATTAAAAGACACTTGCTCCTTGGGAGAAAAGCTACGACAATCCTGCTGCTGCTGCTGCTGCTAAGTCGTTTCAGTCATGTCTGACTCTGTGAGACCCCATAGACGGCAGCCCACCAGGCTCCCCCGTCCCTGGGATTCTCCAGGCAAGAACACTGGAGTGGGTTGCCATTTCCTTCTCCAATGCATGAAAGTGAAAAGTGAAAGTGAAGCCGCTCAGTCATGTCTGACTCTTAGCGATCCCATGGACTGCAGCCCACCAGGCTCCTCCGTCCATGGGATTTTCCAGGCAAGTGGGGCGCCAGAGTGGGGCGCCATTGCCATCTCCAATGCCAATCCTAGACAGCATATTAAAAAGCAGAGACATCACTTTGCTGACAACGGTCCATCTAGTCAAAGCTATGGTTTTTCCAGTAGTAGTGTACCGATGTGCGAGTTGGACCATAAAGGCTGAGTGCCAAAGAATTGATGCTTTTGAACTGTGGTGCTGAAGATTCTTGAGAGTCACTTGGACTGCAAGGAGATCAAACCAGTAAATCCTAAAGGATATCAACCCTGAATATTCATTGGAAGGACTGATGCTAAATAAAGCTCCAATACTTTGGCCACCCGATGTGCAGAGCTGATTGATTTGAAAAGACCCTGATGCTGGGAAAGATTGAAGGCAAGAGGAGAAGGGGGCGACAGAGGATGAGATGGTTGCATGGCATCACCGATTCAATGGACATGATTTTGAGCAAATGCCATGGGGATAGTCCATGAGGTTACAAACATTCAGACACAACTGAGTGACTGAACAACTACAGTAGACATCATTATTTTTTGCATTTAAATTTTTGTTAAATTGGAGCATAACTGCTTCACAATGTTGCATCGGCTTCTGCCACAGAACAATGTGAATCAGCTATGAGTATACATACATCCCCTCCGTCCTGCGCCTCCCTCCCACCCCCAGCTCTATGTCATTGCAGAGTGCTGACTGAGCTCCCCGTGTTAGACAGCAGCCTCCCACGAGTCACGTTTACACATCGTAGAGGATACACGTCAATGCCACTCTCTCAGTTCTTCCCACCCTCTCCTTCCCCTGCGTATCATTATTTTACTGTGTTGATAAACCTTTCTTTCAACCAGAGTGCCTGGACTTTTCTTCTGGGAACCTCCTTTCCCACCTCAACATAGTCCTTTAGGCACCACGCCGGATACCACTGTCCATAGTGACTGGTTACGGAGTGATCTGGTTAAGTGACTGGTTAAGGAGTGATCTGGTTAAGTGACTGGTTAAGGAGTGATCATATGACTCATGCCAGGCCAATCACAGACATTAAGAATCAGCCCTGGGACTTCTGCTCCGACCTTGAGAAAAACAAGTTCTCTTTTCCCTGAGGTTGCTCTGCTGTTAGTTCATGACCTGGAGTTGCTGGGGGACTATCTCATCATCACTGAGGAGGAATGTGCCTGAGAACGATGCTAGTATCAGTAGGTTTCTCCCATCCAAGCACTAACCAGGCCCGAGCCTGCTCAGCTTCCGAGATCAGAGGAGATCGGGCTCGTTCGGGGCGGTAGGGCCGTAGACTATCAGTAGATTCTGATGACACAGTCTGACCTTAGGGCCAGCTCTGCATGCAGCTCAATCTGCTCCCGGTCTCTCCAGTTTCCTGAGCCAGTAAATCTTGGGCCACACCCACACTCCGGGATTATTTTTGAAGCCAGTTTGAGTTGGGTTTTTGACACATGTAATTTAGTCCTGACTGGCACAGGAAGCGGGGCAGGATAGCTCTCTGAAGCTTGAAGTCATTGTGGTGTACCTCGAAGGGCAGGTTGATGCAGAGAGCAGAAGGGGAAGGGAGAGACGGTGGGCGGTGGGGGACGGCGGCGGAGCAGAGACCACCTCAGGGAGTACAGGGGCCAGGCCGGCAGGGGTCTCCAAGGTGGTTTTAAACAAAGTCTCTTCCCAAATGAGTTCTTGCTAGGATACCTTCATTCAAAACAGGAAAAGGAGGAGCAGATTTGGGCAGAGGGAGCCAGAGCCCACTGTAAACACCGGGGGCTGAAGGGAGAAGGTTCTCCCAGTGAGAAGAGATGAAAAATTGATAGACAAATCAGGACAAGGTGGGAGGTGCCCTTGAATGCCCAACTCAGAGGTTCACTGGGAACAACCTCCCCAAATCCAACATCTATTTCATTTCAGTGAGGCAAGGCAGGGAGGAAGGAACTTGGGCTCTAGAATCACAGGTTCCCAACCCCCAGAGCCTCAGTTTCCTTATCTGTAAAATGGAGTCATCAAGCCCATCTCACATAGACTTACGATGATTATCAGAGATAAAGCTCTGAGCTCCTTGCCTGGCAGAGAGGAAAGGTTCAAGAAGCCTCTGTTTTAGAAAGAAATGATTTCATGATTTCACAGGGATTCACGCATCTTGGCCCTTTTCTCTCCCTTTTTTCTCCCACTAGTCCTGGGTCGCTTATGGAGCCAAAGAATAGGTCAAGGCATCCTTTGGGACACAGAGTCACCCTGGAAAAGTGATTTTACAACAAAAAGAGTTGTTATCAAAGCCACCCCAATAGTCATCAGTGTTATGAAAAAGAAAACACCAGTTCTGCTTCACTAGAATGAAGGAGACAGTTGGATAGTCCAGAACCTACTCTTAGAGAGTGGGAAGACAGGCAATAAACCAGCTGATGAAGAAATATGTGTGTCATTTAAGTTACAGTCAGTGCTAGGAAGGACCCCAAAGCCCGCTGTGACAGTGCAAGACACGAGTGGTGGGGGTGGGTGTTCCTGGAAAGGAAAGTCCCTCTGAAGCACCTGAAAGATGCCTGACATCTTGAACTGACACCTGAAAGATGACGAACTGGCCTGGAGAAGAGCTGAGGAATGTGTATTCCACACAGAAAGAAAAGTGCAAACAAAGATGCGCAGGCTGGAAAATGCTTGGCATGTTTGAGGAACCAGAAGACCATTAAGGCAGAACAGAGCTGGCGGGGAAGGGGGTGTTCCCAGGAGGGGCAGCGGCGGCATCACTGCAGGCTTATAAGCCAGGGTGAGGAACTTTATTCTGTTGAAGGTTAGAGAGGCGCAGGGGTTGGGGAAAAAGGATGAGATATAATTTAATGTATGTTTAAAAATAAATATATATGTAGATATATATACACACATGCATACCTCTGGCTGTTGTGCAGAAAATGGTTTTGAAAAGGGGCAGGGAAACTAGTAAATGGGCTTTCCCACATCTGAAAGGGACCATGGAACTCAGTCAATGCAATGGTCCCACCTTCCAGATGGGTAAACCGAGGCCCAGCACATACCTTACCAAGAGTCCCCATCCTGGGGATGTATAAGCAAAGCTTAGATGACTATCTGTGAAGGACAATGCCAACATGGATTAAAAAACAAGAAAAGAAAGACAATTGAAGATGTAAAAGCCAACACAAAGCATACACCCATAAATGGAAAAAAACAATTCTGCTTACACAATTCATTCTTGATCTCTTGCTTACAATTTTAAAAGTTCTGTCCCTATGGTACAAGAACTCTGCAGCAGATCTAATTGTTTACTGGAATCAACCTCTGAACACAATTTGATAGCTTCAATTTTTAGGCACAGATCTAACTTTTTAATAAGAATTGTCCCACTGCAGGGCTTTGGCCTTGCCCAGGGCTTGGGGGCTGGTGAAAGAGCCCGTGTGCTGGGTTCTAATGCCAGCTCTGCTGTGGGTTGAAACTCACAAGGTATCAGTCTCTCTGGCCACAGCCTCCTCCTCTCTAACACGGGGGCCACAGGAAACCAACGTACGGTTCCCAAGGGGTAAGCGGAGGAGGGATAAACTGGGAGGTTGGGATTGACATGTACACACTACTATATATAAACTCAACAACTAACAAGAGCCTGCTGAGTAGCACAGGGAACTCAGAACTCTGCAATGACCCGTATGGGAACAGAGTCTAAGAAAGCGTGGACATGCGTGTAAGTATAACTGATTCACTGTGCCGTGTACCTGAAACTAACACAACAGTGTAAACCAAGTATACTATAAAAATTAATAAAAAATGAACTAAATGGAATGGGGACACTAATTCCCCTGAGGACTCACTATAATGACAAGGCGCACAGGGCCTTGTCCAGGGCCAGCACCCAGGAGCTGCGTCTGGTATACCGGCTGGCCTGGTGCCCCCTCCTCTCCGTTCGGTAACAGCCCTCACTTTCCCCCGAAGAGTCACTCCTCTCCCTTCCCTTGTCTTTGTGACACAGAGTGTCGTGGTCCAAGCCTGGCTACCAGAGTACCATCAGTCCCTGGTTTCAACAATGGTTCAGGGATGGGCACGTCACCCAAGCCAGGCTGATGAGACTCAATTCTGGACTTCTGACGGCACGATCAGGAAAGAGACTGCTTTCCTCACTGCACTGACTAACTGGGAGACCATCACACCGAGACTTAAGCTCTGCAGAATCAAGCAGAGCTCAGAGAGAGAGATGTGCCAAGTCCTATGACATTGTTTGAATTCCTGAATCTAGCATCCTGGACATCACATAGACACAGGCCCAAACTTTCCCTTACTTATTTAAGTCAGTTTGAGTGAGTTTCTGTTACTTTCAACCAAAGCAATCCTAACACATCTAATCTTGGCTTTTAGATTATATCCCAAACACAGTTAATACTCAGTGGCCTGGCATTAAGAAATTAGACTTTTTCATAGCAGCATCACTCACAACAGCCAAAAGGTGGAAACAATCCAAGTGTCCACTGATGCATGAATGGGTAAGCAAACTGTGGTATATTCATACAATGGAATATTACTCAGCCTTAAAAAGGAAATTCTGCCATATGCTACAATATGGATGAAACTTGAGGACATGAGATGCTAAGTGAAATAAGCCGGTCACAAAAAGACACATGCTGTGTCACTCCACTCATAGTAGGTACTTAGAGTAGTTAAATTCATAGAGACAGAAAGGAGAATGGCGGCTGCCAGGGGCTGGGGAAAGAGGCATGGAGAGTCAGTGTTTAACGGGCTATGGAGGTTCAGTTCCGGAAGATGAGAAGAGTTCTGGAGATGGATGGTGGTGATGGTGCCCAACGATGTGGATGTACTCCATACCCCCAAACTGTACCCTTAAAAATGGCTGAAATGCTAATATTTATGTCATACATATTTTATCACAATTTAAATAAATAAACAAGCAGATATCCTTCAGAGATTTACACAGTACCTGTCATACTGCCTGGAAATGACACTATAATTTTATTGCGTAGTCCTCAAAACATGTGCTGCAAACCTGAAGAACTTTTATACCCAGAATATATTTTAAAAAACACAAAACCAGCTCAACAGTAAGGAAACAGCCAACCTGATCACATGATGAGAAAAGACCTAAACAGACACTTTATTGAAGAGGATATATGGATGGTGAGTAAGTGCATGAGAAGATGTTCAACATCATTAGGCATTAGAGAAAGGCAAATTAAAACCATGATGAGGTATCACCAGACACCCATTAGAATGGCTACGATAGGAGATACCGACAAAAACAAGTGCTGACAAAAATGTGGGGCGCAGGAACTCTCAGACACTGCTGGTGGGAAGGCAAGATGGCACGGCTACTCTGGAAAGACCCTTGACGGATGCTGGACCACGGGGTGAGTGGTTATTGGAGAAAGGGAGGGTCGCACAGGCTGAAGATACCATCCCAGGAATTACTCTCCCCAGCAAAGGGGGATAATATTCCTTTTCAGTGGAGAGATCAGGTGACCACAGCTGTTAACAGGTGATCAAACCTAACGCCACCAATAAGAGGGATAATTAGACGCTGAATGGTCCCAGAGGTGATGCAAAACCTTCTGTCAAGTATTGATAGCAAAATATTTAACCTGAATCTCAAGCCTCTTGAGCCAAGTTTAAATTCATAGGAAATAGAGGAGGTAGAGAAATAAGCTAAATGACACCAAAAGGAAACAATCAGACAGATCCAGAAGATGGAATGGTTCACAAGTCTATTCACAGGGCAGAGTCCAAATGCTACCTCCTCCAGAAAGCCCTCCCTGACTGCTCCCACCCTATCAATATTAGCTTGGGTCTCTGTGGTACATGTCTCCTTGGAACCCACTTCCTCATCACAAAGTCAGTCACATTTTACAGCACTTGCTGAGAGCAGGAACCATACTGTCTTATACACACACTGAATGCTATATGCCCAGCACTGAGTACAATGGAAAATCTATATTTTGTGGGGGAAAAAAAAATGAGGAAGAAACAGAGAAGCCAGGAGGTCAAGCCCTCTCTGACTCTGCCCTGCTTCAGCATGACCCTTCACCAGGAGCAGCTGGGACTCCCTTCCTCTGGGAATGAGGAAATGGAGACCACACTGGTGTCTGAGGGCCCCGAGGGCTTCCTCTTGCCCCCACAGGAGGCTTTAAACTGGAACCAGCCACCATCGAAATCCCTTCTTACACAACCTCAGCAGCAGAGTCTGCACCATTTACTCAGCCTAGACTCCCCAGGCCTGGGTTTCCCACAGCGGCTCAGTCACCAGGGTCAGATGTCCCGAGCTTCTACTTCCTCTGAGTCCGCAGGGAGATGACTGGCAGCGAGGGGCAGGCTACGGCGGGGGCGATGAGCTATAACAGGGTGCTCGGGGTCGAGGTGGGCTTGGTCTCCCCCAGATCCTCATGAGCTTGCAGGTCAGGCTAACACTTTCCACGCTGTCCTGATGAGCAATGGAGGTTAAGAAATGCAGGGACTTGCCTGAGGTCACAAGCTACACTGTGTAGCGCAAGGACTCTGCCCTCCCCGTTACTTTTAACAGCCTTGCTGCCCCGGGAACCAGGCTCTCGCCCAGCAGCTGGGCCACAGCTGGACTGGGGAGGTGCCTGCTCGCTTTCTATCTTAGAGCTCCTCCTTAGAGCCTGCTGGAGGCTTCTGAGTTCAGGGCTTAAGAGGGCCTGGACTCACCCTCTGCCTCCATCTCAACTAGCTGCATGGTGTTGGGAAAGGGGCCTGACCTCTCTGCAACTCAGCTTCCTCCTCTGTAAAAACAGGGGGATCATAATAGCATCAACCTGGTGTGATAAATGGGAAAACACACAGAGAGTGCTTAGCATGGGCCCTGGCACAGGGTAAACGTTCCATGAAGAGAAGCCACCATCTTCGTCATCCTCACTAAGAGCTAAACACAGGGACATGAAGCTGAGGGGACCTTGCCCATGCTCTCTGACAGGGGAGCCCCCCAAAGCCCCCTCTCCAGTCCCCATCTCCCAGGGCCCTGCCTCTTCCACTGTCTTCTCTGGGCCCACGGCCGTGCAGAGGGACTGCCCCTTCAGGGCCTGCTGGATGAGCCAGGGTGCTGTCCCCTCCCACCCCAACCCCTGGCCTCCGCCTTGGTGGAGGGGAGCTGCGTTGTCTGCTGGGCCACCAGAAACACGTGAGCCTGCCTGGTGTTGGGGCTTCAGCAGCCCCGACCCTTCCTCTCTCTGGGGCTGAGGACCATCCCAGGGAGGCCCAGGTCAGTCTGACCCGCCAGGAGTCATCATGAAGAGGATGCAAAGGCCACCTGCTCAGCGATGCCAGTAGTTGTCCTGAAGCCTGGGCCACAGGAACCCACCCCGTCCTAGGGCCTCCAGAGTCCACTTTTCTTCAACTTGCGCTGCTTCTGGGGGACACAAGAGCCCCCTGGGAGTCGCCAAGAATCCATCCCCGGGCCCCCTACATGAGAAGTGCCTCCCGTCCCACCTCACAGCCAGGGGTGGTCAGCATCTCTCAGGAACCTGAAATCAGACCTGAATACGCTGGCTCTGAGGATACTGCTGCAGCCCGAGCCACCTCCAGCCTGCGACAGACATTTGGTCTGCAGGGAGGGTGGAGGGAGACACAGAGGAGCCTTGCCTGGCTCCCGCCCACACTCCAGATCCTGCCTCCGGGGCCCGCCCGCCCGCCCGCCCAGGGCTGCCGGGACACAGGGCAGGGGACCGGCCTCCAGTGAACTCCCCTCTTGGCATGAAGAAGGTGCATGTGCAACTAAAGGGATTCTGTGATTCCGCGGAAAGTTCAGGCATCATCTCAGGTATAAGACCAGATTTCAATCTCAAAAAAATTATGTATACAATATATCAATGTATGCATGTGCTTGTGTATATTTAATTTGTGTAGCTACATTCTGGAGAAAGAAATAGCAACTCACTCCAGTATCCTTGCCTGGAAAACTCCTTGGACGAGGCGTCTGGTGGGCTGTAGTCCCTGGGGCCGCAGAGCTGGACACCGAGTGCACACACGGAGTCGCGTTCTAGTCACTGTGAACACTGACTCAGTGAACACAGAACTGCTGCTCCCGGGGAAACGAGGGCTGAGGTCGTTCAAGCCTCTGATCACAGCATTTTCCTCTACTAATCAATAACACACAGCCTGGTTGTATGTTTCTCTTTAACGACACCGTACTTAATGTATATTGTTCATTCACTAACCTTGAACTCATGGCCAGCGGCACTGTAACTAATGCTTGAACGAAGCTTACCTAACACCTACGCTTTCTCCAAAAGGCACAACACAGCCAGCCATCCTGAGCTTAGGAACCCTAGACTGCCCTTCAGCACCACGTCTGAGGCCTTTTTAAGCAGTGAAATGGCTGATGGAGAGCGCAAGAATGTAAAGAGAATGTGGCACTAAACAGATCATGACAGACACTTGTTCAGTTTTAAGAGCCGGAACACAAAAGCAGAGGTCGTTTTGCTCAACCCCAGCTGGGAGCACGCACATCAGGGTGCACACAACTTCTGCTGCCATGCACACGCCCACATCTGCAAGTGACTGGGAAAGCCCTGCAAGTATTGGTTGGATTAGAAATAAAGTTCAGCAAATAGGCAAATCCCCAAATATGAAATCTGCAAATAACACGGATTAACTATATTATATATAAATGTGCATATGTACATAAACCACTGATATATACATATAAATAAGTAGACATATAAATGTACATATATGGTTTGCTCTGGGTTGGTAGGAAAATTAGACTTTAAAACTTCTCTTCTTGAGACTTCCCTGGTGGTCCAGTGTCCACCTGCCAATACAGGGAACACAGGTTTGATCCCTTGTCTGGGAAGATTCCATAAGTCGGGGTCCAACTAAGTCTACGAGCCACAGCTACCGTGCCATGCTCCGAGTCCATGCTCTGCCACAAGAGAAGCCCCTGCAGGGAGAAGCCCCCGAACCACGGCGGGAAAGCAGCCCCCGCTTGCTGCAGCAATAAAGGCCCAGCATGGCCAAAAATAAATGAATCTTAAAAAATTCTCTTCTTGATGCTTGCTTGTAGTCTTCATATTTTCTATAGTCTGTTTTCTTTTACAGTCAGGAAAAAAAAAAAGTCACTTTCCTAGGAGAACAGGAAGAAATGTGTCTGACTCAGCACCGTGAACTCCAGGGTGGAACGAGCCCCACCTTCCCGCACTACCGTGGCTCATCCTCTGGTCGGCCAGGCCAGATCACGGAGCACCCACTGGGTGCAGACACAGCTGAGGACAGAGGCAGGAGTGCGGGCCGGGGAGGAGCTGGGAGCGGGCAGCGGGGGGCCTCAGCCCTGACCTCACTCTTAAGTTTGGGGACGTCCTTTGCCCCTTTGAGCCTCTGCGTTCTCTGAAAACTGGGGATAAGGATGCTCGTCCTTCTTATCTCACGGGCAAAGATTGAATGAGGTATTTTTTTTTCAAAGTTCCTGAAATGGAATCTACCTTGGTCAGAATCTCTGCTCATGGCTGGGATTTGAGACAGAATGTTCCAAAAATGCGTCCTACAGCATCCAGTCACCTCCTTTGGCAGGTCCAACTCAGCCCCATGGAGTTGGGGGTTCCCAGTGCCTGAAGCGGAGAAGGCAATGGCACCCCACTCCAGTACTCTTGCCTGGAAAATCCCATGGACAGAGGAGCCTGGTAGGCTGCAGTCCATGGGGTCGCGAAGAGTCAGACGTGACTGAGCGACTTCACTTTCACTTTTCACTTTCATGCACTGGAGAAGGAAATGGCAATCCACTCCAGTGTTCTTGCCTGGAGGATCCCGGGGATGGAGGAGCCTGGTGGGCTGCCGTCTATGGGGTCGCATAGAGTCAGACACGACTGACGCGACTTAGCAGCAGCAGCAGCAGTGCCTGGAAGGACCCCATTAAACACACAGAAATTTACATTCCATTTTTAAGTGACAACAGCCAAGAGGTCACCCACGAATAAAGATTTAAACTGGAACAAAGTTTAGAGGCCTTTAAAAAATGCCTGGAACCAGGCCTGGGCACAGCTAAGCAGTGGCCCAGAAACAGGCAAGCCCCAGGCAGCTCGGTTTAACTGACATGCCCTCTCCCTTCAGACCCACTGGCCCAGAGCTCTGCCCACAGCCGCGGCCCTGGGAGAGGCCCCAGAACTCCACCGATACAGCCTCCCCAGGGCAGGATGATATGAAACAGCTGTCGCCCCACCTCGGGAGTGCTGTGATCTCATATGCTTTCATCATGTGAACTCACAAAAACATGAGAAGGTGTTTTTGCCCTGAGAATAAAATCCCTGAGGCACGGGGGAATGTCCTCCAATCACACTTTGTTTTTGCAGACCTCGGTGGTGGGGTTTCTAGGGCTGAAATTCCTCGCTGACGTTAATTAGAAGGGGTGTGGCTTCTGCACTAGTCACAGGACAAAGGGATTACATTTTGATGGGAGGGGTGCAGTGCCCAGAGGTTTACATTTGGGGGAGGGTCTGGGGATGGGTGTGGTCCAAGCTCTTTTCTAGCGACAGTCTTTGCTCAGATGATGGTCTCAAGGCACGCAGGAACTTGGGCACACCAGCTGGTCTCAGGTGACTCAGGGCTCGGCACTCGACCGCAGGGAAGCCCACAGTGAGAGAACCAGTCTCGGCCGTTCCCTTCCAGCCCTGACTGGCTCAGAAAGTTGGCAGTAGTGGTTTCTTAACACCCCTTCCAGCACTTGTTGGTCTCATTTCCTGAAGAAGGGACAGAAGACCTCAGGGCAGGCAACACTTGCCAGGAAGAACTCTAACACGCTGATTTTCTTTTTCCTTTCTATTTAGTTTCCTTCTATTTCTAGCGAGGGCTGCTGGTTTTCCACTTACAGTGGACAGCTAAAATTTCCTTTAAAAATAATGTAAGTAAAAAAAAAAATGAGTCAGTTTGAAGAACAACACTGAGTTAAGGATTTAGGATATATGGGACAGGGGGTTGTGGCAGGATGGTGGCAGCAGGACAGTCACCAATGAGGGCAGTGCTGTTTTAAGTGGAATTCCTTGCCAGTCTCATCTGTCTGGACCTCTGTTGTTTACAGGCCAATGAGCCCACATTTCTCAAGTTGGAAGCCCTCTCCTGGCTCTACAGTATTGATGGGCAGCCTGGAATGACCTGGGAGACCAAAGAAAACATCTAAAGCAAGGGCACCAGTAGGACCGCAGGGTTGGGGCTATTTTCCTGCAAGGGCTGAGAGAAAGGAGCATCTGTGGTCCATTAGCAATGTCTGCCCTGGGCCCTGGGCCCTAGGCCCCGGGAGGACGTGTACCACACACAGCCCTGATTAGGGCTACAAATGGGGATTCAGAGAAGTGTCGTGACTTGCTAGGGGTTCCACTCCCAGCTATGGACTCTTTAAACTTCCATGGTAGTATCCAAATTTCCTTGCAAGCTCCTTGGGGCCTCCTGCACAATGACACCCCAGAGGATTTCACATTTGGAGAGTTCTCAGGTGATTGGCCAGTGGTCAAACTGGCCTGCAAGAAGCCCAGGGCTGCTGGTGAGGTGGGTGAGTCCCCAAACCCTCCACCCTGGTTTCCACTAGGCGCTGCCGCTTTTAGCTCTTCTATATGTGGAAGAGGGTGTAACCGGCAGCTTGCAGGTCCACGCTGCCACAAGGCAACCCTCAGTGGAGCCTTGAGACAGGGCTCAGGCTCCTCCATCGCTCACAGTCCTTCTTTGCCTGCTTCATGCTGACAGCACAGGGTTGCAAGACTTTAAAATAAACAAAAATCCTGCTCTAGATCATCCCGCATTTTATAGTTGGGGTTACTAGGTCATAGAGGGGAAGGGACTTGCCAAGGCCACACAGAAAGCAGGGAGGAGAGTTGGAACCAGATCGAGGGCCCTCTTAGGAGGTGCTGAGGATGCTGGAGCTCCCATCTGGAATGCTGTTTCTCAGGTCCGGGGAGCTCTTTTTGGATTGGGAGGAAAAACTCCATCTCTCACGCAGCACGAAAAAAAGTGAAAGCGTCAGTTGCTCAGTCCTGTCCAACTCTTCACAACTCCATGGACTGTAGCCCGCCAGGTTCCAGGGAATTCTCCATACCTAGGGGCTATGACTTCTGCTCACAGACCACACAGTTCCTGCAGCAAGTCCTCAGCCCAGGAAAACTAAAGCTGTCCTGCACTGCAGCCAGAGCAACCTTTATTAAACACAAAACATGTGCAGCCCTGAAATGAAGCAGCAGTGTTAGTTTCAAGATCTAGATGGGTTCCTGGGAATATGACTGAGGGCGCCCAAGAGTCTATAAACCCTTGTTTAAGAAACCGACTTTGAAAGGTAACTGCGACCTTCTGGGCCACCCCAATAAAACTCCCACACTGGTTGGGTTTCTGGGTTGGTGGTTCCTGGGAAGAGCTTGGTAATTAACGACTGGCTGGGCTCCAGGCCCACCTCACTGGCTATCTGCTGCCAGGGCTCAAGGCGGAGGACAAAGTCGCTAGAGGCAGGGAGGTGTGGGGGCTGGGGTGGGGGAAAGGAGGAGGTGGGGAGGGAGAAGAGGAGAGAAGGGTGGAGGAGAAGGGGAGAGCGGAGAGAGGGCAGGGGCAGTTGGCTAGACTCCACCAGCTTAACTAATGGGAAACATGATTCTGCTGTTCCCCATGGAGACCACGCGTTCCCTTCGGTTCCCAATCTGTCAGCTCTCCCCAGATGTCTGCCCAACATCTGGCCTATGTAGGTCAGCATTCCCAACCTCTTTTTGGAATTGCAACACCCTGCTGTGTGTTTGATTTCCCAACACCCCAGAGCAGCATCACTACCGGAAGTGCTGAGAAACGTGTTATTCCTCTTTTTAAAGAAGGTACATTAAGTTTATGTTAGTCGCTCAGTCGTGTCTGACCCTTTGCGACCCCATGACTGTAGCCCACCAGGCTCCCTGGTCCATGGGATTCTCCAGGCAAGAATACAGGAGTGGGTTGCCATTTCCTTCTCCAGACATTAAGTTTAATCCTGGAGAAATGCCACTGAGTGTCATGATGCCTTTGAGACCTAGGATGTCAGAGTGAGGCAGGACCAAGCTGAGTGGTGTGTGTGTGTTAGTTGCTCAGTCGTGTCTGACTCTTAGCGACCCCATGGACTGTAGCCCGCCAGGCTCCTCTGTCCATGGAATTCTCCAAGCAAAAATACTGGAGTGGGTTGCCATTTACTTCTCCAGGGGATCTTCCCAAGCCGAGTAGGGGCCTGAAATAAAAGCAGCATCCACGCCAGGAAACCGGCTGGCTACATGCTGACCCTGTGCTAGGCGCTTTGCTGTTGTTTAGTCGCTAACTTGTGTCCAACCTTTTTGTGACCTCATGGACTGTAGCCCTCCGGGCTCCTTTGCCTTTGGGATGTTACCAGCATCATGTCAATCATCATGAAAGGCCTGTCAGGAGGTGGGGCCGTCCTTGGGAGGGGGAGATAGAAACCCAGGGGAGAGCAGGGCCTTGCTGCCATGTCAAGGCCATGGAGCTGGGAAGCAGGCGACCTCAGTCTCAAGCCCAGCTCCTCCAGCCTCCTAAGTCCCTGCTCCTTCTCCCAGACCCCCACAGCCAGGCCTGGCTCTCCGGGCCCCAGGCAGCGTTTTCCTGTCCCGAGTCAGCATCAGGACTGCCAAGCTCAGGCGCCACAGCAAGGGACATACTGAGCGTGGCCGGCAGCCAGGGTTCTTTCTTTTCAATCTCTTCAATTAAGTGAATGCTTGGAAAGGGGCCCAAACACAAGTGCTTGTGGTGTTAGCGGCAGATAGAATGCCCTGGTTTAGGACTGACTGCACTCCTTGCCCCTAGGACACACAGTAAATGCTCAGGTGGGCGGTGAAGCTGAGGTCTCAGACTGTACCTCGGGGAAGAGGGGTGCCAAGCTGGGAGGTGGGAGACAGGTTCAGTTTATCTCTAAAGTGCAAGTAGAACTGAGTCTCTCTTCTGCTACAAACTCTCCAGTTCATTCACTCATTCAGCAAACACAGAGCACCTGCTGTGTACCAGGCTCCCTTCCAAAGGCTGGCGATACGGCTGTGAACCAGAAGTCCTGACCCTTCCGGAGCTTTCCACTCAGATGGGGAAAACAACAAAGGCATGTGGGGTCTTTAGGGGGCCTCCTCCCGCTCCCACCTGACCAGGTGCTCTCCTGCCTCTGACCCCTGCGCCTCCCATTGCCTCTGGAGGGAGCATCTTCTCTCCCTTCACCTGTATAGCAACTCTTCACTTCCCAGGTGTCAGCAGAGAGGTTGCCTCCTCCTGGAAGCCTTCCTGGAGACCCTCATTCTCTGGGGTCCCACTAGGGCTGCCCGTGCTCAGCACATGTTCTTCCGGGAAGTCTGTTCACACGACTTCAGCCCACTCCCCTGGGGGCCCTCAAGTCAGGCCTGTCGGGCTCACCCTCGTCTGTGCTGTGCCTGCTCCCAGGAACCGCCTGGTAGGAGACCAACAGGTGGACGGATAGGCAGGCAGGCAGAATGATAGAAAGCCAAGACAGGGCCACACGGTCATAAATCAAAGTGGCCTCATTCAAGGCTCTGAGTCTGGGGTAGCAATGCTCTTGGGATGGCTGAGTGAACAGTTCAACTGCCAAGCATGCTAGAAACAGAATTGGCTTTGTTACAGAGAAGAAGGCAGGCACAGGGCCCAGCCCTGGGAGAGAGGTCCACACTTCACCCCACGACCTCTCTGGATGGGCGATGGAGTATACAAGAACAGCGCAGGAGCAACTCCAACTGCAGGTGGAGGCAGCATTCCACATCATCCAACAGTCAGGGCAGCCCAAGGGGACTCTTAGGAGGTGATGGGCTCATTCTTCCTGTCTGGGGTGGTGGTTATGAGAGCCTACACATGCACAAAAGCTAACAGAATGTGATACCGAAAAAGGGAATCCTCCTGCATGAATGCATATAAATCAAAAATTAAAATTAACAACTACTCTTTAATGTCATTAAAAAAAAAAAAAAGGCACTGGCTTCTGGGTACCAGGGTGATTCTGGGCTCTATAGCTTAACGCTGCTGTGGGACTTCAGAAGTCACTTCATAGCTCGGAGTCTCCATTTTCTTATTTGTAAAATGGACAGAACAGTCGTACCTACTTTGCAGGGTTGGCTAAGGATTCAACAGGCTAATGCAGGGCAGAATCTTGGCACACAGCCTGACTTACAGGAAGCTTCGAGTGAATCACTAATAACTCCGTCACAGAGATGGGGCCCTAGAGGCTCAGGCTGAGCCTGTCCCCTGCCCCGCTCTGGGGCTGACTCAAATCTTTCGAGATAAGCTATGTTAAAGGGAAAAGTCAGGCATGTCTCGCTGTGAAATCCAATCAACTGCCCTCCCTGAAGCCCGTCTTTCCCTCACTGCTGGGGTCTCACCCAGAGGATAGGCACGACCCACCCGCAGGACCGTGGAGGCCCAGCCCCTCTGTTCTTCTGGACGGAGACACAGAGCTGGTGGAAACTCTCGCTGGACTGGGTCTGCAGCATCAGCCGGGCCTCTGGCTGCCAGCTCACGGCCTTGCACACATCTGGCCAGAGCGGCACGGGGAACTTTCCAATGGCAAGCAGAGGTGTTGGCAGCCGGAGCCCAGGCTCTGCTGAAACTAACCTGAAGGCTAGCTTTCTAGGAAAGCCTCCAGGGCAAGCATTGAAGGCTCGTGGAGATCGCCCAGGTTGCCAGGCCTCAGAGGAGAGCCCAGGGCAATGCAGGAAGTGGAACCGAGAGATTTTAAATCAGGGCCTCTCCTACGGGGAGAACTGGGTAGCCAACAACAGCACCCACTGTGTGCAAGCACACAGACAGTAGGGATAAGGCTCAGTAACGAAAAGAATCAAAGTGGCCACGGTTATTGGTGGATTGGGCATGGGGTGTGGTGACACTGGCTGACAGAAGGTCACACGGCCAGCACGTGAGAGTTAAGATCTAAACCAGGGCTGTGGGGTCTTCCCTGGTGGTCCAGTGGTTAAGATTCTGTGCTTCGGGCCCGGGTCCAATCCCTGATCGGGGAACTAAGCCCCCACGTGCCATGCGGCATGGCCATAAAATAAACCAGGACTGTGGGACATGGTGAAAAAAAGCCCAAGATGTGCGGTCACATGGGTCTTAGTGAGTGCATGCTCAGTCGCGTCCGACTCTGCGTGTCCCCACGGACTGGAGCCCACGAGGTTCCTCTGTCCGTGCGATTCCCCAGGCAAGCATACTGGATGGGTTGCCATTTCCTACTGCAGAAGATCTTCCCGACTCAGGGATCGAACCCAAGTCTCTCGCATCTCCTGCTCTGGCAGGCAGATTCTTTACCACTGTGCTACCTGGGGTCTTGGTTCACACCTCAAGGGCCCAGCACAGTGCCTGCCACACAGTAGGTACCCAGCTTAGAAGACAGAAGTAGAATCCTCTCACAGGCCACAGGCCCTCTAGGGAGCACATTAAGCCTCTGATGAAGCATGGAGGAGGAGGGCTAATTCTGTCGGTGGAGCTTGGAGAGGCTCTGAATCTGGAGGGATTCACAGGGATTCTCCAGCTGAGGACGAACACTAATGAGCACTTGTGAAATCCTCAGCACTCTGCTCTCAGGAGCAGTAAGGAGTGAGGCTTACCATCCACCCATTTCACAGCATGGTAAACTGAGGGCAGGTCCAAGACCACACCACTGCTTGAGGAGGGGGCCAGGATTCGAGCCCAGGTTTGTCTGACTCCAGGATGCCCCTTACAGTCCCCAACCAAAGCTACAGACGCTGCAGCAGAAACTGCAGAAGCCAACTGTCCAAACCAGAACAAGAAACATGGCATCCCAGAGCAGCGTCTCAGGGAGTTTCAGCCTATAGCTGCCAGCCCCTGGGCCAGGGGGTCCAAGAGAGTGCTGGGAGCTCTCCTGGCACTCACGGGGAGACAGGCAGCCCTGTCTCAAGACAGCAGCAAAGCAAACAGCCACAGACTCAGGCAGACAGACCTGGGTTCCAACCCTGGCTATATACTTCCTTGAGCAAGCTACTTAGGAGCCCCAGTTTCCCCATCTGGTAAATGGGGATGCTAACACAGTCAGCCCTTGGCATTTGTGAATTCAACCAAGTTCAGATTAAAAAAGAGGAAGAAAATCCAGAAAGTTCCAAAAAAACAAAATTTGAATTTGCTGTTTGCTGGCAACTATTTACATAGCATTTACATTGTATTTACAACTATCTACATAGCATTTACATTGTATTAGGTATTATAAGTAACCTAGAGATGATTAAAGTATTTGCGAGGATACACAAGGTTATGTGCAAACACTATGCCACTGTATATAAGGGACTCGAGAATCCATGCATTTTGGTATCCACAAGAGGCCTTGCAACCAGCCCCCCATGGATACCAAGGGATGACTGGAATAGTATTACCTGTCTCTCAGGGCTGTTCTAAAGTGTAAATGGGATAATGTTGCTAAGATGCCTGGTAGAGTGGTCGCCCCTGATCCCCTGCCACGCAAGTAGAGTGGGTTCCGTAGACCCAAATCGAACTAGATTATTAGGTTGAACTAAGTGAAATTGCCATTTGTTAAGTCAAAAACTGGCAATTTTGTATGGTTCGACCTTGTAGCATCCCAAGGGGTTAGAGTATTCCATCTGTGTCCACTGGACTAGACTGAGAATTAGTTACTTTCCTCTTGAGGGTTTATTATGTGTCACTTACTGGTATGACTCCTCTATTTAAAGATGAAGATGATACTGAGGTTCTGAGAGGTTAAGTAACAAACCCTAAACTGCACAGATAGAAAGTAACAAAGACAGGATTTACACCCAGGCCTGGCTGCCTCCGAAGCCTGTGGCTTATCCACTACGGCACAATGCTCGGTCTGGTGGCAGGAGCGGGCCAAACATGAAGCGTCTGGCTCTGTCTCAGTTGAAGGATGCCATCAGGGGCCATCACCCTAGAATCATGGGACTAAGAGGGTTCACTGAAAGAACAAGAACTGATTTGTTCTGGGTCAGGTCCTGGACTGCGAGGGACTCAGGGCCTAGCGGAGAGGAGACAAGTTAAGAGCAGCAGACCCAGTGTGTGAGCACTGGGACGGGCTTGGTCCACGAGGAAGCACCGCAGCTGAAGGCCCTGGCTGGGTGACAGGCAGACACAGGCCAACTAAGGTGCTCCAGGATACTCCCCAAACATCTGCCCCTCCAAGAAAGTGCGGTTCACTTCCTATCCCACGGGGCCTGAGGGCAGGAGGGAGAAAAGGCACAGGTGAGCATGCAGAGGGACTGAGCCCTCACACCCTGCGCACAGCCATCTAGCAGGGGTATCAGAGGAGGATGAGGGATTCTCACACCAGATGGAGGAGGGGAGGCTGCGGAAGTGGGGACCAAACTGTGCCCATCCAAGGAGCCCCTCCTCCTGCAGGAACCTGCATGTGGTTCCCAAAGGTCAGCCTCTGTGGGTTCCGTGGCCACCCCTGTACTGTGCCCTGCCGGCCTCCTCCCCCAGCAGACCATTCCTCCTAGCCTTGGTGTGAGCCCCGATGTGGACTTTCCCACCAGCTTCTGGGGCTTCATATACAAGTCTATGAGGCAGAAAAAAAGAGCAGGGGAAGCAGGGTCCCGCCTTCTCCTCCCTTCAGGACGCTTTCCTGACTCTGTGGTCCTACCCAATCCTCTCCCCTCTAGAGAAACCTGGGATAATACATAAAAATATAATACAAAGTGAGTGAGTGAGTGAGTGAAGTCACTCAGTTGTGTCCGACTCTTTGCGACCACGTGGACTGTAGCCTACCAGGCTCCTCCATCCATGGGATTCTCCAGGCAAGAATACTGGAGTGGGTTGCCATTTCCTTCTCCAGGGAATCTTCCCAACCCAGGGATCGAACCTGGGTCTCCCGCATTGCAGACAGACACTTTAACCTCTGAGCCACCAGGGAAGCCCAATGGTAAAACAATGTAATTGCTCACAACCACCAATGGTCTCCAATGTGTTTCCTACGAGGCTACACTGTATTACTGTTTCCACTCAGCAGTGGCGGAAAGTAAGATCCAGTATGTGAAGTAACCTGTTCCATCCAGCTGGTAATGAAGTCTGATGGCAGAGTCTGAGGTCTTAACACGCATGTACGTTTCTACCACCAGAGATGAAGCTTTGGGCATATTTCTTCCCAGATCCTTTTTCTGTACATTAGTTTATGAAATTAAGATCACATTGTATATATGATCTTTTTCACTTGTGTTACATGGTGAGTGAGTCCCTATTTCATTAAAAATTCTTTGAGAAAAAATTTTGAAGGATCTTCAGTAGTCCATTTATTTAATCATGCCTCTGATAAGCACTGATATTATTTTCAATATCATTTTAATCACCACACTGTTAAATATCCGAATACATAAATCTTCAGGGAATATTGCTTTTAAGTCTTTGGGGGGGCGGTGAGTCCATTTAGAAAATGTTTCTCAAGGTGTTGGCATTCTAGACCACCCATGTCACATAGTCCAAAGCTGCTTATTAAAAATGCATATCATTCGTTAGGGAATGATAAAGATGATAAATATAATACTAACAGGTAACTATTCAGTATTTTATGTCCTAGGCACTGCTCTAAACCCTTTACAGGAAATTACCCACAGTAGGTACTATTCTTACCCTCATTTTACAGATGAAAAACCTGAGGCACAAAGAAGTCAAGTCACTTACGAAGGTCATACACTCAGCCAGTCACTAGCAGGGCCAGGTCAAATTGACGCCTGAGTTCCAAGCCCAAACTCTGAAACTTCTACCCAGAAGTCTTTCATCTTTTTGAGTATACATGCCATGGAGCCCCTTGGCAATCTGATGGTATCCATGGTCCCCTTCTCAAAATAACTTAAAAATGAATAAAGATGTAACATTCCAAATGAAACTAATACTGAATAAAAATGTTTCAAAAGATAATGAATAGACACACACTTTATTAATGCAATAAGTAACAAAATCCAGCAGTAGGTCAAAGAGCATTGTGATTCTGAAGCAGTGGTAAGTGTAAATGATCTACTGGGATCCATGCAACAACTGTAAAGTGATGTGAAAATACCTGTGAATTTCCACCTGTGACAAAGTCACAGGCATTAGTAAATATCCAAGGGTTGCTGTCTTCATAAAAGAAGGCAATGCTAAATTGCTATTGGAGGTTATTGATGATAAAGATGTACTCCTCCCACTTCAAAGTTCAAGGATGCTCCAAATTCTACCCATATTAAGAACTCTGCTAGTTGGCTCTCCTTGTCCTGGAACACCCATTTCCTGTGGACCCCAGCTCAGAATGCCACCTCTCTGTCCTAGCAGGGCATGGGCAAGCCAGGCTTCAGACTCTTGCCCTGTCCCCACGGCCCTATAGCAGGCCCCACCACAGCCCTTACACCATAGTGACACATTCTAAACAGATGGTGACCTCGGGGAGGACAAAGGCTGCCCGGTCATCGCAGCCTCTCTGGCGTGGGGCCAGGCCTGGCCCAGGGCAGACAATAAAGCACATCTGTGCAACTGACTGGCAGCCAAGGATGGCCCAGCGCCACCGGCTGCTGATTCACACCTTGGCCGGGAAGGAGGAAACGGTGACGCCTCCGTGTGGGTTTCTGGCTTTCTTTGTCAGTGGAGCAGGCAGGGGGGTCCCTGCAATTCTGCCTCATTAAGCAGAACAGAAAATCCTATCCTTAGGTACTTTAAAGGCAAGTCTGAGGGGTGCAGGTGGTGGCGAGTTGACGGTTCCATTCTTTACATTCAATGACAGGCGGCAGAGCCAAGTGTGACTCTGGGCAAAGGACTTCATCTAAGCCTCAGTTCCCACATTTGTGAAATGGGCTAGGAACAGTACCTGTGTAGCAGACATCTATTGTTTCCGCCTATTCAGGCACCCTGCCCCACTTCTTCCAGCGACACAGCACCCCAAGTCCCCTACAACAACTACTGGCGATTTCACTGGGACTGTCTATCACAGTTCCTCGCCCTTGCCTAACCAAAGGAGGGTCAGGTGATCCGGCTCAGCCAATCAGTTTCTCTCTCCCTGGAACTAGACTCCTGAGCGGCCACAGGGCTGAGGGGTGGAGCAGGTGCCTGCTCCTGGTGATGCTCCGATGCCCGCTGGCAGCTTCAACTCCCTGGATGGCTCCAGCTGGCCAGGTCCTTTCCGTGACTGCGGGCTAAGCCAGTTCTGCCGGAGCCATTTGTCCACTACATCTCCTCTGGTTTAAGTTAGCTAGGTTCATTTCTGTCACTTGCTACCCAAGAATCCTGAGTAATACTCCTTACGTCACAGAACTGCTGCTCAGATTCTATGACATAAAGCATGAAAAGCTTTTAAGCATATAATAAGCACTCGAGTAAATGAAAGCTGTTCAATGATAATAACAGTAAATGATCATTAAGTCTTGAGAACCAAACAAATCCAGAGTTATTTAATCCCTCCCAAATTTCAGAATTCATGGTGGTGGTGGTGGTGGTTTAGTGGCTAAGTCATGTCCGACCTGTGACCCCATGGACTGTAGCCCGCCAGGCTCCCCTGTCCAGGGGATTCTCCAGGCAAGAATACTGGAGTGGGTTGCATCCCCATCTCCAGAGGACCTTCCCGACCCAAAGATCAAACCTCTGTCACGTCTCCTGCTGAGCCACCAGGGAAGCCCTGCCGGCTTTCACAGGCCCCTCTGATGTTTCCCACCCCTCCCTCCTTCTCTAACTGCACCTTTACTGTCTGCACAGTCCGCCTGTGGACAGCGTTCTCTCCCTCTAGCCTCCCGGGTGTGTTCTGTGTCTGCCCCTTCCATCCTCCTGTGAAACGAGTGTCCCCACCCATCAGGCCGGGGGAGTGTCCCTGAGTCCCGGCCACTCCTGACCTCTCCAGCAACTTTCATTTGGGACATCTCTGATTCTGAGCACTGGCTGTGTGTGTGTTGGGAGGAGGGGGCAGGGAGAGGAGGGGGCATGGCCTTCTTGAAGGTAAAGTCTATGTTTATTTATTTGGGCTGTGCCAAGCGGCTTGTGGGAATTTAGTTCCCCAACCAGGGATTGAACTCAGGCCCCCGGCAGCAATAGGGTGGAGCCGTAACCATTGGACTGTCAGGGAGTCCCCTTTGCTCTTATTCTTTTGTGGTTTTTGGCTCAGTCAGAAGCCCCCAGGCCCTCGGGGACCCCAGCCACCCATCAAGCTCCAGCTCCATCACTCCAGCCTCTCCTGCTTTTCTCAGACACGCCCGATGCCAGGGCTGCAGCTTCCTGGTCCTGCTCTCTGCCCGAAGCCCCTTTACCCTTCTCCACTCGGCAGCGTCACTCCTGTGCCATCTGAGCGACCTTGGGTACTGTGCTGCCTTCTCCAAGTCCAGCGTCCCGGAGTCCAAGGGCACAGGCCCCTGTTCATTCCCCAGTGCCAGACTGGTCCTCAAATGCCATCTATCTATCTCTTAGGACACTGACCTCCTTGAGGTCTAGATCCCCACTTTGCACATCTGGGTATCATCTCTCTGCTCAAAAGTGCCTGCCCCCTGAAGGGATTTACCTATGTTCAGTGAATTCTTAAGAACTGTCAGTATCACAAAGTATGAAGATTTCTTGAGTTGTCTTACTGAAAGTGGTAGTTTTAGCAGTCTCGCCAGATCAAGCACAAGATGCCCAGGGAAATTTGAATTTCAAATAAATAATGAATGACTTTTTAGTATAAGTATGTCCCAAATATTGCATTTTTATCTGAAATTCAAATTTCCCCAGGCATCCTGTATTTTCTTTGGTAAATTTGGCAGCCCTAAGCTCTGGGACAGCTGGAGCAAGGCCTGCAAAAGCTGGCAGGAGAGGTCTGCCTCCTCACCCGCTAAACACACATACACAGTAGATGCACCTCTAGGCCCCTGTCCCTTTGCTACAAGAAAAAGGTCCCAGGCTTGGGTTCATCTCCTGTCTGCAGGTCTGCACCTGGGCCAGCAAAGATAAGGAGAGAACACCTGTAGTTTGGAAAATGGGGCAAAAGGAGGATGCTTCCCGCAAAGCTCGGGCCTGCAGGCTCCCGATGGAGTCCCTGAGGAGCTGCACCAACTCCCCCACAGGCTGACTGGTGGGAGACCCCAGGCCTCCTGTCTACCCCATCAGCCAGTCCCCACGAAGCAGCAGAGGGCAGGGATACCAGCTCCACCCTGGTCTGGGTGACCCCACTGACAAGGGCTCTGTGAGAGGGGCCCCAGGGCCCCAGTTTCTGGGCAAGACCTCGGGCCTGGAAGCACCAAGGTACAGCCGCCCCAGCAGCACCCTCAGGCACTCTGCACAAAAGCTCATTTCATTTCCCCACCAAAGCCGCCCATTTCCCAGAGGAGAAGGCTCAGGTCCCAGAGTGAGTGAAGAACAGAACCAGCCCCGAGCCCAGTCTCGGCGCAGACACCACGCGCGCCCTTCCAACCACACGGCCTCCTGAAGAGGCCTCCTTGCTGGGGCCAGGCGCTCACGCCTCACGACGGGCGCCCACCAGGCTGACAGATGCTCAGCCTGCGGCCGCCTGTCTCATAACAGCAATACCTGCAGCTGACCCTGGCCTCCCAGGGGAAGAAGAAAACTGAGTCACACCACCAAGGAAGACCTTTCGCCTTCCCAGAGCTCTCTCTTCAAGGGAAAAAGCATGCACGACTTGCAACAGGATATGAGTGTCCATGCATGGAATAGTCCGCTAGGTATTTTTGGCGGTGTGATGAGTCTGCTGTGTGTTGAGGCCTGTGCACCTCCAGTTGGGTGACAAGCCAATGGACGATCCGTCCAGGGGAGTGGGGTGTGGGGGCACACCTCTAAACCTGAATGACCTTCCTGGTGCCCCTACGACCTTATGGTGCAGACCCTAGAACTCCAGCCTGTAAGTCTTGCCAACCCATTCTGATATAAGCGCTACGGATATAAGAGTCCCTGAGGAGCTGCACTAGCTCCCCCACACTGGCCGACTGGTGGGAGACCCCAGGCCCCTCAGTGGGGAGAGAGCCTGGCCCCTGAGCAAGGAGCATTTCACCCACAAAAGCATCTGCTCTGGACTTTCTTCCCTCTTGGAACCGTGAACTCATCTCTTGCCACTTCCTGGGCTCAAGGACTGGAAAGCCACATGCAGAGCCCCGACTCTGCGGCATGAGTTGGGGAGAGTCTTGGAGGCTAGAATCTGTCTGGAGAGTACAGGCTCTTGGAGGAGCTGGAGATTCTGCAGCTTCAGGACAGGACAGGGGGGCGGGGGGCGGGGGGCGGGAACCTGGCTGGAGCCGCCGTGGCCTGGCGCTGCTGCTCTTTTAAAATGAGCATTTGCTGTTTTTTAATTTTTAACTAAAAACAGGAATATGGGTTCTCTGCAGAACATTTGGAAAACAGAAATGCACAGATGAGCAAAAAGAAAGTGACATATATTTCATCAGCTACACTTCTGTGCTTTCACCGACACATATTTTCAGCTTTCATTCGTAACCAGGTGGGAATCAGTCTGAGCTTGTGGTTTTGCCACTGGTTTTGCCACCTGCTTTTACTATTTTACATTCCCATGAGAGAAGATGGAACACATTTTTGCCATCTTGATGGTATTCTAGCTCTTTGTAGCTCGTGGTCATGGTATGTTTTATCTTATTCTCTACTGATGGGTGTTTAAGTGGTTTCCAACTTTTACTATCATAAATGATACTAAATTTGTACACTCCTAATATAGCTCATAGCTATTAAGCCCTTACTGTGTGCCAGGACCATTTAGTCCTCACATCAGCCCAATGAAATAGGAGCTACCATTATTATTCCCACTTTACAGATGAGGAAACAGAGATGAGGTGCAGAAAAGGTAAGTAATTTGTCTGAAGTCACACTGTCCATAGGTGGCAGGGCTGGGATTTGAACCCAAGCCATTTGGTGCACTTTCTTTGCTTACCAGAAGCAAGGAATGGCACTGATTCAGAGTCTGAACTAAAGTGACATTTAAGTAAATACGAAGATATGATAGTCTCACCCCCTTGGATCGTCAGACAAGTGCAGGAGTCTGGAGTATAAGACTGGCAGGCTGAGGATGACCTGGCAGGTGGGGTGAGGGGCCTGGCTCCTTGCAACCATGGACCAGAGCGAACAGGATGGCACAGCATGGCTAACAAGGTCAACGGCCATTGAAACCAACCAACCAACCAACCAACCAACCAACCAACCAACCAACCTACCCGAGGGGCCTTAACGTCTGCTGAGGGTACTAACTCTGTGGACATAGACAGGGAGCAGAACCCACCTACACGGAAGGCAGGTGGGCTCTGCCTTGCTCGTGGGCCTCTCCCAGGGCAGCACCTTGCACAGAGAAAACACTCGGCAGGCCCCCGGGGCAGCAAGAGGGAGACAGGCAGAGAGGTGGGCCACGGCAATTACTATCATTAACATTAGTTTTCACGCCTAGTATTAGGCGTGATGGCCAATGGTTGGGTGCCTTTTCTACAGGAGGCATCAGGCTCAGCAGTATGTGAGCAGTACCACGTCCCTGGAGGTAAGCACTATTACTGCTCCTATTTTACAGGCCCCCGGGGAGCCGCTGTGAGAGGTCACCCAGGTTAGGGGCTCGTGAAGAGAGCTCAGAGCCAGGTCCTTCCTTCACGAAGCAATGGTGCATCCATAAGAAAGACGCTAGGAGGTGGCATTCATCCCTCAGCAGGAGGGAAGGAGAACGGATCGAGTGCGTGCATTATCTAAACAAGTACACAATCATCCTAGAAGGGTGACACTGTCCTCATTTTACAGATACAGAAACTAAGGCTCGGGGCTGAGTGAGTCACCCGAGACCATGCAGAATTTGAAGGCAGAAATGTTTGTCTCTGACGCCCAAGTTCTTCTCACTCAAGTTTGTTGGCCCGCCCTGCATGTTTCTGCAAAATGGGGTGCCAGGATGTCTGGGGGGAGGGGTGGGGGAGGCTGGAAAACAGAATGTACCTAATTTGGGCAGCAGATTCACAGTCCGTTCCAGACCACTGAGCCTGCCAGCCAGTGGCCTCCCATAGACTGAAACAAGAATGCTGATGATGCCTCATATGGGCATGATCCATCCTGCAAAAGTCAGCTGCTCAGAGGAGAGACCCTCAGCTCTTCCAGCCTGGCAAGTGAGGAGGGAGGTCTCAAAGCTAGGAGCACAGGGTCTGCCAACCCGTCACTCCAGGGGCACAATCAACCCAGAGCTTTTCTGGGGTGAGAATGACTAAGGGCTGGCGGCAGCCTGTGCTTCGTCAACCCAGGCTAGGCAGACAGTGAGATGAAGAAAGGCCAGGATGCAGAAGCTGGCGCCTAGAGGCTTAAATGATCCACCCAAGGTCACTGGGTTCAGGGGTGGGATCACAGGGCTGCTGAGTGCATATACATCAATCTCCACCCTTCCAGGCTTTGCTGCGGGACCTCAGGTATGTGCCTGTAGCACTCTGAACCTCTGGTCTCAAGGGGAAAACAGGAACACTAATGTAACTATCTGAAGGACCAGGATCCCAAGTGTATAAATAAATCCTATAAATTAATAGAAAACCAATAACTCAATATACTAAAAAGGGGACAAAAGATAAAACAAGCAAATTCACATAAGAGGAAACTCAAATGGCTGAGAAAGGTGTGAAAAGATGCTTAACTTTACTAGCGAGCAGGGAAACGCAAACAAACACTGCTATGAGATACTCTTCTGTACCCACTAAAAAGTCAAAGCTATGGTTTTTCCAGTAGTCATGTAGGGGATGTGAGAGTTGGACCATAAAGGCTGAGCACCTAACTGATGTTTTTGAATCGCGGTGCTGGAGAAGACTCTTGAGAGTCCCTTGGATGGTAAGGAGATCAAACCAGTCAATCCTAAAGGAAATCAACCCTGAATATTCATTGGAAGGACTGATGCTGAAGCTGAAACTCCAATACTTTGGCCACCTGATTCCAAAAGCTGACTCACTGAAAAAGACCCTGATGCTGGGAAAGATTGAGGGCAGGAGGAAAAGCGGGCAGCAGAGGATGAGATGATTAGATAGCATCACCGACTCAATGGACAGGAATGTGCGCAAACTCCAGGGGATACTGAAGGACACAGAACCCTGGCATGCTGCAGTCCACGGGGTCACAAAGGTTGGACACGACTCAGCAACTACACAACAACAAGAAGTCTGACAATTCAGAGTGTCAGCAAGGACGCAGGGCAGAGTGATGCACAGACACGGCTCCCAGGAACACCGAGTGCACACGAGAAAATGCACGAAGCCCAGGACCCGGAAGCCGGGTCTGAGCCGGGGTCTGACCGACTGAGCTGTGTGCGCAAAGCCACTGAAAGCCAGCATTCTGGGAGTCTTCCCCAGGAGCATGAACCAGCACAGACGTATTCATAAATGGAATATGAAGCAGCAGTTGAAATGAACTGGAGCTCCCTATACCAACATAGATCTCAAAAGTATGTTTTTGTACAGTTTCAAAACTTTCCATGTAAGATCCTGGGGAGTGTTGAAAAGGTAAGAACATTAAAAGGTACGTGGGGCCTCGGTGGCAAGGGGAGTGATTGCCACAGGGCACAAGGGATCTTTCTCGGGGTGATGGAGACGTGATAAGGCTGGATTGAGATGATGGCTGCACAGCTCTATACATTTCTTTAAAAAATAAGCCAACCGTATACTTACAATGGTTGAATTTACGGTATGTAAATCAAACCTCAATAAAGCTAGTGAATTAAAAAAATCATGTCTGTTGGTTATTTTTAAAATGTGCATGGGAATGACAAGCACCAAATGTAGGATACTGTGTTTTGTTTTGTAGGGGAACTTGTTGGGATGAACGCACAGGGGGCTTTGCAGCTGCAATATTTTATTTCTTAAAAAATAAAAATGACTTGAATATGGCAAAATGTAGAGATCTGACAGCTGGATGGGAGAGAGATATTTAACTTATTCTATGTATCTGTATATTTAAAATTATGTATTAGTATAATGGAAAACTACTTATTTAAAAGGACCACTGTGATGACTAAATATGTACACAGATAGCTCATCTACTGCCTGGCTCACAACAACAGATTAAATTTCAGCTGTGAAGATTATTGCTTCTATAACTATTCCTAGCATCTTGTTCTTCGTAACATCTAAAGATCTCAAGACAAAGCAAGCCAGTGTCTCCTGGCCCCTGCTAACTGAGACTTTTTTCCTAACCCCAAGGCTTCTGTACATCCCTCTCCAGTGCTGGGACTGGGGCAATTCAAATAAAACCTGCAAAACCTACAGGGAGCACATCCTTCTCCCCTCAAGCTGGAAGATAATCTAGCTGGGAGGGTCTCCAGGGTGTCACGTGAAAGCCCCCTTTCCATTCATTCAGAAAGCCTGGATAAAGGCCAGCAGAGAAAGGCCCAGAGCCAGAGGGCAGTGGCTCCAGGGAAGTCCTCTCCAAAAGATAAAACTGTTGATACTATTGTCAACAATGATCCCTACTCACCCACTGGGATCTCAGGGGCCCTGGGAACGTCTGTCCCTGAATTCTCCAAATGTGGCCTACGACTCTGCCCTTGGGCCCAGTGATGATGTCTCTGCCCACAAGGTGAAGGTGGCTGGGACCAGGCCTGGTAAAGATGCCACCTTGATCATGGAGAAGATGCCATTTCAGGTGGAACAAGCAGCCTAGTCCTGGCGGGCAGCCCTAACCTCCAGGTGCAGTTGGAGATCTACAGCACCTATGAGTTTTTCTTTTTCAGGCAACCGAGCTATGAGCAGTGGAGACCAAAGCAGCTGCAAATGGGGAGCAGCAGGTGGTGGGGAACCCTAACTGACTTGTATATTCTCATGGAGTGGTTGGGGCAGGGGGTTAGAGGTTGGGGGACACGTGTGGGGACATTTTTGGTTGTTATAATTAGGGAGGGGGATGCTACAGGCAACTAGGGGGTAGAAATTAGAGGTGCTGCTGAACATCCTACAATACACAGGACCAGCCCGCAACAACAAAGAATGATCTGGCCCCAAATATCGATAGTGCAAAGGTTCAGAAACTCTGCTCTAGAGGAAAGCAGTATCTACCATTTGCAGACATAGATGGTGGGGCTCAGAGAGGTGCACAGAGGTAAACCAGCTCAAGGTCACACGGCCCGAAGCGGCGGAGCCCACGGCTATCCCACTCCCCTGCCCACGGTCTCTCTCCAGAGAGGCTGGGCCAACTTCAGATGAGAGGGTACTAGCGGGGAAAACGTTCAGGTTCAGCCAATAGCTACTTCCACCCCAGTTCTTCCAGAGGGGCGGAGGCAGGTATGACCTGAGAACATGAGTGGGGATCACTGGCAGTTTCTGGTGGGTTTCTTGCCATCAAGGCACTTAATTTTCTCTGTTCCCGTGGATGACTCAGGCTTCTGTTCAACCTGCTGCCCCTCTTCATCTGATGAACCCAAAAGCCTGGCTGGGAGGGAGGGGGCCCTTTTGAATCGCAAGAGTGACTAAACCCACATGCAGAAAAACAAATTCTCGGTGAAACCCTCCTCACATGACGTCGGCACGTTCCCAGCCAGAGTGACATGGATACCACGGGGCAGGGAGGCGGGCGGCTAGCAGTTATGGAATGTCAGCCCTGCCAGTCACAAGGTCTCTCCCCTAAGAAGTGGGCACCATTACCCCCATTTCATAGATGAGGAAACCAAGGTCACACAGCTAGCAAGTTGTGATGCCAAGATTTAACCCGAAATCCATGTTAATATGTAGAGATTTATCTGAAGGGGCCCCCAAAAAGTGGTTGAAGGCTAAGAAAGATGACCTTCAGAGCTGCACAACCTCCGAAAAACTGGCAGGGATGGATCTAAGCAGAGAATGAGAAGCCTCAGAGTGATCACAAATGATGGCAGATTTCCTAGTGTTTGAGGGGAGTCTGCTTAGGGAAACTATGGGGCATGAAATCTGCAAAATGGTGTGGTGTGGTGGAAAACACTTCCAGGTGTTGAATAGACTTGGGCTGACATTCCTGCTCTGCCCTGGTTGTGACCTCAGGCATAGGCCCTCACCTTTCTGAGCCTTAGTCTTCTCATCCGTCAAGTAGGCTTAATTAAGAACCTGCACCTGATGTGATAGGGGAGGACAGGAGAGTGGACGATGATGCCCAGTTCTTGGTGGCTGTGTGTATTCTGGTGTTCCAGGCTCACAGATCTGGGGGAAGGCAGCATGGGGACTTTCAGACTTCCTCCTGTTGCCAAATTGGTAAAAACTGTCTTTATACCAAAAAGGCAACACAGTTACACAGTCAACAAGCTCAAACAAGAAACCAAGACTTGGCAGCATTTGAAACAGTTTAAAAAAAAAAAAAGGAATTAAAAAAAAGACAATTTAACCTAGCTTTGGAATCAAGGGAAACTTCACTCTATTTAAAGATGCCACAGGTCCAGGAAATAGCTTCCCACCGCCTGGCTAAGGCTTGAATAACTGGCTGCCCAGCCAATAACAATACAGGCTCACACAGCACACCCTTTCTCATAGGGAGTGCAGAGTGGATTCTGGGCTATCTCCTTTCAGAATTGTGTAGACTATCCGTGGAGGGCATGTAGATCTGTCTTAAAAGAAAGAGCCTCAAAAAAAAAAAAAAAAAAAAAAAAAGAAGGAGCCTCTTAAGAAAAGAGACCCAAAGAGGACTTGCAGAGATATCAAGGAGCTGAATTTAGCCAGCCAACGCCCCTTGCTCTTTATTGTTCTACACTTCTTTGTTAGGATTTTTTTTCCCTCCCTCTTGCTCTTTTTTCCCTTCCTGGTTAACTTCTCTGCAGCTAGGCGCTGCCACTGCCCCCTTCTCACCACCAGAGACACCACAGCCCCCTTCCCTCCTGCAGAGAGGCCTCCCCAGGGCCTCACCGGGGCCCAACGCCCCCCAGCTCCACTAGCCCCCTAACTAGAACCCTTGAGGCCCTCCGAGGGCCCTCTGAACCCACAGATTGAGCTCCTAGGCTGGTGAGGGAACCCATTCCCATCTCGGGGGGGTGGGGGTGGGGGTGGTCACCGTCTACCCCAGGCACATCTTCCAGAAGCAGGGAAAAACCAAACCCAGCTCAGTCTTGTTCCAGAACCCAATGCCTCCCAGAGTCTCAGCCTTCCCATCTGCAAAATGAGGCCACTGGCCCATTTTCTCAAGTCCTCGCCAGCTCTAAACAAGTTCTCATTTTGTCAGGGAGATACCAGGAAAAAACTTTCATACATTTTAAAACAGAAGTTATTGGAGAGAAGGGGCCAAAAAAACCCCAAAAAACAAAAAAACGTTTTCATGGTGCAGGCACTGAAAGGATCCATTCTCAGAGATTTCAGGCTGCCTCTTCCAGAAGGACGGGGCCAACCTGGCGGTCCCCGGCGGGGCTACCTGTGGCTGGGCACTGCGGGTCTGAGCGCCTCCGGACAAGGAGGGACAGGGCGGGCGGCCTGAGAACAGGCGCCTCTCTCTCAGCCTCTCGTTCCCTACACCGGCTGGGGCCAGACTTTTCCATGGATGGGAAGGAAGGGACTGGGGGGGACCAGAGCGAGAGGGAAAGGGGGAGATGGCACGCAAAGAGGCGACGAGGGGCGATGCCCGAAGACAGGGTGGAGGAGCTGAACAGAGCGAAAGGGAGGAGGGGGAGGGGGAGAGGGAGGAGCCGGGAGAGACCCGGGCCGCGCAGCAGCAGGGCGGCGGGGGAGCGCAGGGGCGGTGGGGGAGAAAGAGCAGGAGGCAGAAGTTTTCAGAGCCGGGGGGCTCCCGGCCGCCCCCGACGGGGCCCGGGCTCAAGGGGGCGTGGGGCCGCGCGGCACTCACATAATGCTTGTTGGGCACCCGCCGCTTCTGCACGTCCAGCACCTTCACCTCCACGATGCTGCGCCGCGGCGGCATGGCCGCTCCTCCGCGGGGCCGGGGTCGGGCGCGGGGGATGCAGGGGCGCGCCGCCGCGGGCCGGGAACCAGGGGCCGGGCGTGATCAGGAGCCCGGGCCGAGCGCGAGCTGCCGCCGCCGCCGCCGCCCTTCGCTCCGCGCGCCCTCCGGCCGGGCCACCGCCGCCGCCGCCGCCGCCGCCCGCCCCCGGCCCGCCCCCGGCCCGCCCCCGTCCCGCCGCCGGCCCGCCCCGCTTAAAGGGCCCGGCCCCCCGCTCCCGCCCCCCGCGCGGACCCGGCTGGCCGACGTCCGGCCGCCGCGGGGCCTTTGTCCCGGCCTGCGCCCCCGCGGTCGGGGGAGGGGACGGGCGCGCGTCCGCCCTGCGATCATGATTGACTGGTGGCTTCGTTCCCTCCCTCAACCCTTGTGGTGGCCGCGGTCTGGCGCCGGATTTGAGGGCCGGACTCTGCTGCTATTCGACTCTGTGACCTTGGGCAAGGGGCTTAACCTCTCTGGGCTCAATTTCTTCATCTATAAAATGGGCCTAGTACTGCTGCCTTGTAAGCGGGGCTATCTTCAGGATTAAGCGCATGTCAGTGGCACTATAAATATTGGCAATTGTCAACTCAGCCCAAAGCCATGGGTATTGAAGGAGGAGCCAGAAAAGAGCCCCCCACCCCAACATACAAGTGTGGTATAAGGACAATAACAGCAGCAAAACCCGGCAAGAGGGTGGTGAATGAGGGAGGCGCAGTGGGTGCTTGTTAACAAGGACACTGATTCCCAAATTTGGAGCACTTACTCCATGCCTGGCCCAGCGCCTCCTGTTTTGTAAAAAATAATTTCTCTTTGAATTCTCAGGCCGACTGTGGGGGGAAAAGGTGGCTGACTCATATTACGGAGGAGGTGGGCTTTCAGGTGTACTAGTGGACTCGGGTTCCATCCCTGAGTGGGGAAAATCCCCTGGAGGAGGAAATGGCAACCCACTCCAGTATTCTTGCCTGGAAAAGCCCATGGACAGAGGAGCCTGGGATGCTACAGTCCATAGGATTGCAAAGAGTCTGACAGGACTGAAAGACTTAGCACTCAGGCTCCGAGAAGGCAAATGAGAGCAACCTCTGGAGTCTCAGAGCTGAGGGAGAGACCCTGTCACTGGCCAGCACTAGGCACAGTTCACAGGTTGAAGCTGAGGGTGCCTGGGGCCGCTCCACATTTCTTTATCCAGTGCCTCCCAGGCCTGGCTCCGCTCTGAGTCATTTTCAGGAGATGTTGACTGAACAGACTGTCTGAATGAGCGTACACAGTGCAAGGATAGGAGGTTCAGGCTCCTGGCCAATGTTCTCATATAGTGAGTAGTAAGCAGGTCCAAAAAACCACACAGCTCCCTTCCAGGCCTGTGAGAACCCAGGGCTCCTTACCACCCTGGGTCCAAGGTCAGCCTTTGAAAGTGGGTGGGGGTCATTCAGAGAGGATGCTTCTCAGCAGCCCTGGCCAGGCCCCTAGAGATTTCAGTATGGATTCCCTTTAGCTCTGTGCCACCCCTTGCCTCTCTAAGTTTCTTGCCACGTTTTACCACCCTGCTCTGGCCCTGGAGGCTGACTGGTATGGATTTCACTGATGGGTTCCCTGTCCTTTGGCTTCGTGTTGGGCTGGGTGAATAGGGGGCAAGAGACTGAGGGCAGAAGGAGAGAGAGGTATGGGCATTCACTTCCCAAACTTTCTTCCTGCTGGGTTGTCCTTACCCAAAGCCACCTTCCCCTACCGGCTCTCTCAGCGTTCCCTCCACGGGTGGTGACAGTCCTGCCTATACTGCACCCTTCTCCTTTGACTCTCCAAGCCCTGCCCACAACTTTGTAAATAGACTCTTCAATAAACTTTCTGCTGTAACCCAGTTTGTGGGTGACATTTGTTTTGTGGGACCCTCATTGATGTAACTTGTGTAAGGCACCTTCTTCTGAATCATAATTACAAGTCAAAGGACATGGAAATGTCCAGTGGCTGGAAGGCTTGGCTTTTTGGTGCCTTTTGCCTCATCGTGTGCATGAGCCAAGCCTTCCTAATAAGGCAGAACCGTGGAGGGCAGACGCTAGAGGAAGTCTGTGAATCAGCCTGCTTCCTCGGTTTTCCCAGAAAGGCAATGAGACCTGTCCTCAGTCACACCCTCTGCAGTGAAGCCGGTCCTCCTGAGTGTGTTCCCCTCGTCCGCTGAGGCAGGCCTAGCTGGAGGAGACACACCTTCCCCCTACCTGCCTGTAGCAGAGATACAATGCCTGCATCCTTCCATGCCCACCTTTCCTTTTTCTTCTATTGTACTGAAATACACATGACATGAAATTTACCATTTGAACCCTTTGTAAGCATACTGCTCTGTGGCATTAAGTACATACACGCTGGTGTGCAGCCATCACCACTATCCATCCCTAGAACTTAAAAAAAATTAATTTTAAAATCGGAGGGTAATTGCTTTAGAATGTTGTGTTAGTTTCTGCTGTCCAACAATGTGAATCAGCTCTCTGTACACATATATCCCCACCCTCCTGGCCTCCCTCCCACCCCACTGCCGTCCCACCCCTCTAGGTCATCACAGAGCACCAAGCTGAGACCCTTGTGCTCTGTAGCAGCTGCCCGCCAGCGGTCTATTTTAAACATGGTACCCAGCCATCTGTTTTAACAACTCTCTCAATTGACATATGTACACTTCTAGGACTTTTTTGATGTTCCCAAACTAAAATTCTGTTCCCTTTAAACACTGACTCCCCATTTCCCCTCCCCAAGCCCTTGGCAACCACTCTTACCAAGTGTATGACTTTGAGCAAGTTACCTGACCTCCCCATATCTCCATCTCCGCATCTCTATGATGCGATAAGAATATTGACTGACCACGTACGTTTGTTCTGAGCTCTAAATCAGACAATATGGGTAAAGCACGCTTATTTTTGTTATTTTGCTACTAGCCAATCTGATACCCCTAAGTATCTCTTTTTAACCTACATCCAGATGCCAAACCTAATTTTTTAAAAACACTTATTTGTTTGGCTGCATTGGGTCTTAGTTGCAGAATGCAGAATCTTCATTGCCTCGTGTGGGACCTTCCACTGCGGCATGCAGGCTCAGTGGTGGTGCGTGGGCCTACCTGCCCCATGGCATGTGGGACTCCTACTTCCACAACCAGGGATCAAACTCATGTTCCCCGCTTTGCAAGGAGGATTCCTAACCACTGGACCACCAGGAAAGTCTCCCCAACCGAATTTTAATCCTGACTCTGCCTTGACCTACATTCAGTCTTCCCAGTGCTCTCCCTCTTTGTGACCCCTAATCGCGTGTCCCGCCTCATCTCCCACTATGTGTGTTCAGTCACTGAGTCATGTCTGGCTCTTTGTGACCCTGTGGACTCTCCCTGCCAGGCTTCTCTGACCGTGGGACTCTCCACGCAAGAATACTGGAGTGGGTTGCCATTTCCCCTCCAGGGGATCTTCCCAACCCAGGGACCGAAACTGTGTTTCTTGCATCTCCTGTGTTAGCGGGCAGGGCCTTTACCGCTAGTGCCACCGGGGCAGTCCCCATCTCCCACTAGTTGTCTCCACTTTCCTCGTCCCAACCAGAGAAACGACCTGTCATCTCAAGAAGAAAACATATTCTGTTTTTTCCTACCAGCATGCCTTGGCGTAAACTATTTACTTCCCCACCTTGTCTGCCGGTGACCTCTTATTCAGCCTTCAAAGCCCAGCTTGATGTCACTTCCTTCAGGAACCTCTGCCTCCCAGATAGATCATCACTTCTTCCCCTGGCTAACACTGTGCCCTATTGCAGCCATCACTCTGGGCTGTAACTGCCTTCTTACAGATGTGATGACTTTGCCAGACTCTGAGCTTCCAAGGAGCTGGAATGGGTCTCAAATGCCCCCAGCATCCGGCACAGACTAGTGTAGAGAGGCCCCGAGGAAATGTTTGTAGGATGAAAGAACGCAACTCCATCTCCCTAACTCAAAACTCAGTCTCCACCGGCAGCATTAATCAACCCTCCAGGCAGGGCCTAGTTTTGTCCCTCCCCACCCCCAAAGACATCTTCACCCCGAGCTCCACTGCTTCTGAGAACACTGGCATGCTGACTGTGGTGTGGCGTGGACAGTGTAGAGAAGATGGTAAATCTGCTGTTTTCGCTTTAGAAGGACTTTATCCTTCTAAATTCCTCTTTCAGGAGTGCACTCTGCAAACTTGAGAGCTGCAGACGGTGGAAAATCAAGGCTAGAGCCAGTGGACCTCAGAATTCCATGTGGCAGGTTTATTTGGGAGGAGGGCTGCACTTTCAAGGAGCATTGAGTCCGTCAGCCTGAATTAGGCTCTGGTCTTTTTGTGATTTTTGGTGTCTATCGGGCTTCAGGCTGTACTTCTACCAGATACCAAGTTCCCAGGAGGGACAGCCAGGCCCAGGAAGCTGAGGCCTGCTCCTTTTCTGCCTCTCCCCTCAACTGCCTCTGAGAAGGAGCTAGGCTTCTTTCCAGGACAAGGGGGGAGGCCTGGACACAGACGCCCGCTCCCTCTCCCCCCAGCTTTTGTCTGATTGGCTGGCACGGCAAGATGCTCATAATTAGCAGGGCTAAGCCTGCGAATACCAGGTGGCCAGGCACATGTGGCCCTGTGGAATAGGCCATGAGCTGGAAGGAAGCAGGCCTTAAAGCAACATGGCAGGTGCCCGCTGCAGGATATAGCTTCCAGGGTTGGGGAGGAGGTTGAGTGAAGTTGTAACTCGGTGGCAAGAAGGGGATCATGACTTCCTTCCTCCCACCTTCTTCCTCTTTTCTGGAAGCCAAAAATGCTCTTCCTCTGGAAAGGAAGCTCTGTCCTTGATCCTCCCCTGCTCAGAAACCCTCACAGGCTTCCACTGCTCACAGAGGTTTTCGTGCTTCAGGTTGGCATTCAAGGCCTCCGCGACCTGGTCCCTTTAGTACCGCTTTCCTTTCTCCTTGTTTTGTGTTTATTAATTGTGCATGTAGCTGTCTTTTCTCTACTTGGTAAAGGGATGTGTGATAATGTAACTTTTATCAAGCATCTGCCAAGTGCTGTGTATAGCACCAAACATTCCATATCCACTTCTCTAATTTGCCCAACAAATCCACAGTGTGAGTGCTATTTGCCCCCATTTTCCTGTGAGAAAACCAAGCTTAGAGAAGTTGCCCAGAATTATAGCATGGAAAAGTGGTGAAGCTGGGATTTGAACTCAGAATTACTGGGCTGCCTGACCCGTGTTCTTTCCACTGAAGTCAGAGCTCCCTTGAGGACAGGGCTGGTGTCTTCTGAATGTTTGTATCCACTCCCTTCCATTAAGTAGGTGTCCCTCTGCTATAGACTGAATGTTTGTGTCCTTCCAAAATTTACACTGAAATCGAGCCCCTCATTTGTTGGTATTTGGGAGATGGGGGAGGGGGACAGTGGAGCCTTTGTGAATGGGGTTAGTGCCCCTTTAAAAGACACCCTGTAATCAACATATAAACACCACTAAAACAGGTAAACATTGAGGACCTACCATAGAGCACAGGGAACTATACTCAATACCATGTAATAATCTATAACGGAAAAGACTCTGAAAAACACTCTGTATTTATCTGTAACTGAATCACTTTGCTGTACACTTGAAACTAACAAAACATTATAAATTAACCATACTTCAATTAAAAAAAGAAATTGCTAAAATAAAAATGTCATGAGATATATGTAAATAGAAGCTTATGATTAACATTTTAATGAATGTAAATGTAAGCAAAATTTATCAATTTGCATTTACTCATGAACACATTATTTACAGTAAATATACAGTAGCAAAAACTTCAGAGAGTGAAAATAAGGAAACCCAAAGAAAAAAAGTATTTCAAGTCTGCAAAAATGAACAGTGAAACATTATGTCATTACGTTGCTTTAAAAGGCAAGAGAAGACAAGGTATCTAGATGCATATGAGCAACAAAAACAAGTTCTTTTGTTATTAAATGTAATATTTAATAAATAAATAAGACTGAAGAGAGCTTCCTTGTCCCTTCTGTGATGTGAATTCACAGTGAAAAGACAACCATTTATGAACAGGAGGCAGGCCCTCACCAGACTTTAAATTAGCACCTTGATCCTCGAATTCTCAGCCTCCAGAGCTGTGAGAAGTAAATTTCTGTTTTTTTTCCTATGAGGCAGCCAGTCTATAACATTCTGCTATTAGCCGCCCAAAAGGACTAAGACATCCTGTAAAGCCATTCTCCACAGCCAGCTAGATGGGTCTTTAGAAAAGAAAAGGCAAGCTGGATAATATGTATAAAGTCAGCTCTCAATGGCCAGCAGGATCTGGCCTCTGCAGGCTTCTCCCCCTCATCTCAGGCCCCTGACACACGCCCTCCACCCACTCGGGCCTTCTCTCCGTTCCAAGAATGCTCGCCGCTTTGCACCTGCCGTTCCGTCCTGCGAGAGTGCTTTTCCTCCGTCTGGCCCATTCCTGCCTCGCAGGCTTTAGTCTAGATGCGGCTCTTTGGGGGCCCTCCCTTAAGCAGCCCCTCGTTTCTCTCCCGTGTGTCTTTCCTTCACAGCACTCATCACCACTGTCATCTGAATGAAGAAAAACGGCGGCTCTTCCCTCCGACAACTGTTCCTCTCCTGTGTGTCTCCTTTACTACTCACAAAGAACGCTTCACTTCTGGTCACCAAGTGTGTGGAGGTTTTCCCCCACGGCAGGCTATTCTCTGTGACACCAGCTGGATGTCCTACAATATAGCTCAATTCTGACAAAGTCTCCCTGAAGGCTTTGATATAGTGTCAGATCCCACAGACTAAGCACTTAGTCCCACGAGGTTGCTCCCATCCCGCTTCAGACACCTAAGTAGTAGATCCCCAGGCTACCCACGAGCCTCTCCTCAGGTTCAATTAATTTGCTAGAGTAGCTCATAGAACTCAGAGACATGCTTATTTATGTCTACCAGTTTATTGAAGGATCTGATGAAGAATCCAGAGAAGGGGAGAGGAGAGAAATAGGTGACAGAGATTAAGAGGCATAAACTTCTAGTTGCAAAATCCAGAAGTCATGCGGGTGAAATGTGGGGATAATATAGGCAATAATTATATGACGTCTTTGTATGGTGACAGGTTATAACTAGACTTATCATGATGATCATTTTCAAATGTATAGAAATACAGAATCACTATGTTCTGTAACAGGAACTAACACAGTATTGTAGTTTTTGTACTTCATAGATCAGATTTGTGGTTTTCAGAGTGGAAAACCACAGGCGCGGAAAGAAGAAATTGGATGAAGATGGTCAAATGTAAAAACTTCCATTTACAAGATAAATAAGTACCAAGGACATAATGTACAGCATGAGAAGTGTAATGAACAATGCTATGTGTTATGCATGACAATTAAGAGAGTAAATCTTGAATTCTCGTCACAAGGAAAAATACCCTTTCTGTTTCTTTAATTCTGTATCTGTATGAAATGATGGAAGTTCACTATTTTCTTGTACTCGTTTCGTGATGTATGTAGGTCAAATCATCATGCTGTCCACCTTAAACTTAGACAGTAGTTGTTATTCACTTGCTAAGTCGTGTCTGACTCTGAGACCCCATGGACTTAGTGGTGTATGTCAATTCCATTTCAATAAAACTGAAGGAAAAAAAAAGAATATAGATGAACAGCCAGTTGAAGAGACTCATAGGGCACAGTCTGGGAGGGTCTTGTACACAGGAGCTTCTGTACCCGTGGAATTGGACTGCATTACCCACCAACTTGGAAGCTCAGAGGACCCCTTACAACTGGAGTTTTATGGAGGCTTCCTCACTTAGGCATGGTAAGTTATTAACTCCATTTCTAGCCCCTTCATTTCCGGCCCATCTTCCCTCTCTGGAAGATTGGAGTGGGCTGAAAACTCTAAGCTTCTAGTCAGACTTGGTCTTTCTGGTGACCAGCCCCCAACCAGGAGCCCCCCAGCAGCCCATTCAGACTTGCCTCGTAGAACAAAAGATGCTCCTAGTGTTCCTATCACTTAAGAAATTATAAAGGTTTAGGAGCTCTGTGCCAGGAACTGTGGGCAGAGACCAATATATGTATTTTCTATGATCTCACAGTGTTATTTATTTATCTTCAACTGGAAGATTGGCTACATGAGGGCTGTCTACTCTGTCTCATTAGTTACGATTCACAAACACCAGTATGGAGCCAGCAGGCTCTTGGTAAATTGTTTCTGACTAATGAATGGCTTTCTTTTCACAGGAAAGCCAGGACCTCTTTTCCCCCCAGTGTCTGATCGTTCATAGTTCAGTTTAGTTCAGTCACTCAATCATGTCCAACTCCTTGAGACCCCATGGACTGCAGCATGCCAGACTCAGACTTTGCTGTTCATCACCAACTCCCGAAGCTTGCTCAAACTCATGTCCATCAAGTTGGTGATGCCATCAACCACCGTATCTTCTGTCATCCCCTTCTCCTCCTGCCTTCAATCTTTCCCAGCATCAGGGTCTTTTCCAATGAGTCAGCTCTTCGCATCAGGTGGCTAAAGTATTGGAGCTTCACTTTATCATCAGTCTTTCCAATAAATATTCAGGACTTATTTCCTTTAGGGTGGATTGGTTGGATCTCCTTGCAGTCCAAGGGATTCTCAAGAGTCTTCTCCAACACCACAGTTCAAAAGCATCAATTCTTTGGTGCTCAGCCTTCTTTATGGTCCATCTCTCACATCCGTATACTAATGCAAAAAATCATAGCTTTGACTAGACAGACATTTGTCATCCAAGTAATGTCTCTGCTTTTTAATGTACTGTCTAAGTTGGTCATAGCTTTTCTTTCAAGGAGCAAGCATCTTTTAATTTCAAGGCTGCAGTCCCCATCTGCAATGATTTTGGAGCCCAAGAAAATAAAGTCTGTCACTGTTTCCATTGTTTCCCATCTATTTGCCATGAAGAGGACCGGATGCCATGATCTTCGTTTTTAGAAAGTTGAGTTTTAAGCCAGCTTTTTCACTCTCCTGTTTCACTTTCATCAAGAGGCTCTTCAGTTCCTCTTCACTTTCTGCCATAAAGGTGGTGTCATCTGCATATCTGAGGTTATCGATATTTCTCCTTGCAATCTTGATTCCAGTTTGTGCTTCATCCAGCCCGACATTTTGTATGATGTACTCTGAATATAAGTTAAATAAGTAGGGTGACAATATACAGCCTTAACATACTCCTTTCCCAATTTGGAACCAGTCCATTGTTCCATGTCTGGTTCTAACTGTTGCTTCTTGACCCGCATACAGATTTCTCAGGAGGCAAGTAAGGTGATCTGGTATTCACATCTCTTGAAGAATTTTCCATAGTTTGTTGTGATCCACACAGTCAAAGGCTTTGGCGTAGTTAATAAAGCAGAAGTAGATGTTTTTCTGGAACTCTCTTGCTTTTTCTATGATCCAATGGATGCTGGCAATTTGATCTCTGGGTTCCTCTGGCTTTTCTAAATCCAGCTTGAACATCTAGACGTTCTTGGTTCATGTACTGTTGAAGCCTGGCTTGGAGAATTTTGAGCATTACTTTGTTAGTGTGTGAGACCTCTCATAACTGTTTGGCAAATGTTTGTTGAATGAATGAATGATGAATGGATGGATGAATGCATGAGTGTGTAAAAGGTCATGCTGATCACAAAAAGGGTTTGGACTTGCATTTCAGATCAGTCGTAACATACTCCAGAGACCTCTGAGGGGGCCAGGCCTGGGGACTCTCCTGTTGTTAACAGCGCCTAGAGAAACTTGCAAAGACCAAGTGCATTAAAAAGTAGAGGTCACCTGCCATTGAGCCGCTTCCCAGTCAGACTGGGTGCATTTCCTCATTTAGCCACTAGGTGGCTGAATGCACCACCAGTCATGTCCCCAGCCCTGACTGTTTATCCTCCTCAGGGCTTCCCACACCCCACTTTCCCAGGGGAACCTAAGCGCTTTGTTCCATATAAATTTGTTCCAGTGGTTATGAAGGTTGTGATTCAACCTCACCTACTCAAAGTGTATCAGAGCATGATCCCAAAGGGCAAGTAGCTCAGGGAGCCCCCATTATGTATTCATTCATATTTATGTATCACTTGTATACAAGTATTTCTCATTTATCTAAACAGGTTTTATTGAACTCCTAATATGTGCTAGGCACAGTAAGAGGTGGTTGGAATATATCAGTGAGCTGAATAGGTGAACATTCTTTTTCTTGTGGTGCTCACCTTCTAGTAAGGAAGGCAGACAAAAAGCAATAAATATAAGGAATAAGGCAATTGTGAAGCACACTAGAAGGTAAATTGTGTTATGAAAAACTGAGCCAAACGAGAGGGCTCAGGAAAGGCCTCCACTTCCAGAACCAAGCAGAACAGACACTGGGCTCAGTTCAGTTCAGTTCAGTTCAGTTCACTCACTCAGTCGTGTCCGGCTCTTTGTGACCCCATGGACTGCAGCATGCTAGGCCTCCCTGTCCATCACCAACTCCCAGAGTTTGCTCAAACTCATGTCCATCTAGTCAGTGATGCCATCCAACCTTCTCATCCACTATCATCCCCTTTTCCTCCTGCCTTCAATCTTTCCTGGCATCAGGGTCTTTTCCAATGAGTCAGCTCTTCGCATCAGGTGGCCAAAGTATTGGAGCTTCAGCATCAGTCCTTCCAATGAATATTCAGGATTAATTTCATTTAGGATTGACTGGTTTGACCTCCTTGCAGTCCAAGGGACTCTCAAGAGTCTTCTCCAACACCACAGTTCAAATGCATCAATTCTTTGGCACTCAGCTTTCTTTATAGCCCAACTCTCACATCCATACATGACCACTGGAAACAAAGTAACATCTCTGCTTTTTAATAAGCTGTCTAGGTTGGTCATAGCTTTTCTTCCAAGGAGCAAGTGTCTTTTAATTTCATGGCTGCAGTCACCATCTGCAATGATTTTGGAGCCCAAATAAATAAAGTCTGTCACTGTTTCCATTGTTTCCCCATCTATTTGCCATGAAGTGATGGGATTGGATGCCATGATTTTCATTTTTTGAATGTTGAGTTTTTTTTTTTTTTTTGAATGTTGAGTTTTAAACCAGCCTTTTCACACTGGTCTAGAGCTACATATCAGCTCCCTTTCTCAGAGCAAGGGGCCTCTGAAGGCTCTGGGCCTGGAAACCCCTGCCAGAAAGAGGCCGAGGGGCGGACCCTCGAAGCAGGGGATCTGAAGGAGAGTCACAGAGACCTAAGCTGGGCAGGAAAGGCCTCCGCAGTGGATGGAGACTTGAAAGTCCCTACAAAGCTCACTCGAAGAGGAAGAGCTACAGGTGTTGCCCAGCTGTGACCAGGAGCGTGGGGAGGGAGGCTGCAGTGGTTCTGAAGACGGTCAGGGATGCAGTCAGGTCCAGTCCTGCTTGTCCCCCAGGCCCCCAAATCCCAGCGCAGTGTTCACCCTGGCCTCCCGCTCTGTTTTCCCAGGATCCCAGACTGAGAGAGAAGTCTGGCTGGACACTGTGAGGAGCCATCTCCCGCCACGGGGACTGAAAGGTGGATCCTGTGAAACAGCGGAGAGGAAAGGATCAGTCAGACCTGTGGGGAGAAGCAGAAACACAGTCTGGCCTTCCTTTCAGGCAGAGGCCGGACTCCCCCAGAAGCCCCACAGCATCTCTGTCCTGCAGTTACTGGAGATACCCCAGTGTCCCTTTAAACACCATCCCCATCTGTTCCCCCCCACCCCTTAATCCATGCAGTAGGTATGAAGCTCAGGTCACAGATGTAGGTGTCTGAGAATAACATCATTTCTAAATTTTCTTAGAACAACTTCATTTTTGACCCTACCTCCTACATGCTTAGCCACCGCTGGGGTAACCCTTCCCTAGGTTCTGACAGGATTTCACATTAAGTAAAGCCCCAGTAGCTTTCCTTCCATTCATCATGTCCAGCCATTCATGCCAAGTCACCCTTGGCCCTGGTCCATATTGTCCCTTCATGTCCCTTGGTTGGCAGGTCCACACCCTGCTAGGGGCACAGGATCTCGGGGGAGACATGGGGTCCAGCCTTGCTGGTGATTCCAGGGTCCTCCTCAAGGTGCAGCTGGGGAGCAGCCGCATCTCCCTTCTGCTCTCAGATCTGCAGGCCCTCCTGCTCCTCCCACGCCCACGGAGGGCTCTTTTTGTCCTGGGGGAAATCCCTGGTTGATGCCTACAAGCCAAGCACCCCAGCGCACACCTGTAGGCTGACACATCTGTGAGTGTGCCTCCTGCTGCTTTCACAGGGATATCACCACCGGGAGCTTGGGTGTCTGGGGGAGAGAGGGTGAGGAAGGGCTGGTTAGGGGTGGAGCCTGTGTTGGAGGGTGTGGGGAGGGCTCAAGGAAGTGGGGTCTGTTCTAGATTGGGTGCTGTCAGGAAGCGGGGCTACGTAGTGGATCGGGCAGTACTCTTCACCCAGGAGCCAGGGGAAACAGTCGCAGTCGCTCGTCAGGCAGGAGGGGGTTTGCTGACTTGGGGGTGGATGTTTCCACCGTTGCTTGGGTGTGACGAAGGAGTGCTTGCTCTTTGTCCTATTCCCTCACCATCACAAGACGTCCTCATCTGACACTGATATTCTGGGAAGCTGTGTGTGTCTAGGATGGAGTGGCACAGCCTGGTGAGGAGCAAGAGGCCAGCTGCCAGCTGGCCTCCAGCAGGAATGCTCTTTCCTTTTCCCCTCTCTTCTTCAAATCCTGTTCTCCTTAGCAGGCTAGAGTTTGGGAGGGAAAGCCTTGCCTCAAATCTCCCAGGAGGTAAGGAAGCGTGGAGCCTGCTACCTGCTTGGGTCAGGGGAGGGATGTCCATAGTGAGGAAACAGGACTTCATTTGTGGACACGTGTTTCCAGCCTCACAGGCTTGAGGGGGTCCTGCAGAATCTAACCAGAGTCCCCATGTCAGGTACGGGGGCCCCTGCTTTATAGAAGCTCAGAGGAGGGAATGTGTGCTCTAAGGTCACATAGCCAGCAAACTGGAACTTGGATTCCAAAAACTGTTATTTAGTTGTAGAGAGTCATTTTATGTTGAGAAAGGTACAATTTGCATTGATGATATGAGTCATCAGCCTAGATGTGCCGGAAAACATTGCAGTTAAAAAAAAAAAAAGAAGGAAAAAGAAGAAGATAAAAACAGAAAAGAAAGAAAAAGAAATAAGTCCAAGAGGGGATGGGCAGGTTTAAATATCCATCTCATTCTTTGGTAGGTCAAATAGACAAAACCACATACGGACAGAGAGCAATGGTTCTTGACTTTTTGGAGACTTGAATGAGCCCAGTGAACCCCTGCTCCAGAAAAATGTAAATCTGATGATACATTAGTATTTTATCCACGTCCAAGGGGCTCGTTGCCCCCACCAGGTGCTCCATGAATTCCTGACACTGAAGACTCTAATTCAGCTCAAACTTAAGAATCAGACTTAAATCTGAATTCCATCTCCACATCTCTGGTGGCAACCTTATACATCCTAAAGGAAATCAGTCCTAAATATTCATTGGAAGGACTGAAGCTGAAGCTTCAATACTTTGGCCACCTGATGTTAAGAACCGACTCATTGGAAAAGACCCTGATGCTGGGAAAGACAGAAGGCAGGAGGAGAAGGGGACGACAGAGGATAAGATGGTTGGATGGCATCACTGACTCGATGGACATGAGTTTGAGCAAACTCTGGGAGTTGGTGATGGACAGGGAAGCCTGGCGTGCTGCAGTCCATGGGGTTGCAAAGAGTCAGACACGACTAAGTGACTGAACTGAACCTTATACAAGGTATCAAACCTCTATAAGCCTTAGTTACCTTATCAGTAAAATGAGGATCACAAGAGACATTTCTTAAGCAAATGTTATATGATGTCACATATAGAATCTAAAAGCTGGTACAGATGAACTTATTTATGAAACAGAAACAGACATGGAAAGAAAAACTATGGTTACCAAAGGGGAGGGGGAGCTTGGGATTAGCAGATACATGTTCAGTTCAGTTCAGTTCAGTCACTCAGTCGTGTCCGACTCTTTGCGACCCCATGAATTGCAGCACGCCTGGCCTCCCTGTCCATCACCAGCTCCCGGAGTTTACTCAAACTCATGTCCATCGAGTCGGTGATGCCATCCAGCCATCTCATCCTCTGTTGTCCCCTTCTCCTCCTGCCCCCAATCCCTCCCAGCATCAGGGTCTTTTCCAATGAGTCAACTCTTCGCATGAGGTGGCCAAAGTATTGGAGTTTCAGCTTTAGCATCAGTCCTCCCAATGAACACCCAGGACTGATCTCCTTTAGGATGGACTGGTTGGATCTCCTTGTAGTCCAAGGGACTCTCAAGAGTCTTCTCCAACACCACAGATACATGTTACTATATATAAAATAGACAAACAGCAAGGACCTGCTGTATGGCACAGGGAACTATATTCAATATCTTGCAATAAACTATAATGGGAAAGAATTTTTTAAAACAGTAGAGGTAAATACATACATATGTATACATAACCAATCACTTTGCTGTATGCCTAAAAACTGACACACTGTTATGAATCAACTGTACTTCAATAAAAAGATTAGAAAGCAAAAATAAATTATATTGGAAAACAACCCCCCCCCCAAACAAACAAAACAACAACAACAGCAGCAGCAAGAGACATTTCTTGCAGGATCCTGAGAGGATTACGTGAGAGAATTCACGGAGAGGACTCAGCATGGAGCCTGGCAAGCAGCAGGCTCTGCATGCACGGGGGCTCTCGCTGCTGTTACCGTTAGAATGACAGGGGGGCTCACAGATCTTGTCCTTTGCAAAGAAAGAAAATTCCTTCTTTCTGGTGCCAATGAATCGAGCACAAAAGTAGATCCTATCTGAAGCCACTAAGAAGAGTTACTTTAAACACAAAAGGCAGAAAGTGGATGGTCCTTACCCTCTACTCACAAACCAATACGATTGAGATGTGAATAACACAAGTTTAAGGAAAAAACCCCACATACTTAGACATGGAAAAAAATAAAAACAAAAGCCATTCTCCTGCATAGACCTTGGACCCAAGGGAAATCAATAAACGTGCTCTCATTGTGATGAAGAACCCGCTGGCGGTTTTGCCTCCTGTCCCAGGGATCAGGGTGTCTGACCGCCCCCGAGCCGTTTTCTTTTCAGACAGTGGGGATTTCTGTAGGCATGAGTGGTGCGGGAGGACCTGGGGATGAAGGCCAGGGTAGAAGAGCCGCCTGGGAGTGGAGCCAGGAGCATGATGGCTTTGGCTGTGGCATCGGGGCCCTCATTGTGAACTTAATCAGCAAAAGGGAAATGGGTTCCGGAAGACAGAGGCTTTCCAAATGGAGGCATTGAGTGACCCTGGGGACAATCAGGAAGTACAAAGTGGGAATGGAGATCAATATTGATTCCTTTGAATTTGAACAGGCTGGGGAGCCAGAGCGTAGAATTGGACCTAGAGCATCAAGATTCTGAACTGAAGGCAAGTGGAGAGAATATGGAAAGAGGGGGGAAAGAATTACTGTGTATGGGAGTCAGAAAGGCAAAGGGAAAAGTTCAATTAGAGAAGATTAATAATTGAGCTGTATTTAAAAGCCAGCTAGAACAGGAAGGAGCTGGCGTAAAGGAAGAGTTGAAAGATGGATGGCTGTGAGTTGAAAGATCATAAGTAATGGGAAAGGCCAGGCGGCCCGGGACTCCTCGGTTTTTGCTCTGACAGAAGACATACGATGGGAGCACACGTCTGTTATTGTCCGTCATGAGTTAGTCTGAACTTGCAGGGGAAGCGAGGTCACGAAGGAGTGATGACCTATAATTGAGATGCATTTGTAAATCGTCTCATTTGAGATGCAGTATCCAGGAAGGGGTCCTGGAGCCTCGGAGAGCTTGCCATAGGAAAAGGTAAAATACGATCAAGGACAAAGATGAATAGAGTTCTGCAAGAATGCTGAGATGGTTGGAGGGAAGACCTTTTTATCCTTCAGAAAGGAACTGGGAGATTACATTAGAAATAAATCATTGCAGGGCGAGAGAAGCGCTGAACATATTACATGTTCCAGAGAACTGAGGAAACCCGTTTGATATGAAGATTTTAAGAGGTGCTGAATTAAATACGGAACATGCAGTAGCTACTGTAGTGCTTGTTTATTAGCCAACATTCCCCGTGTGCCGGGCACTGTGCTCACATGACATTTAACGCTTACCTAACCCTTGTGGAGCTCTGGCATTAGTTCTGTGCACCATCATGATGATGATATTAGTTGCTCAGTTGTGTCCAACTCTTTGTGACCCAGTGGACTGTAGCCCACCAGGCTGCTCTCTCTGTCCATGGAATTCTCCAAGCAAGAATACTGGAGTGGGTTGCCATTCCCTTCTTCAGGGGATCTTCCTGACCCATGGATGGAACCCAGGTCGCCTACATTGCAGGTGGATTCTTTGGCATCTGAGCCACCAGGGAAGTCCTCTGTGCATATATCAGCTTATTTAATCCTCACAGCAACACTGAGAGGGAAGTACTATTGTTATCCCCATTGTCCAGATGAGGAAACCAAGGTACAAAGGAATTAAACCTTTGTACAAGGCACACCTGGAACTAGGGTGAGCTGAGTGAGGCATTCACCCGAAGATGCAAAGTCTAAAGGTGGGGAGGAATACCCTCAGTAATCAAGATAAGTACTATGTAAATATAATATTTAAAGAGACCAAAATTAATGCAAAAAAATCTATGATGAACAAAATACTAGAATTTTAAATAAGAACAGAATCAGCAAGCTCACACGGTTTGTAAGAGGCAGGGGCAGGATCTGAATCCAGACAGCTGTCTGAGACCCACTTATTACCCACTACCCTATACGGGCCAGTGGGCCACGCCTGCCTTTCCTGCCTCTCTCTGCCCAACCTCATTCCAGGCGCTTACATGCAGCAGGTCCACAGTCAGTGTTTGCTGAGAGAACCTTGAATGAAGGTGTGGGCCTTGCCCTCAGGAGCTGTCATGCCTCCTGCTACGGGCCTGTCCTATGACTGTGCCAAGGCTCGCTGTGTGTCGCTGACTGCACACCATATACTCGTCAGGACACAGTCAAGCTGAGCCATGAGCACTGGGAGCCCAGGAGTAGAAGGATGCCTTTAGTCTTGCCCTGCTGTGGCAGACTTCTTTTTTTAAAAAAAGTGCTGGAATCAAGATTGCCGGGAGAAATACCAATAACCTCAGATATGCAAATGACACCACCCTTATGGCAGAAAGTGAAGAAGAACTAAAGAGCCTCTTGATGAAAGTGAAAGAGGAGAGTGAAAAAGTTGGCTTAAAGCTCAACATTCAGAAAATGAAGATCACAGCATCTGGTCCCATCACTTCGTGGCAAGTAGATGGGAAACAATGGAAACGGTGAGAGGCTTTATTTTTGGGGGGCTCCAAAATCACTGCAGATAGTGACTGCAGCCATGAAATTAAGATGCTTACTCCTTGGAAGAAAAGCTATGACCAACCTAGATAGCATATTGAAAAGCAGAGTCATTACTTTACCAGCAAAGGTCCGTCTAGTCAAAGCTATGGTTTTTCCAGTAGTTATGTGTGGATGTGAGAGTTGGACTATAAAGAAAGCTGAACACTGAAGTATCGATGCTTTTGAACTATGGTGTTGGAGAAGACTCTTGAGAGTCCCTTGGACTGCAAGGAGATCCAACCAGTCCATCCTAAAGGAAGTCAGTCCAGAATATTCATTGGAAGGACTGATGCTAAAGCTGAAACTCCAATACTTTGGCCATCTGATTCGAAGAACCAACTCATTTGAAAAGACCCTGATGCTGGGAAAGATTGAAGACAGGAGGAGAAGAGGACGACAGAGGATGAGATGGTTGGATGGCATCACCAACTCGAAGCACATGAGTTTGAGTAAGCTCTGGGAGTTGGTGATGGACAGGGAGGCCTGGTGTGCTGTGATTCATGGGGTCACAAGGAGTCGGACACGACTGAGTGACTGAACTGAACTGGACTGATTTATTTTTAATTGAAGGATAATTGCTTTACAATATTGTGTTGGTTTCTGCCATACATCAATATGAATCAGCCATAGGTATACATATGTCCCCTCTCTCTTGAGCCTCCCTCCCACCTCCACCCCATCCCGCCTCTCTAGCGAGGTGTCACAGAGCCCCGGTTTGAGCTCCCCGAGTCATAGAGCGAATCCCCGCTGACCATCTATTGTACATGTGGTGGTGTGTATGTTTCCGTGCTGCTCTTTGCATTCGTCCCATCCTCTCCTTCTCCCAGCCCCTCTCCCGTGGCCACAAGTCTGGTGTCTGTGTCTACGTCTCCACTGCTGCCCTGAAAATAAGCTCATCACTATCATCTTTCTGGATTCCAAATATACGTGTTAATATAGGATATTTGTTTTTCTCTTTCTGACTTACTTCATTCTGCAGAATAGGCTCTAACGTTCATCCACCTCATTAGAACTGGCTCAAATGTGAGACTTTCTATGGCTGAGTTTTATTCCCTTGTGTATATGGACCACAGCTTCTTTATCCATTCGTCTGTCAGTAGACATCTAGGTTGCCTCCACGTCCTAGCTTTTGTAAACAGTGCTGCAATGAACATTGGGGTACATGTGTCTTTTTCAATTGGTTTTAGGGCATATGCCCAGTAGTTAGATTGTTGGGTCATTTGGTAGTTTTACATTTTTAAAGCAATCTCCATACTGGGCTTCTCTGGTGGCTCAGATGATAAGAAATCACCTGCAATGTGGGAGACCTGGGTTCGATCCCAGCGTTGGGAAGATACCCTGGAGGAGGGCGTGGCAACCCACTCCAGTTTTCTTGCCTGGAGAATCCCATGGACAGAGGAGCTACAGTCCATGGAGTCGCAAAGACTCAGATACGACTGAGTGACTGAGCACACGCTGCTCTGCGTAGCGGCTCCATCAGTTGACATTCCCACCAACAGTGCAGGAGTGTTCCCTTTCCCCTCACCCTCTCCAGCATTTACGATTGTAGACTTTTTGATGATGGCCATTCTGCCTGGTGTGAGGTGATATCTCACTGTAGTTTTGATTTGCATTTCTCTTGTAATGAGTGTTATTGAGCATCTTTTCATGTGTTTATTAGCCATCTATATGTCTTCTTTGGAAAAATGTCTGTTTAGGTCTTCTAACCACCTTTTGATTGAGTAGTTTGTTTTTCTGATATTGAGCTTCATGAGTTGCTTATATATTTTGAAAATTAATCCTTTGTCAGTTGTTTCGTTTGCTATTATCTTCTCCTATTCTAGAGGCTGTTCTCTCACCTTGTTTATAGTTCCCTTTGTTGTACAAAAGGTTTTAAGTTTAATTAGATCCCACTTGTTTATTTTTGTGTCTATTTCCAGTACTCTAGGAGGTGGGTCATAGAGGATCTTACTGTGATTTATGTTATAGAGTGTTCTGCCTATGTTTTCCTCTAAGAGTTTTATAGTTTCTGTCCTTACATTTAGATCCGTTTTGAGTTTATCTTTGTGTATAGTGTTAAGAAGTGTTCTAACTCCATTCTTTCACATGGTCCACTTTCCCCAGGACTACTTACTAAAGAGACTGTCTACTCCACTGTATACTTTTCGTTGTGGCAGATCTTTAGAGGGGGTGAATTTGAGCTGGGCTTGTAAGATCTGATGAATTTCTTCAAGCAGGAAAGGGGGGATGTTCCCTAGTGACATGGCTGAATCCCTGTGCATTATTAAGTCAAAAGCATTTGTCTGCAGAGTGATGTTTCTAATGTAGTAAGGAAATCTTCCCCAAGTATGCATACGGTGACACACATGTGGGGAGAGAGCTCGGAGGATAAACACCAGACTGGGGAGGGCTGCACGTGGGTATGGTGACCGGAGGGGTCTTAGAGAGCCGTCAGCCTTACATGCAAGGTTCAGCTTTTAAAAACACCAGAAGAGAGCCATTATTGATTATGTCATTAAAGATTAATTTTTCAAACAGATTGAAAGGATCTCTAGGAACTGACATGGAGTAATTTCCAAGATGTATTATTTTTTAATTATTTATTTATTTGAAGGTGCAGGTCTTAGCTGTGGCGTGTGGAATCTTTAGTTGTGGCATGTGATTTTTTAAAATGTATTTATTTATGGCAGTGCTGGGTCTTCACTGCTGCACAAGCTTTCCTCTAGTTGTGGCGAGCGGGGCTACTCTCTAATTGTGGTGCGTGGTCTTCTCGTTGTGGTGGCTTCTCTTGTTGGTGAGCACAGGCTCTAGAATACCAGGCTTCAGTAGCTGTGGCACCTGGGGGCTCGTGGGCTCTGGAGCACAGGCTCAGTAGCTGTGGCACACAGGTTCGGTTCTGCAGTGTGTGGGGTTTCCTGGAGGGACCGAACCCGTGACTCCTGCCTTGGCAAGTGGATTCTTCACCACTGAGCCGCCAGGAAAACCCCCACATGTAGAAACTTTCAGTTGTGGCATGCAAGATCTTTAGCTGTGGCATGTGGGATCTAGTTCCCTGAACCAGGGATCAAACTCAGCCTCCCTGTGTTGGGAGCATGGAGTCTTAACCACTAGACCACCAGGAAGTCCGCCAAGATGTATTTTAAAAAATTGATCCAACTGACAGGCTGTTGTTCAGTCACTAAGTTGAGTTTGACTTTTTGCAACCCCATGCACACAGGGCTTCCTGTCCTTCACTACCTCCTGAAATTTGCTCAGATTCATGTCCGTGGAGTCGGTGATGCCATCTAACCGTCGCATCCTCTGCTGCCCCCTTCTCCTTTTGCCTCAATCTTTCCCAGCATCAGCGTCTCTTTGCATCAGGTGGCCAAAGTATTGTAGTCCTTCCAGTGAATATTCAAGGTTGATTTCTTTTAGGGTTGACTGGTTTGATCTCCTTGCAGTCCAAGGGACTCTTGAGAGTCTTCTCTTGTTATAATTGACATATAACATCATGCAAGTTTCTGGTGTACAACATAATGATTTAACCCTTGTATATACAGCAAAATGATCACCACAGTAAGTTAACATCTGTCATCACACATAGTTACAATTTCTTTCTTGTGGTGAGAATTTTTAAGATCTATTCTCTTAGCAACTTTCAAGTATACAATACAGTGTTATTAACTATAGTTACATGCATTGTTCTGTGTTACATCCCCATGACTTATTTATCTTAGAGCTGGAGATGTGTACCTTTTGACCCCCTTCACCCATTTTGGCTCCCTTGCCCAAACCCTGTCTCTGGAAACCACCCATCTATTCTTTATATTTATGTTTTGTTCTTCAGTGCTGTTTTTTACTTCCACATATAAGTGAGATCTTACATCACGTGTCTTTCTCTGAATTACTTCACATTGCATAAGGCCCTCAAGGTCCATTCATATTACTCCAAATAGCAAGGTTTCTTTCATTTTATGGCTGAATTATATTCCAGTGTATGCCTGTATATGCATGTGTGTTAAGTCACTTCAGTCGTGTCCCATGGTTTGCGACCCTAAGGGTCATAGCCTGCAAGGCTCCTCTGCCCATGGGATTCTCCAGGCAAGAATACTGGAGTGGGTTGCCAAGACCTCCTCCAGGGGATTTTCCTGACCCAGGGATCAAACTTGCATCTCTTCTGTCTGGTGGCAGGCTGGTTCTTTACCACTAGTGCCACCTGGGAAGCCCATACCTATATACATGCACACACATATGTATACTACATTTTAAAAAATCCATTTAACCATCCACGGACCCTTAAGTTATTTCATGTCTTAGTTGTTGTAAATAATGGTGCAATGAAAATGGGAGTGCATTTATCTTTTTTAGTGTTTCCATTTCCTTCCAATGAATATCCAGAAGTAGAATTGCTGAATGCATAGTAGTTCTTTTTAAAAAATTATGAATTTATTTGTTTTTGGATGCCCTGGATCTTCCTTGCTGCTCATGGGCTTTCTCTAGTTGCAGTGAGCAGGGGCTACTCTCTAGCTGCAGCTAGCAGGCTTTAGAGCAAGGACACAGAGTTTTTAGCTCATGGGTTTAGTTGCCCCATGGGCTTAGCTGCATCATAGCATATGGAATCTTCCCAGAGCAGGGATCCAAGCCTTGTCCCTGACATTGGCAGGAGGATTCTTAACCACTGGACCACCAGGGAAGTCCCATATAATAGTTCTATTTTTAATTTTTTGAGGAAACTTCATTTTGTTTTCCATGGTAGCTGGACCAAATTACATTCCTACCAACAATACCCAAAGGTTCCGTTTTATTCACATCCTCATCAGCATTTGCTATTTGTCTTTTTGAGAATAGCCATTCTGACAGGTGTGAGGTGGTATCTCATTGTGGTTTAGATTTGCATTTCCCTGATGATGAGTGATGTTGAGCACATTTTCATGTACCTGCTGGCCATCTGCTGTCTTCTCTGGGAAGATGTCTACTCAGAACATTTATCTGTTTTAAACTGGGCTGTTTGTTTTTTCAGTGTAGAGTTGTATGAGCTGTTCATAAATGTTGGATATTAATCCCTTGTGACAGGCTGTTTTTATTACCATAGCTTTGTGATAGAGTTTGAAATCAGGAAGTGTGATGTCTCCAGCTTTGTTCTTTCTTATCAAGATTGCTTTGGCTATTTGAGTAAGATTTATTTTTATGTGCAAAAAAGTACTTATAGCATATGATCTTTTTTTATGAGAAAGAAGAATCTATGTATATATGTCTATGTATTTATATTTTTTGTTTTGTAAAAATGAAACATGGGAAGAATACTAAAATCATGAGAATAGGTATGAGAGTAGGTATGAACGGTGCAGAAAAGATAGGAATAAGAGAATCACTATCCTTTCACAGTTTTTGAATTTTAAATAAATAGTTTACCTAATCAAAAAATAAGATGAAATAGAAATGATGGGAAAGTAACCCTAAATTTAAATACAAATAGAAACTGTAAAATGGATACCAACTACCCAGAGATATTGATAACTTCAGATTTGCAGATGACACCACCCTATGGCAGAAAGTGAAGAGGAACTAAAGAGACTTGATGAAGATGAAAGAGGAGAGTGAAAAAGCTGGGATCTTGTCCCATCACTTCATGGCAAATAGCTGGGGAAACAATGGAAACAGTGAGAGACTTTATTTTCTTGGGTTCCAAAATCACTGCAGATGGTGACTGCAGCCATGAAATTAAAAGACGCTTGCTCCTTGGAAGAAAAGCTATGGCAAACCTGGACAGCATATTAAAAAGCAGACGTTACTTTGCCAACCAAGTTCTGTCTAGTCACAGATATGATTTTTTTTCAGTAGTCATGTATGGATGTGAGAGTTGGACCATAAAGAAAGCTGAGCGCAAAAGAATTAATGCTTTTGAACTGTGGTGTTGGAGAAGACTCTTCAGAGTCCCTTGGACTGCATGGAGATCAAACCAGTCAATCCCAAAGGAAACCAATCCTGAATATTCATTGGAGGGACTGATGCTGAAGCTGAAACTCCAATATTTGGCCACCTGATGCGAAGAGTCGACTCCTTAGAAAAAACCCTGATGTTGGGAAACACTGAGGGCGGGAGGAGAAGGGGACGACAGAGGATGAGATGCTTGGATGGCATCACCGACTCGATGGATACGAACTTGGGCAAACTCCGGGAGATGATGAGGGACAGCAAGGACTGGCAAGCATGCTGCAGTCCGTGGGGTCGCGGAGTCAGACACAACTGAGCGACTGAACAACAACCGAGAGCTTAGAAGCAGCTTCATGACTGTGACTGCAAACGCTTCATTGGATGTATTTTAAGGATGAAAAGAACTTCAAGTAAATCATGAACTTTACTTAGTAGAGTTTTTGTTGTTGCTGTTGCTAGTGATATAGGTGTAGTAGTTTGTGTGTGCTGTGAAACAGACTCATATATTGATGTCATTACGAGCCAGAGTTCTCACTCTGGAAGAAGGAAGATGTAAATAGGAATGGGGGAACATGCCAAGGAAACCTGTGGTGTTGAGGTTGAATTGAGATAATCATTATAAACTGATAGCTAAAACTAAAGTAAAGCAACAGTTAGCACATCTATCCCTTAGGTGTTGGTTTCTAAACACCATTTTTCACCAAAAAGAACTCTGAGAAAATGACAGATTCCTGAGTTGGGGGATGGAGGAGAGCAGAGGTTAAGTCTGTAGCTTCAAGGCCGATGAAGACGAGAGGGAAGGACAAAGAGCAGGCACTTCCCTCTGCCGTCCAGCGCAGGAGACACAGGCTTGATCCCTGGTCGGGGAACTAAGATCCCACACGCCGAGGGGCAGCTGAGCCCACATGTCACAACCAAAGAGAGGCCCGCACCCCACAAGCAGCGAGGAGCGTGTGTGTCCCAGCTGAGATCTGACGCAGCCGAAAGTAAACACAGCGATGTTTTTTAGAAAGGACAAAAAGGACACAGGAGTTTGCTTGAAGGGTCTCCCACTGGTCAATTTGGGCATGACTTAAATATCAAAAAGAAGAGCAATGAAAATGGATAATAATATATCAAATTTTTAAAATCCATGAATCTATAATAACACTGAAGAAGAGGAAAGAGAGCTCTCTTTCAGAGTACCAATGAATACATTTAGAAGGGATGAAAGAAGTATAAAATCACCATTTAGTAAGCAATAATTGATTGCAGGCGAAGATTGTGAGTGAATGCTAAAGCCAGTAGGTGAAAATCTGCTGAACAGAACTGTTGCATGGTCTTGCAGAGCTGTCCTACACTTTACTCATCAGTTACAAGAGGACCAGGGTACAATGAAGCAATCTAGCAGATACTATCTTCATCAAGCATGGTGAGCTTTCCCTGTTCAAAAGGATGCGTGCTCATCTGAGAAGTTCACAGTATACCAGTTATGTATACAGGCTTTGCCTCTGGACTACCTGGGTCAGGGCCCAGCTTACTTCTGGGCAATCCTGGCTGCTTATCCTTTCTGAGCTTCTTTTATAAACTGGAAATACCAGTAGCACTTACTTCCCAGAGTTATTATGAAGGTGAATGGAGCTTGCTTGGAGAATGCCCTTAGAACAGAACACAGTGGACTCGTAGCAAGCACTTGGAAAGTGTTGGCGGCTCTTATCATTGTGAGGCGAGCAGAAGTAATGCCATGGCAGGCAGCTTAGATTAGGAGTAGGCCTTCCTACTTCTGGGTGGTAAGATTATCAGGCCACCTGGATCAGCTTTCGCTTAACACTGACCGCTGTTTGCCAATTAGGAACGGGGCGGAAACCCCCGGGAAAGTCCCGTGCGCGCGAAAGTTTTGACCAATGAAATTGCTTTATCCCCTTAAACCAACTACCAACGGCGTGTGCTCACCCTATAAATTTGTGTAACAGCTTGGGCTTGGGGCTCTCTGACCCCACACCACTGCGTTGGATGCGGCAGGAGCCCTGACTCGAGTCAGCAATAAACTTCCCTTTTTGTGAGTTGCATTGTCTTGGAGGCCTTCTCTCTTCCCGCTCGGGGATTCAGACATCGGGCTTAACATTTGGGGGCTAGTCTGGGATCCCTTGACTGGGGGAAGAGAACACTTCCAGGACAGAGGGGAAGGATAGATAATAGCACCGGTGCTCAGGCAGGACAGGAAAGTCCAGTGTAAATCCGAGGCCCTGCTGTGAAGCAGGAAGGTATCTGGCACAGGAGAAAGCTTTCTATAGAGGGTTGGGAACGGACTGGACGTTCCAGCCGGCGCAAGACCGAGGCCAGCGAGTGCGCTGGAAGGCAGCCGGCTCTGTGGGAAGGAGAGTTCCTCTCCTGATCCCGAGTCTGGTGAGCAGTGGACACCATTCGGTAAGGTGAACCTAGTACCGGGAGACAAGAAAACTCAGGGGGCCCGAAAACCCAGTGCTGTGTTGTCGGCCAGCGTTTGTCTGTCCGTGTGTTTGTCTTTGGCTCTCCGTGTTTGTGTGTGTGCCGGCATTGTCTCTGGTCTCCTTCTCTTCTGGTGCATCATTCTCTTCTCTCTCTTCTGACCTCTTAGATTACGATTGTCAGCAGCTGTTGCAGGTGCTCTTCACCACAGAAGAACGGGAGCGAATTCTGGCAGAGGCGTGGAAACAGGTCCCGGGGGTCGACAGGAGGCCAACCGCCCAGCCTCATCTCGTGGACGAGGGGTTTCCTCTGTTGCGGCCTAACTGGGATTTTGAGCGAGCGGAAGGTAAGGAGCGTCTTCGAGTGTACTGCCAGACTCTGATGGCTGGCCTGCGGGCCGCAGCTAGAAAGCCGACAAATTTGGCAAAGGCAAATTTAGTAAGGCAAGAGCCCACTGAGAGCCCAGCAGCCTTCCTAGAGAGGCTGATGGAAGCTTTCAGGCAATATACACCTGTAGACCCCCAGGCTGAGGAGTCACGCGCTGCAGTTCTGTTAGCGTTTGTAAATCAGGCAGCCCCAGATATTAGGAGGAAATTACAAAAGATAGAGGGATTGGGAGAACAGACGATACAGGATTTACTGAAAGCAGCTGAAAAGGTATTTACCCCAGAAGAAAGGGAAGAACGAATTAGGGAAAACTGGAAGAACCAGAGGGAGCTAGCCCAGATTCTTTTTGTGGGGATAAAGGCCGGAACAGAATTGAGGGAACCTCGAGACCCCCGGACGAGAGAAAAAGAGAAACCAAAAAGGCAGGCCCTAAAGAAAGATCAGTGCACCTACTGCAAAGAACAGGGGCACTGGAAAAACGAGTGCCCTAAGAGGGACCCGAGGAGAGGAACGACCCAGAGAGAGAGAATCTCCCCTAGAACTCGAGTTCTATATGCGGGGGAAGACAGTGACTAGGGGAGTCAAGACTTGGCACCCCTCCCCGAGTCCTGGGTAACCATACATGTGGAGGGGAAACCCATTGGCTTCATGGTAGATACTGGTGCCCAACACTCTGTTTTAAATAAAAAACTGGGACCAATGTCTAAGAAAACCAGCTTGGTGCAAGGAGCCACGGGGACAAAAAGATATTGTTGGACCACAGAACGAAAAGTAGATCTGGGGACCCACCAGGTGTCCCATTCGTTTTTGGTGATACCAGAATGCCCAGCCCCTCTACTTGGAAGAGACTTGTTGACTAAAGTTAATGCTCAGATTCATTTTGACCCTGGGAGAATGACAGTCACGGATGGACTTGGACAGCCGATACATGTCTTATCCCTAGCCTTAAGAGATGAATACAGACTTTTTGTGCCTAAGCCCTCAGAGACCATAGCACCAGATGTACAACCGTGGGTTCCATAAGTACCCATTGTCCTGGGCAGAAACAGCAGGAATGGGACTGGCCAAACAGAGACATCTGGTCGTCATCAAGCTAAAGGTCGGGGCAACTCCCGTGAGGGTGAGACAGTACCCCATGAGCCAGGAAGCTCGGCGGGGGATCACTCCCCACATTCGACGTCTCATGGATGCCGGAATTCTCAAGCGGTGCCAATCCCCTTGGAACACCCCCTTACTGCCAGTGAAGAATCCAGGGGGGACAGATTACAGACCTGTCCAAGACCTGCGAGAAGTCAACAAATGGGTGAGTGACATACACCCCACTGTCCCTAACCCGTATACCCTCCTGAGCAGCTTACTGCCTGAGTACACTTGGTACACTGTGCTAGACTTGAAAGATGCCTTTTTCAGCCTACCCCTGGCGGCCCAGAGCCAGGAGATATTTGCCTTTGAGTGGACCGAGGGGGAAGGCCAACCGGTAGTACAACTAACTTGGACCCGCCTCCCACAGGGGTTCAAGAACTCCCCTACCTTGTTTAATGAGGCTCTGAGTAAGGACCTCTACGAATATCGGACTCGCCACCCAGAGGTCATTCTGCTACAATATGTAGATGACCTTATGTTGGCTGGAACCACAGAGGAGGCATGCAGCCGTGCCACTGGGGACCTCTTACAGACCCTAGGCACCTTGGGGTATCGTGCTAGTGCAAAGAAGGCGCAAATAGCCCGGCAAGAGGTCACCTATTTGGGGTATAAGATCAGGCAGGGGCAAAGGTGGCTAGCCCAGGCCATGAAGGAAACAATATTACAGATACCAGAGCCCAAGACCCCCTGCCAGGTGAGAGAGTTTCTGGGGACTGTTGGATATTGAAGACTGTAGATCATGGGGTTTGCTGAGAGGGCCGGGCCCTTGTATGAGGGAAGTAAAGAGGCCCCAAACTGGTGCCTGGATCAACGAGGATACCACCCTCCAGAAGGATGACAAAGATGGATGGCACCGAGATCAAAACAACAACCTGATATTGCCTACCATCCTGGGTCGTCACCTGTGTGAACACCTGCACACAACTACACACTTGGGAGAAAGAAAGACCCTAACACTTCTCCAGACGGCCTGCCTGAGTTTCCCTCGACAAAATGCAACTGTACGAGAGATAATTCAGGCTTGCAAAGCGTGCCAGCTAATGAGGGCAGAGAAGAAGCAGCACACGGGAACGAGGTACCGAGGGGAAGAGCCAGGGCAACACTGGGAGATAGATTTCACTGAGGTAAGGCCAGGCAAGTACGGGTATCGCTATCTGTTGGTTCTGGAAGATACCTTCTCGGGGTGAGTGGAGGCCTTCCCCACTAAGGGAGAGACAGCAATAGTGGTTGCTAAAAAGATCTTAGAGGAGATAGTGCCTAGGTATGGGCTGCCAGTGACTATGGGCTCTGATAACGGACCTGCCTTTGTGAGTCAGATTGTACAAGGGCTGGCCCAAGCTCTGGGGACAAAATGGAAGTTACATTGTGAATATAATCCCCAGAGCTCAGGACAGGTTGAGAGAATGAATCGGACCCTAAAAGAAACTTTGACAAAGTTGGCAATAGAGACTGGCGGGGACTGGGTGACCCTCCTTCCCTTCGCACTCTTTCGGGCACGTAACACCCCTTATAAGCTGAATCTTACCCCTTTTGAGATTCTGTATGGAAGACCCCCTCCTGTGTGTCCTATTTTCGAAGGAAAATGCCTGCCACCCCCTCTATGTCTTGGTTGCTGTAATGCCAAAAATCTTTTACCACTCTGAAGAGGTTATGTACTCATATTGGGACCGGGAAATGCTAAGACAAAAGAGAGAGCCAATCAGTGCGATCACCATAGCAACCTTGTTCAGTCTTGGGCTGGCAGGAGCAGGACTTTGGGACAATTCCAGCAAACTCTGATGGCCTTAAGTAAGGTGCATAACCATGTTTGGAAATTGATTTGAGAGATACACGAGGGTCAAAATAAGGGGGCCATCCCCTCACATAATATTGGCCCAGGTGATTGGGTTTGGGTAAAACGGCACCAATCTAAAACATTAGAACCTAGATGGAAAGGCCCTTATGTTGTTCTCCTTACCACTCCTACCGCTGTCAAGGTCGACGGGATTGGACCCTGTGTTCACTGCAATCACGTGTGGATCTGAGGGGGGTCTTCCCCGGGGAAGGACCCCAGGGGAAATACCCACAATTCGGGCCATGGGGGGGCCATAGGGACCGGGAGAAAACTCGGCCAAGAAGGGTTCTTCGCGTGCCCAGGCAACATAAGAAATAACTGGAAAACCTGTGGTGGCATGGAAAGCTTATTGCAGGAGCTGGAGCTGTGTAACCTCTTGAGATGGGTCCCGGGAACGGGACGAAGGAAACAGAGATTTGGTAGCCCCGAGTGTGGCGCAATCCCCAGGGCCAAGTACCTCAGATATGGGTGCAATTTAACCAAGCTTCACTATCTCTGCAAGGCCAAGGGCTTTCCTCCCTACGAGCCGCTGTAGATGCAATGCAGACCATACAAGAGTGGTAAGAGAATCTATGGCAAAAGTGAGAGAGGGACTGGCACAACGAAAGAGAGACGGGAAGCCCAGCAGAGATGGTCTGAGTCTCGGTTTCAACGCTCCCCCTGGCTGACTACCTTAATTTCCACCCTCCTGGGTCCACTTATAGTGCTATTCGATATCAGCCAGTGGCCCAAGATGGAAAAGAGGAAGATTCCTCTACTTGAACAACAGACAGGGGGCAATGTGAGGCGAGCAGAAGTAATGCCATGGCAGGCAGCTTAGATTAGGAGTAGGCCTTCCTACTTCTGGGTGGTAAGATTATCAGACCACCTGGATCAGCTTTCGCTTAACACTGACCGCTGTTTGCCAATTAGGAACGGGGCGGAAACCCCTGCCCGGGAAAGTCCCGTGCGTGCGAAAGTTTTGACCAATGAAATTGCTTTATCCCCTTAAACCAACTACCAACGGCGTGTGCTCACCCTATAAATTTGTGTAACAGCTTGGGCTTGGGGCTCTCTGACCCCGCACCACTGCGTTGGATGCGGCAGGAGCCCTGACTCGAGTCAGCAATAAACTTCCCTTTTTGTGAGTTGCATTGTCTTGGAGGCCTTCTCTCTTCCCGCTCGGGGATTCGGACATTGGGCATAACAAACACAAAGGAGCCTTGCTGTCCAGGGCATAGATGATGCTAATAAATGCTGTTTGCATCCTTTCCTCTCTCCTCCCCATAAGGCAAATAGAGCCTGGGCTTTGGGACTCTTTGGCTTGGGTTTGACCCATGTTGAACAACTGAGTGACCTTGGCCAGAGCAGCAAACTGCTTAAAGTCTCAGTGTTTTATTCCGTATAATGGGCACTCAAAGGATTATTGTCAGGATTAAATAAGAAGGCTCACGAAAAGAGCCCGGCACATGGTAGGTGCTCATTGAAAGGTAAATTTTACTGGCTATTTTGTCTGCTTGGGGCTGTTGGGACTCTTGGCTCTTTAATCAAGAGTCCTGTCTTCACGTGTACCCCAGTGTTCATCATAGCACTGTTTACAGTAGCCAGGACGTGGAAGCAACCTAGCTGTCCATCGGCAGACGAATGGATAAGAATGCTGTGGTACCTATACACAATGGAATATCACTCAGCCATTAAAATGAGTGCATTTGAATTAGTTCTAATGAGGTGGATGAAACTTGAGCTTATTATACAGAGTGAAGTAAGTCAGAAAGAAAAACACCAATACAGCATATTAACGCATATATATGGAATTTAGAAAGATGATAACGATGACCCTATATGTGAGATAGCAAAAGAGACACAGATGTAAAGAACAGACTGTTGGACTCTGTGGGAGAAGGCGAGGGAGGGATTATTTGAGGCAATAGCATTGAACATGTATATTACCACATGTGAAACGAATCGCCAGTCCAGGTTCGATGCATGGGACAGGGCGCTCAGGGCTGGTGCACTGGGACGACCCTGAGGGATGGGAGGGGGAGGGAGGTGGGAGGGGGGTTCAGGGTGGGGAACACATGTACACCCATGGCTGATTCTTGTCAGTGTATGGCAAAAACCGCCACAATATTGTAAAGTAATTAGTCTCCAATTAAAATTAAAAAAAAAAAACGAGTCCTGTCTTCCTGTCTCCTGCCAGATGGGGGCAGTCGCTGCTTTCTTATTCTCCGCGTGCTCATAGAAGGCTTTTCCAGCAGCTGGCTCACTCGCCACCAGAGGGCTTCTTTTTCACCTCTTTTTAAAAGCATTCTGGGGTGGACAGAGTCCTGGATGGCAGACAAACCCATGAGATTCTAATTTGTTTCTCAGTTGATTGCGTCTTCATCTGAAACGAGCGGTCAGGCATCTCCCTCACTCTAAGCTCTCTCTGGCTGAGACGGCCACACCCACTCCAGATGCCCTGACGGGGACCCAGTTTTCTAGAGAGATGCTGCCCAGGTACACAGGTGAGCCCCCGCTCTATCCTCCATGTGAGAGGGGAGTCATCTGGTGGCAGTGCCAAGCTTGAAAATGCTAGAGCTGCTTCGCCAGAGATGCGCAGTCCGCCCATTCATCTGCCTTCTCTCTGAGCCCCCACAGATGCTGAAAGTGCGGGGGCTGACCCAGCTCCAGCCTGAGCACGTCAGTTTTCACAACTCACAATTCATACATGGAGAATCCGGTCCCCCATACAGGGCACTGGATTCACGCTTACTGCGACTATGCTGGGTTTGCTTCTGTAAGAGTGAGGAGGCGGGGATGGACAGGAAATGTTCTCCAGCGAGTCCTACCTGCCCAGCAGTGTGCTAGGGGCCCTGCAAGGGTCAGATGGAGAGAGTGACTTACACGGTGTCACACGTCTCGGAGTGGGCAAGCCGGATCTGAACTCTAGTTGTTGGGCTAAAGAACCGTGATGCATTCCCCATTCTCCATCCAGCCCCACACTGGCGGCCTTTGTGGAGGGTCAGTGCTGTGCTCAGGCCTGTGTGGGTGTCTCTGGGAGATACAGGTGGTCAGCCTGTTGGGAAGATAAGACCCATTTACTGCTATTGGTATTTATTACTGTATGTGTGTTAGTTGCTCAGTCATGTCCGACTCTTTGCAACCCCGAGGACTGTAGCCCTTCAGACTCCTCTATCCATGAGATTCTCCAGGCAAGAATATTGGAGTGGGTTGCCATTTCCTTCTCCAGGGGATCTTCCGGATCAAACCCACATCTCCTGCATTGAAGGCAGTTTCTATGCTGCTTGAGCTACCAGGGAAGCCCTTGCTTATTACTACCCTCTGAAATCCGAGAGGAAGAGAAACAGAACCAGGCTGGAGGAGAAGGACCAGGATTTCTTTTTCTCCCCTAGATTGATGATTGAAACGAAATGTTTTCCTTCAACTTATACCTCAGTCTGGACTTCTTAAAACTGTTCTTTTTTAGTAGTTTGACTAAATATATCTTTCTATGAACATTTGCACAGATTTTTGTCTTGTCATTTTTTTTTCCCCGAGTGATTGGTGTTGTGGGCAGAGTTTGGGTTCTGGAATAATGCTGACCTGGTTTTGAATTCTGAGTCTGTGGCTAAATGAGCTGTGTGACCTTGGACAAGTTTCTGAACCTCTCTGTGTTTCATCTTCTTCATCTGTGAAATGGAAATTAGAGTATGTTTCTCATGAGGTTCTTTGGAGAGCTTTAAAGTATACTTTCCATTATGAAATGCTTCAAACACAAATAAGAAACACAGAAAATGCAGCTTCAAGTCCCATGTGCTCACCTTGTAGCTACAACAGTGTTGACATTTTAGACACTTTTGTTTCATTACTTCTTTCACCCATGTTGCCCCCCATCCCAGGAATTTTGAAGCAAATTCCTATCATTATGGCATTTTATTTGTAAATATTGTGATACATATCTCTGTTTTAAAACATAGCTTTGGAGAGGTTTCATGGAGCTTATTCTTTGTGACCAGGATTTTTAATAAAATCTACAGGATCTGATGAGAGCTCTCGTATCCTGCCATTAGAGTTTTCCAAGAATAATCATAACCACAGGCTCTTGCTTATTGATTGTTGGATCACTTGACTGCAGACACGAGCAGTAGTGACCGTTAGACTATTGTGCTGTAATCTAGCCACAGTTATATTCCTGATGATCATTTTGGGGGCAGCGCTATCTACCAAATTTTGTTTTTACAACCCTTTAAGGTGAGAATGACTATCTTCATCTGTAAGCAAGGTAAAAGAGACACGGAGAGGTTAAGGTGTTTCCTGGGTCACACAGCAGTAAGTGGTTGAGGTGGAGTTTGAAACCAAAGCCTGTTTGACTCCAGAGTCCACATCCTTTCCTCTGTCCTGTGCTGTGATCTCTGGAATTTCAACTGGCTTCTCTGTTGAGATTGCAAATTCTTCAGGGTAAGGGCTCTACCTCACATGTCTATTTCCATGGTCCTCAGAAGTTTGATGATTTGACTAATAGAAAGTCCAGAGCAATCTCTGAAAATTGGTGTGTAAAAGCCAAACTTATCATCATCACCATCAGTTTGAACAAACAAGTGCTAGTTACATGTCTCTGCATAGCACAGTACTCAGACCCTGTGGGGAGTTAAATACACAGTCTCTGTCCTTGAAGTTATTTATGGAATCTGCCTGGGATTGATTCAGACATAACAGCAGTAATATGGGAAAATGGGTTGGAAATATTACTGCCTCTGAGAGTGATTTCTTATCTGCCTCAATGGCCTCATGTTCCACATGAAGGCAAAGATGTGGACATGAGCTGAAAAATATTTATCTAACCCAGTTTGTGCCAGGAGCTGTGCTGGGGATCTTCTAGTACTAGGGAGAGGTAGTAGGAAGCAGGATACTGGGGCCAATGGACAATCACATAGACAATACAGAGCAAGTGAAAAACACACAAGATATTTTGCAGTAGCAATAGTGCTGCAGGGAGATGAGCAGGATGGTGTAGTAGACGGTAACAGGGGAAGAGGAGACCTAGTGTGGATGTGGATGTCAGGAAGACCCCTCTTGGAGGATGACCTCTGAGCCATGCCCAGAAGGTTAAGCCACAGGCAGCAAGTGAGAAGCCACAGAAGGCTCATTCCAGGCAGAGAACAGCACGTGCAAAGGCCCTGAGGCGGAGCAGGGTTGGCACATTTGTGGGACAGCAGCCTGGCAGCTCAGCTGGTAAAGAATCCACCTGCAATGCAGGAGACCCCAGTTTGATTCCTGGGTCAGGAGGATCCCCTGGAGAAGGAATAGGCTACCCACTCAGTATTCTTGGGTTTCCCTGGTGGCTCAGATGGTAAAGAATCTGCCTACAGTGCGGGAGACCTGAATTTGATCCCTGGCTTGGGAAGATTCCCCGGGAGGAAGGCATGGCAATCCACTCCAGTATTCTTGCCTGGAGAATCCCCATGGACAGAGGAGCCTGGCAGGCTGCAGTCCATGGGGTCGCAAAGAGCTGGACATGACTGAGCGACTCGGCATTCATGCCTGCAGAGGGCCAGCACATCTAGAGACTAGAGCATGCTAGGCAAGGAGGAGCGCGGGGTGAAGCGAGAACCAGAGACACTGGTTGGCCAAGGCCAGATCCCATGGGGCCTGTGAGGCCAGGAGAGGAATTTGGAGTTTACTCTCTGTGTGATGAGAAAGCACAGGGTGGTTTTAGAGCCCCGAGTGGTGTGACGTGACCTGACCTTGTCACTTTCTACAGCTAAGTCCCTCCTCAGAGTTCTGGGGGGTGAGGCTATTGAATCTGGCCGGGGCCTTGGTACAGCCCTTTTGCTCACCCCTCTGCAGGGAGCTAGGCCTCTGGTCTGGATGGGTCCAAACATGAGCCAGAGACGGCTCACCCGCTTCTCTCTTGCCTCTCTGCCTGCTCTGCACCCTCTGCACTGCCTCCAGAGGGGCCCTTCTGAAAAGCAAAACCATATCCCTCCTTGCGGCTCCCATCACCCCTGGAGAGAGTCCAGCCGCTTCAGCTTGACTCCATGACCTGCGACCTCTGTCAGGCTCTTCCCACTGTCTGGAATGCTCTCTCCCACTGGTTTATCTAGTGACTTTCTAATCACTCATCGAGGCCCTTCCTCTCAGAAGCCTGCCCTGAGTTCCCCGTGTCTGGCACGGTGCCTGTTTCTATTGGGGTACTTCATTGGTCAAATACAACAGAACACTCAACGAAAAGAAGCTGAAGCAGTGAGGAACTAATCATTTCACTTAACGAGCAGTCTAGAGATATGGCAGCTCCAGAACTGGTTAATTGAGGCACAACTAGGTCTTTCCTCTGTGGCATCTCGTTGATGGTGATGACTTTCCTCAGGACTGAAAAACGGCTGCCACAACTTCAGACAAGTCAGCATATGACATCTGAAGAAGGCGTGGTGGTTTCTTCCTTGTAGCAGGGGGGAAAAGCTTTCTCAAGAGCTTCTTAATTTCCCTTGGACAGATCTGGATCAACTGCTTTAAACCAACAAGGAATATGGGATTACCTGATTAAATCAAATAAATCATATATTCTCCTTGGAGCTAAGGAGGGATTGTCTGATCGAAACTGGGGTCTTATTAGCAAGAGAAGAGGAAAGGCTTTTCTGGGGTGTGGTGTCAGCCTCCAGGGTGGCCCTGTGGTCCCTCAGGCTGGCATTCACGTCCCGTGCAGCCGCCTCTTCACTGTGCTGGCCGGTCCCTGTGACCCACATCACAGGGCGGAGTGAGGGCATGTCGCTTCTAAGATTAGCTCATGGAAAGCTGTGGTTTCTCCCTTGGCTCCTCTGTGGATCACTTGTGCACACTCTCTTGGCTCACTTGCTCTGGGGGAAGCCATATCATGAGCAACCCTGTGGAGAGGCCTGCGGGACCGAGAGCCGCAGCCTCCAGCCAGCAGCACGTGAAGGTGCTCAGAGGCAGACACGTGTCCGTCCAGAGACTTGGCCTCACTGACAAGCCGCTGCCGCCCTATGGGAGGGCTTGAGCCAGAACAATCCAGCTCAGCTGTTCCCAGATACCTCATCCTCTGAAACTGGGTGATAATCGATGTTTGTTGCTTTAGGCTGCTTAGTTTGGGGGTAATTTGTTACGTGGTGGTAGAGAACTAATACAGCTGGGACACAATACTGGCTACAGTAGGGTTGCTCTCCTATGGCCTGTAAATCACAATCAGAGCATCACTTCCATAATCTATGTATGTCTCTTCCCCTTCCCCCCACCAACAAGCTTGTGGATGCCTCGATTTTTTATTTGTGTTCAAGGATTTCGAGAGTATATGTGCATGCCTCTGTGTGTGTGTGTGTGTGTGTGCACTAAAGTCACCAGTCTTCCCCTTCATGGCTCCTTCTTACTGGGCTCTCCCTGGACTCAGGAATGTCTTATTTCCTCTGCATGTCCCAGGTCTGGCCCAGGCCTTGGCACAAAGTTGCCTCAGAAAATACAGAGAGTATCAGTGATGTTAACAGGATGCTGAGGTGGGTGAGGACCCACTTGGCTGCCATGGCAACCACAACATGGAGAACTCAGATCAGCCTGGGCCCTGCTAAGGAGCTGGGAGGTTTGCAGTAATTCTTCTGTGAAATGGCTCAGGAGGTGGCAATTAGCCTCTGTTCTCATCACCTCAGAAAGAGGGCCCCCAGAAGTGTGGGGTGGGGTGGGGGAGACAGTCGAGGGCCTGCCTGCTCGGCACACTCCCACGTACAAACCCTGTCACTTCCATGTCATCGGTGGTGCCTCACCAGAACTCCTCCAAGCCTCTCTTTTGTTTACTGAACACCTACTATGTGCCAGTCTCTTGGCTGAACATTTTATGCCCAGCTCTGGTCTATAAGTCTTACAAAGATCAGCCACGGGAAGAGTTAGGCAAAAGGAGATAAGGAGAGGATGGGTAGGATGGAGAGAATATTCCAGGCCAGGAAATAGCATGTGCAAAGGTCCTGGGGTAAGAAAAAGTTTACAGTTGGAACTCATGCCTCCTTGGCTCCATAAATGACTCTTCCGTTATACCTCCTGGGTTAAGTCCTCTTGTTACCAGCACCCTCAGTAAGAAAAGTTCTTCCTAACCCCTCCAAAGGGGTGAGATCACAGGGAGTGCCCAGTGTCACGATTTGGAAAACAGGCTGCTTGAGCCTGGCTCTGCCATGGAGTAGCTGTGCTTACGGGGTGATGGCCTCCGTCTCCTCATCTGCCAGATGGGGATAACAGCAGAACCTACTTCACAGGGTTTTTGCATCACTAAGTGAGCTTATGGATGGAAAGCACTTATAAGACACAGGTGTTATATTGTGAGGGCTTCCCAGGTGTCTCAGTGGTAAAGAATCTGCCTGTAATGCAGGAGATGCAGGTTTGATCCCTGGGTCGGGAAGATCTCCTGGAGGAGGAAATGGTCAACTCACTCCAGTATTTTTGCCTGGAGGAGCCCATGGACGGAGGGGCCTGGTGGGCTACAGACCATGGGGTGGCAAAGAGTGGGACACGATGGAGAGACTGAGCATGCCCGTATTTTGTGGGTGATGGAGCCATGCAGAGGCAGACCCCAACTGTGTCCCTCTGGAGGGCAGCCCTCTTGGGGGGCAGCCAGGACAAAGTGTTGGCCATCTCCCTGCTGAGGTGGAAGCAGGCAGTCAGGTGCATTCGAGCCTCCCATTTCTGCCTGAGCCTCCCACTCCTCTGCACTGATCAGAAAGGACACTTGGTGTAAAGAAATTGTCCTTTGCCTGAAGTCTCCAGTTTCTGAGAGTTGGAGACCATGTACTGGGCCCATTGTCTCCATTTCCAGACAGTTCCAGACAAAACCAAGTGTGCCTGCTTTGGAGGAGCATGGTGGTGAGACAAACCTACCATTTCAAGGTCGCTGTGGGGGCTCCGTGTGCACTCTCTCGTCACGGGCCTGTCCGAGGAGCTACAGCAGACCTGAGAAGCTGGTGGGGGTGGGGGCAGGCCAGGAGCTGGGTGAGGGGAGGCCGGCTGGCACACACAGACCCCAGCGCAGTTGTGGCTACAGAGGCGACCAGGCGCAGGAGCGGGCCTCCAGCGCGGGCACCACGGGCGGCAGAGATAGCGTTTAAATCACAAGCGCCTACAGAGGTCGCTCAGGCCCATGCCTCCATTTTATGGGAATCCCAGGTGGGTCAGCAGTAACGAATCCACCTGCTAATGCAGGAGATGCAGGTGTGATCCCTGGGTCAGGAAGATCTCCTGGAGGAGGACATGGCAACCCACTCCAGTATTCTTGCCTGGAGGACCCCATGGACAGAGGAGCCTGGCGGGCTGCAGTCTGTGTGAATGCATCCTCAGTTGCTTCGGTTGTGTCCGACACTTTGCGACCTCACCGGCTACAGCCCATCAGGTTCCTCTGTCTGTGGGATTTTTCAGGCAAGAATACTGGAGTGGGTTGCCATACTCTCGTCCAGGGGATCTTCCCAACCCAGGGATTGAACCTGCATCTCCAGTGTCTCCTGCATTGTAGGCGGATTCTTCACAGCTGAGCCACTGGGAAGCTGGGCTACAGTCTACAGGATCGCAAAGAGGTGAACACGCCTGAGCACACACACACACTCCGTTTTATAAATGAAGAAACTGAGGTTCAGAGTTGGGTGTGTGGTTGGGGGAGAGGCATAGTTTTCTTTATAAATTGACACATACTTTTCATTTTCTTTTAAATAATCACTGCATTAAATAGTTAAATAATGTATGCCACCTCAATGCTGTGGTTCTTTATAGGATTTAAAAAGAAGAAAAAAGATCCGTGTGAACCAACAGAGATCTCTAACGCTTGTTAAGAGGAAAAAAGCTGCAGAAGAATATGTATAGCATGCTACACTTAAAAAAAAAAAAACAGCCAAGCCAGAATGACGTATTTTGATAGGTCTATGTATGTTTATAAAGGCCTCAAGAAGGTTCCAAAGGGCATTCATCAAGTCAGGTAGGATGGTCACTTTCCAGAGGGCACCCAATGGGCAGTGGGGGGCAGAGGGAATCTCAGCTTCATCAAGATGGTTTTAACGTTTAAGAGAATCTTTTCATATATTATGTGTGTCATTCAAACATGGAATAAAAAAACTTCTTTAAAAATCATTGTCAAAAGTTTGTTTGACCCTGGGGTTAGATTTGTCTAAAAAACATTTCTCTTCTGGGTACCAGACCTAATAAAATCCTGACCTCTCCTCTCTGAAGCCTCACCCCTACGACCACTCATCATATGCTGGATTTTGTAGAAGACAGAAAAAATGATGAAAATGCTAATTCAAAGACACTCACCCAACTCCCTTTGCCCAAAGGCCGTGAGAAGATGGGTTTTCTCAGGATGTCTCAGGCTTCCGGGAAATTCCCCAGTCCCGGGGGCCAGGCTGACGTGGGTGCACAGCCCCAGCGTGATTAGAGGTGGGGAGCTGTGGGGCCTCTGGCTTCCTCCTCCACTGGAGTCTGTCCACCCACTCCTGTGTTTCTTAGAGGTGGGGGGCAGCGGGGCCTTTGGCTTCCTCCTCCACTGGAGTCTGTCCACCCCTCCTGTGTTTCTTCTACTCTGCCTTGAGAGGAGCGGTCAGCACCCTGGATGCTCTTCCCAGAAAAATACAGTTATCATGAGTTAACCATGTTCCCGGATTTGATCATTTTTCTAAATTAATTTTTAGAGCACAAATTAAACAAGAATACATTCTTCTCAGGGGATGAGCACTCTAGATGAGGCTCAAGTCCCTCTGGACAACCCTCATCTCCAGAGGTAACCACTGTTAGCAGTTTGACATGGATCCCTGCAGAGATTTCTCCCCTGCATTTTGTATGTCGTTATTCATATTCTTAAAACAATATATTTCATTGTTGTTGTGTACTGAGTGTGTACATGTGTATATGTACTGTATATACATATGTGTGTACTATGTGTGCGCATATATGTGTGTGCAGGTGTGTGCACTGTGTATATGCATGAGTACTGTGTATACATGTGTGTATGTGCTCTATATGTGTGTGTACTATGTGTGCACATATACGTGTATGCAGGTGTGTGCACTGTGTATATGTATGTGTACTGTGTATACATGTGTGTATATGCTCTATATGTGTGTGTACTATGTGTGCGCATATACATGTGTGCAGGTGTGTGCACTATGTATATGTATGTGTACTGTGTATACATGTGTGTATATGCTCTATATGTGTGTGTACTATGTGTGCGCACATATGTGTATTCAGGTGTGTGCACTGTGTATATGCATGTGTACTGTGTATACATGTGTGTATGTGCTCTATATGTGTGTGTACTATGTGTGCACACATGTGTATGTGTGTACAGTGTATATGTACTGTGTGTACATGTGTGTATGTCCTGTATATATATGTGCATTTATGTGTGTGCATGTGTGCACATGTATATGTGTGCACGTACTGTATATATGTGACCCTTGTGTGTGCATACATGTATGTATGTGCACATGTGTGCCATGTACATCTATCCTGTGTATACATTTGTGCACGCACTGTATATATGTGTGTGCCGAGTATGTGCATGTGTGTGTATGCATGTGTGTGTACTGTGTATATGTATATGTACTGTGTGTGTACATTTGTACTTGTGTGCATGCCTGTGTAGGGTTACTAGGTCTGGAGCCAGCTGTGCACACTGGATAACTGTCCTTTGATGTCATAGACTGCTCGCCCATGAGGCAGCGCTGCCTCTGTCCTGTTTCTGATTTTCCCGCTGCCTGGCACACAGTGGGTGTTTACAAGAGCCCCTGCACCTCAGTCTCAGGCTCCACCTCTGCCCAGGCCCTTGGGCACCGCGTCGGAGACCCCGAGCTCTGCCTCCGTGCCCAGCGGTGCCTCGGAAGGGAGGCTCCTGGGTGTCTAGTGGGGGAGTGGCCCAGCAGAGCCACTCCGGTGGGAGGGACAGCCCAGCGGATTTGAGCTGGTACAGTAGCCTCCCAGAGAGAAGAGGCCAGTCTGGAGGCAGCTTCTGGGTGGGAAAAAGAGAGCACTTGAGATATGAAGTAAGCCTCTTGACCACAGGAAACAGGGCCACCTTCTTATCCTACGTCTGTGGAATTAATAATCGGATCAAAGGGGAGCCGAGACTCATCGCCCAATGCTGCATTTGCGGAAAGTCCCCTCTTGGGCCTTCACTTTCTTACCTGACAACCCTCTGTCCCTGGCATGTAGTGGGTCTCAACCAGCCTGAGTTTCATTTTCTTAGATCAAGGGTCCAACTGTTTGTCAAATCGTGGTGCTGAGCTCTGGAGCTAACTTCAAATTTGATGCACATTTATCCGTCCTCTGCTGTATGCCTAGAACCATTAGAATGCTTTTGGTTGCACATGACAGGAAAAAAAAAGCTCATGGAATTGAGTGGACAAGGGCAGCTCAGTCCAGGACGCCTGTGTTTCTCTCCATCTGCTTCACGGGTTGGCTGCTCCCATGAAGCTCTGCCTCAAGCAGGCCTTCCCTCTGCGGTCCCAGGAGGGCTGCCAGCAGCCCAGAGTGACATCGGTCTTCCTTCCTGTTGAGCAGAGGAGGACAAGTAATTCAGTGTTTCCAGCAGAACCTTGAGGTCCATCCTGACAGGTCGTCTTGGGTCCCAGGCTTTCCCTGGATAAGTCAGGCTAGCTGGTGCATGGGTGCTTAAATTGGCCAGGCCATTCATAGGTCAGCCCTGGTGTGGGGTCAGCCGACTTCCCCAACTGTCACATGGACCAAGGGTTGGGAAGGATGTTGGGCGGCTAACCCCCTGCGCGCTGAAGGCTGTAGGAACACTCACCCTTCGTTTACACTCAGAAGCTTGGAAGATGGGGTGAGTTTCAGTAGAATATAGGTGAGGACTGAGGCACCTGTGTCCGTACATGGACGAGGTATGACTACTGCAGTGCTTTGAAAATCACCTACGAGCATCATAGCTTCTAGAAACTAGATTTCCCAACAGAGAACAAGATCCATTATTTCATGAATAAGGAAACAGAAAGTCATAACTTGCCTGGCTCACACAGAAGCGCTATGATCCAGCTGATGGTAGAATTTAAGACTTTCGATTTTGAGATGAGTGCTCAGTTGGGTGGTATAATTTGATGCCCCCACAGTTACACCCCTGGGGGGAGGGAAGCTGGATAACTGCTCTTGGGTGGAGGTGAGTGGTGTATGTGCCATGGGGCACAGCCTCTGCTGGTGGGCTTAGCCGGCTCTAGTCTGCTGTGGCCCCAGGCCCTTGTCTGTTAGGCTTCGGGTCACCCCCTGCTGGGCAATCCCAGAAGCTCACCCCGAATTCTTGGTGCAGTCTCTCTGGTATAGAAAAGAACGTGGATGAAGAGCCAGAGAGACCTACCAAGCCTCACAAGCCACATTTGCTGGCTGTGTGATCTTGGGCAAGTTACTTCACCTCTCTGTTGCCTCCTTAGTTGTATAACGAGAACAATCACCCCTACTTCTCCAGAGGGTCAGGAGGAAGAAACGACATAAGACATGTGAAGTGTCCAGCGTGACGCCTGCCCATGGCCACTGGCCACTAAGTGTGCCTGGCTCCCAGTGGGCGACAGATGGTCCACTCCCCGGGCACGTGCTTGCCCCCACGGTGGCGCCAGGCTTCCTCCTGAGGCATGGGGGCTCTGTCTGGTGTCTGCAGGTTGAGCTGGAACTGCGTTCGGAATGTCCAGGCCAGCCTGGGTGCACCACTCCTGCGCCAATCTGCCCCCACTCCTAGGAGGCTCTTTCCCCCAGCCCTGCCTCTGGGGCTCCAAGGTGAGGCTTCTGGGCTGCCCGCCCAGATAATCTGCAGGATTGACACCGGGTGACTCATGTGCAGAGAGGGAGGTCAAGACAGGGGATCAAAACAAGACAGAGAAAGATTTTTCCCCCCACCCCCACAGATTGTGAGAGGCTTCAAAGGGGACCCACGCATCATTTATTATTCATGGGGCCTAAAGGAACCCATGTGAAAAGCCCAGCTGGAGAGCAGGGTGGGATGATGGGGTGAGAAGTGGGAGACACTTCAGCCGGGGCAGCCCCTCCAGGTTGGTTCCCTCCCCAGTCACAGGGAGCTAAGCTAAGGCCTTCTTTTTTTTTAAAATTAATTTATTTTAATTGGAGACTAATTACTTTACAGTATTGTAGTGGTTTTTGCCATACATTCACATGAATCAGCCGTGGGTGTACATGTGTTCCCCATCCTGAACCCCCCTCCCACCTCCCTCCCCCTCCCATCCCTCTGGGTCATCCCAGTGCACCAGCCCCGAGCACTTGTCTCATGCATCCAACCTGAAGATCTGTTTCACACTTGATAATATACATGTTTCAATGCTATTCTCTCAAATCGTCCGACCCTCACCTTCTCCCACAGAGTCCAACAGTCTGTTCTTTATATCTGTCTCTTTTGCTGTCTTGCATGTAGGGTCATCGTTACTGTCTTTCTAAATTCCATATATATATGCATTAGTATACTGTATTGGTGTTTTTCTTTCTGACTTACTTCACTCTGTATAATAGGCTCCAGTTTCATCCACCTCATTAGAACTGATTCAAATGAATTCTTTTTAATGGCTGAGTGATATTCCATTGTGTATATGTACCACAGCGTTCTTATCCATTCGTCTGCCGATGGACATCTAGGTTGCTTCCATGTCCTGGCTGTTATAAACAGTGCTGTGATGAACATCGGGGTGCACATGTCTCGTTCAATTCTGGTTTCCTCGGTGTGTATGCCCAGGAGTGGGATTGCTGGGTCATATGGCAGTTCTATTTCCAGTTTTTTAAGGAATCTCCACACTGTTCTCCATAGTGGCTGTACTAGTTTGCATTCTCACCAACAGTGTAAGAGGTTTCCTTTTTCTCCACACCCTCTCCAGCATTTATTGTTTGTAGACTTTTTGATAGCAGCCATTCTGACCAGTGTGAGATGGTACGTCATTGTGGTTTTGATTTGCATTTCTCTGATAATGAGTGATGTTGAGCATCTTTTCATGTGTTTGTTAACCATCTGTATGTCTTCTTTGGAGAAATGTCTGTTTAGTTCTTTGGCCCATTTTTTGATTGGGTCACTTATTTTTCTGGAATTGAGCTGCAGGAGCTTAAGCTAAAGCCTTTGAGGTGACCTGTGTTGCCAAGGATTTGCACTGGGAGGGGCACGCGGTAGCAGGTCTCCTCAGCACCAGGTCTTTCTGCAGCCTTTGTGTTGTGGCCGGCCAGCTGTGCTGTGTATAGACTAGTTAGCCCCATTGTATGGATGAGAAAACTGAGGAGCAGAGAGACGTGACCTATCTTTGGTCACACTGCTATGAAGTGACCAAACTGGGAATGAGCGAACGGGGATCACTCATGTGAAAGGGGGTGGGTATTTGTTGAGAATCTACTGTGCACCAGGCTTGGCTCTGGGTGCTGGGAATGCAGTGTGGGACTATGCAGTTTTCAGCCCAAGGGGCTTATATTTTATCAGTGAGCTGAGAGGCAATAAACAAGCAACAAAGAAACATATGAAGTAGTTTTAAGTAAGGGAAATGCTAGGAAGGAAAACAGATGGGTTGAGGGAACAGAGAGAATGAGGGTCAGGACAGGGGCAAGGACAGGCTGCTGCAAGGACAGGGTGACCGTGGAAGGCCTTTCTAATGAGGCGGCATTTGAACTGAGGCTTGGATAAAGCAAGGGACTCAATCCCGTGAAGATTCAGAAAAGCACTCCTGTTGGGAGAACGGCAAGTGCAAAGGCCCTGAGGCTGGAGGGTTCTTGCATGTTCAAAGCACCAGAGGAAGGCTGGTGAGGTGCAAGGTGGGCAGGGTGGTAGGAGGTGGGCTAAAGGGGGAGTCGGGGCCAGGATGTGGGGGCCCGGCAGGCCATGGTGAGCACAGATGACTGTGTAGGAACACGGGGTGCTGGGGCCGCCGAGTGGGAAGATTTGTACTGTGTGTCTCACAGTCCCCTCCCCAGGGCAGCCCAGGTTTCGGGGTCTCCTTCCCTCCTGAAGCACCATGAAGGAAGCAGGGACACTCAGTCCACAGAAGAAAGGAAATGGGGGTTTACAAGGCTGCCTTCGCACCCCAGAAGAGATGCTGCCGCTATCCTCCGCCTCATCCCTGTCTTTTCTTTAGCTCGGCTCCCTGATGCCACACCTGGGGAAGTGCGGTCATCTTGACTAATGTATGCTCATGGCGACCCTGGGAGGAGGCACCCGTGTGCTCCAGATGAGAAAACTGAGGCTCGTGAAGACAGACTTACCTGAGGTCACACAGCTGGCATTGACGCTGACTTGAGCCCAGATACCAGAGACAATGCTCTTAACCCAGGGCAGGTTTTGAAGACTGTGATGCACCTGCTGCCGGGGCCCCCACAGACCCACAGCCCCCCCACCCCCCGCCCACCGCTGAGGCAAGGTGCCCTTGCTCACTGGGTGTTCACGTCTCCAGCCTCCTTCCCTCGGGCTTCCTACAGGGACCTCGGACACCCCATCAGCTGTGAGTGTTATCAGCCTCGTCTGGGGAACAACCAGCCCAGCTGACCAGGGAGTTTCTGGTGAGAAATTCCATCCCAGCGCCTTTTTGACCGATTACCAGATAAGCAACTGGGAAAATGGAAAATGGGAATTCTGTTAGTATCACTCAGATTCTTTTAGAATCTCTTCTAAAGTGAGAGTGAGTCTTGAGACATTTAGAAGTAGATGTCACAGTCTTAAAATGTTCACTTATCCTTTGGGTCACTTAGAAATTCTGCTTCTTAGAACACATGCAGGGGAAATCACAGGGTGTGTGCAATTGTGCAAAGACAAATGTGTGTGCAGTGGGTATACACAGTGCTGCTTGTGACCACTGCACACTCCAACTAGTTGGTGTCCAAGCCCAGACCATCCCAGCTGTCACATATTTTGAAAGCCACTATTTAAGGATGCTCATTGCATCCCTAACATTAATAGGAAGAAACTGGAAATGACCTAGGTGTCCAACAGGAGGGGACTGGTTAAATAAATGATGGTATATTCATAGACTACTGCATAATGTTGAAAATTATGCTTCTGAAGAATATGCAAGGTTATGAACAAATCATTATAATCTTTTGTTAGATAAAAGAGGGTTTTAATAGCACATTCCTAATCTAGAAGACATGATATAAATTTTTCTGATTCTGGCAAAATGGCAAACTGGGCTGACACTTCTCATTCCTCAACCAACAGAAACATCTAGAAGTGCTGGATAATATAAAACAAAGGTATTAAAAAACTTAGCTGAGCTTAAATAAAGGGAACTCCCCACTGGGATAGAAGACATGGGCTTGACATGCCTGTGGTGGCAGGTAGAACTGAGACGTGTTAATGAAGCAAGAACCTCATAGTGTTCACGAAAAACTTCTAGAGCATTTAAGTGCCTGTGCAGATTGTCCAGACTGGGAATGGCTATTCCATCAGCCTGGGCCCTTGAATGAGGACACATTGAGCAGAATTCTCAACTGATCCCTGAGCGATGTGGGGAATCAGCAGGAAATAAACCTTTACTGTGCTGAGCCACAAGGAGTCTGGGCTTGTTTATCACCAAGCATAACTGTTCCTTTCCTGACTGCCATAACTATCCATGGAAGAGGGGCTGGAGGACCTTCACCCAAAATGTGGTCTCCACTGCAAGCTCTGGGTGGAAATGAATAAGTTTCCCTGGAGAATTTGAAATCTCAAGCTTGTACCATGTGAGTGAGTAGAGATGAAATTTATGCTATCCAATTAGAACAGGAAGCCCATACCAAGACAACATTATAGAAACTGAATCTTGATTAGTGAAGACTCAGGAGCAGCAAAGAGAAAACGTAAAACTGGTTTTCAAAGACACTTCTCCAACCAAAGGAACAGGATACTCTCACAGAAATCACAGCACACAAATTATTAATACGTAAGAAAAGCAAGGGCAGAGTCAGCAAATAGAACAAGTTAGGAGGATGTGAATCTCAGTACCATGAGATGGAAGGACAATTAGAAAGAGACATACATACATTAAAAAATGTACCCTTAAATTATTTTATGCAATGGAATTTGAAGCATGAATTTAAAGATGTGGTGAACTCCTTTGGTCAACTTTGGGCCTAAAATTATCAGTCCACCCCCTGATGATTCATGCCTTACCCAGGGATCTATAATTTCCTGACATTTCTATTTAAGGTTTCATACTTGTTCTACTCAAATATGGTATTCTTTTCCTACCCATTTAAACACACCTCTTGTTGGTGAGCACAAATCAAATATATCTATCTGAGTGTTTACATGTGTACGCAAGTACCTAGCAAACATCTAGGCACATGAACACAGCACTGTGTGCACATGTATGTGGGTATATATGTAAATGTGTGTGGATACCTGACAAATAATACTTGTACAACAATGTGACATTTTATGATAAGTACGTCGCTCATACATAATTTTAAAATAATTTAAGTAAATGGCGGCTCTAAGAAGAAAAAAGAAGCCATGAGACAGAAAGACAGCTACCATGAAAGCGTGGCCATCTGCACAGGAAAATGACTATAAGGAATACATTCACATTCTGATCCTAATATTACCTTTGAGTGCTGGGGAAACAGGTGATTTTAATTTTATTTTTCATGTTCTTCTGTATTGTTTAAAAATTTATGTTATGATTAAAAATGACTTTTTTTTTCAATTTGCATTAGAAACTTTAGCAAAGCAAGTGATACATACAGATAATTAAAAGAAGGTAACACAATGAGAAAGAAGTTGAAGTATATATACGGGCTTCTCCGGTGGCTCGGTGGTAAAGAATCCGCCTGCAAGGCAGGAGATGCAAGAGATACGGGTTCAATTCCTGGGTCAGGAAGATCCTCTGGAGGAGGGCATGGCAACCCATTTCAGTATTCCTGCTGGGAAAATCCCAGGGCAGAGGAGCCCGGCGGGCTACTCTTCCCAGGGTCGCAGAGTCACACGTGACTGGAACACCTGAGCATGCACATATACATACAGATGTGAAAACAAACTGTATTACTTCTGTACTTGGGAAAAATTCTTCTAAAAATCCAAGATGGGAATATTACCTTTCCCTTCTCCAGTGGGTATATTGTAATTTGGGGAGGAGAATGAGGCAGATTTTCCTTGGCTTAAGCCAGCATCAGGTTCTTAAGTCGGGGATTTTCATTCATATCCGGGGCTCTCTGGAGGGTGTGCAGTTGATGATCCAAGGTAGACTTGTCTGTGAAATCCCACACCTCTTGAAAGCTCCCATAGAGGCAGAGGATTGGGGAATCAATGGGCACTTCAATGGGGAATCAGTGGTCACTTTTTTGAGGGTTGAGGGATCCTTAGCTTATTTCTTTAGAAGAAAATCAAGCAATCCAAGTTTATTGTAGAAAATGTGGAAACTGACACAAGATGTAAAGAAGACGTTAAGAATGGCCAAGGATGACACCATCCAGGATCTCCACACTGCTCAGTTTCTCCAACACACATCAGGTGCCTCGCTCTGGGCCAGGCACAAGGAGAATACAAAAGGAGTGTGAGGCAGGGCTCGAGTCTCGTGGATCTTATCACCAGCTTGGGAGAAGCAGCCAGTGTTTCTGGTTGCAAGCAACAGAAACAGGTTGTCCAACTTCAGCTCAAAGGAACACACTGAAAGAGTACGATGTGGCTCCCAGAGTCCGCAGAGAGGCTAGAGGCTTCTGAAAGAGCTTCTGGGGTCCAGGCAGTGAGGATCCATAGACACTCTCACAGGAAGCACTCAGCAAAGGCCACCTGTGTGGGGCCCCTCGGCTAGTCTGGGTCGAGGGCGGGTGAGGCACCCTGATGGACAGCCTGCCGGGCTGTGCATGATGGGGGGTGGGAGGGTGAGCCCCGCGGAAACCAGGCTGCCGGCACCAGCCCGAGGACCGTGGAGGGGGCAGGTCACTCCATGGCTTCCCTGACCTGGGCCTGACTCCAGGCTCTGCTTCCCAGCAGGTGTGTGGTACAGGGTGTGTTGCTAGCCATGGATCCCTCTGTTCTCCTACCTCTAAAATGGGAGTGGTAACGCCATTCTGGGGGGCTGCAATGAGAAAGAAATGAGGTACAGTTAAACATCTGTGCAATTAGTTGAGCAGGAAGAGGAGTCGTGTGTTGGGAGTCCCAGAGATTGTGGGGACAAGGAAGGATGGAAAAACCCCTAAACCCTGGCTGAGTTTCATACTAGGTTCTGAAGACCACCGTTGCCTCAAGATCTGGCCACTTCTCAGCTGCGGGAGCTCAGGCAAATCGAGGGTCCTCTTTGGGCCTTAGTTTCTGTGCCTGAAAGCAGGGTAACAATCTTCCCTGCTGCCTCACGAGATGGCTGTGAGCATCCAGAGGGAGGAAAAGCTAACTGGTGCCAGATGTTACAGGAGAGGAGCGAGATGGACATACGTTGTTGGGGCACCAGCAAGAGCAAGGGATGGAGGGGGAAACACACCAGCTCCTCCCCACAAGCAGGAGGATGCTAATAGTCTAATGATGGCATCTATCGGGGACTCTTGCCCTGCGCCCGGCTCTATATGAAGTGCTGGGCCACAGGGACAGCAAAAGGGAAATGCTCCTGGCCAGATGGAGTCCAGGGATGGGGCTGGAGCTCAGATGATTAGGGGGCGCTTGTTTCTGCCAAAGCAGTAACAGGGATCTAAGCTGGTCTGAAGTATGGGAAGGCTTCCTGGAGGAGGTGACTCTGAACTGAGAGCTGAGCATGAAGGAGGTCACAGGGTCCATACGTGGAGGAAGAGTGCCCTGAGCAGTGGCCACAGTGGTGCAAAAGCCCTTTGGCAAAAGGAAGGGGGGCATGCCGAGGAAACTCAGGCAGACTGCAAAGTGCACGCACGCTGAGATGGCCAGAGGGGGTGCAGCTGCCCTGAGGGGCCCTTTAAGAAGCAAAGATAGTGCTGCCCAGGGACATTCTGCTGGGAGGGCCTCCAGACAAGCTAATGAGACAGAGACCCTTCCCCTCCCAGGGTTCTGGCCTCAGGGAATTTGAGTGCTTTGCTCAAGGGCATCCAGCTTGTGGGACAGCTGCAGGAAGATTCAGGCACAGAGGACCATGGCTTTGACAGAGAATGGTGAGGGAGCTGCTGGCAGACACATTGAGGCAGACATGCTCCTCTGGGCACTAGGGAGCCACAGAGGTCTTAGAGCACTGCGGTTCTCAGTGCTCGAGGAGTGGTTTAGCTCCTGTCCAGAAGCCTCAGCCTCGTCGCTGGGGATGGCACATCGTGGCCCGCCACACCTCATGCCTCAGGGCTCTGTGAGTAAGTGATGGTGACGAGGGGCGGCAAGTGTAATTGGAGGTGGCTTCTGGGGCCACTTTGTCCTTTGGAAGAGGAAGGCCGGTTTTTCCTGTGAGAGGTCTGTTCTGGGGGAGTGAGGCTGGAGAGAGGAACTCGGGTTTCTGGCCACCTTCTGTGTACCAAGCCAGGACTTGGCCTGTGTGCTTGCAGAGAGGTGACAAGTTGCCCGGAGGGTCACCTGATCCAGCCTTGGATAACCCAGCCTGGAGACGGGAAGGAGCAGGAAGTGCACTCGCCTGTGAGTGGGGCGCTAACGCATTAACACTTTAACACTTGTTTGCCAGCATTCACTGTTTAAATACCTTCTATTTGTGGCAAACATGCCCGGTTTCCTTTTTAAGGTAGCGACAGGAAGTTAGTTTCAATAAAGTTTCTATAAATATATTTGAGTAATAAATTGTGGTCCATTTAAAGAAAAAGCCGCTAGTGGTTAATGCAGGGGAGTTATTCAGTCTCCAAGTCGTGTCCGACTCTTTGCGACCCCATGGACTGCAGCGCGCCAGGCTTCCCTGTCCCTCATCATCTCCCAGAGTTTCCCCAAGTTCATGTCCATTGAATTGGTGTTGCCATCCAACCATCTCATCCTCTGCCACCCCTTTCTTCTCCTCCTGCCTTCAATCTTTACCAGCATCAGGGTCCTTTCCAATGAGTTGGCTGTTTGCATCAGGTGGCTGAAGTCTTGAAGTTTCAGCTTCAGCATCAGTACTTCCAATGAGTCTTTAGGGTTGGTTTCCTTTAAGATTGACTGGTTTGATCTCCTTGCAGTCCAAGGGCTCTCAATGCTGGGGAGACGAGGCCTTTAAACCAGGAGTGGCGGAGGTCCGGGAGATCCTCTGTGATCCCCACAATAGCTCTGGGGGACTGTCATTCCCATTTTACAGCTGGGAAAGTTGAGCCCTGAAAAATTAACATTCCCTCTCCCCAACAATGTGCAAGGGCTAAGCCACTTCTGGAATCTGATCCCCTGACACCTAACCTCACTCCACTGAATGCCCAGGTTCAGCATATCTGGGCCGCAAAAAACCATGCCCACCTCTCTGGGTCACTCCTTAGCAGTTTAGAGCTCTCCTGATATCACAGGTTCTAACCCAGGCCCCGGCTTCCCCTTCCGCTAGCTTGTGGCCTTGGGCTAATGTCTGACTCTCTCTGTGGCTGGTTACTCATTTGTCAAATGGGGACCTTGCTTGTACCTCAGAGGATTGTTAACAGGATTCAGTGAGATGATGTCTGTTATTATTCCCAACTGAAAAATGAGACGGTAGAATCCCAGAGCCATGGAGCTACCTGTCCAAGTTCATGCAGGTGGAAAGCAGAGGAGCTGGGCAGGAATGTTTTTGTGCTCAGTCACTTCCGTCGTGTCCGACTCTGCGATCCCACAGACTATAGCCTGCCTGTCTCCTCTGTCCATGGGGTTTTTCAAGCATGAATACTGGGGTGGGTTGCCATTTCCTTTTCCAAGGGATCTTCCCAACCCAGGGATTGAACCTGCATCTCTTTTGTCTCCTGCACTGGCAGGCAGGAATGTAGGTCTAAGAGACTCCCAAGCTGCTGTTTCCCTGACCCCGTGGCGCTGCCTCTCTTCTGTTCAAAGCCACCCAAGCCCACATTGGAAGAAGCTGAGAGGGTCTGCAGTGGATGAAAAGATGCCCCGGGGGGCATTGGTTTCCTTCAGGCATAAGCCCAGAGACTCTGCCCAGATCCCCAGAAGCACGCAGGGTCAGGAGTGAGGGAGCGCGCTTTCCTGTGGGAAAATGCAGGGCGTTTCCACTTATAGCCTGATAATTGGGCCCCGTGAGGTCCGGAGCACAGATGATGTAATTTATCCTCGGTGGCCTCTGGGGCCTCTGGGGAAAGTGGGATGGGGAGGAAAGGCTAGAGGGCCAGGAATCTGGAAAGAATGACAGATGAAAACAAGAATCAGGGTTCTGGGTGTGTGCACTGTTTCGAGGGGGCTTTTCAGAGCAGTTGCAGCAGGAGACGAAATGCACAGGAATCAGAGGCAGAGGCTGGGGGCAGGGCGACAGGGTGAGCCGGGCGCCCGAGTGGGTGCTGGGTGGCTTGAGCGCAGTGCTCAGGAGTGGGGAGAGACTCCTGGGAAGGCGCTGGAGCCGGGACCCGTGTGCTCTGTGAGAGTGGACAGAACGGAGTTCAAACCCCTGTTGACATTTATCAGCTGTGTGACTTTGGGCAAGTATCCTGACCTCTCTGAACCGCCTTGGGGCAGACACTATCAATTGCCAACCAGACAGCCATTTCTCAAGTCATCCTGGTGAACGAAACCCTGCTCCTCCTCAGGGTGGCAACGCACTCAGCCCAAGGGCCTCTGCGCCCCCTGCCTCCCTCGCAGCGTGGGGTGGCCAAGGTGATGCCCTCAGCCTCCTCATCCCCAAGGGAAGATGATTTTTGCCTCTTTGCAGGGCTTTGGGGAGGACTTCAAGGGCTGCGAAAGCAGTGGTCCTGGCACAGAGTCCATGTACACTGGCGAGAGTGAGGCAGACCTCTGCCCCGGGGATGGGTCTAAACTCCTGTCTCCAGCACTTGTCTCTCACTTCCTGGGACCTGCACGTGGCAGTCCCCATCACCCCAAATGCAACAGACCCCACCTGCCCCTCCCCAGCCACCCCGGCAGCATGTTCCAGCTCCCCTGTGGTTGTGTCACCTCTTGCGGGCCCTGGAACTAGAAGTCTGTCTGGACTTGAATCTTGGCCCATCCCTTCCAGCCGTGTGACTTTGCAAAACACCTAACCTGGGACAGTAATAGCATCTGCCTCCTACGAGAACTGTGAGGGTGCAAATCCGTGATTGGTACCCGGCACTTGGCACGTTGTGAGTGCTTGTCTGCGCCGTCCTGTCCTGACGCCTTGGCTTGGCCTGCCGCGCCCTGTAATGCGTCCTCCCTCTGTCCCCAGCAACAGAGCTAGGGGCCCCTGCCCCGCGCTGATTCCCACTCCTCACTCCTTGGCGCCTTTGCACTGGCTGGTCTTCTATCTGGACTATCCCACAGCCCTTGTGCCCATCCTTCTTTCTTCACTTGGCTAATCTGGCTGTAACCTTTAAAACTGATGACCACGTCGCCTTCTCCAAGAAGCTGTCTCTGGCCTCTGGTTTGCTCCTGGGCTCCCACCGCCTTCCCCTGTGTGTCCCGGCTGTCAGAGGCATGTCTGAGGTTTTGTCGTTGTCTGTGTTTCTGCCTCCACTGGCTGGTCTGTGAGCCCCTCAGGGGCACTGCGGCCACATCATCTGTCCTCAGGGCCCGGCTCGCGGAGGGGAGGCGGCGGGTCCAGAGCCCATGGCTCTCATGCATCTTCTGACGTTGTAATACCTGTGGCGGCCCAGCTTGCAGCACCAACAGCTAAACCTTGTTCACCACTTACTACAAGTTCCATGGGCGGGGCCCAGCCTTCTCACGCTTGCTTTCACATGGGCTATGTCTGTTGGGATGTCCACTGGGCAAACTGTGGTGTCCAGTCGTTGGGCAAACACTAGGTGTTGCCATGAAGGTGTTTTGTAGATGAGATTAACACTTATAATAGGTTAGTTTTAAGAAAAGACTACCCTCCCTAATATGGGTGGGCTTTCTCCAAAGAGTTGAAGGCCTGAAGGTTTCCCAAAGAAGAATTCTGCCTCAAGACTGTAATACAGAAACCCTACATGAGTTTCCAGGCTGCGGGCCTGCTAACAAGTTTTGGGTTTACCAGCCCTCACACTGAGTCACAGGGGGCTACAGAGGACAAGATGCTTGGATAGCATCACTGACTCGGTGGACATGAGTTCAGGCAAACTCTGGGGGAGAGTGAAAGACAGACAAGCCTGGCGTGCTGCAGTCCATGGGGTCGCAAAGAGCCGGGCATGACTGAGCGACTGAACAACACTCAATCGTGTGAGAAAGTGAAAAGTGAAAGTGTTAGTCACTCAGTCATGTCTGACTATTAGCGACCCTACAGACTATAGCCTGCCAGGCTCCTCTGTTCTTGGGATTCTGCAGGCAAGAATACTGGAGTAGGTTGCCATGCCCTCCTTTAGGAGACTTACCCAACCCGGGAATCAAACCCACGTCTCCTGTGTCTCCTGCATTGCAGGCGGATTCTTTACCCACTGAGCCGTTAGGGAAGTCCTGAGTCAATTATATAAAATAAATAAATTGATTCTGTTCTTCTGGACAATCATCATCCCTATTTTATAGATGGGGAAGCTGAGTCCTGGAGAGGTTAAGTCTTGTGGTCAAGGTCATACACCTGCTCAGTGGTAGGGCCAGAACTGGGACCTGTGAAACCTCTCCAGGACCAACCATCCTGACCACCCAACTGATGCTGGGATCCAGGGTCTTATCCTTCTGCAGACATTACCAGGCACCTGGAGCCAGCTTCCTGAGCCAAGGAAATGATCAGTGAATTAACCCCAGGACAGTTTACAGCTCTTCTCTGCACTGTGCTTTTCAGAGAGATGTAGTGAAACTTCTCTAGGTATGAGAAAGAAAAAGGCGAGGACCTGGGAGCCCTTCCTTCTACTTCCTGGCTGTGTGACCTGGGACGAGTATCTTCCCCTCTCTGGTCTTCAGTTCCACAATGTAAAATTCCCTTAATAGGGACTGGTTAGGTACATTATGATACCTCCAGACCGTGGGATAAAGTCAGGAGATTCTTTGTCTATTGAAATAGAAAAGTCTTCGAGGTGAATTATAGATTAAAAAGAACAAAGTGTTGGATGGCATGACAAATTTCTATTTTATATAAGAAAAGAGGATTTTAAGACTATGTTCTTGTATTTGCATACAAGAATGTATTTTTGTACCTGGAGAGACACAACAGAACCTATTCAGTGTGATTCCTTGAGGCAAAGAGTACATGGGAACAGGGATGAAATAAGACTTCTCACTTATTTCAAAAAGAAATAATACTTCTAAGTGGAGACAGGGAGAATATTTCCTTTAAAAACTTGTAGTTAGGATTAAATTTGAAAATATATGTAAAATGCAAAGTATTTTAGTCAGGTACTTAAAAGTAGTAGCTAGCTGTCTTTTCATTGTGAACCTTCAGGGTTTTCCCCGTAAAAAATAACTCCACTTCCCACTGGAGCAAGTGTTTCCTGCTGCATGGGGTCCTTTGGGCTACAGATGAGATATTCCCCACAGGCCCTGGCTTTCCAAGTTTTAATAATCTACCCAGGGAACTTCTAACATACACAGACAATGTAGTGCTCTCCATTCACTCAATAAAGTGACAAAAGGAAATTCTCATTTATTGCTGGTGGAAAGGCAAAATGGTAGTGTCACTCTGGAAGATAGCTTGGCAGTTTTTTTTTGCAAAACTATACATATTCCTACTATACAATTCAACAATTGTGATCCTGGGTACATACCCAAATGAATTTAAAACTTATGTCCAAAAAACAAAAAAACAAACAACTTATGTCCATGCAAAAATCTGAACATGGATGTTTATAGCAGCTTCATTCACAATTGTCAAACCTGGAAGCAACCCAGATGACCTTCATCAGTAAGTGAATGGATTGATAAACTGTGGCATAGCCAGACAATGACATGTCAGTCAACACTAAGAAGAAATGTGGTATCAAGCCATGAAAAGACAAGGAGTAATCTTAAATGCACATTGCTAAGTCACAGAAACCGATCTGAGGAGTCTGCGACTGGGAGATTCCAACTACACGGCATCTGGAAAAGGCAAAACTATGGAGACTATCGTCAAAAGGTCAGTGGTTGCCAGGGATGAGGCGGGGGTGGATAGGCAGAGCACAGAGCATATTTCAGGATGGTGAAAACACTCTGCAGGATGCTATAAGGTCAAATACAAGTCATTATACATTTGTCCAAATCCGTGGAATGCACATTAAGACTGAATAGTAATGTAAACCACGGTCTCCAGGTGATAAAGATGTGTCAAAGTAGCAAAGGTAGGGATGTTAATAGTGGGGTAGGCTATGCATGGGCAGGGGGAGGGGCTGTAAGGGCACCCTGTATTCCCTCTCAGTTTTGTTGTAAACCTAAAACTGCTCTAAAAAATTAAGCTTTCTTAAACAAGTTTTTTCTTTAAAAAAATTGTTTTAAAAACTTACGTTGGCTGCACTGGTCTTCGTTCCTGTGAGCCAGTTTTCTCTAGCTGCGGCGAGTGGGGGGGCTCCTCTTTGCCGCGCTGCTTGAGCTTATCTTTGCGGGGTCTTCTCCAGTTGCAGGACAGACTCTAGGCACAAGGGCTTCAGTAGTTGCAGCACGTGAGCTCAGAGTGAAGGCTCAGTAGCTGTGACACATGGGATTAGTTGCCCCAGGGCATGTGGAATCTTCCCTGACTAGGGATCGAACCTATGTCCCCTGCATTAGCAGGGAGACTCTTATCCACTGCACCATCAGGGAAGTCCCTAAAAAATTGTCTTAAAAAAAAGATTCAAAAGGAAAGAAAGGTCACTGGTGGATAAGAAGAAGGCTTTACAGGACAGGAGAAACATTCATTGATCTATATTGCGTTCTTACACACACCCCCTTCTTTAGTCCTTATATCAACCCTGGGAGGAATGCTGATTGCTTCCATTTTACAGAGGCGGAAACTGAAGCTCAGCGAATTGAACTAATCTTGCCAGGAAAACACAGTAGAATTTTGCAGAGTCAAGGTCTGACATCACATTTCTCCAAGTGCAAAGCCTTGTCTTCCCCTACACTCTGACACGGGCCAAGGCCTAGAAGGGTCCACTGGGTTGACTGAGTGAAGCTGGGGCAAGTGGTGGACAGGTGTGGGTCAGAGAGGGTGGTAGTAGCAGCGTGAGAGTGAAAACTAGTCCTTGCAGGCATTGTGTTGGGAACTAAGGACGTTAAAATGAAGAAACACCCAAGGAGTTCACAATCCAGCAGGAGAGAAAGATCCACAAATGAATGTGGGCATTTGAGCGGTGAGTTAGAGGATGAACATGAAGCAGTAAGAGGTGACGTGGCAGGGCAGAGGTCTTGGAAGATGTGTAGGAGTTTGCTGTTTGGGTTGGGACTGCAAAGGACAGCATGTGTAAGGACCAAGGTGGGAGAAATCGTGATGAGTTTGGAGAACAGCTAGTGGCTCAGGGTGACTGAGGTGTATGGGGGGTTGGGTTGAGGGGTGTGAAGCAGGTAGGGAGGGAACACAGCAAGGATGGAGAGATGGTTTGGGAGAAAGTCAGATTGTGACGCATCATGACAGAGACTGGGCACCATCCTATAAACCCCAGCAGAGGAGCCAGGCACGTCTGGACTCTGGAATCACCACTCCAGGGGCCTGGGAAGGGGGCAGAGGGAGTGGGAACAGGGGCCCTGGGTCCATCTTAGGGTAGCTTCTGGTGACTTAGGGTACTGCAGAGTCTCTCCTTTGCCACTCACCCCTTTTCACAGAGATAATTATAGACTCATATGTGGTTATAAGAAGCAGTTTGAGATAGCCCTTGCACATCGTGTCCATTGTCCTTCAGTGGTAGCACATTCTGCAAGGACTGTGGATGCTGGGATGGGGCCTCAGTGTGCTGAAGGACAGGTGCCCCAAGAGCTCTGGTGACCTAGGGCCTCCTTTCCCATCACCCCACCTTCTCTGAGCCAAAACCACCTCACAGGTATGTCATGGAGCAAGTTTGGGAAGCCTTGTATTAGCAGCTTACAAATACATCCTTACAACCCTTGTAAAATCCCTTTTCTATCTCCTTGCAGGAGACCAGGCTACCTCCTTGGGCATCACATTAACACGCCTAGTAGAGTAGTTATAGATGATATGGTCAGCTGACCAACTAAGTTTCCATTCCCTTTCTATTATATGGTGGTGATGCTGGAATGTACACACCCAGCCAGGAATTATATCTCCCAGTACTTTTCCTTGCCAACCACGTGACCAGTTCTCACCAATGCGATGTGCAGAGCACTTTCAGGATGAGGTGCTAAGTAGTGGGTATATCATCTTTTTTCTTTCTTCTCCTTGTATTCTGTTTGGATGATTCCAAGATGAGCTTGAGGCCAAAAGATGGCAGAGGAGACACAGATGAAGGGGCCTGTGTCTTGACATGTCCATTAAAGGAGCCCAGGAGAGCCACAGGCCAGCACCATGAGCACTGAGCTTTGTCTGAGTGACAAATACATATTCATAAGTGTGTGGAATATACAAAAGCAGTAGAGAGTATGGTATAGTAACCCATCTTAGTCAATCATCCATCATTCAGTTTCAAAATCTAATGACACTTTCCCAGACTTCTTTCATTTACCACCTCCACTCAACTTTTCAAATGGTTTGCCGGTGTACTTGAAAGTCATTCGCAGACATCGTGCAAAAGGAGGACACAAAGAAACAAGACAGAAACCCAAACACCTTTATCGTCTAAGCCACCTGAGATGAGGGGCCGTTTGTCACAGCAATTAGCCAGCGCTGACCAATGCAGTGGGACCTCGGTCCCTGGCTGTTGGACTGAACAGAACGGAACACAACAGACCTGTTTTTCTAGGCCGTGCAGCGCAAAGAAGCATGTGTCTGGGCCGAAAATAGCAAGAATGCCAAGTTTCTAGCTCTCTGAGAAGCAGCTCTCTTTGTTCTTCAGGCCCAGCTGCGCCTAGCGCACCCACCCAGCCTGTTGGCCCCTGCCCCCGACGTCTTCCAGGCCCTGGGCTGCCCGAGGTGGGGTCGGGAACAGAGGGCTCTTGGGGCCATGTCTGGGCTTGGGCTGGGCGGGGTGTGGCGGGTGAGGCTCTGTTGGAACAGAGAGCAGGCAGAAGGGAGAGATGTTGGAAATCCAGAGCTAAGCTGGGGCCAGGGGAGCAAGACCTTTTGTGCCTTTCAGCTTGGCCTGTATTGATGACCCTGAAGCACAGAGACAGGTCAGACCTTTGTGGTCATGTCAGGGTGGGCTTAAGTCCCTTCAGAAAGTGATTCTGAAGCTCCGGCGGGGCAGCCCTGGGCCTGGTGCTCAGGGTGTGCTGAATCCTGGCTTAGCGGCGCTCTGGTTCTGTGACCTGGGACAGGTTCTTTTAGCCCTCTGAGCCTCAGGCTCCCCATATTGAAAATGCGGATGGATATGGGCACCTCACTGAGCCCTGGGGAAATCAGCCATGGTGTACAGAGAGCCTGGCACCCAGTAGACGCTAGGTGACTCACGCGATTGCTACCGATCTGTTACCCACAGCGATAAGCAGGGGAATGTGAGCGGGCACCCGTCCAGGAGGTGGATCGGGCCGGGGGAGGCTGCGCCCCACCCTCTCGGAGCTGTTTTTAGAGAAGGAGAAGTAGAGAAAGGCGGGAGTTGGGGCACTTTCTCTGGGTGCCACCAGGTCTAGTTTTGCACGTCAGAGTGGGGGCGGGCAGAATCCTGCAATTCAGGAGTTCTTTCCTGGAAGGGGCTGGATCGGCAACACAATGCTTCCCCTCTTGGAGACACCCTCACAGCTGTCAGGAAAAAACAGCTGCATGGCTTCTCTTCAAAGAGGGGAAACCTCAGTCCTGTAGGGGAGCAGGGCAAGATGCGATAGGAAACAGGAACTCCCAGGCAAGTTCTCCTGTGGGGAAAGGGGTGGGGGTGAGGGGCCGGGTTCAGAAGCCAGCGCTCTTGCTTCCTGGCTGTGTGACCTTGGGCAAGTCACTTCACCTCTCTGACCCTGAGTTGCATCATGCTCTAAATGGGATACCGATGTTTATCTCTCAGAAGCATGGTAAGAAGAAGAAGAAAAAAAAGTGTCTAAAGTGCCTTGCAGAGTGCCTGGTACACAGGAAGTAGTCAATAAAAGGTGACTGTAAGTCACTCACCCTAGAGCCAAGTTGAAACTCCCTTTGTTTGCTCAAGAAGCTTCTAGAGACCTAGATGTAGAGACCAGGCTTGGGGACACAGTGGTGGAAGGAGAGGGTGGGAGAAGTTGAGAGTAGCATGGAAATATATACACTACCATATATATAAGTGTATATGTGCAATACAGGTATAAAATGTGTATAATAAATACACTTATAGATAAATGTAAATATATATCAAATATATAAATGCACATTTAAATATATTAAAAATATATAAATAGATATGTATTTAAACATGCATATATGATAGAGAGTTAGTGGGAAGCTGCTGTGTAACACGGGGAGCTCCGCCCGGTGCCCTGTGATGGCCTAGAAGAGAAGGATGGGTGGGGGAGGTGGGAGGGAGGCTCACGAAGGGGGGGATATATATACACACACACAGCTGATTCACACTGATGTGCAGCAGGAACCAACGCAACACTGAGAAGCAAGTATCCTCCAGTTTAAAGAAAAGTGGCTTCAGGTATCAGAGGGCCCCGGCACCTCTTCTCATGCTCTACACTGACTCCTTGAGGGCTCAGCCACTCCAGCACTAAACTCTGTTTCCACGACACCGGCTCAGAGGTGTCCTTTGGAGCTATGGTGTCTTTGCTCTTGTAGGTCACAGACCCTTTATATTCCCCTTTAAGCAATACCTGCCCCCCCAACCTTTCCCATCTTGGGAAAGTGCCTCTGTTCAGTGGAAAGATCTTGATTATTCTCTCTCCCTCTGGCCCCAAGTCCAGCCCATCTGCAGATGCTGCTGCCTGTACCTTCAGAACACACCTCCGACCTCCCCACCTCCACCAGCGCCACCGCGGCCCACACCACCGTCTGCCCTCTCCTATGCTGCTCAGAGTCCTCCCCGTGCCCCCTGCTCCCACCCGTGCGCTCCAACAGCCGGCTCTGCAAGGCAGCCTCTCCTTTTCCTCTTAACTGTTCATTTTGATTCAGCTTTTAGCCTCCCAGAACAATGGCAAGAGCAGTTCAAAGATTCTCCATACACTCTTCACTCAATCCCCGACATGTACCTTATCATCTGTGGTCTCAATATTTACATGTATTTTTTTTTCTCAAACATTTGAGAGGAAGTGCGGACATGACACTTCTTTATCCCTAAGCACTCCAGGGGATAGCTCCTATAAAAGGGGCCTTGTCTTACATAACCGCAGTACCATGATTTAAAATATGTGCTATTGAGCTAGTACTATCAGCTAATCTCCAGACCTTATTCATATTCTGTCTGCTGTCCCCAAAGAAACGTCCAGAGCATTGCATTCTGCTATCGTGTCCCTTCGATCACCTTTAAACTGGATTAGTCCCTTGGTCTGTCTTCACCTAAAGTGCCCTTGGCACTTTTGAGAAGTACAGTCCAGTTATTTTGTAGTATGCCCCTCAGTTTGAACTTGTCTGATACTTCCTCCCACAGTGAGCTTTTGAAAAGTGAAGGCGATCTCCTCACTTCTCGGCTTCAGTCCTACGATGGATGTGCTTCACACTCAGAGAAAACGCAGACCTCTCCCCACGTCTCCACGATGACTGGGTGCAGGCGCTGCCTGACTCCCCCATCACCCCCTTTCTGCTCTCTCCTCTCGGCACTCTGACCTCCGCCCTAGCTTCCCCTCCCCAAGCTCCTTATCCTGCTGCACTGCTCTTCACATGCCGTTAGGTTATACACCGTCTCCTCCACTAGGATGTAAGCCCCAGAATCTGGCTGGTTTTTGCCCATGTCTGCGCACCCAGCACCACAGAGGCGCCCTGGCTTCCACATTCCTCCCTGGGGGATCCCTATCTTCTCACTTCCCACTGACCCTTGGTCCCTTTCTCCAATAAAGCATCTTTCTGACCCCATGCCATGTGATATTGTAGGATTTGTCCCAAGCCCTGGTGGGATCCTTTTGTATGACATGGACAGACCTGAGTCCAATATCCTTGTGCTGTTTCCTAGCTGTGTGGCTTTGGGCAACTTACTTAACAACTCTGAGCCTCTATGTCCTTATCTGGAAAGAGGAAATAAGAATCCTTAGCTTGGCAAGATGCTGGACAGAGTCACGACAAAGAATGTGGAGATATGTAGACAATGACGTTATCCTGGCACATAACAAGGTTCTTCTCTCTCATCTCTTTCTAGTTGGTGGAGTAATAAGAACCATCACATCTTGTGAAGTGGGAATGGCGTTGCAGTAGGTTGAATGGTGGCCCTCCAAAAGTATGTCTACCTCTGAATCCCAGAACCTGTGAATGTGACCTTCTTTGAAAACTGTCTTTGCCAAAGACATTAAGTATCTTGAGATGATCTCATGCTGGTTATCCAGTGGGTCCTAAGGCCAACAACAAATGCCATGTTTATAAGAGACACAGAGAGGAGATGATGGGAAGCTGGAGGCAGAGACTGGCTTGTGGTTACAAGCCAGGAAACACCAAAAATGGCTGGCAGCCACCAGGGGCAGGAGAGAGGCATGGGATGAAAGGGTACCCAGTCCTGCCAAATCCATGACTATGGACTTCCAGCTTCCAGAACTATGAGAGAATAAATTTCTTTTTTTTAAAATTTATTTATTTTTTATTGAATGATCATTGCTTTACAGAATTTTGTTGTTTTCTGTCAAACCTCAACATGAATAAGCCGTAGGTATACATATATCCCCTCCCTTTTGAACCTCCCTCCCGTCTCCCTCCTGAACACCCCTCTAGGTTGACGCAGAGCCCCTGTTTGAGTTTCCTGAGACATACAGCAAATTCCCATTGGCTATCTGTGTTACATACGGTGATGTAAGTTTCCATGTTACTCTTCCCATATACCTCACCCTCTCCTCCCCTCTCCCCATGTCCCTAAGTCTATTCTCCATGTCTGTTTTTCCACTGTTGCCCTGTAAATAAATTCTTCAGTACCATTTTTCTAGCTTCTGTACATGTGCATTAGAATACAATATTTATCTTTCTCTTTCTGACTTACTTCACTTTGTATAATATGTTCTAGGTTCATCTACCTCATTAGAACTGACTCAAATGAGTTCCTTTTTATGGCTGAGTAATATTCCATTGTGTGTATGTACCACAACTTCTTTATCCATTCATCTGTCGATGGACATCTAGGTTGCTTCCATGTTCTAGCTATTGTAGATAGTGCTGGAATGAACAAAGGCATACATGTTTCTTTTTCAATTTTGGTTTCCTCAGGGTATATGCCTAAGAGTGGGATTACTGGGTTATATGGTGGTTTTATTCCTAGTTTTTCAAGGAATCTCCATACTGTCTGCCATAGTGGCTGTATCAATTTACATTCCCACCAACAGTGCAAGAGTATTCCCTTTTCTCCACACCTTCTCCAGCATTTATTGTTTGTTGACTTTTTGATGATGGCCATTCTGACTGCGAGGTGATATCTCATTGTGGTTTTGATTTGCATTTCTCTAATAATGAGTGATGTTGAGCATCTTTTCATGTGTTTGTTAGCCATCTGTATGTCTTCTTTGGAGATATGTCTGTTGAGGTTTTTTTTGCCACTTTTTGATTGGGTTGTTTGTTTTTCTGGTATTGAGTTGTATGAGCTGCTTCTATATTTTGGAAATTAATCCTTTGTCAGTTGTTTCATTTGCTATTATTTTCTCCCATTCTGAGGGTTTCTTTTCATCTTGCTTATAGTTTCCTTTGTTGTGCAAAAGCTTTTAAGTTTAATCAGGTCCCATTTGTTCACTTTTGTTTTTATTTCCATTACTCTAGGAGGTGAGTTGTAGAGGATCTTGCTTTGATTTATGTCATCAAGTGTTCATCCTATGTTTTCCTCTAAGAGTTTTATAGTTTCTGGTCTTACATGTAGGCCCTTAATCCATTTTGAGTTTATCTGTGTGAATGGTGTTAGGAAATGTTCTAATTTCATTCTTTTACATGTAACTGTCCAGTTTTCCCAGCACCATTTATTGAAGAGGCTGTCTTTGCCCCATTGTATATTCCTGCCTCCTTTGTCAAAAATAAGGTACCCATAGGTGCATGGGCTTATTTCTGGGCTTTCTATCTTGTTCCATTGATCTATATTTCTGTTTTTGTGCCAGGACCATACTGTCTCAATGACTGTAGTTTTGCAGTATAATCTGAAGTCAAGAAGGTGGATTCCTTCAGCTCCATTCTTTCTTCTCAAGACTGCTTTGGCTGTTCAGGGTCTTTTGTGTTTCCAAATGAATTGTGAAATTTTTTGTTCTAGCTCTGTGAAAAATGCCATTGGTAATTTGATAGGGATCACAGTGAATCTGTAGATTGCATTTGGTAGTATAGTCATTTTCACAATACTGATTCTTCCTACCCAAGACAAAATAAACTTCTGATAAAAAAGTTTTGTTTTTTTTTTTTTTAAGGTAGAGGATAATTGCTTTACAATGTTGTGCTAGTTTCTGAGTAGTGAGGTGGCGTTACCTAGAGCCTGTTATACAGGTCTCTTGCGTTGGCAGGTGGATTCTTTACCATTTGAGCCACCAGGGAAGCCCTTACACAGAGTGAAATAAGTCAGAAAAAGAAAAACAAATAACGCACATCAAATGCATATGTGGTGGTGGTGGTTATTCACTAAGTCATGTCCAACTCCTGCGACCCCATGGACTGCAGCTGGCCAGGCTCCTCTGTCTGTGGGATTCTCCAGATAAGAATATTGGAGTGGGTTGCCATTTCCTTCTCCAGGGGATCCTCCCAACCCAGGGATCAAACCTGTATCTCCTGCACTGTAGGTGGATTCTTTACCACCAAGCCAGGGAAACTCTTGACGCATGCATATGAAATCTAAATTTCTATTGTTTGAAGCCACCCAGTTTGTGGTCATTTGTTACAACAGCCCCAGGAAGCAAATACAGGAATGAACTTTTGTAAAACAATAGATGGAAGTTGCTGGCCCACAAGGAACACTTTCTGGATGGAACTTTCTACACCAGAGTTTCATTCCCTCTTGACCGTAGGTTGGAAAAGATTTCAAACATATTTCTCTCATGAGGGCTGAAGTCTCCTGAACCAGAGGGCTCCCCATGTCCCCTCTTTTAGTAGAGTGGAGGGACCTCCCCTAGGTCTCCCTTTGGAAAGACAAATGCCAGAGAGAGGCCCAGACAGACCACTTAAAACAAGGCAGAGTGGAGTCGGGGTGCTGGCTGATTATAGGGGTGGTTTGCCTGTCAGCACCCAGGAACCTTGGGGCCTCTGGGGGCCAGTGGGATGTTAAAGTTGCCCTCTGTGGTGGTGGGGAAAGGGGGCCGCTGGCCTGTTGGAACAGGCTGCCTCCTGATAGCTCATTGCTCAGACAACACAGCACAAGATTCTGGGGCCCTTTTCAGACAACTCTTCCCACCGCACCAGTCTGCCCAGAAATACATGCCATTTTCTCATGGCATCGCAGGCTTCCCTGGAGAACTTCATGTCCATAGCCTGAATCTAACATTTGGTGACACGGCTCCCGCCTCAGAAATTTTTGTGACAACTCCAAGAAGCACGGAGTCCCCAGCAGCAGGCTGCATGTGTTGGATGTGACTGGCTGCCAGGCTTAGGCTTGCTCTCATCCACAGCGTCTTCCCAGCACCCAAAGAAGGACAAGGCTTCCTGCAAGTAGATCCTAGCCAAGGTGGAGCTTGAGCTAAGACTTGCTTGCAAGGGGCAGTGCCTGAACTTTCTTCTGGGAAAAGCCACCTCCCAGTTGCTACAAGAGCTAGAGGGTGGATTAGGGCACACATGCCAGCCTCAGGCTCTGCCCACGGTACCCCCACTGCTATGGGGCCAGCAAGGGGCTGCTAATGAATTCTCCAGCGAGGATCACACACCAGGCAGGAAGGGAAAAGCTGCTCTGGGAATAGCAGGCCCAGCAAGTGAGGACTCCGGGGAGGCACGTGGGGGAGGCAGCGGAGGTGGCTCTTTCACACCCTGTCACAATGGAGATAGCAGTTTCCTTTTTGGACTGGAAATGTGACCTACTTCCTTGTAACAAAGATGCTACTTCAGCGCTTAGATGGAAAACACAAGTGAAGGACACTTTCCTCCCCAGACAGAGCAAGAAAGAGAAAGGTCCTCGCCTTGATTTTTTCTGCACATTATCCCCCCACCTAAAATCCCCCGCTTAGCTATTCCATCTGGAAAATCCCTGTCTGTGCTTCATAAGCTGGCTGGAGGGAGCCCCCCTTCCCCCCAGGCAGCCTGCCACCACTTCTCCAGACTGAGCCACCCACACTAGGGGTGAAGTCATAGCCTTTTAGACGTGGGCTGAGAAAGGGGGCTGTCTGCCCTACGTCCCTAGGCCCTAGCTCAGAGGCTGGCACGCAGAAGATCAGGAATGTTTGCTGATAATCTGTGAGATGCAGACATGAGGAATCCACTCTCAGAGCCCTGGTGTGCTCATCTGATGGCAGAGCTAGTGTTCAACAGCTGCCTTTATTAAGTCCTTCCTACAGAAAAGCTCAGGAGGTAGGTGCTAGCGTTAGCCTCACTGACCAAGATGTAAAATAACTTGTCTGAGATCTCTATATCTCCCTAGTCCTCTTTTAAGGATCAAATTATATGTATGTAAATGTGTGTGCTATGTGTTGTATGATATGCTATATAAAAAATATGAGAATATATGTTATATGTGTTATATTGTATGTATAATATGTGATACATATATATATATGCATATATATATGTATATATATATATATATATATACATTATGGATGAATTATGGCCTTTAAAGGTATCCAGGTTCTAATTCCTAGAACCTGTGAATGTTCATAAAAATACGGAAATGTATTTATATGTATATTTCAGGGTAGTCACTGTCTGACACATGGGAACTGCCCAGTAAACAGGAGTTATTTTATTTATTCTCATTGCTATCTCCCCACTGTTCCTAGCACTTCCCAGTCATTGATCCACTATATCATATAGTCCTTGTCCAATTCTCCTCCCTTGGACAGGGGATCTCTGAGCACAGGCCTGCCCATAGTAGGTGCTAATTAAATGCTATAGAATGAATACAATGAATGAAGAAGTGACTCTAAATGTGATTTCGTAACCAACAGATGCAGCTCCCAGGGAGACTCAAAGCCACTTCTATGAAAGGCCATTGTCACCAGTGAGTAACATTTTATTGTAATCATTTCTGCAGTGGAAAGAGAATTTTCCACTTTGGAAAACTCTCATAATTGTTACCTCAGTAGGCCCACCCAGATGACTGCTGCAGAAGTTTATGGGACCTGTTTTATAGATAGTTGGTACCTGGTCTGTGAAGGATGTGGTTCAAAGCATTTTTAGCTTCTTGATGTCCATTTATGCTCTGCCACACCTTCTGTGTGATCTGTGACAAGACACTTCTCTACTCTGAGCCTTACTTCCTCATCAAAAACGTAAATATTCCTGTTATTACAAAAATGTAGATAATCCTACGTATCTGATTGGTGTGACGCTTGCATGTATAGAGAGACAGTTTCATGCTAAGTGCTCAGTTGCTAAGTTGTGTCTGACTCTTTGTGACCCCATGGACTGTAGCCGACCAGGCTCCTCTGTCCATGGAATTTTCCAGGCAAGAATACAGGAGTGGGTTTCCATTTCCTACTTCAATAGGAAGATAGTTAATTAGGACCAAATCTTCCACAGAGGACAACTGAAAAAGATATAAGGAATATAAAAATATCTTAAAAGCACCACAGAGCCAGTAAGAGAATAAAAATTTTTCTATCAAAATAAACTGAAAAATGAGAACCCAGAGAAGTAAGACTATTACCCAAAAGTGCATTTTCCCTAAGGACATTTACAAATCCAGAAGAAATAACATGGTTTTGGTAGTCTCAGGAAAATTTAAGTCTCAGAATCTGCCAAAATGTTCTTCCTTCCTTATTATAAGCTGGGATCCTGAATAACTATACTGAAATTTATGATAAGTCATAAGTAAACCAAGTGTCTCATGAACTTTCCAGTTCCAACTACCTGGGTTATCTAAAAAACCTCAAGCTTTGAATTTTGACTAAAGTGTTTCCAGGATGGTAGAGTACCTGACTCCTGGCAGAAGCAAGCAAAAAAATCTCCTCTGGAGAAAATATCACTATCTTAGTTTATAAGTTGTTCTTACATATAATTTTTTGAATAAAATTTCCAGCACAAAGTGAGAAAAATCAGGAAGTGAAGGAAATAATAAACATGTGAAAGCCACAGACAATAGAAATATACATGAAACTTCAGTTATTAAAATTATCAGACTCAGACTATAAGATAACAATGTTTACTGTGTTTAAAGAAATATGAAGGGACAAAAACTATAAAAAGAAACATTGTATATTGGTTAAAAGCAAAATGAACTTTGAGAACTGAAAACTTAAAAGTTCAAAGTTGAAGTCAGATTAGATACAGCTGAAGAGAAAATTAATGAATTGGAAGACAGATTAGAAGAAAGTATCCAGAATGCAGCAGGAGAAGTAAAAAGATGGAAAATATTGGTGAATATAATGAGAACCTCTAACATATGTGTAAGTAGGTTGGAGTTCTAGAAGGAAAGAGAGATACAAATAATGGCTAAAAACTTTCCAGTTCTGTTGAAAGATACCAATTGCAATATTTGTGAATTTAAAAGCTAAAGTGGGATACAAAACAAAAATCCATATCTTGATACATCATAGTGATTCTTCAGGAAACTACAGTAAAGAAAAAAGATCAAAAGAAATGACAGAAAAAGTATAGCATGCTCAAATAAGTGACAGAAGGACAGCTGGCTTCTCAACAGAAACAATGGAAACCAGAAGACAGTGAAATGATATCTAATGTACTGAGAGAAAATAATCCTAAGATAGTATTCTATACGCAGAGACATATCCTTTAAGAATGGAGTGAAGTAAACATAATTTTTGACAAATGAAATGTCACCAGTAGATAATCACTAGTAGATATTCTTCAAAAGCAAATTATTCCAAACATAAGGCTAGAAATGAAAGAAGACAAGCAACAAAAGAAAAAATTTATAAATGAACTTCACAAAAATTAAAAGCTTTTCTGTTTCAAAGAACACCATCAAGAAAGTGAAAAACAACCCATAGAATGGGAGAAGATGGTTTCAAATAATATTTTTTTATAAGGGACTTGTATATTGAATATATTTTTAAAAATTCTTACAACCCAATAATAAATAATTTAAAAATACATAATTAATAAGAATACGATTTTCTCCAAGGAAGATACACAAATGGCCAATAACATATGAAAAGATGTTTAACATCATTAGTCATCAGGGAAATACAAATCAAAACCACTTAGATACAACTTCACACCCACTAGAATAGCTAAACTAAAGTTAGATAATAATAAGTGTTGGTAAGGATGTGGAAAAATTGGAGAAATTGTGAAAATTGTGAAAAATGTGGAAAAATTCACACACTGCTACTGGGAATGTAAAATGGTATGTGCACTTTGGGAAAAATTCTGACAATTCTTCCAATGATTAGACATATGACCCAACAATTCTACTCCTAGATATATATCCAAGAAATGAAAACATGTGTTCATGTACACAAAAAGGCTTGTATGTGACTATTTATGGTAGCATTATTCATAATATCAAAAAGAAGCAACCCAAATACCTAGGAACTGATCAATGGATAAACAATGTGTGGTACATCCATGAAACAGAATATTATTTGGCTACAGAAAGGAATGAAGTGGAGTTCAGTTTTCTTGTCCACTATGTAAGGAGCTCCACTCTAACAACAAATTAAAAGACGAACTTGAACTTTTGAAAAATCAACTTTTTCAGATCTGATCATAAAAGGGATATTACAGGGCAAACCACTGCCCCTCAAATGGGAGAAACAGGCAAATACAGAGTATTACAGAAAACCTTTGTAAATACCCAACTCCAGCCAGCTCTAGACCTCCTTCCTGGGGAAGAGAAATATCCAACTCCAGCCCTCTGTAGTCATCCTGTCTCACCTATGAAGACACAGGGTTCTAAGAATACTTAATGTCTATGTAACCAACAACACGAAGCAAAAACTGATAGAAATTCAAAGAGAAGTAGATAAACCCTCTGTTATAAATGGACAGTTTAATATACCTGTATCAGATGAACTGATTCAGTAGACAAAAGATCAGTAAGCACATATTTGAACTCAACAGCACCATCAATCAACTGGATATAATTGATATTTATAGACTACTTCATCCAACAACAGCAGATTATACATTCTTTTCAAGCTCACGTGGTACATTCACCAAACAGACCACATTCCAGACCATAAAACACACATTAACAGATTCAAAAGGACTATAACTCATACAATGTCTGCTCTCAGAACACAATGGAATTAAACTAGAAATCAGTAACAGAAAGATAGCTGAAAAATCTCCAAATACTTGGAGATTAAACAGCATATTTATAAATAACACATGAGTCAAAGAAGAAATCTCAAGAGAATTTTTTAAAAAATTGAAATAAATGAAAACTAAAATTAAACTTGAAGCATGTAGGATGCAGTGAAAGCAATGCTTAGAGGGAAATTTACAGCATTAATGTATATGTTAGAAAAGAAAAAAATCTTAATTAATAATTTAAGCCTTTGCATTAGAAAACTAGATAAAGAAGGACAAATTAAATCCAAAGTAAGCAGAAGAAAAGAAATATTTAAGAAGTTGAGTACAAATCAATAAAATTGAAAATAGCAAATCAACAGAGAAAATCAAGAAAATCAAAGCTGATTCTTTGAAAAAAATCAATCAAACTGATAAGCCTCTGAAGTGAAGTGAAGTAAAGTGAAGTGAAGTCGCTCAGTCGTGTCTGACTCTTTGCGACCCCTTGGACTGTAGCCTACCAGGCTCCTCCGTCCATAGGATTTTCCAGGCAAGAGTACTGGAGTGGGTTGCCATTTCCCTCTCCAGGAGATCTTCCCAACCCAGGGATTGAACCCAGGTCTCCTGCATTGTAGACAGACGCTTTACCGTCTGAGCCACCAGGGAAGTCGATAAACCTCTAGCTGGACACAAATTACTAAAATTAGAAATCCCATGTACATTAAAAAAAGGTAATAAATGAATGCTATTAACAACTCTATACACATAAATGTGATAGCCTAGATGAGATGGACCAATTATTTTAAAGTGCAGTCTTAAAACTCACAGAAGAGGAGCTTCCCTGGTGACTCAGGGATGAAGAATCTGCCTGCCAGTGCAGGAGACGCGGGTTTGATCCCTATCTGGACGATCCCGCATGCTGTGGAGCCGCGGAGCCTGTGTGCCACAGCGGTAGAGCCCGCGCTCTAGAGTCCGGGAACCGCAACTCGTGAGCCCGCGTGCCGCAGCTACTGAAGCCTGCGCACCCCAGAGGCTGTGCACCGCAGCGGGAGAAGCCGCCACAGCGAGAAGCCTGTGCCCTGCCGCCAGAGAGAAGCCCCCGCTTGCGCCACTAGAGAAAAGCCTGCGCGGCAGTGAAGACCCAGCAGAGCACAAGAGGAAACAGATAATCTGAATAGACATACGCCTATTAAAGAAACTGAATTAAGAATTAAGCACCTTGCAAAACACAAAGCACCATGATCAGATGAGTTCACTGGTGAAGTCTACTGAACATTTAAGGAAGAGAATGCAATTCTCTACAATCATTTCCAGAAGATAGAAGCAGAACAAATACTCCCTAAGTTACTCTATGTCACCAGCATTACCCTAATACCAAAAACAGACACAGATACTACAAGAAAACTACAGAACAGTATCTCTCATGAACAAAGAGGTAAAAGTCCTCAACAAAACATTAACAAGTTGAACCCAACAATGCAAAAAAAAAGTATAACTATAACCAAGTGGGGTTTATTTCGGTTATGCAAGGCTCTTTCAACATTTAGAAAACAATTAATGTAATTCATCAACTTAAAGAAGAAAATTCACATGATCATATCAATTGATGGAGAGACAAAATCCAACACTGATTCACAATAAAATCTCTCAGTAAACTAAAATAGAAGGGAACTTCCTCAACTTGATACAGAACATCTGTAAAAAGTCAATAGCTAATATCATTCTTAATGGTGAGAAACTAGCTTTCCTTCTAAGATCAAGAACAAGACAAGGATGTCTCTTTCATCATGCCTTTTCACTGTCATACTGAACGTCTAAGCTCATGTAGTAAGACAAGAAAAGGAAATAAAAAGTAAACAGATTGGGAAAGAAGAAATAATACTGTCTTTTTACACAGATGACATGATTGTCTATGTAGAAAATCTATAAGAACTGACAAAGAAATTGGAATGAATAAGCAATTATAGCAATATTGCAGGATAAAAGGTTAATATAAAAAGTAATTGCTTTCCTATATGTCAGCAATGAACAAGTGGATTTTGAAATTAAAAATGTAGCATCATTTACATCAGCACTCAAAAAAGAGAAATATGTAGGTAAAAATCTTATAAAATATATACAAGATCTATATGAGGAAAACTACAAAACTCTGATAGCAGATATCAAAGAACTAAATAAATGCAGAGATAGTTCATGTTTATGGTTAAGAAGACTCAATATTTTCAAGATGTAATTTCTTCCCAATTTTATCTGTGGATTCAATTAAATCCCAGTGGAAATCCCATTAAGTTATTTGGTGCATATTGACAAACAGATTCTAAAATTTAAATGAAGAAACAAAAGACCCAGAATAGCCAATTCAATATTGAAGGAGAAGAACAAAGTTGGACACTACCTGATTTCAAAACTCACTATGAAGCTGCAGTAATCAAAACAGTTTTGGCAAAAGGACAGTCACATAAATCAGTGGAACAGAAGAGAGAGTCCAGAAATAGGCCCTTCAAAATATAGTTATCCAATCTTTGGCAAAGGAGCAAAGCCAAAACAGTAGAGTTAAGCAGTGTTCTCAAAAAATGATGCTGGAACAACTGGACATCCACATGCAAAAAAAAATGAATTTGGACACATATGAAAAGATGTTCAACATCATATATCATTAGGGAATTGCAAATTAAAACAGTGAAATACATATTAGAATGGCCAAAATCCCAAACATTGACAACACCAAATGCCAAGGATGTAGAACAACAAGAACTCTCTTACTGCTGGTGGGAAGACAAAATGGTACAGCCAGTCTGGAAGACACTTGAGCAGTTTCTTACAAAACCAAACAGACTTTTTTGGCCCTGATACGTGATATGTGGGATCTTAGTTCCCCGACCAGCGATCAAACCTGCATCCCCTGCAGGGGAAGCGTGGGGTCTTAACCACTGGACCACCAGGGAAGTTCCTCAAAGCTAGACATACTCTTACCATACCATCCAGCAATCATGATCCTTAGTGTTACCCAAATGAATTGAAAACTTATGTCCACATAGAAAACTGCGCACAGATGCAGCCTTATTTATAATTGCCAAAACTTGGAAGACATCAAGATATTCTTCTGTAAGTAAATGGATAAACTGGGGTACATCCAGACAATGAAATATTATTTAGAACTAAAAAGAAATTAGCTGTCAAGTCATGGAAAAAACATGGTGTAAACATAAATGCATATTGTTAAGTGAAAGAATCCAAGCTGAAAAAGCTACGTTTTGTCAGATTCCAACTATAAGACATTCTGGAAAAGACAAAGCTATAGAGACTTATAAGTCTTTTTATAAAAAGATTAGTGGTTGTAGGGGTTGGAAGTAGTAGAGACAGAAGGATGAATATGTGGAGCACAGAAGATGTTTTAGGACAGTGAAACTACTCTGTATGATATTACAATGTCATTATGCATTTGTCCAAATCCACAGGATGTACAACACCAAGAGTGAGCCTGAATATAAACTATGAACTCTGGGTGATAATAATGTGTTAATGTAGGTTTACTGATAGTAAGCAATGTACCTATTCTGGTGTGGAATGTATCAGTGTAGAAGAGGTTGTGTCTATATGGGGACATATATATGGATGTGTATGGGAATTGTTTGTTCTTTCTGCTCAATTTTGCTATGAATTTAAAACTACACTGAGAAATAAAGTTTATTAATTAAAGAAAGAATAAATTGCTGATATGTCACAACATAGATGAACTTTGAAAGATGTACTAAGTGAAAGAAGTCAGTCATAAAAGTCTACACATTATCTGCTTTCATTAATACGACAGTCAGTAGGGAACTCTATAGAGACAGCTGGTATATCAGTGGTTGCTTAGGGCGGAGGAGGGGGTGGTGATGAGGATGGTGGTGATGGTGGTCATTTAGTCACTCAGTTGTGACTCTTGTGACCCCATGGACTGTAGCCTGCCAGGCTTCTCTGTCCATGGGATTTCCCAGGCAAGAATACTGAAGTGGTTGCCATTTCCTTCTCCAGGGAGTCCTCCCAACCCAGGGTCAAACCTGGGTCTCCTGCACTGCAAGCAGATTCTATACCGAATGAGCTACCAGGGAAGCCTGGTGATGAGGATATGGAAGGGTAATACCTAAAGTGTTTGGGGTTCCCTTCTGAGATGATGAAAGTGTTCTAAAATTGGCTGTGGTCATGGCTGCACTCTGAAATACATAGAATACATTTTAAACGAGTGAACTGTATGGTATGTAAATTAAAATTCAAGTTGTGTTTAAAGAAAACCTCAGCACTGACAAAATAAAAAAGAAATGAAATAAAAGAAAAGAAAGTAGTGAGTATAAATCTAAATAAAACTATACTAATGTCTCATGGAGACTTAAAAATATATGTATAATTAAAATGCACAGAAACTATGATGTAAAAGTCAGGATAAGGATAAATGGAGTTAAAGTGTTCTAAAGTCTTTTCTCTTTGTGAGGAAGATAAAGGCACTAATCAATTATACTTCAATAAATCAAGGATGCACGTTAACCGCTAGAAAGGTTTGTGACTTTCAAATTAGAAGGGGAAAAATTATTCAAAAGAAATTAATGCATAAGATAAAAACAGCACAGGTAAATAAGTAATTTTAAGTAACTATATTAAATGCAAACAGACTAAGGAACTCTCTTAAAAGATTAAAACAGTTAGATTGAGGGCAAAATACAAAATTGAACTATATGCTATTTATAAGGGTTACATCTAAAACATATGAATATAGAATGGTAGAAAATAAAAATGTGGAAAAAGAAATAATATATATAAGTATTGACCAAGAGAAAACTGATATAGCTATACTAAATTCCTATAAAATAGACTTTCAGGATGCAGAAGAGTTCACAACGTCACTTGTAACACCCTAAACTGAAACTACCCACATATCCATGGAGAATAAAGGGATAAACGCTGATATATTTGTGCAGGCAAATGAGTGAGCTATAAATACCCACAACACTTGGATAGCTCTTAAAAACATAATGTTGAGCAAAGGCAGTAAGACACAAAAGAATTCATGAAGTATGATTCCACTTAGAAAAGTATCCAAAAACAGGCAAAACTAAACAATTTTATTTAGACAGGTACCTCTGTGTTTACAGTGTGGAAAAAGTCAAGGAAGTAACTATCCTTCCAGGGAGAGGCTTCATTCAGGCTCTCTATGTTGAGAGGGATCTTCCCCCAGAAATACAAGGAGGTGTTTGACAGGTTCTATATCTGGAAGGGTCAAGACTCTGCCCATGGTAATGAGGGACCAGGGCAGGGAGGGGAGCTTCTGAGGCCAGGGCGAGGCTGTGCAGCCACCCGAGATTTGAGGCTTCCTTGACCACTCCTGACCGAGTGCAGGCAATGTCCCCAGGGAGGGGCGGAGAGCACAGAGCAAGAGGGGAGCGGTCCGCCCCTGCTCCTCTCCCTGGCCCGTCCAGGTGCCAATCCGCTCCCAATCCGCTCCAGGTGCCAGCACTAGGGGCCTCCTTGGGCTGTCCTTTAGGCTCAGTTCAGTTCAGTCACTCAGTCGTGTCCGACTCTTTGTGACCCCATGAATCGCAGCACGCCAGGCCTCCCTGTCCATCACCAACTCTCGGAGTTTACTCAAACTCATGTCCATCGAGTCAGTGATGCCATCCATCCATCTCATCCTCTGTCGTCCCCTTCTCCTCCTGCCCTCAATCCCTCCCAGCATCAGGGTCTTTTCCAATGAGTCAGCTCTTCGCATGAGTCCTTTAGGCTTAGGGTGGCCATATTCAGGATCACGTGACCCTTATTTCCAGTTGGCCAACCCACTGCAAGCTTGGGGCCATGGACTCCATAAGCCATGAAACTGAAGGAGTTCAGGGCAGTTTCCCCTCAAGTGCACTGAACAAATGGGCCCCTCACTAACACCTGAACTGCAGGAGTCATTAAGATGAAATGATTTCAGGCTATTCCTATAATGGGGGCTTCCCTGGTGGCTCAGCAAAAAAGAATTCACCTGCCAACATAGGAGACACAGGTTTGGTCCCTGGGTTGACAAGATCCCCTGGAGAAGGAAATGGCAATCCACTCCAGTATTCTTGCCTGCAAAATCCCATGGAGAGTGGAGCCTTGGGGGCTATAGTCCATGGGGCACAAGAATCAGACAGCCTAGCCACTAAACAGCAATTCTTATAATGAGATCAGCTTGGAGTGGGGTTTTGGTAGAGACTGAACTTCCCGACAGTGGCTTCAGCTCAGGTTCCCACAGCCAGCCTCAACCACCCCCTACCTGCATCCGGTTTGGCCATATCTGCAGCTTGCTGGGGAATTTGTATGACCATCTGCAGGCTGCTCCCGACCCTTCAAGCAGGAGGAGTGGAAACTGCTGGGGATGTTTAACTTGACCTAGTGATTCTTGTAGGGTGAAGGTGATGCCTGGTTTCTCTCCCTCTCTTCTTTATTTTGCCTGTTCTTGGTCGACTCAGTGATTCTCAGTTGGAAACAACAGAAATTAATCATAGCCTACTTATAAAAAAGGAGTATATTGTAAGAAGGTAGCTCTCAGAATGGACTGAAGGGGATGCTGATGGGCCAAAGCACAGACAGGTCATCCCAAGGGCATGGTCTGATGCTGCCCTGGCTGGTTGCTGATCTCTGGACCTCTGGACTCTCAACTCCATCCACAGCCATCCAGCATTCAAGATCCCTGATGCCACCACCCTGGTGATAAAATGGAATTGGAGGAACTTCTGTTTGTCTCTGTTCCTCATCCAGACTTGTGTCCTAGACGAGATCATCTCACAGACTGGCAGGACTGTGGGGGTTTGGAGAACAAGTGTTTGGGTCTTTGCCTTCTGTAGAGAGGAGCGGGGTTCATCAGGACCCACATGGTGGGCATTTCTCCAAACCCAGGATGGGGGCTCAGATGCTGAGCAGCCAGCCCCCAGGTGGTGAACAACACTGAACATGGCCTCCAGGACTGGGCATCAGGGCGAGAGGAGAGTCCGACCCAGCCCCTGCCACTGGGTGTGACACAGATGCATGACAACTGCAACAACACAGGGTCAAAAAACCACAGTGTCAGCACCTAGGAAGGAACCATGAATCTGGCCTCAGTTTCCCCATCTGTAAAACAGGAGTAGTAATGACAGCACTTGTCTCACTCACATGGATGTTTGAGAAACAGTGATAAAATCACATGTGAAGTACCCTCTACTGTCCTGGCACATATGGGGCCCTGCACGAGTGGCGGTGTTCTCATTAAAGAGGCAGTTGCGCAGAGGCAGAGTAACCAGGAATGTAGTCACTTGTGATTTGGGGTTCTAGTAGCTCCACCCACACACTTCCAGGGGTAGCATAGTGGGGTGGGGTCAGCCCACACGCTCTGGAGCCAAACTGACTGAGCCTGGAACCCATGTCTGACTTGTACTGTTAGAGGACCCCGGGTGTCTCATTTTACTGTTGTGGGCCTCGGCTTCCTTACTTGTAACTTGGGAATGGTTGCCATTGCTCCCCCCCCCCAGGGATGATGCAAGGATCACACAGGTGATACGTAAAGGTCTCTGAGCAGGGCCTGGCGAGTCGTTACCAGCTCAGCTGTCTGTGTGCGTGCTCAGCTGCTCGGTTCTGTGCTGTTCCTTGCAATCCCACCGACTGTAGCCGGCCAGCCTCCTCTGTCCAGGAATCTTCCAGGCAAGAATACGGGAGTGGGTTGCCATGCCCTCCTTGAGGGGATCTTCTCAATCCAGGGATCGAACCCAAGTCTCTTAAATCTCCTGCACTGGCAAGCAGATTTTTTACCACTGTGCCACCCGGGAAGCCCACTCTCTCAATAAGTATTAGTAATTTTTTTTAGTCAGAATCCATTCTGGGCGCAAAGCCCTGACAAATGCCAGACTGCTCCGTCTTGGAGGGAGGTACCATTTGCTCGTGATAACCAAGGAACTGTGCTGTACAGTTAGCAAAGGCCTGAGGGAGCTAGTTGTTCAGACCCAAACTTCTCAGGCTCAGAACCTCACATTCACAGCCTGTGTGAGCCTGGAGCTCACTGTTAGTTCCTGGCCAAGTTCCTGCTAATACCCACGTCCCCATTTCTACACCGAGCCCGCCATCTTGGCTTGGCTTCATCACACTTTTCCACACTACATCCGGTCTCAGGATGTTGAACTTCACAGGAGACTCGATGGGGGATAGGCTGGTATCTGGGCAGTGACTCCCGATCTCTCCTTCCAAATCTACTCTAGGGGGCAGCCCTATGTTCTAGCCTGTCTTCCTCTTCCCCTAGGACAGTGGGTCTCAACCAGGAAACATTTAGCATTGTCTGGAGACACTTTTGCTTGTCACACTTGGGGGGATGGAGGAATTGAGGGGCATTGAGTGAGCAGATGTCAGGGCTGCTGCTCAGGATCCTATGATGCACACGACAGTCCTGTGCAACAAAGAACTTTCCAGCCCAATAAAAATTTTCCAGTGCTGAGGTTTAGAAATCCTGTCCTAGGAATTTCGTGAAATCAAAAGGTCTATATCTTGCTATAATACAATTCTTGCATAAGAAAGAGAGCAAAAATCTCTCCAAATCTCCCTACTCACAAGCGACCACTGTATACATTTTGGCGATTTTGGCTCCGTGTTTCTCTCTCTGCGTATGTACATGTAAATTTATAGATGTGTATAACGTGACAGAAATATGCTCATGCTATACATGCTGTTCTGCAAATTTTTTTTTCACTCAGCAATATACCATGAGCATCTTTCTACTGTCAACAAATGGAGATTTGCAACATCCTTTTTAGAAGTCTGCATGGCATTCCATAGTACGGATGTAACACTTTATTTAGACAATCCCTTATTGATGGATATTCAGATCATTTCCAGTATTTTGTTATTATAAACACTACTGTGATGAATATCATTGTATATACATCTTAGTGTGCTTGGCTGAGTAAATCCTTAAGATAAATTCTAAGAGTGGAATTGCTGACAAAAGAATAACATGCCCTTTTAGGACTTTTAATACTCAGCGATGAATTACACTTGAAAAGGTACATTAATTTACACAATCTCCAACAGGGCACAGGGATGCCAGTCTCTCTGCCCCTTTGCCCACACTGGATATTATCAATTGTATTAATCTGCAAAAGGGATTTTTTTAAGACTAGTAGAGAATAGCCAGAAATGCTCAAAGCTAAGTGTGTTAAGTTCGTCCTTGGCAGCTGAATCCTGGATTTGATGTAACCCTTCTGGATCCTGATTTTCTGCCTCCTCTCCCAGGTCCTCACTCTTTTTGTGGAGACCTCAGCTAGGCCAGGGTGGGTGAGGGAAACTTGGTGAACATACTGTGGCTTTTCATTTGGGGCTGCTGCTCCCCCACCAGTGTTCTCTCTGTCTGGCTGGGAACACTCCTTGGCTCTCCTTTCTCTGTGGTCACTTTTCTCCCTGATTTTTAAGGACCCAGGAGTGTCTGTCTATCAGAGAAGTCTCTATGGCCTGACCTGAAGCTATCTACTCTTTATGCTGTAATTGGGGGCAGTCTCCACTCCCAGCTCATATGATTTTCTCAGCATATATGCCCAGTAGTAGGATATCTGGGTCATACCGGTAAAAGGGCATACTACCAGTAGTAGGATTGCCGAGTCACACCCACTCCAGGCTTCTTGTTTGGAAAGTCCCATGGACAGAGCAGCATAGCAGGCTATGTACAGTCCATGGGGTCACAAACAGTTAGACACAACTCAAAGACTAACACTCTCACAATTCCACTTTTTCATAGTAATTTTATTCCTTTTTTTTAGTTAAGGGAATCTCCATATTGTTCTCCATAGTAGCTGGATCAATTTACATTCCCATCAACAATGCAAGAGGCTTTCCCTTTATCTACATCCTCTCCAGAATTTATTGTTTGTAGATTTTTTGATGATGGCCATTCTGACAACTGTGAGGAGATACCTCATTGTAGTTTTGATTGCATTTCTCTAATATGAGTGATGTTGATTACCTTTTCATGTGTTTGCTGGCCATCTGTATGTCTTCTTTGGAGAAATGCCTTTTTAGGTTTTCTGCCCATTTTTTGATTGGGATGTTCATTTTTCTGATACTGAGGTACATGAGCTGCTTGTATATTTTGGAGATTAATCTTTTGTCAGTTGCTTCATTTGCTATTATTTTCTTTCATTCTGAGGGTTGTCTTTTCATTTTGTTTATAGTTTCCTTGACAGCCTCCTTTTCCAATTTGGAACCAGTTTGTTGTTCCATGTCTGGTTCTAACTGTTCTGAGGAAGCACAACAAGGCTGTATATTGTCACTCTGCTTATTTAACTTATATGCAGAGTACATCATACAAAATGCTAGGCTGGATGAAGCACAAGCTAGAATCAAGACTGCAGGGAGAAATATCAATAACCTCAGATATGCAGATGACACCACCCTTATGGCAGAAAGTGAAGAGGAACTAAAGAGTCTCTTGATAAAAGTGAAACAGGAGAGTGAAAAATTTTACTTAAAACTCAACATTCAAAGAACGAAGATCATGGCATCTGGTCCCATCACTTCGTGGCAAATAGATGGGGAAAAAATGAAAACAGGAGAGACTTTATTTTCTTGAGCTCCAAAATCACTGCAGATGGTGACAGCAGCCATGAAATTAAAAGACCCTTGCTCCTTGGAAGAAAAGCTATGACCAACCTAGACAGCATATTAAAAAGCAGAGACATTACTTTGCTGACCAAGGTCCATATAAGCAAAGCTGTGGTTTTTCCAGTAGTTATGTATGGTTGTGAGAGTTGGACCATAAACAAAGCTGAGTGCTGAAGAACTGATGCTTTTGAACTGTGGTGTTGGAGAAGACTCTTGAGAGTCCCTTGGACTGCAAGGAGATCCAGCCAGTCCATCCTAAAGGAGATCAGTCCTGAATATTCATTGGAAGGACTGATGTTGAAGCTGAAGCTCCAATACTTTGGCCACCTGATGTGAAGAACCAACTCATTGAAAAAGACCCTGATGCTAGGAAAGATTGAAGACAGGAGGAGAAGGGGATGACAGAGAATGAGATGGTTGGATGGCATCACTGACTCGATGGACATTAGTTTGAGCAAGCTCTGGGAGTTGGTGAGGACAGGGAAGCCTGGTGTGCTGCAGTTCAAGGGGTCACAAAGAGTCAGACATGACTGAGTGACTGAACTGAACTGAAGTGATTGTTTCCTTTGCTGTGCAAAAGCTTTTAAGTTTAATACACCCTGAGAAAACCACAATTCAAAAAGACACATGAATCCCAATGTTCATTGCAGCACTATTTACAATAGCCAGGATATGGAAGCAACCTAGATGTCCACTGACAGATGAATAAAGAAAGAAACTGTGGTACATATATACAATGGAATATTACTCAGCCATAAAAGGGAACAAATGTGAGTGAGCTGAACTGATGTGGATGAACCTAGAGAATGTTATACAGAGTGAAGTAAGTCAGAAAAAAAAAAACAAATATCATATATTAACACATATGTGTGGGATCTGGAAAAATGATGCTGGTGAACCATCCCTGCAGGGCAAGAAATTGGACTTGCAGGCACAGCATCCCATAAATGTCATCTTTAGACAAGCAACTAGAGGGCAGCTTAGGGTGGTACCCACTGCTGCCTCTTATTCTCCTCTTTCTGACATGCCTATCCAATCCCAGGAGAGTTAGTAAAAGCAGCTGGCAAGTGAGAAAGTGGGTGAGCTTTCCTATAGCAAGCATTGATTTTTAGCCAAGCATCCCACAAGTATTTCTAGGACAGCGAGTTGAAACCAGGCTCTGGTTGAGTATTTGGGGTAGGGTTATGAGAAAGTGAAATGAAGGCGAGCCAGCAGCTCTTGCCATCTAGAAGCTCGCATTCTAGTGTAAGAGGCTGGCATATGAAAGATAATTACAAAATGGTGGGATGCATATAATAATAAAGACTAATCTTCATTGATTATGTGCTGAGGGCTTTGCCTGAATGATCTCATTTAATTTCCATAAAACCCTGTGATATGGGTATTATTAGGCTGATTGAAGAAAGTGGAGCCCACAGAAGTAAAGCAGAGTTGAATTTGGTCCTTTCTGACTACAAACCCATGTCTTCACAATTCTGCTATCAAATGGCACATGGAGAAGGTAGCCACTGGGGATGGGATGTGGGAAATGGGATTCGAGAAGATGAGCTGCTAAGAGAAGGACGTATATTCCATGGATATGGAGACGTGGAGAATGGACTTGTGGACAGCTGGGGAAGGAGAGGGTGGGATGAACTGAGAGACGCATTGACATGTATACACCATGTGTAAATAACTAACGGGAAGCCGCCATATAGCACAGGGAGCTCAGCTTGGTGCTCTGTGATTGTTCAAAGAGGTGGAGTGAGGAGAGCTGGGAGGGAGGGGATATACAGATAGCTGGTTCACAACCTTGTATAGCAGAAACTAACATAACATTGTAAAGCAATTGTACTCCAATTTAAAAGAACAAAAAAATACAAACAAATGTTAAAAAAAGAAGGAAGTATGTTCCTGAAAAATGAATCAGTGTTGGCAAAGACTGCATGTTTGTGTGGACACAGTACATTGGTTATGTCCTGGGTGCCTGGTTGCTCAGTCGTACCAGGCTCTTTGCAACCCTATGGACAAATAGCCCACCAGGCTCCCCTGTCCATGGGATTCTCCAGGCAAGAATACTGGAGTGGGTTGCCATGCCCTACATTGGTTTATACGGCTGCTAATTAGCATTTATTTAGAACCTACTATGTTCTAAGCACTTTGCATGTGTTTAATCCCTAAAGCTTTCTATATATTCTTATCTGTATTTTTTTAAAGGAGGGTCTAAGGCTCATGGAGAGGTGATCCAGAGAACCATAAACAGTAAAGGAGAGAAGGCAGAACCAAAACCCAGATCTGTCTCATCCCCAAAGAGTGTTTTTTCTACTACAACAGTCCTATAGCTGGAAATTTAACAGCATTGAGATCTGATCCTGGTCCCTGACCTGTCTGTCAATATACTGACTTTCCCCAGCTACAGTGGTTGGCTCAGAAGTGGGCACGTGGTCTAGGTTAGTTCAAGCAGAATAACTCTGGTGCTTGATGAGGAACTTCTGGAAAGAGGCTTCATTCTTGCCTGCCTTGAACATGGGGGCAGGCTGGAGAGGGGGAGCTGAAGCTTTGGCTGAGAAGGAGATGAGGTTGAGGCTATGGCAGTGGTCTTGAACTGCAGGGTCAAGGGCTGCAGATGTGGTGGGTAGGAGAGCAAATGTGCCCAACACATGTGAAGAGTTGTGAGAAATAAAACACTGCCTGCCATATCAGAAACCGAGGATGTCACAGCCATCAATCACTGCAACCCCTCCCCCCAGTGAACCTGGAGAGAACTCAGGATGGAAACAAGGAGTGTCCATCATCAAGCAGTCATCAGACCACAGCCACCAGTGAAGGTGCAGCTTGAGAAAACTCAGGATTTGAAAACAAAGGATACTGGCCCCATAGAGCCGAGGTGCATACCAAAGGAAGGATTTCAGTGAGCCCAGGCTCTGCATCTTCCCGTACTCAGAAAAGCACTAAATTCCTTAACTTGAAATATCTGGTTTTCTTTAATTAGCAATAATCTTCTGAGATTCTGACTACCCTCCCTTTGTTGCCCAAACTTCTATATATCCTGGCTCCTCCCCTCGCCTCCTCAGAGCAGTTTTCTTAGAGCTAAGATGTTATCTCCCAGGTTTGAAGGGCCTAAAAATGACAGTTGAATAAAACATAACTCTCAACTTCTAGGTTGTGGCTTGTTTGCAGTTGACAGTTGGGAGGGGGTGGAATTCCCGGCCCTAACTTGGCATCTGGCAGCCAGCAGTGCCCCTGACTGAACCCGGCAGGCAGGGCTGGTTTGTGGGGGAGACCGTTCTATAAATGAAACCGAGAGAACCAGGCACTCCTTGTGCTTTCACTGACAACCACCCACTAGATTGTGGACACGGTGTGCCCCAGGTGGGTCATCAGGCAACTGTATTTCATGTCACGGTAATAAATAGGAGGCTGAGATGCGGTAAAAAACCAGGTTGGACCTCTCGGGGGGGGGGGGGGGGGGGCGCGGTGCCTGTCACTCTTGAATAATGATGTGTTCTCTCAGCACCTCCAGCATGCCGGGCTCGCTGCAGCCTCCGGTTCGGCACACCGAATTCCCCTTACCTGACGTGCTCTTCCTCCATCTCGTCACCTGGCCACCTTATCGTCCGGGTAGCAGCAGACGTGTCACGGTTCTCAGGGGGCTCCTGGACCTCCATCCCCTCCCTGGGAGGGGCAGGCAGGCCCCAAAGCCCGCCTCCGGGGCCCCGCCCGCGGAGCGGAGGTCAGTCCACCTTGTAGCCGGGAGAAGAAGGCCACGTGGCGGCAGGAGCCAGGCTGCCTAGCCTGGCAAAAGGAATCCGGCGCTGGGTTGAGTTTCACTTGCTCACAGGTTGTCTCTTGCAGAGACCTCACAGCAGGCCCTTCAGACCAGAGTCCCCAGAGTGAAATGGCGGAGCGGACACCTCAGTCGTTGGACTGTGTGCAGAAGCGCTGCGCACCTCACTGCAATTCAAGATGGCGGAGGGCCGTGTGCAGAGATGCTGCGCCGGCCGCTGCGGTCTGCAGCCCCGAGCAGCGCACCGCCGGCCGTGAGGACTCCTCGGCCTTCCCGCTGACAAGGACCGTGTAAAGCAGCCCTGCACAAACTCGTGCCTCCCAGTGCTTTGATCAAGAATAAGAGTCCGATTCATCCCTCCTCTGGCTCTGGCCAGGGCAGCTTCATGAATTTGTGACCGTAACAATCACTCAGGGCACCCTGTGCAGAAGGTCTCTGCACTTGGGGTTTAATGCTCCGTGGTCACCATCTCGATATTCTTAATGATTGTATCGCTGAATTTCTGTTTTATAGGTGAACAGAATGGGACAATAGAGCATGCACTTGGGACTTGGAACCTCACCTCGGGTGCAGTCCCACCTTCTATCACGTCCCCGGGGTGGGTCCTCAGACATTTACTCTTTCTCTCCTGGTACCCAGGACGTTCCAGGACACTTCCTGGCTTCCCCCTCCCACCTTCTGTCCCAGGAGGGGGCCTGAGCCAGGCCCTTGGAGGGTTGGGGCCAGGCATGCACTCTTGGTGGCATCTTGCAGCAGGTATAATCCCCAACGTGTGTTTAACACAACAGTGGTCTGGTGGGTGACCAGTCAGAGACCGTGGGACAAGGAGGTCAAAGTTAATCCAGGTTCCCAGTGCATGTTAGCATGGAGATCTAAATGTTCCAGAGGATCTCCAGTCTGCAGTGGGTTGGGCCTGATGCCTGAATCTGCTTTTCCAGACCTGCTGGGCCAGGGCACGTGGTGGAGGGCCTGCGAGCTTCTGTGCTCTCCTCATGGGTAGCCTGAACCCCTAAGGGCTCATGTAGCTAGCTGTGTGCCTGGGGGAGGAGGGATGGGGGTCTCAGAATCCCCTTCCTCTTTCAGCCTTCCTGTGTCTGGCATGTTTATCCCTGTGGCTAGCTTCAAGCATCCTTTTTGGATGAGCCATGTAATACAAATTGTGTAATTTCAGTGGTTTTGTTTATGAATTAAATGCCCTGGTGATTACTTTTTTTTTTTTTTTGGCCGCACCAAGTGCGGGATCTTAGCTCCCCAACCAGGGATCAAACCCACGCCCCCTCCAGTGGAAGCATGGAGTCTTAACCACTGGACCTCCATGGAAGTTCCCCTGGTGTTTACATTTAAAACTGGAATCACGCAATATGAAGACAGTAAATTCATGCTAATATTTTAAAATTTGTAGTTTTCTTTACTTCAGTTCAGTTCAGTTCAGTTGCTCAGTTGTGTCCGACTCTTTGCGGACTTCTTTACTTACAATGACACCAAATAACAAATGAAAAGCATTTGTCAAGAGACAGATCATGGAAGAAAGAAGAAACTTTCTATGTACCCTTAACAGCACTTTTCTCCTACTCTTTGACCAAGGAGCTCTGAATTTTCATTTTGAACTCACCCTACCACAGCTCATGTTTATTAAATGAAAGACTAACTAAATAAATATTTTTATTAAAAGTGGAACATACTCATTAGTTTCTATTTCCTGACAATGCTGTGTGTACTCAGGACTGCTGGCATGAAATTCAAGAATATCTGAATCATACACTTACTCTTGAATCATATATGCCTATTATGGATTTATTTGCCATCTATCTTCAAAGTCATCACATTTTGTCAGCACTGATGTTCCCTCACTTTAGATCCGGTGCTGGTTCTGTTGGAGTTGCTTGTATCAGACTAATCCTTCCACAGACAGAAATTGTAAACTCTGGACATTTTAAAACAACCATTGAAAGATGCCAGAAGAGCAGACAAAAACAGATAGAAATAAGAAAGAGTTTAACCCATGAAAATAGTAAGCATACTGACACACACAGACAAAACACCCATGTCAAAAAAAAACAAAAAACACCCATGTCCATAGGCGCACACACACACACACACACACTCACTACAGAGGGACAGAATCTCTGTGTGGGGAAGACCATTGTCCATCTTGTTGATGGTGCATAGTAGATGACCAATATGTAAAATGAATGTTTTGTGGGTGTACACCTTCTTTCTTTAAGTCAGGCTTATTGAGACATGAGTATATGCATGCTCAGTCATGTCCAACTCTTCGTGAACCCATGGATTACTGCCTGCCAGGCTCCTCTGTCCATGGCATTTCCCAGGCAAGAAAACTGAAGTGGATTGCCACTTCTCTCTCCAGGGGATCTTCCTGACCCAGGGGTTGAACCTGAGTCTCCTGCATTGCAGTCAGATTGTTTACCACTGAGTCACCTGGGAAGACAGTTATTGAGAAATAATTTGTCTAAAGTATAAGTCACATCTTTTAGTTGTACTATGTGATAAGTTTACATATTAATATATAGTTGTATTATCTCCACCACAATCAAGACAGAAAGAATTTCCATCACCACCAAAAATTCCTTCTTGTTCCTTTGCAGTTAACCCCCCAACCATAAAGCCCTGCAATGATTGACCTGATTTCTGTCATTATAGCTTTGTTTTTCAGAATGCTGTATAAATGGAATCATACTGAATGTAGCCTTTTGTGTCTGGCGTCTTTCACTTGCATTAATGTTTTTGAAATTCATCCATGTTGTTGCACGTATGTGTTTGTAAATCATTCCTAGTATGGCTGAGTAGCATTCCACTGTATCCCAAGGTGAGGACATTTGGCTTGTTTCCAGTTTGGGGCTATTATGAAGAAAGCTGCTACAAGTGTTTGCAGGTGGATTTTTGTGTGCATGTGTTTAATTTCTCTTGGGTAAATAGCTAGGAGTGGGATAGTTGAGTAACATGGGTAAATATGTGTTTTAACTTTCTAAGAAACTGCCAAACTGTTTTCCTAAGTGGCTCTATTAGCAATGGAATGAGGATTCCAATTGCCCCATATTCCCGTCAGCACTTAAAGAAATGCTTAACCATTCTAATAGATGTGTAGTGTTATCTTGTTGGATTTAATGTGCATTTACGTAATGAATAATGAAGTCAAGCATTTTTCACATCCTTATTTGCTATCCACTTCTCTTTTTTGGTTAACCATGTATTCAAATTTCTTTCCCATTAAAAAGTTGGATTGTTTATTTTTTTATTATTGAATTGTGGGAGTACTTTATGTATTTAAAGATACAAGTCTTTTACCAAATATGTGTTTTGCAAATGTTTTCTCCAATCTGTAACTTGTCTTTTTATTCTCTTAATAGTGTCTTTTGAAGAGTAAAATTTAAAAAACATGATTAAGTCCAATTTATCTATTTTTCCTTTAAAGTTTGTGCTTTTGTGTCCTAAGAAATCATTGCCTAAACCAAGATTGTTCCCCAGTTTCTTTTTCTAGAAGTTTTTAAGTTTTGAGTTTTTCTAATGTTAAGTCTCATATTAGTTTCAAATGATTTTTTGATATATGTTGTAAGATGGAATTGAGGTTTATTGGTTTGTATATCCAATTATTTTAATATCATTTATTGAAAAGACTATTCTTTTTCCATTGAATTACCTTTGTATCTTTGTTGAAAATAAATTGGCCATCTACCTGTAGGTTTACTTCTGCTAAACCACTGGACTCTGGACCTCTGAACTGTCTTTTCTTTCCATCTATCTGTGGGTCTATCTTTTCAATAGGGCCACATTGCCTTGCTTACTGTAGCTTTATAATAAGTCTTGAAATCAGGTAACACAAATCCTCTAACTTTGCAAGATTGTTTTGGCTATTCTAATTCCTTTGTCTTTCTATACAAATTTTATAATCAGCCTCTCAGTTTAAAAAAACCTTATTTGAATTTTATTTAATACTGTGTTGAATCTGTAGAACAATTCAAAGAGCTATAGAATATTAACTGTGTTGAGTATTAAGCTTTCTAATCTATGAACATAGGTTATCTCTTTATTTGGTCTTTCTTTGATGCCTTTTAAAATTTTATTTTGGCTGCACTGGGTCTTTATTGATGCATGTGGGCTTTGTCTAGTTGCAGAGAACAGAGGCTACTCAACAGTTGTACAAGGGCTTCTCATGTAGAGTACAGGCTCCGGCCTCACGAGCTTCAGTAGTAGTGCTTTGCAGCCTCAGTAGTTTTGGTGCACAGGTTTAGTTGCTCCGTGGCATGTGGAATCTTCCTGGACCAGGGATCCAACCCATGTCCCCTGCACTGGCAGGCAGATTCTTATCCACTGTACCACTAGGGAAGTTCTTTGATGTCTTTTAATGCTTTAGTTTGAGAGTTTTCAGAATATAGACCTTGCACATATTTTGTCAGATCTGTCTGTATTTCATAGTTTTTGATTTGATCATAAATTTTACTTTTTAAAAAACTTCAAATCCCTATTGTTCATTGCCTGAATATAGAAGTTAAATTGACTTTTATGTGTTGACTCTGGATATGTGACCTTTCTAAATTCACCTGTTAGTTCAAGTTGCTCTTTCATTGATTATTTGGGGTTTTCCACATAGAGATTATATCTCTGCAAATAGGGACAGTTAAACCTTTGTGATATTTCTGTAGACCCATCTTTCTGAGGACATGAAATGTAGCTTATGAGAGTGTGATTTTACCATCGAACCAACTTGGCTTGGATTCTAGTCCCTTTACTTCCCAGCTATGTGACTATGGGCAAGCCACACAGCTGGGACTTCCATTCCATCACTGTAGGAAGGGAGAAAACCACTCCCCTCTAATGATTATCTAGTGATAATCAGGAGTGGGATGGTAGGTTAAAAGGCAGTTACAACTTTAAGGCTTTTGGTATATATTGTCAAAAATGTTTCCCAGAACTGGTGTACCACTGTTTACCAACTGCAGCAATATCGTCCATCTGCAATTTTGTGTGCTTTAAGAGACAGAGAAAGCCAATAGAAATTTGACCTCTCTTACAATAGCTATTTTTACCCTCTTTGTTTAAAATTGTTGTCCAATTGAACTTTTATATTTCCTGTCTATTGTTTCAGTCTCATGGACTGCCTTCACTATTAGTTTGTTTATGTTATTCTTTTGATTTAGGAAGTGTTTTTTTTTTTCAAACTAGAAACTGGATAACCATAACAGTAAAAAGAATTGACCTTTATGGAACATTTCCTATGGGACAGCCATTGTGCTTCATGGGTATTAACTAGTCCCCATGACAAGTGTAGGAGACCTATCTTATCTCTACTGCAAGGTGAGAAATTAATGACTTTCCCAAGGGTTCAGATAGTCAATAGCAGGCTGGGGATTTTGCCCTGGGCAGATGATTCTGGAGTGCACACTGCCTCTCATTCAGTAAACCTAAGATCTAGGCAAACTGGCCAGGGATCTTACGTCTCCTGCGTTGGCAGCCTTCCCAGCTGGCTCCAGTGGTGAAGAACCCACCTGCCCAGGCAGGAGACATAGGAGACATGGGTTTGATCCCTGGGTCGGGGGAAGATCCCTTAGAGAAGGGAATGGCAACCCATTCCAGTATTCCAGCCTGGAGAATCCCATGGACAGAGGAGCCTAATGGGCTATAGTTCGTAGGGTCACAAAGAGTTGGACACGACTGAAGCGAATTAGCAGGCACCCATTCTTTTTTATATTCTTTCATTATGATTTATCACAGAATATTGAATACCGTTCCCTGTGCTATACAGTAGACCTCCTTGTTCATCTGTTCTATATATACACCAGTTTGCATCTGCTAATCCCAAACTTCCAATCCAACCCCTTCCCACCCTCCTCCCCTTTGGCAACCACCAGTCTGTTCTGCTTTTTGACTTTAGTTCCTGATTGCTTCTCTCTCTCTGATCTATAAAAGAACCTGGCATCCAGACCCAAATAAGATGGTTATTTTGAGGCGCTAGTCTGCCATCTTCGCGGTCAGCTGGCTTTCCAAATAAAGTTGTTTTCCTTGCCTCAACACCTCGTCTCTTGGATTCATTGGCCTGTCTTTTGGCAAGCAGAATGAGCTAGGACTCGGTAACAATTTGGCTTAGCCAGCTGGGAGCCTTGCTGCTTGTGGCCAGCTGGCCCCAATCAAGGAATACTGGGGTAAGACCCTAGAAGTTGCCAGGACCATTTTCCTGAGGTTCTTTCCTTCAGGATTCCCTGAAGTGGAACCAACTGCCCCCAGTGCTTGGCAGTTGAGACAAGGGATCAACAGACTTCTAGAGTCCATGGACTTGATTTCGTTTGGAGGGTAAGTCCATCCAATCTGATGTCTGGTTCAGCTGCTTTGCTTGTTTCTTGTGTCCTTTTGTGTTAAGAGCTGATGGGCTCGATTTTGGAGGGTAAGTCGCTCTGATGTGCATGCCTGGCACATTTTTTCCCCTTAATCTGGGCTTTTTCTTTATGGGACAAGTCAATCTGATTGGGAACCCATTTGCAGAGGGGAGGTGTTGTTGGACTCTACCCTGAACTGGTTCATTGGGAACTAGTTCTCGTGGGGCTAGCCCACTTTAGTTGGAATTAGCTCATTTGTAGCATAAATTTATACCTGATTTGAGAACTGGTCCAGATTGAATCAGTTCATGTGGGAGTGGGTACCCTAGTTGGAATTAGTTAATTTGTTTTTTTTTTTTCTCCTTTTCCAATTTTGTTTTTTTATTATTTTTTTTCATTTATTTTTATTAGTTGGAGGCTAATTACTTTACAATATTGAAGTGGGTTTTGTCATACATTGACATGAATCAGCCATGGAGTTACATGTATTCCCTATCCCAATCCCCCCTCCCACCTCCCTCTCCACCCGATTCCTCTGGGTCTTCCCAGTGCACCAGGCCCAAGCACTTGTCTCATGCATCCAACCTGGGCTGGTGATCTGTTTCACTATAGATAATATACATGTTTCGATGCTGTTCTTTTGAAACATCCCACCCTAGTTCATTTGTTTTATAGGGCTAATTTATTTACCCTACTGGAGAATCAGTTCATCTGTATATACATCGATGCTGGAATCTGTGCTGTTTTTGTTGGAATTTTTCTGCATCTTTTGTGTTTTCGTGTTATAAAGCTTGTAAAAATGGGAAATATTTCCTCTATCCTGAAGGAAAGATCTTTGGCGTGCATATTAAATGTGTTAAGATCAGGAGAGCAATGGCCCCTGAATGGCTCACAATTAAACAGTCCGGCAGTTAGAAGCGCTTTACATAGGAGAGGAACGCTCTGATGATGAACATGCCTGGGGGCTCCCTTGGACTTGAGGCACCTAATTCTAATTTGCCCTACAGGAGCTCCAGAGAAGGAAATGGCAACCCACTCCAGGATTCTTGCCTGGAGAATTTCATGGACAGAGGAGCCTGGCAGGCTACAGTCCATGGGATCGCAAAGAATCAGACATGACAGAGCAACTACACTTGCTTACGCCTAGTCTCTTCTCTATGTCCATGACTCTATTTTTGTTACTGGGATGTGTCTACTTTAAAGGGTTACTAGAAGGATTAAATAGGTTAACATATGATTGCAGTAAGCATTCCATAAACTTGAACTTTTTTGATTATTATCCATTGGGCAGTATAGAACAGTGTTGGGAAGTCCTAGAGTGGACTCCAGTCTCCATTTCCTCATTCACTAAACAAAGATAATACACCTGCCCTTAGATAGCTTGTGAGGAGTAAGTGAGATAACACAGCAAATGCCAGTTGCAAGGCCTGGCCCTCGGCGAGTCCTCAGTCAATGCCAGGTATGAGGATCAAGACATAAACAAACACCCAATACACAGCACGCGCTCCGTCAGTACCTGTCCTCTGCTGGCCCTCAGCTCGCCCCTCCCCTTGCGTCCACATTGTTCCTTATCCAGAGTAGGGTGCTCTCCTTAGGGTGAGGCAAGTTGGGCATGGACGGCCTGTGAAAGTAAAAGTGTGAGTCTCTTGGTCTTGTTCAACTCTTTGCAACCCCATGAACTATATAGTCAGTCAGGCTCCTCTGTCCATGAAATTCTCCAGGCAAGAATACTGGAGTGGGTCGCCATTCCCTTCTTCAGGGCATCTTCCCAACCCAGAGATCAAACCCAAGTCTCCTGAGTCTCCTGCATCGCAGGCGGATTCTCTACTGCCTGAGACATGAGGGCCTGCTGTCCTCTCTTTCCAGAGGAGAAACGTGAAGCCCTGCTAGGCAGAGGGCTAGCCCGCTGAGCTGGGTGTGGCTGGCAACCACGCGGAGGCTGGATTCATCCTGCACCCCGAGTGGCCCCACAGCAGCTGAAGAGGCCAGAGTCCCGCTGGCGCGCAGGTGGCCCCTGCCGCCTGTGCCTCGGGGCTGGGACGATGAGCGCGGCAGCTGGGCTCCGTGGGCCAGGTGGCGAGGAGGCGGGCCTCTCCCCTGGGCATTGGCAGCCACTCTGGTTACCCTCTTGGATTTCCGCACTTGAGGGCCCCACGCTGGGTGGGCACTTCGGGGCTGGTGAAGCGCTCAGTGCGTTCACTGCACGCTGCAGCTCCCAGGCCAAGGGGTGCCAGCTGAGCCGGAGGGTCCCAGCCAGCCACCATGGAGAGAGCAGGTGCCCAGAGAACCTGTCCACAGCGGCCGAGTGGGGGTCACGAGGCGCTGTTACTGAGGAGTGAGCTTAAGGTCAGGAGCTGCCGGCGGCCACGAGGTAGGAGAGGCCTCCGGACCCGGAGAGCACTGCCCCAGCACTCACACCTGCAGGACTGGGGTGGGGGGCTCTGGGGGCCATGCGAGGGGCCGCCTGTTTCCCTGTATGCACCAGCAGTGCACGAGGATGTGGCCCTGACTCAGGCTGGAGGCCTCAGAGCAGAGACCAGAAGAGCCAGCCCAGAGCAGGGCCATGGACCTGGGGCTACAGGGCTGAGCAGGAAGATGAGGGATGCTGTGGAGAAGGAGGCCAGCAGGTACTGGGACACTCAAATCCTCTCTCTAAATTCAGATGCAGCACACCAGATTTGGATTCCACAACCAAAATATCCTGAGCGCAGTATTTGTCTGCTCAGGCTGCCATAATAAAATATTGGGTTGACCAAAACATTCATTCAGGTTTTCCCATAAGGTGTTATGGAAAACTGTTTGACCACAGGCTGGGTGACTTAAACAACAGAAAATGATTCTCACTCAGTCCTGGAGGCTGGAAGGCCCAGCCTGAGGTCCAGCAGGGTGGATTTCTCGAGAGAGCTCTCTCCTGCCTTGTAGACGGCCTCCTTCTCACTGTGCCCTCACGTGGAGAGACGGTGTGAACTCTCCTGTCTCTTTTTATAAGGACAACAACCCTATGGCATCAAGGCTCCACTCTTAGGACCTTCTCACTTAACCTTCGTTATTTCCATAAAGCTCTATCTCTAAACACAAGCATACTGGGGGATAGGGCTTCAGTATAAGAATTTGAAACATTCAGCCTATAACAAGCACCTACTATGTGCCAGCAACATGGTTCACAAAGTTCTTGCTACCACGGAGTTCATGTTCCTATGGGGGGTGTGTGTACGCATGTGTACAAATGCAGATGATTGTTATCAGGAATAAATAAGCACAGGCTTCATGATGCTGGGAAGGATTGAAGGCAGAAGGAGAAGAGGGCAGCAGAGGATGAGAAGGTTAGATAGCATCACCGACTCAATAAACATGAGTTTGGGCAAGCTCCGGAAGATGGTGAGGACAGGGAAGCCTGGCGTGCTGCAGTCCATGGAGTCACAAAAAAGAGTTGGATGTGACTGAGCAACTGAACAAAAACAGCACCCATGGGTTAACTGTGTCTTGTGGCCTGGGTCATCGGTTTGCCGTCTATGTGGAGTGGTAGCCATGCGAGCTTTGGAACAAAAGGACCTGGGCTCATATCCTGAGTCAGCCACTTACAGACTGCACATCCTTGGGCAAGCAAATTTACCTCTTTTTCCTCCAGGTTCCTTATCTGTGAAATAGGAATAACAATCCTTACTGCAGACAGCTGTTAAAATGACCAAGAGAGCAGATATGAGGTGCTTAGCACAGGCTTTGGAGTGCGGATATGAGCAATATGAGATGGTTGTTATTACTGCTCGTGAACAAGATCTCCTCCCTTGAGGTGAAGGCTCTGAATTAGAGACCATCTAAGCTGTGAGGTCAGATGCTAGAAGATCTTAGCCATGGAGGTATCTATCAGGGACAATAGGTACTATTTGGGTTTAATGAATGATGCACTTCTGTGGTGCACGTCATTCACCCACCCATCCATCCATCCACTCATCATATTTTCATGAGTTTATCCGCTACCCTCCCAAAGTCACCAAAATCAGCTAAGACTTTGTTTGCCTGGCAACCTCCACCTTGGCACGCTGATTGGCTCTGATTGTCTGGGGACAGAGGTGGGGGCAGGCAGGGGCTGAGAGGTCCTGCTGGTGCAGGTGGCTGCCCAGCAGATGCAGGCAGATAGAGCCTACTCACATCCATAGCACTTGGCGTGCTGGAGACCCAGACTGCCTTCTGCTGATGGGAAGACCGAACCACGCATGTGGCAGGGCCAGCACCTCGGTGCCCTGGGCAGGAGATGGCTTGGCATTGCGCTCAAATCCAAACTGCATAAATACTTGGTTGCGTGAGCTGAACGTGCTCCCTGCGCAGTGAAAGGCAGGGCCCCGGGTGGCGACCGCAGCTGCTCCTGTGCTGGGGTTGGCAGCTGGGCTCCGGCCTCCACACCAGCCCTGCTGGTCACCTGCTTGCCCCCCACCCTGGGGGAAGGCCCCCCGTGTGTGCCAAGGCTCTCACTTTGAGGGGTGGGGTAAGGGTAAGGTCGAACCTCCACCCAGAGAGGCTTGTAGAAGAACGCCTCCCAAACATTCCAGTGCCCACCTAAGAGACACTGTGCCCCAGGGTCCCCCCTTCATCACCCCCAGGCTTGCCTCAGCGCCCCTTCAAATCAGGGTCTCAGGCCCCTGCTCATCCCGAGCTTCTCACCCTCACCCCTCCCTTCACAGAGCAGTGTGGGGTTGGGCTCCACGGACCCTCAGGTTCCTTTTTTCTTGATCTTTCTGAGATTCTAAACACCCACCCCTGCCCATTCCTGGGCTCCTCAGGGAGATTCAGGGCTGAACCAGGCTTAGGCCCAGCCCTGGGGCAAATCAAGCTTGGTGTGCAGACCATCAGCATGCAGTGAGACTTCTCTATGCCTCAGTTTCTCTATCTGTAAAATGGGGGTGACAGCGATAGAGCCCACCTCAGACAGCTGCCCTGAGGGTGTAGGCACATAGGACCCACAGCCACCGTTAACTCTGTACATTGTCTGGTGGAGGAAGTGGGGAAGGAGTGTCACCCTCAAAGAGCAGGGGGTCCCCGACTGCCCAGGAGCCAGGGTGGAGCAAGGGGGCTGGGAAGTGAAGTCGCTCAGTCGTGTCCAACTCTTAGCGACCCCATGAACTGCAGCCTACCAGGCTCCTCTGTCCATGGGATTTTCCAGTCAAGAGTACTGGAGTGGGGTGCCATTGCGGCCAGGGCCACAGTCTAAACCCTACTGTTGACTGTATTTTCATGTTTGAACTGGCATATCCAGCTAAAGTACCGAGGGAATTTGGGGACTGATGCAATGTATAATGGTTAGAGTTCAGTCGTTTCAGAAAGAGCCGAGGGTCTGGGTGAGATGGATCACCTACTATGGACAAGACACTGATCTCAGCACTGGGGATACAGCAATTAACATAATTTCTGCTCTGAGTTAACTTACATCCCAGTGGAGAAGCAGGTTGTAAACCTATAAGCCAACAGATACACCACAGGTGGTGATGAGGATCTAGCACAAAAATAAAGCTGAATACAGAGCCATAGAAGGGTGGGGGTTGTGTGGGGAGCTTTGTTTATATGGGGAGGGGCAGCAGGCCTTCCTTTAGTGACTCAGTCAGAGGCTTGAGGGGATGCGAGGGACTCAGCCATGAGGGTGTCTGGGGGAAGGCCATTCTGAGCAGAAGGAGCAGCCAGTGCAAAGGCGCTGAGGTAGGACTGGGTTTGGCATTTACCGTGCACAGCAAGGAGGCCAGTGTGGCTTGGGCAGAGTGAGTGAGGGGAAGGGTGGGAGGATCTGAGGTCAGAGGAGGGCAGGATCCATATCACAGAGGGCCTTGCGGACTGTTGTGAGGATGTGGCTTTGACACTGAGAAGGGGAGCTCCTGGGAATTGAGGGGTGAGCAGAGGAGACACATGAGCCAAGCTACATTTCAAAAGGATCCCATGATCCGCTGGAAAATGTCCTCCACCCTGAATGCCCACATCCTAATTATCAGACCTACAAATGCATTGCTTTACGTGGCAAAACGGACTTTGCAGATGTGATGAAGGTTAAAGTCCTTGATGGAAAGAGGAAACTGGCTTATTCAGGTGGGCCCACTGATGGCATCACAAGGGTCCTTATAAGAGGGAGGCAGGAGATGCTGCTCCATGAGAGGAGAAAGAATTGTGGCAACAGAAGCAAGAGGTTGGGGTCATTGGTGCCAAGGAATGCAGCATCCAGAAGTCAGGAAAGACACAGAACAAATTCTCCCAGAAGCCCCCAGAAAACACTAGCCCGCTGACATCTTGACTTCAGCTCAATGACACTGATTTTAGCCTTCTGGATTGTAGAAGATAAGTCTGTGTTGTTTTACGCCATCAAGTGTGTGGTCATTTGTTACAGCGGCAGCTGGAAACCGATCCAGACAGCTTGTGCTCCTCTGCAGAGAAGAGGTAAAGGAGGCACTGGGAGGAAGCAGAAAGACTGGCCAGGAGGCGTTCTCGATCCTCTCCCAGAAAGACAGTGGGGGCCTGGGCCAGGGTGGTGGGTGTGAAGAGGAGGTGAAAATGGCTGGATTCTGGATACATTTTGAAGGATCAGTTGAGGTGAATTAGGTATGGGATGGAAAAGAAAAATTAAGGATGGTCTCAAAATTTTTGGTTCCAGTGGTTGGGAGTGCTATGTACTGAAATGGGAAAGGGGGTGGCAGGAGTAGGTTTTGGGGAGGTGTGGGCAGAATCAAGAGTTCAGCCTGGTGTGTGTCATGTGTGAGCTGCTTATTAAACAGCCAAGTGGGAAGGTCCAGGGGATCCATGGATATATGATCATGTTAGGTATATTAGACATGTAAGTCCATTTCAGGAGAGAGGTCCAGACTAGTGATGTAGATGCGGGGGTCCCCAGTCCAAGTCCGTCCCGTCTGCCTGGGACAAGGGTGCTCTTTCTGCCCGGGGAGAGCTTTGGGTGGTCGTCTAAACAGCTGTGTCCATCAAATGACTGACCTGCTCTAGGGCCATGCTGGGCTCCTCATCCCCACACCTTGGAGACCCCATCATCACAACCTGCATTCTGCAGATGGAGACGAGGAGGCTCAGCAAAGGGAAGGGAGCTGCCCAGGGTCATCAGGGAGGAAGAGGCTGAGCTGGATTTGAACCATGTCTGCAGGGACACAGGGGACCTTTCAAGGGTTAAGCTGGAGACTGGCTAGTCCAATTCCTTCCCCCTGCAGTCTAGGATGGTGGGTGCTATTATTTAAACCATTCTGGCAGCATGGTATCCCTCCCAAATGGAGCCAGGCTCCAAGTATTTGCCAAGAACCACCTTGTAGGGGATAGAGATCACGTGACCAGGAAACCTTGAACTTGCTCAAGGCCTGATATGTACAAATCTTTTGCCTTAGATTTCACAAAGGCAGCTGACTCCAGGGAAGCTGAGGATGAACATCTTTTTTTTTTTTTTTTTTTTTTAAAGATTAATTAATTAGGCCATGCCAGGTCTTAGCTGTGCTATGTGGGATCTCTTACTTGTAGCATGTGAATCTTTTAGCTGTGGCATGCGAACTCTTAGAGGTGGCATGTGGAATCCAGTTCCCGGAAAAGGGACCAAACCTGGGCCCCCTTGCACTGGGAGCACGGAGTCTTAGCCCCTGGCCCACCAGGGAAGTCCCTCCCTTGCTTCCTGAAAGCTGGGCCTGGGTCAGATCCCTCTCTGCTTCCCTCGTCACATTTAATGCACAGCTCCTTACCCATGACAGGTGAGTGGCCCGAGGCCATGGTGCTGATTGCACATGGGGAAAGGTACTGGGTGCCCCAGCCTCTCTTTTCTTTGTCCTCTGTGTAACTTCCCTCTTTGAACCTTAGCGGCTGCAAGGCTGCTGCACTGCCTGGCCCCATGAAGCCCTCACACCTGATGAAGGTAAGGCGACAAAGTGGGCTTGTGGCCATAGAGAGGGCATGGGGCGGGGGATGCAGAATGAGACCTCCTCTGTCCGAATCCGGTGTCTCTGGCAGAGACGTGAGCTGCAGCTGTTCTCCCCAGAATATCTGCCTCCTCCCTAGAGAGCCAAGCGGATGCCCCGCCTCTGAGGGTGAGAAAGAGCCTATTGTCTGCCCTGCACGCGAGGAAGGCCTTTTATTGTCTGCTCGTTTGGCTAAGATGCTCTGCCTTATTGTGGGCCATTAATAAATGCATCTGTTTCGATTGCACCGGTATATTTGAACCCCTAAGTCTTCCTCAGCATACCAGAAGCAAACGTAACCACCCTCAGATCCAACACCCCAACAAGATGTATGTGACATTGAACTGGAAACTACTGTTGGTGTGCAGAGCAGGCACCTAGCATGCAGTGAGGATTTACCATGTGTTAGGAGGCGGGAAGAGTCCTGCTACAGAGTCAGGCAGACTGGGGTCCAAACCTCTACCAGCTGCTGACCTGCTGGGGGATTTGAGGCAAGGGACTCGCCTTTCTGAGCCTGGGTTTCTTCAAGTGCACTGAGAATGTGAACCTCTGCTTGCTTGGATCGTGTGGTATGATGGGTGTAGAACAGATGCATTGATGCCACATTTATTTCCCATGCTGTAAGATAGGTATTCCTGGAGAAGGAAATGGCAGCCCACTCCAGTAGTCTTGCCTAGAAAATCCCATGGATGGAGGAGCCTGGTAGGCTACAGTCTATGGGGTCACAAAGAGTCGGACACGACTGAGCGACTTCACTTTCTTTCTTTCAAGGTAGGTATTAGCCACACCCACTTTGCCGATGAGAACACTGAGGCTGAAAAGTAAAGTAAATCAACCACAGTCACGTAGTCACGTAGCCAGCTCTGCTGGCTTCAAAATTCATTGCTCACTGCTAACCACTGCCTCAGACTCGAGCAGGCTGGCTCTTCGGTCTTCTTAAACGTGGCCAAGGATTGGAGTCAGGGAATGATGCGACCTAGCCTGGCCTTCTTATTGGCCTAGCTAGGGGCTGCTGGTGGGCTAGGTAGGCGGTTTGGGCCTTTCTGTGGATCCCGGGCCTCTTCCAAGTGCAGGTTTGGGCCTGGTGGCTACTCCACCAACCTTTCCAGCAGCGCCTGGCTGCTCTCAGCCTCGGGTCATGGTTTGGATCACTTGGTTCCTCCTGACACTCGCGGGCTCCTCGCCTGCCTCCCATCCTGGTAGATGTGGATTTCCTTGTATGGACTCGACACGGCTCATCCCAGACCCCGGGGTTGACTTTGTACATGGATGTCTTTTTTCCCCCTGTCTCCTCTAGCTTCCTGGAAGGCGGCCCATTTGATTTTTATAGGCACTGTCATTATAATTAACCTTCATTGAATTCTGCCCGGGACTGACTCAGGCTTCACTGGGGGAGGGGTAGTGAAACAATTTCTCATTTCTGCCACTTGCTGAGTGACCAACGCCCCTGATGAGATTTCACTCTCCCGAGTCTCAGTTTCATTATCTGTGAAATGGGCATGTGATGTTTGACCGTGTTGATGAGATGATTCTTTAACCCCCTCCTGGAAAAGATTTAAAGAGACATCACGCACTGGCCTTGCTCAGGGTGTCATGCCTATGAGTGAGCGTGACCCCCTAGGAGGGCAGGGCCTGGGTCTGCCTTCTCTGCTGTGTCCCAGGCTGCATAGATCATGTCCTGACTGGGCTCAGTGAGCCTGTGTGGAATGAATCATCACACCTATCGCCTATCTCTGGGAAGTACCACTTGGAGCTTCATAAGCCCTGGAGAGATTCGTAAAAGAAAATACGGATGGAACAGTTCACACGCACAAAGATGCCTGCAAGGAGAAAAGCAGGTAATTAAATCAATAGCCCAGTGTTTAAGAAGCACCATTGTTCCAAACGCAGGGCGTTCCTGTCTGGGTGTAGGGTGTCCAGAGCAGGGAAGGGGTGGCAGAAACTTGATGCCTAGGTGTGCTAGGCACTGTGGCAGACCTTTTGTGCACTGTAACTTATTGAGTCCTCTCAAACATTTTTCAGAGTTAGGGTATCACCTCCATTTTCCAAAGGAGGAAATAGAGAAGCAGGAGGGGACGTGACTTTTCAGAGGTCACACAGCAAGGACGAGGGAGAGCCGTGAAGCTGGATAAAGGCCTGGAGGGCATGCCTTTCTGTGTCTGCTTGCCCAGCCTCTGTTCCCTCCTTCTGGCAACAGGACCTTCACTTTCCTTTGGGGAAATAACCTTCTGCTCCTGTGACCCAGGCTTGCTGCTCAGAGTACCCACCTCTGGTGACTGGTTCAGGAGTGGGCAAGGCCAGAAGGGGTCAGGGAAAGAGGAGCTTGTGTGTGGGGGCAGGTGAGTTGGCAGGATGGGACCCAGGATGCTGGTGGCCATTTTGCCCCTGCTGGATTGGAGCGAACCCAGAGAGCAGAGCCCCAAGCACAGAGAAGTCAGCCCCTGACGGCACGGGTAAGCCCATGAGGCTAGCTTTACCCTTGGGCTTTCAGTCTTGGGGGCCAGTGCATGCATACTTTAGCTGAAGTCAGCTTGAGTGGGGTTTCTGTCACTTGCAACCCAAACCATCTTGGCTCATGTCATCTAGCGTGGGAGACCAGAAAGGAAAGGTCTTTCCCAGAAAGACCTGGGAAAGGACAGACCAGAAGGAGGGTGTGAATGGCTTGGCTGAACTGGAGAAAGAGCTTCCTGAGTGAGAGAGGATTTGAACTGTGCCTCAAAGGATAGGGGGAGTTAAACCTGTCAAAATGGTGTTGGTTTGGTCTTCTCTCTCTCTTTCCATCTCCATCGGCATTTCTCATTTCTCCCCCCCACCCCCCATCTCTTTTTCTCATGGGGCAGAGTCTGACTGCCACAGACAGTTGGGCAAAGGTATTTTCCTTGCCTGACTATTTTGCCCACCAAGATAACACTCTATGAAGTGATTCAGAACTTTGGGAGAAAAGTTACATCTTCTCTCTTGGGCAGAGCTTTCTGCCCCAAGGAAGGGACTTGAGGGAATATGAATGAGAGGACCAGGAGAGGAGTGTAATGTAGTATCAGCAAGGGCTGGTGAATCAGACAGATCTAGGGTCTTGCTCCAGAACAACCATTTCTCACAGCTGGGAGAACTTGGACTATCTCTAACTCAACTTCCCCAAGCCTCTGTTTCCGCGTCAGTAAAGCGGGCATAAGACAGTGTTCAGAGGGTTGTTGTGGGGCTAGAACAAGACTGGTCATTTATCTGACAAACAGGAGATATGGCAAAAAAAGAAAAGGAAAGGAAAAACCAATGCATGGTGTCCAGTCTTGAGGGCCTCCTTGAGAGAGGTGGAAAGTGCCTGGCTTGTAAAGTCTCCTGTTCTATCCTTCTTCCAGAATTGGCAGAGCAGTCACCTTGGGTTGTAGGGATTTGAGCTGAGCCAAGGGAACAGCAATAGCCTTCCTGAGTCAGGGCCCTAAGGGGAAGGTTCTAAATGGTCAAGTGTGGGCTCTGCAGTCAGGGTTGAATCCTTGCTGCCTCATTCTCTAGTCCTAAAACTTGGAGTAACTTATTTAACCTCTCTGAGCCTCAGTTTCCATATCCATAAAGTGGGGCTTATTATATTGCCTCTTGGTAATTGTAAGGTTGACATGACGTTGAATCTCATTTGATAAACATATAATAAAAGACAACTTACTATTCTCAGCATTTAATCCTGACCACTATCCTTTGGAGTAGGTGTTATCATGCCCATTTTATTGATGAGGAAACAGAGGTTCAGAGAAGGTTCATGGCCCCTTTGGGCTATGAATGATCTTGTTCACCAAATCTTCCCCTGAAGGATGTGAGCTGAGCCTGGCTTCCCATTCCAGGACCCCTATTAGGCTAGGGGGTGGTGGACTTCAATCAGGAGTATTTCCAGCATGCTAGGATCTCATCAACCTGCCAGCTTCCCCTGAGCACTGCTGGCCTGGGAAGGCTAGCTCTCTTAGAAGAGGCTGGCCTGAGCCTAGGCCCCAGCTGGAAGATCTGATGTGTCTGAGGAGACACCCACCCCCAGTCATTCCTTCCCCGTGCCTCTGGCCAAGGACAGAGAGAGTGAGCTACAGCTCAGAACGTGTCGGCCTGTTCCAGGGCTCACGCCCACAGGGGAGAGCTCTTTCCCAAGAGCCCAGGAAATGCCTGGGCGGCATTCTTGGCCAGTAACTTCCTCCTCCACCCCTCCAGACCTGCCTCGTCCTCCGGCCACTCCCTCCCTGCCCCTCAGAGCCGAGAGCAACGGCTCTGAGTGTGGTCCCTGCACCCACAGCACCCACGTCACCTGAGTGCCTGTCAAGACACTGAAAACGCTGACCTGCGTGCCAGACCGTGGTGTCAGTCTGCTTGGGCTGGTGTTACAAAATACCACTGGGTGCTTTAAAGAGCAGGGATGTGTTTTCTCACGCTCTGGAGGCTGGAAGTTCAAGACCAAGGTGTCAGCAGGGTTTTTTTCCCTGAGGCCTCTGAGCTCAGCTTGAAGCCCGCAACTTCTTGCTGCGTCCACAGTGCAGTCTTCTCTTGGCTGCATACATGTCTCTCACTGTCTTTATCCCAGTTTTCTCTTCTTAACAGCATAGCAGTTAGATTAGGTTTAAGCCCTAACCACCCTCATTTTAGGGCTTCCCTGGTGGCAATGGTGGTAAAGAACCTGCCCGCCAATGCAGGAGACATAAGAGATGCGGGTTCGATCCCAGGGTCGGAATGATCCCCTGGAGGGCATGACAACCCACTCCAGTGTTCTTGCCTGGAGAATCCCATGGACAGAGGAGCCTGGAGGGCTATAGTGGATGGGGTTTCAAAGAGTCGGACATGACTGAAGTGACTGAGCATGCACACATCCCCGTTTTAACTTAATTGCCTCCTTAAGGCCCTATCTCCAAATACCATCACATTCTGAGAGACTGGGTGTTAACGCTTCAACATAGGAATTCTGAAGGGACATAAATCAGCCCGTAACACCTAATGAATCAGAAACTCTGGGACAAAGCAATCTGTGTTTTAAAGAAGCCTTGGGTGAATCTCATGCATACTCAAGTGTGGAAGCCATGGAATGGAGCTTACAGCACCCGCAAGGTCGTCTGTGCTAGCCATTTAATCAGTCAGCAAGTGATCTGGGCTACTGAGTGACGGGGGCAGGGGTCACACAGAAACCAGATCCTGTCTTCCTGGGAAGCATACACAATTTGGACAGGGAAACAGACACCACAATTGATTTAGAATATTACACTAGGTGACTTCCCTGATGGTCCAGTGGTTAACAATCTGTCTTCCAATGCAGGGGACGTGAGTTCAATCCCTGGTCGGGGAACTAAGATCCCACATGCTGTAGGGCAACTAAGCCCACACATGTGCTCTTACTACTGGGCCTGCATGATCTAGAGCCCACGCACCACCATGAAGATCCCACGTGCCACAACTAAGACCCCATGCAGCCAAAAATAAATAAATATGTATGTACACCTATGGCTGATTCATGTTGGTAAAGGGCAGAGACCAACACAATATTGTAAAGCAATTATCCTCCAACTAAAAATAAACAAATAAAGACGAAACAAACAAAAGAGGGAGGAGACATACACCTAGAGCTGATTCTCTTCGTTGTGCAGGAGAAACCAACACAACATGGTAAAACAATCATACTCCAAAAAGACAGACATTCCACCTCCACTCATTAGCTGTGTGATCTAGTGACAGTGTTCAGCCTTGCTGTGACTTGCTTCCTTGTTTCTAAAGCGTGAGTCGTAGCGGCCACTGTGGAGCTGTGCTGAGGATGCCGCTAGATCAAGCAAGTAAAGGCCTGAAAGCAGGGCCCTGCGGAGGGAAGCATCAGTGTGTGAATTTTCTTCAGCGTTGCAATTTTTGTTGCCTCTGCCGTTGGTCTGGGTGCTCCTCTACGATGCTCTACCCTATGTTGCCAGCAGCTCCAAGCCAACTTTGGGTGCCCCTGGGCACGACCCTTCTCTCTCAGAGTCTCGATTTCTCCTTTGCAAAATGAGGGCCATACCTCAGACCAGGGCATTCAGTGGAGATGTCCCCAGGGATGGGTGAACTAAGCATCTTTATTTTCATTTGTCTTATATCCTGGAATTATGTATAAGATTTCATTTGAACAAAGGAATCTATTGCTTTAAAACAAAACAAAACAAAAACTTCAAAAAAGCCTCAATACAAATGGATGAGAAGTTCTCCAAAGGCCTTCCAGGCTCAGAGCTGATGAATCTTGTTGAAAAAATCATGATAGGGTAACAGTTAAAGTTGTCCGTTATAAATATCACCCTGGCACAGAGCTCGAGTTTCTCATGTATATAATTCCTGCCCCCATTAGGCCTGGTAATGCCTGCATGCCGGGATATATGATACCTCTCAGATGGGCTGCCGGCCGTCTTCTGGGATTTATGTGTGGCTCCTGCTTTCCCTCATACAAACACTGCCCCCTCGGTTCCTTCCATCTTTCCTAATAAGTCATCCTGCTCACCCTTGGTAGTCTCTCTCAGTTTTCCCTGAACTGCCTCCAGCTGGCCTCTGTTTATGCAGCAGGCAGATGCCCATCGGCAGAGTCCAAGGGCTTCATGTGAGAGGGGCCTCAGCTCAGACAGGGTGTTGAGTCGACCTTAGAGCTGTGGCTCTCAAAGTTTTTAAGAATGTCAGGATCTCCTGGCAAATGTGTTAAAAATGCAATTCCCTGGGCCCTGGGTCTTCTGATTCAGCGTCTGACAAGGGGTCCAGGAATCTGAACATCTCATGAACCGCACATGGACTTCTGAAGGAATAGACACATTGACCTGGGCATAGATCAAGTTATACTGCTGGAGAAGACTCTCTGCTTTAGCCAGATCATTTATTCATTCATTTATTCAGCCAGCCAGAGAACCAGCAGGTCCTTACTGAGCATCACTTCTGCCAGGCATTGTGCTGAGTTAAAAGATAAGTGTTACCCCGACCCTCCCCTTGCCAAGCACACAGGACAATTTGGGAGCATCCAGATTAAAGTCTAATAGAATGAGACATTAGAGGCAGCAGGTTAAAGAGGTGACTCCCCAGGTTATGGAATGAGTTAGACGTGCTGCTAAATAACTTGGTGACCTTAGGTAAATTGCTTAACCTCTCTGAGCTGTACTTTCCTCCACTGTCAAGTGACATAATAACAGTACGTGCTGCTCCGGGAGGGTTACCACGAAGATTAAACAGGTTATTTAAGTGCGTGAAGCTCTTAGCTGATGCCCAAAATGCATTTGGTTCTCAGTAAACAGTAGTGATTTCATTTGCTTTGGTGAAATTTGCTTTAGATGTTTAGTTTCCTTTTTAATCACCCCAGTCATTTTGCTGCAAGAAGAACACTTCTATACTTGGCTTTTCTGTATTTCTTTTCAGATCAAGGTCCTTTTCCCCCAGTACATCCTGGGCTGGGCCTTGGTTCGTCCTTCTCTACACAAGTCCATGGCCCTTTTCAGTCTTGGATAGGGGCTGAGAGCTCAGGCTCTGGCACTGGGTGGGTCTGCATCCTGATTCCAGCTGTGTGACCATGGGCAAGTCACTTCACCTCTCTGAGTCTAAAGATGGTACTTTTGTCATTGCTGTTCATTCGCCAACCATGTCCCACTCTCTGTGACCCCATGGACTGCAGCAGTCCAGGCTTCCCTGTTCATCACTGTAAGACAGTATCTACATCATGTTATTGAGGTGTTAAATAAAAATGCTTATCTAGATGTATATTAAGCAGTCGTGACATATTAGCTATCATTAGTTATTCACTGAATCAATATTCATTGAGTACTTACAAAGTGCCTAGTTCAACATGTGAATAACGATATATTATAACAGTTAGTCCATACAGGTCCAACAACAAGTGAATAAATAAATACAGATATATGTCAGATTGCATTGAGCATTGTGGAGAATATAAAGCAGAGGAAGGAACTGACTGTGATGGGGTTTTGTGTGGGGGGTGTTGGGGTTGCTAATCTAACTAGGATGCTCCAGTGAGCCCTCATCGAAAGTATGATATTTGAACAGAGATTTGAAGGCAAGGAGACAGCAAGCCTATCTGTTTGGAAGCGCATCCTTAGCAGAGAGAAGAGCAGATGCAGAGGCCCTGAGGTGCAAATGTGTTTGGAGTGTTAGAGGAAAATCAAAGAGGCTGCTGGGACTGGAGTCCAGTGGGTGAGGGGTGGAAACAGGCCAGAGAGGTAAAGGAGAGGGGATAGTAGGGGGCTATGGTGAAACCTTGGCGTAAGGTTGTGAGTGGGAACTGAGATATTCAGGAGTTTAAAACACTAGATTTTGCTCCTGAAAGTCAGTGAAATGTTAAAGTCTGAGCTGAGAAAGGAGATCAATCACCAATGAAGTTACTGTAGGGCAGGTTATAGTGGCATTTTACTGTTTTGGACTTTATTCTGGGCAGGATAGGATAAAAGCAGGAAGACCACTTGGAAGCTTATATGCAGGTGAGGTATGACCAAAGCAGAAGTGGTGAGAAGGAGGAGGCCTGTGGCTCTGTTCTGACAGGACGTCTTCTCTTACGGGCTCCTCTCAGCCCCTAGGCCACCCTCCTATAGGCAGTGCCTCCCCATGGCCGTCCAGGGGCCACTGAGCATATCCTCAGCCATCACTGCTGCCCTGGGCCCAGGCTGTTTTCGCAGGAAGGAGTCCAGGTTTCACATGATGTGTGGGTTCTATCCTCACAATGGTGTCCCCTAAGAGACACCCCAGGAGTTCACACAGGCACTGAGCGCCTATCTCCTCTCCAGTCACATGTTCAGCTTCATCTCTGACTGCTCTCTCTTGACCTCTCCCCCCGCCAAGTAGATAAATGGCCTCGCTCTGCTCTGGGCTCGGCTCAGGTCACATAAATCATCTGGCTGCACACACACACACGCTCTCTCTCCCCTGACCAGGACAAACCTTCCTGCGATAAACCATGAGTATTTATCTCAGTCTGTCTCATGTGTGTCCTGAAAACAGGAATGGTTTGGGGCTGGGGTGTGTTTTCAGCATCACGGTCTGCTCCTCTTATCCCCCAGAGTTTGACAGGTCCAAGTCAAGCCAGGATTAAGTTGACACACAAAACTGACCTGGGCTAAATCGTGAACCCTCTAAGGACTGCTGAGTGTCATTATCATTGTCCCAAAAGCAACTTCCTCTTCCTGCAAATAAGTACCCTACAGGGTGCCAGCGACAGTGACGTAGATGAGAATAAAGCCACCTCCCACCCTAGAAGAGCTTGCAGGCCAGTGGTGAGGTCTGATGACTATAACCCAGGACCGAAGTTGCTAAAGTAATGGCAGGAAGGCAACACATTTCTCCGAACACTCACTAAGGGCCAGGATCTATGCTAAAGACCCAGTTAGCGTTAACATGTTCAAACCCCAGAACAGCCCTACTTGGTAGGGGCATGCTCCTGTCTGCCAAGTTCCCTGACTCCAAACAGCCCTAGGAGGGCCCTGGGGACAGAGCCAGGTAGGAGCCTCTGACCTGGGGTTAAATGTCCTTTGGCATCCCAGAAAGAAAACACGTGATTGAGCCTTGCTTCCATGAAGAGGCCCTTGACAGGTGAAAAGTTATTACAGGCAGTAGTGTCAGCGTGGCTCAAGAAAGATACATGTGATCCCATTGAATACTCTCAGCCACTCTAGATCCTGTTATTGTGCCCATTTCCAGAGATCAGAGGGGTCAAGTGAGTTGCTCAAGGACACACAGGAGACAATGTTACAGATTCCTACATCTGGCCACTAAACCACTAGATCTTCTGTCTCCAGATGATTAATAATGTCATAGCTACACTTCAGGAAGAGCCTCCTCAAGGGCTAGTTTGGTCTCAGATGTCGGAAAGTCTGGCCCAGAATGTGAGGACCCCAAGGGCTCGGCGAAGTAGCTTGGACTTGAGATTGAGTGAACACTTGGTAAGCCAGGCATGCAGAGGCAGAGTCTTGAAGGTTTGTTCTAGAGGGAACCCCCAATAGCTCCCACCCCTTTTGCAGGAAGCCTGACTCTCCCAGACCACAGCCCCACGCCCAGCCATGATGACATCCAGACTCTACACAAGGGCCTCTGAAAGGGGACAGGATGCAATTCCACGGCCCCTGGCAACCCTCCTTCTCCCAACACCACCCTCCCTGGACCAGAAATCCCCTGAATCCTTTCCTTCTTCTTCAAGGCCCTCCCTTAGGAGGGATCTTTGTGTGAGAGAGGAACGATGCTGCTTTGGGAGGATGATAGGCCAGCCTGGGAGGGCTCAGAGCCTGGCCTAGCTGGGTCTTCATGCCAGGAAAGGTGGAGGCGAGGGGCAGAAGAGCATGTGGCATTGAGGGGAAGGGGCTGGGAGACTGTGGGGATGAGGTGGGCTGGGCGGTGGCCTCTCCTGTTATGGAGAACCCAAGGCCCTAGGGGGCTGGGATGGGTGGGAGGGAGTCTCATGACTCATGTTTCCTGCGCCTTAGGCCACTCATCCCTCAGAGCCTCACTTTCCTCCCTTGGATCTCGGGCCTGGGGGGAGGAGAAAATGAAGCGGGATGTGGAAGAGCCTAGAACTGTGCCTGGCACACAGAGAGGGTCTATTATCCGTGTGAGCCTCCGTGGGACTGGGACCCTCCAGAGACCCCTTCTGTAGCAGGAGACGCAGAATGGCCGGCTTGGGGTGGGGAAGGCAGCCTTGACTGTGTTCTGCCCCACGGCGCTGTTTTCCTTCTGCGGGTGGCTGAGGCTGTTTTGGGGGGTGGGGGTGGCTAGGCTTAGCTCTTAGCCAGAGATGTCTTAGCGTTTGATGTGATACTGCTGTTGTTTTTGGCTCTACATCCAAGACTCCTGCGTGGCTAATTACTCATTGTCTTGGAAGCCTGGCGCAGGAACCCGAGGAGGGAGGGTGGAAAGGGCTGGTTGCTGTTTTTCTCCTGGTTAAAGAGGCAGTGTCACTGCAGTGATGAGTTGAGCCTTCTGCTTGATCTCAGCTGAATTGAGAAACAATCTATACACAATACGATGCACATGACTTAGGACACAGTCCAGTTAGTTTGCATAAAACTCCCATAAACCAATAAAACCCATAAACACATAAAATCACCAGCCTAATCAAGATATGGAACATTTCCATCTCTGAATAAAGTTGCCACTCGCCTTCTGTCAATATCCCCACCTCTGCCCCAAATAACCACTAATACCCTTTCTGTCTTTATATATTATTTTTCAATCTTTTCTAAGATTTCATATAAACGGAGTCCTGCAGTATGGATTCTTTTGTATCCTCTCATGAAGGCTCCTCTCATGAAGCATTTCTGAAATTCACCTGTCTCATGTGTGAGTCGTTGCCCCATTCCTTCTTGTTGCTGAGCTGTACTCCACTACGGGTATGTGACACAGCTCCTTTATCCACTCAGTTATTATTAAACACTCTGGTTGCTTTTAGTCTGGGGCTCGTATGAACGTATAGCTGCTATGAATGTTCTCATACAAGTCTTTAGGTGAACACGTGTTTTCATTTCCCTCAGACAAATACCGGGAAATGGAGATGCTGGGTCATATAAGTGTATATGTAGTATTATGAGGAATTTCCAGATCTTTTCTCAAAGTAGTCATGCCATTCTCATCAGTTTTGTCTAAGAGCTTCAGGTGTTCCATTTTCTCGCCAACATTTGATATTGGCAATCTTTTAAATTGTAGCCATTCAATTACACAGCCAACAAAAAGGAAGTTGTGCCATTTGCAGACATGGATAGACCTAGAGAATGTCAGAGTGAAATAAGTCAGAAAGAAATGTGAAGCAATTAGCCTCCAACTAATAAAAAAAAAAAAAAAAAGAAAGAAAAAAAAGAAAAAAAAAAGTCAGAAAGAAAAGCAAATGTATAATATTGCTTTTATGTGTAATCTTGAAAAATGCTACAGATAACCTTATTTGCAAAGCAGAAATAGAGACATAGATGTAGAGAACAAATGTATGGATACCAAGCGGGGAAGCAGCAGGTGGGATGAATTGGAAAGTGGGGATTGACACGTATACATAGTGTATGCACTCACTTAGCCGTGTCTGACTCTTTGTGACTCCACGGACTGTAGCCCCCAGACTCCTCTGTCTGTGGAAGTCTCCAGGCAAGAATACTGGAGAGGATAGCCATTCCCTTCTCCAGGGTGTCTTCCTGACCCAGGGATCGAACCCAGGTCTCCTGTGTTACAGATTCTTTACCATCTGACCCACCAAGGAAGCCTGGCATACATACATGCCTATGTATAAACCCGTTAACTAATAAGAACCTATGGTATACCACACGGAGCTCACCCCAACGCTCTATGGGACCAAAGTGGAGGAGCTCCCGAGAAAAGGGGGTGTGTGTGTAACTGCAGCTGATTTACTTAGCCGTACGGCAGAAACGAACACACTGTAAAGAAACCATGCCCAATAAAACTGATAAGGCAAATTATAACCATTCAAGTGGTAGGTAGTGTTATCTTATCAACGTTTCAAATTTGCAGTTCTCTGGTGATCAGCAGCGTGAAGCATATTTTCACAGGTTTATCTTTCATGGGATTTTGAAAATGAAATGTGAGTACTGAAACACGTCTTTGGCCTTCTCGTGAGGAGAACTTGGAGACTTGGGAGGGGATTAGAGGATCATGTGCCATAATCCTTATTTCAACTAACCTATTTGTATATGCGAATTGTTCATTATGTAACATATGTAAATAAATTCATATTACAAGAATATTAAAGCATTTTGTGTAAGACTTGAGATCCCTTTGACCAAGTGCTCCTCTACTAATCTGCTTGCTTCTCCTCAGAGGTCCTTCTTTATATTTGCAGATTGTTCCCATAGAAAATACTCAGTATTTATTTCTCTGTGTGTATGCTCTTTCATAAATAACGTAATTCTATACAAATCATTCTTCAGCTTGTTCTCATCATCAAACTCTCGTGGAGACCTTGCCATGTCATTATCGATAGACCTGCTCTGTTCTTTTTAGTTGCTAAGAATTCCATTGTAAGGTGAGTCATAGTTTATCAATTAATTTCCCTGCTGCTGGATATTGAAGTTAGTTTGCGGTGTTTTGCTGTTACAATGATACTGGGAACATCTTGTCCTTGGCACTTTTGTTGCCTGTTTGTTTCTCAAGGTAGATTCTAAGGAGAGGAACTTGAGGAAATTGTATCAGCAATTTATCTCTTGCTGCAATAATTCTGAGTAACAAATGAAAGTGAAAGTTGCTCAGTCAGGTCTGACTCTTTGTGACCCCCACAGACTATACAGTCCATGGAATTCTCAGGCCAGAATACTGGATTGGGCAGCTGTTCCCTTCTCCAGGGGATCTTCCCAACCCAGGGATCGAACCCAGGTCTCCTGCATTGCAGGCAGATTCTTTACCAGCTAAGTCACCAGGGAGTGTAACAAACAGTCCTAGATTTAATGGCTTAGAACAATAATCTTTCATTCTTTCTCATCAGTCAACAAGGTGGTTGGGCAGTTCTGCTGATCTGATTGTGGTTATGCTTCCTTATGTGTTTAAAGTTCACTGGCACGTCAGCTGGGGAAGGCTGATCTTAAATGGCTTTAGCTGGGACAGCCCATTTCTGCCCCGTATGGCCTCTCTTCCTCAATCAGATTAGCCTGGGCTTGTTCTCCTGGTGGCGGCAGGGGTCTAAGAGTGAGGGGATGTGTGCAGGGCCTCCTGAAGTCTGGGCTCAGAACTGGTTCACGATCACTTTTGCTCCATTCTATTGACCAAAACAGACCACAAGAGCACCCTAGATCCAAAGGATGGGGAATAAAATCCACCTCTAGAAAGGAAGAGTGACAATCACATTGAAAGAATATGGAGGGAGCAAGTGAGGGGTGGAATTTGGGCCACTTTTTGCAATCAATCTACCACACTTTTTGAGTAGGCACATGTTCCATTCTACTGGATGCTGCCAAGCTGTCCCCCAAGTGGTTGGTCCTACGGTCTGCATCCTACAGGCAGTGGGCAGAAGGATTGCTTCCCCACACCCTCCCCCGCACAGAGTCTGAGCACTTGGCCGGCACTTGGGCTGGATCTGTCCTTCTCCACACAGTGTAAGCTTTTATGAAGACAGTGGAGCAATGAAAGGCATCCTCTAGAGTATCAATTTTACTCATCTTTTTGAGGATCAAAAACCCATTTTTTAAAAATCAAAACAAACACAGATATAACTCATCAAAATGCAAAGTTTACATGAAGTCTTAAGAAAAAAAAGGTAAAATTTCAAAGAAACATCTTGCTATCAAAGCCAGTTACTTTAGATTTTACACCATACTCTCAGAATGTCTGCATTTGTTCACTTGTGGCTCAGCTAATACTGAGAGCTCACCAGGCAGGGTTTTGATGTCAGGGACACAGGGGGTGAGCTGAGAGTCAAGGTCCCTTCCCTCGTGGAGCTGAATATTTATGGAGAGGAAAGAGACAAAAACATTAATATTGTAATTTCAAAAAAGATAGAAGCCACAAATAAAATAAAACAGGGTAATACGGTAGAGCCTCCAGGGTTGGGAAACTTCATTGACTCCTTGATGGCCTCAGCAAATATTTACTGAGTTTCTTTTGAGGATCAAGTCACCATTCTAGGTGCTGGGGTCACGGAACAAAGATCCTTGCCCTTCTAGAGCTGATATTCCAGGGGAGGCTGGATGGCAGAGACAGACAACAAACAGTAGAGATAAGAAATATAAGTTATCCAGTGTATTAGGTGATGGGCTTCCCAGCTGGCTCCCAGGTGGTAAAGAATCTGCCTGCCATTGCGGGAGATCCAGGTTCAATCCCTGGGTGGGGAAGATCCCTTGGAGTAGGAAATGGCAATGCACTCCAGTATTCTTGCCTAGAGAATCCCAAGGATAGAGGAGCCTGGTGGACCACAGTCCACTGGGTTGCAAAGAGCGGGACACAGCTGAGTGGCTAAGCACGCGCACATGTGTTAGGTGATAAGGGCTTTGTCCACTCCATTGCCCCCAGCCCCGCCCGACAAAGAAGAGCAGGATAAAACGGGGAATCAGTCCTGAGAGATGTTGGGGGCAGTAGCCGAGTGAAACGGGAGGCAGGGGCCTCCTGGCAGCAGTGAAGGAGGGAGGGAGGAGCCACGCCCTCCTATGGGATGAGAGTGGTCCAGGGTCAGGGCACACCTACAGCAGAGGCCCAGGTCAGGGGTGTGCACGGTCAGTGAAGGAGCAGAAAGAGGCCGGGGGGGCCAGAGCAGGGGAGGGAGAGCGGGTGATGAAGCCCCAGAGGGAGTCACACAAGCCGTGACAGGCTTGGGGGTTTTCACCCTGCACCAGTGTGGGCCACTGCGGGGTCTGAGCAGAGGAGGGATGTCCTCTGCCTTCTGTTTCCAAAGGTCCCACTGGTTGCTGCAGAGAATACGCTGTAGGCAGAGGGGCGGCGGCAAAGGCGACCAGCCGGGAGGCTCCGGCAGCTGTCCAGGTGGTGGGGGCTCAGCCCAGGGTGCCAGCGGTGATGGGTGATGGAGTGAAGCGGCCAGACTCTGGATCTGTCCCGGTCAAAGCCCATTTGCTCCCATTTGATTCCTTGGGGAAAGAGAGTCCAGCCAGCACCTTCTGTTGCCCATCACCCCCACCATGGTTCAGCACTGACTGTTGGGACTCAGGTCCCAGGAGATGTTCATTGTTGACGTTTCTCCCTCTGAGAGCAATGGGGTTGCTACCCAGGAGTAACTCAGGGAAGATGGCATGTAGCCTCTAACTCTGACCCCAGTTGGTCATCTCTCTGCAGAGGCAGGAAATTAATTTAAAAAAATTTTTTTTAAATGTGGACCATTTTAAAGTCTTTATTGAATCTGCTACAACACTGCCTCTGTTTTATGCCTTGGTCTTTAGGCTGCAGGATATGTAGGATCCTAGCTCCCTGGCAGGGACTGAACCCACACCCTCTGCGCTGGAAGGTGAAGCCCCGCCCACTGGACCCCCAGGAAGTCCTGGGGAGTTGAGCAGAGAGAGAGCTGGGATGGGATCCGAGGCCCAGGTCTGTGTGCTGTTTCGGCTTCTTTTAAACTGTGGTTCTTTTGTGGTCTCAGTGTCTCCTGTTCAAGTAGGAGACTCCTATCAGATGGGCAGCCAGCTAGCTTCCGGGAAGATTCTAGCAGGTCAGGGACAGAGGCAAGCTGATGACAAATGTCCTGCCTTCTCCCATGCCATCCCACACAGGGAGGGGAGGCACAGGAGGCAGAGAAGCCGGGAGATCATAAACCAAACAAACAAGCCAAGAGAACAAGCTTTGTAAACCCAGCCCAGGAGGACGCCTGGGGCACCTCTGAGGTTTCTTTTGGGGCTGTTGCTGACAGGCAGGTTCTGTCCCTGCAAGGCAGGGCCTGGGAGGGACCACATCACACCTGAGAGATAAGCTGGACCCCTTTTCTAAACGATCACCTGAACAAAAGCATAAACACTGCACAAATGGGTGAGCCAAGGTGAGCTGGGCTCTCGATGGCATCACACAGATATGCGTGCAAAAGTGCAATAGCAGTACCTCTTAGACAACACGCAGCCTGTCTGCTCAGGTTCCAACACCGCCCGAGCACCCGCTGTGTGCCAGGGGCTTTCATCTGCGTCGTTTGGTTTGACATGTTCCATAGAAGTCGGGGAGCAGCTTGGCAGTGGGAGACACTCACTTGTTTGTTGTTAATTTCAACCAGTAACTAGGCAGCTTCATACATGTTTCCTCATCCAGTCCCTCCAACAACCCTTGGAGGTGAGGACTTTCATTCTTGCTGTACAGGTGAGGATGCTGGGGCTCAGAGAGGTGGAGTGACTTGTCCAGAGTCACACAGCTGGCAGAGACAGAGCTGGGATTGGAACCCAGTTTGTAACCTTGTCCTTCTCCATCTGTCTTTGCCACCTGGGCGGGCGATAAACATGAATAAGAATAATGACAATAGCTTTGATAGCCTCAACCTACTGAGAAGCATTTATATACCAGGCACTGCCCTAAGCATGTTACAGGCATCATTTCATTTGCTCCCCTGCCCCTGGGAGGGGGCTGGGAGCTGGCACGGGGAGCACTGGGTAAGTGGGTATGTGTGGGGAGGGGGGTACTGAGCCAGGTTGATGACACAGCACCTCTCCGGGGGCTTCCTGATCTGTGCAGGGATGGGGTGCGCCTTGCTTGGAGCCATGAAATGAAGTGAAAATCCGGGGTGATGCAGTGGCTGGCCTGAGCCTAACAGATCTTGCCGCACTGATGGCAGCCGGCTGAGAGCTTTGCAAGGGCCAGTGGCTGTCCACACGGCCTGGCCTCTGTCACGCTGTCATTCATCCTGGAAGGCGGGGGAGCGTGGCAATTACAGCTTTGAGCCCCGAAGATGAGAGCATCGAGTCTGAATCTCAGGCCTGCCACACACTACCAGATGATCCCTCCGATGATCATCTCCTGCTTCCTCACTTTACCCCTCAGAGGTTGGTGGGTGGTCACTCATTCAAAGGTCTGTCTGCCTGGAGCTGGGGACCACGGCAGGCTCGATCTGCTCTTGAAGATGTGCTCTTTCTGGGACCCCCCTGTCTCGCACGGCCTGCCAGGGAATGGGAATCAGAAATGGGGTGGGAAAACAGGTGGCTGGCAAAGAAGACCTGTCCCTTGCAGAAAAGTCTGGGCTGCTGTAACAAAGTGCCCCAGAATGAGTGGTTTCTGCAACAGACGGTCTACATGTACTGTTTCCTGGAGGCTGGTGGCTGAGATCAGGGTGTTGGCGGGGTTGGTTCTCTCTGGTGGCGGGCAGGGAGAATCTGTTCCTGGCCTCTCTCCTAGCTGCTGGTAGTCAACAGCAGTATTCGGGGTTCCTTGGCTTGAGGGAGCATCGCCCTGACCTTAGTCTTCATCTTCAGATGGGGTTCTCTGTGCATGCACGTGTGTGCCTCCCCTCTGCCTCACTCTCTGTATCCAAGTTTCCCCTTTTTATAAGGACACCAGCCATCCTGCACTATGTCCCAACCTACTGAACTCATTTTAACTTGATTACCCCTGCAAAGACCCCATCTCCAAGTAAGGTCCTAGGACATATGAATATAGAAGTAACACAACTCAGCCCATAATAACCAGGGAGGGAGGGAACCATGGTGGTCTTCTTCATCTGCTCTCTGCAGGAATTGTCAGCAGAGACTGGGTCCCTCTGCACCACTGCTGCCCAAGGCACCCTCTTCCCACTGAAGTGGAAGGAGAGGATCAGGGAGGGCAGCTGAGCTGCCCCATCACCTGGGTACAGTGGGGCCAGGACACTCCTCTCTGTGGTCCCCATCACCTGGCTTTGCCTCTTTGGAAGTTTATAGAAAGGGGAGACCAGGGTGAGTTTTCTGAAAAACTTTTCTAAGAAAAAGGTCACCAAATTATCCTCAGGAACACCTTGAGGGCAGGGCCTAGGCTGGTGAGCATAAGCAGCTCTGGTCTTGGAGTCCTGATCCCACTTCTTCAGTGCCGTGTGGCTTTGGGCAAGTTGCTTAGCCTCTCTGAGCCTCAGTTTCGTGACTGATAAAATGAAGACTCATATCTACTTTTTAATGTTATGAAGATTAACTGAGGGAATGTGGGAATGTTCAGCACGGAGCTGGTCCCAGAGAAACCACTCAGGAAATGTTTGCTCTTCTTGCAATTGCTTATGTGATTGGGTGAACAGTGAAAGAGTAACTGCTCTTAAGGTCACTGGTTTCCTGATCATTCCATCCTTGGAACTCATAAAACCTGCTTCTGGCATCAGATGTGAATACCATCCCCAACAGTTACTAGCCTGTGATCTTGAGCAAGTAATAACCATCCTGACCCTCAATTTCCCTTCTAAAGAATGGGAAGAAGAGATTTCCAGAGTTGGCAAGAGAGTAAAGTGATGTGACCTCATCTGCAAAGAGCATCACCCAGGGCTTGGCACACGGCACCCTCAGGAAACAGGCCCCTGTCGCTAAACGAGTCTGGGGAGAGCAGCTTCTGTGGGCAGTGGGCGGTCTGCCCACGTAGCTTTGGGCAGGCGTAGTGTTTCCATGGCGGGCCTGGGGGTGTTTCTATTTTCAGATGACACTCAGTGACATCTTAACAATGCTGGAATGATATAGGACCCAGCGAAACAACCGTTTCCTACCAAGGATCTGAGCCTTGATGGGCAGGGAGGGAGGTGTCCCTGACCCTGGCAGCCTGGGAAGCTGAGTTTTATTTTTTTATTTTTTATTTTTCGGAAGCTGAGTTTTAACTGAGCAAAAGGGATCGGGCCCAGTCACTACCATTCTGCCACACCTGGCCCAGACCTCTGGAAACATCTTTAAATTACCCGGCTCGAGTGCACCTTAGGTCCCTCTGGATCCTTCCTTCACTCGCCATCTCCTCCCTTCTCTCTCCTCTCTTCCCGCCTTTCTTCTTTTCTCCTTTCCTCCTCACTTAGCTGTCCCCTCACCTCTCCTTTCCTCCAGGCCAGGAGAGTGCCTACAAATCCTCCCATACCAGGCTCAAATGTCAGCCCCCTGAGAGGTGGGGACTCTCTCCTCTCAGCCTCCTTAGCCTCAGGGCTCCCCCACCCCAATCCTGGATCTCTTTGCATACGCCCGCCTCCCCAGCAGGGCAGGATGAGAGTTCCTTTCAGTCCAGCCTAGGATGGAGTCACCTTTTACCCCCTGAGTCCAGGACAGGGCCTGGCCCAGGGCTGGCTGGTGTGCGGTAAATATTTACTGAGTTAAGTGGCAAGCAGATGGCAAGTGTCCAGGGAGTTCAAAGGAAAGGATGGTCATAAGAAGCCCAAATCAGGGAAAGCTTCCTGGAGAAGGTGAAACTTGACCCTGGCCTCGAAGCGGTGGCGCGGGAGGCGGTGGTAGGGTGGGTGGGGGTGAAAGGACAAGTGACGGGATTCGTGGCAGAGGGAAGGGCATGTGCAAAGGCCCAGAGATAGGGCTGCCAGGGTGTATCAGGATCTGCGGGAGTAAAGCAGACGCCGGGGAGATGGAGTTGGAAGGAGGAGGTAAACATTTCTGTTGGAAACTGGGATCTCAACCCTGCCCTCACTGAATGCAATCACATAGTGTAGCGTAGACCCGGCCGAGAAGTTATGAATAAATGGGAGCTGGGGTCAGCCCAGCACGTGCTGAGCCCATCTCCATGCACTACCCAGTCAGACGTCAGTTCTCTGGGACTCAAGCTGCTTGGCTCCCTGGGTCTGACCGGGTGGGAAATCAGCAGGTTCTGCAGTTCCTGTCCGGCCCGCCTAATCCATCCCCATCCCATCCACCGTCCCGGAGATTGCCGGCCTCTCAGTCCCATCCTGCTGTGGGAACCGCCAATGTCAATAGGATTTCCCTGAAAACACTCAGAAGGAGAGGGGTTTTCTCAGGTGTGTTAAGCTTGATTCAACAGCTGATGTGATGTTTCACGATCAGTGTGAGAAAGATCACTGGGCCCAGGGCCAACACCCAGCAGGCACAAGGGACACAGTGCCTAAGGCCCACGAGACCTTCAAGGGCAAAAGAAAATATGCTCATTTCTCATAAAAGTGTAAAATATTAATACGACCTTCTCTGGATACATGCATCTTTATGCTGATGCTGTCACAAATGTGATTTTCCGGTAATTTTTGTGGAGTAAGGGCTATGGAGAGAAAAGAAGCCGGGACCCAAGCAATGGTGTCGCAGTCTGGCCCTGACATCTGATGGGGCGGGGCAAACTGTGGGGGAGAAAGCCGGAACTGAAGCTCAGGCCCGTGGGGCCCAAGGATGTGGAGCTAGGATTGGGATTCAGCAACACCCAGCTCCTGCAACCCTTGTTTGCTAGTTGACTGGTGTTCTTCCGGTGGCTTCTCAAACCTCCATGTCCAGTCTTCTGTGAGGCCTCAAGCTTCCTGGTCCCAGTGGCCAGGAATTTAACAGATACTCCCCATCTCTACCCGCTCTTCTTCCTGCACGGCAGTTCTAACAGGCAGAGCGGGGAAGGACCTTCTGAATGCCGGGGCCACGGCCACGCTTACAGAGGGGGCCCTGAGGCCCCGCACGGAGAGCTGCTGCTCATGGCCTGAGCGGTGGGGGAGGCAGCTGGGACTAGCCCTCCCCCACCTCCCGATCCACCACCCGGTGCTCCCCACTCCCACCCCGTCTCGTTTACGTTGAACCGGAATTAGATGAGGATCTGACACTGTCCAGATGGAAAGTCCCCAGTTTCTGGCTGAAAAGCTTCTTGCTTGGGGAGCGATTGGAGGTGGGCGTCCTATAGCTCGACACAGCTTGAGCAGGATTCAGAGCTCTGCTTTCTCTCTTGCCCCCCCCCCCCCCCAGGCCCATCTCACCTGTCCCATCAAAGCAGCTGGAGCCAGCCAGGAGGCCAGGCCCCTCCTCCCTCTTCTTGGGGTGGGGGCAGGCTGGCTCAAGGGTGAGCCCTCTTCATATGCAGCGATGGGGAGACATCTCTGAGGCACCCTGACCTGAAGACATCTCCCTCTTGGGAACCTGAAACCCCACCATTTGTGGCTGATTAAGAGCGCAGGCTAAATTTACTGGGCATTGCCTTTAAAGGCAAAGCAGTGAATGACTCTCAGATCGTCTTTCACTGTGGCCAAGTGCCTGGGCAGCCTGAGGACGCTAAGCGTCTGCCTACGAGTTTCTACAGGGGAGGGGGCCGGGGGCCGTAATCACCACCTTTGCCCTATATGACCCTTTAGAGTCAGTGACTTTGACCAGGACAAGGAGCCACAAATTTGGCCCGGGTTAAGGGCCAGGCATGTGAGTGTTGGGGCAGGGACACGTTGGGAGTCTTGGACAGCTCAGGTAAGAAAGAAAGAGGGGAGGCAGGGCATGCCAGGCAACAGGAACAGCATGGGCGAAGCCACGGCAACCAGAGAACGGGCGAAGCCATGGCAACCAGAGAGCTCACAGGCCGTCTTGGGAACAGCAGCGGCTGGAGCTCAGGCTGCTGGGGTGAGGGTGGGGGTCAGAGTGTGTGAGAGTGGCAGAGGGTCAGAGGCGAGGCTGGAGAGCCTGAGTCTGAGAAGTCAGGAGTTGAGAGTCCAGGAATCTGTTTTTAATCAGCACCCAGAGGTGTTTCCCATGGGGCTTGTCCATGGTTTACCTGTGGGAATCATAGCCTATATCCAGACAACCAGACCTAAGGTCACTCCTCCACAGCTAGGAAGAAAAGACAGTGTGGTTCAACGAGGCTGCAGGAAGACCTGGGTACCAGTCCAGCTCTAGCATTTGCTGGCTGTGTGCCCTTGGGCAAGTTACTTTGCCTCTCTGAGCTCCTTGCAGGTAGTACTACTGCTTAATTTCCAAGGTGCTAATGAGGGTTAGCTTCTGACAGAGTACTCAGCATGGTGCCTGATACACAGCAGGAACAAGAGATACTGTTTTGTTTTTTCATCTCACTTCATTCACAAGCTACTTTTGTCCTGTTATATTAGTAAAACCACAGTGACCATCTGAATTTGTCAGGTTGGTTCAACCGTCAGAGACAGAAGCCAACTCAAACCGGCTTAAGGGAAAACAGAGGAGCTTAATGCCTAAGAATCCAGCAGTGAAGGAGGCGTGTGGATGCCGGTGAATGAACATTCTCTCTTCTTTCTCCCTGGCAGCCTGATCTTTTCCTCCTGCCACTGTCCCATCTCCAGGAGGCTGAGACTGAGGCCCTCAGAACCCGCGGCTCAGCCACCAGGGGAGAAAGAGCTATTTTCTCCTGCGACTATCGCTCAGTCCCAGGGAAGGAATCTGATTGGCTGTGCTTGGGTCATGTGCTCATTTCTTGGACCAATCAATCTGGCGAGGGATGGAGTATTTTAAGGGGCTAGACCTAGGCCCAGGCGGCAGCATCTAATACCAGAGGAATAAGGGGCCATCGCTGCACAGAAAAAGCAACCAATATAGAAAGTTTTTATGAGACAGAAGACTAAGCTACACAGCTGAAAACCTAATGAAGCGTTTCCTGGTCTGCTCAGCTCCAGTTCTCCGCTCCAGAACAAACTCAGGTGCCTCTCGCTCACTGAGCACCCCTCGCCCCGTGTGTGCCTCCCACACTGGATCTGCCTGCCTGGCTGCTCCTCGAGGCAGGTCTGGACCCCAGCTGGGCGGCCCTAAGGTCTGTCCTGCCCGTGCGTAAAGCAGAGTTTGAACTCCCATCTCACAGCCAGCATCCTGCATCCTCCCCACCGTGTGCGTCTGAACACACCTCTGCTCTCCTCCGTCCGAGCTCTGCCTTCTCCTGGGGGACACGTGACCGCCGCGTCTTCTGGGTGGGGAGCAGATGCACGGCACTTGCTTCTTGTTGAGTCCCCAGGGATCTGGCTAGACCCCCCTGGAACCGGCACCAGGGTCGTACACGGTTATTTAGCTTGCCTGAGGCTTTCTTTTCCTCACTTGTCAGACTAGAGGCTCAGAGGCCCCTCACAGAGGGACTCTGCTGCTTTATGTTCCCATCCCCAACTCTGCCCATGAGGTGGTAGAAGCAAAGGGCTGCAGCTTTTTCTACCAGGTTAGGCTGACCCAGCTCACCACCCCCCTCATCCTCCTCAAATTCACCCCACACAAGGGACAGGGAGCCCCTGACTTTCGCTGAGATGGTCCCTGCAAGCGCCACGGGGCGGGCGTTTTATTTCACCCCCAAGTGGTTCATACCTCCTGACAAAGAGACATTCTTTCTTTCCTTTTCTTCCCCCCTTTTTGGTACTGTTTAAAGAGAGTAATGTAAGTCTCAGATCCCCTCACATCATGTTAATGTTAAAGTAGGACTAAAAATAAATCTTGGGTTGCCATAGGAACCCTGACTGTTGCTAGGTTTAGTCTGTGGGGAATTGGGAGCCCTGCTTTTTCCGGCCCTGCTGGAAGGCGGCCTTTGTGGCTGCACAAGCGCCTGGGAGGGGCCCCCAGAGCATCACCCACCCCCCAAAACCCACTAAAGGTGACTGGGAGTCAACTCTCCATGGACTGTCCTCTGCAGCATTGGGATCTGCCTTGGAAGGGGGACTAAGGCTCTACAAAGTATCTTTGTAAGAGGAGTTTCCAAGAATGGGGTGGAGGGGAAGAAAATAAAGACAGGAAGAGAGTGAGGCAAAGAAAAGGAAGGAAGGAGGGAAGGAGGGAGGGAGGGAAAAGAGAAAGGAAGAAGTGAGGCTGTGGGTTTGCTGGGCACCGGCTGTTTGCCAGGTCCGTTTGGACAGTCATCCCTCTCTGTAACCACCCTGCTGTGCAGACTCTGGAGCCGAGGTTCAGAGACGTGAGGTGGCATCCCCGTGTCACGCAGCCAGCATAAAGTGCACTTGGGCACAGAACACAGGCTTTCTGGTTCAGTCCTGGGTTCGGGACCCAGGGCCCCTCCTCACTGCTCTCAGCCCTGTCTGCGGCGGGCCAGCAGGCGTCCAGTGGGCCCTAAGCTGCGGTGGCTCCCTGACCCCTGGTGAGGATTTTCCCCCTTCCAATCTGGGCTTGCCAAAGACACGGGAGGCCAGCTCTCGCAGCGCCCTGTGCGCCTTGGGACGCCCCTGCGTCCCTTCTCTCTCAGCTCTGAATTTGCTGCAAAGCCCATGCTCAGACGAGTTCAGATCCAGCCTCAGCACCGATCACTGTGTGGCTTCCAGCAGTTTCCCCACGTCTCTGTGCCTCAGGCTCCTCCTCCTCGTGATGGCGGCGCGGGTACCTCGCAGGGGGTCGCTGTGGGAGCGTGGCGGGGGGGGCATGTGGGCCATGGACCCCAGCCCCACATTGCAGAGCCAGCAGCTGCTCTGGTGATGATCTTCGGGAGCTGCCCTGCATCTGCTGGGACAGCGGTAGCTCCGGCTCCTGCCCACAGGGCTGTGGCCCCGGCCACATTACCCGGGATGGACTGGGTGGCTTGAGTGTTGTGCCCCAAGGCCCCGGGGTGGGGATCCCGCACTGGCCTTGCTGATGACACTCCTCCCAGCTGGAGCACAGGTCCCAGGCCACCATGTGCATTCCTGGAACTGGCCAGATAATGCTGCCCAAGGGAGCCCCTTGCAAAAAGCATCGGCAGGCTGCGAGAGAAGCCTGCCATCCTGTAAATGCCGCCATCCTGTGAATGCCGCCGTCCCAGACTTCCCTCCAGCCCATCCATGAACATTTCCTGACCGGATCCCGAGTGCTACACACTGGACTGGCTCACTCTGCTTTTAGTCCATGACACACACAGTGAACAGAACAAAGATGGCTAGAAGGGGATCCTAGAGGCCCCCGAGCTGGGAGGACTCCCCTCTGGTGACATTGCAGGGCTGGCCAAGGGGAGCAGAAGTTCTCACAGCCCGCAGGGCAGAGGCCGGAGCTCATGGGTTCACAGATCCCTGATGCTTCTGCAGATGGGTGGCGCTGAGAGAGAGCCACAGAGACATGACTTTGGTTCAGGCAAGAAGAGTTCCTAAGGGGACGTTTGAACAGATACTGTGCTGGCTGCTTTGCAATTAACATCTTATTTTATCCACATAAACGCACAACAAACGGTATTGTTTTTCCCATTTTACAGATGAGGGCTCTGAGGCTCAGAGAGGTTACATACCCTGCCCAAGGTCACATAGGAAAGTCCCTACGCCCATGCTCTTTCTATTACACTAATACAGTATCTGTATTGCATGTGAGAGGACTTGGCATGGGGGGGTCAGGAAAGGGAGGTGACATTTGCTAAGCATCTACCATATGCTTTCGTATTTAACGGGGTATTACACCCACTTTACAGATGGGGAAATGTAAAGCTCAGAGGGGCAAAGGCCCTGGGCAGAGAGGAAGAGCTGTGTCTTGATAAACTTGATATTGTGTGCGTGTTATGTGGCTTCAGTCACGTCTGACACTTTGCGACCCCGTGGACTATCGTCCACCAGGCTCCTCTGTCCTAGTTCACAGGAGGGGCATAGTTGGTGGCTGATGTGTGCTTGTCAAGATAAGCTGTAGAGCAAGGGTGAGTCAGATTCCCAGATCTAGAGGGGCCATGGCTCATGGCCACCTCATAGGTAGTAAACTGCTGTTTTGAGAAGCGTTCAAGTGGAAGTGAGCGGCTCAGACATGAAGCACGGTGGGGAAGAGAGGACCACCAAGGGACTTTTCTTCTTTGAATGTCAGTATTTTAAGTTCAACATCAACCCTATATTGAGGCTTCACATTTATCTTTTATCATCTTCTGCTTTTTATTTAATTAAATGTATCCACATTCTGGGCTTCCTAGGTGGCGCTAGTGGTAAAGAACCTGCCTGCGAATGCAGGCGATATCAGAGATGTGGGTTTCATCCCTGGGTTCGGAAAATTTTCTGGAGAAGGGAGTGGCTACCCACTCCAGTATTCTTGCCTGGAGAATCCCATGGACAGAGGAGCCTGGCGGGCTACAGCCCATGGCACGGCAGAGTTGGACACAACTGAAGCACATCCACATTCTAAACTGAACCATTAAATCACATATATTATGGGCTAGTTATGTAATTTTTCTAATGCATCTTAACGTTGATGTATAACATTACACTTTTAAAGAAAGGCTTGTCTGTGTCCCTCCACATCCTCTCACGTACCCTGGCGGTGCCCCGCTGGAGGGTGCTGTCTGGGAGGGCCAGGGAGAGGTGTAAATGCAGCTGGGAGTGGGGAGTCCCAGGCTGGCACAGGTCCCCACCTCATCTGGTTGCTTCTGTTGGTTATGGGATGACAGGGGTTTAATATAAGATACACAGAAGGTCAATGGGGGACTCTGGCCTGAAGGCGCGGGGATAGCCTTGTGGGGCTTTTGGGGGTGACGGATTCACCCTTCTCCTCCACCCACGAGGTGACCTGCCCGAGCCCTGCCTGCTTCGACTCTGGGCTGTCACTGGCGTCTCCCCGGCCCCGGGCTCCCCCCACCTCCTCTGTACCGTCTTTTCTCACGGCCCCAGCGTTCTCCTGGCCCACCATGGCCCTCTGGGCCTCCGGAGCTGTGCACCTCTGTCCCCGCCTCTCCCAGCGCTGGTCTCTCATTCCAGTTCCCGTGTGCAGGCTGGGACCTGCTCACATCAGCCCTTCCGTTTGTGTCAGTCTACATTGTGACCTGGGAGAGAGGATGGAGAGAAATCTGGGCCAGACAGGGCTGTGTTGGGCATTCCCTCCCGAAGGTGGCATGAAGCAACCCAGAGTGGGGGCAGAGAACCACAGCCAGAGCCCACTCCCATTCCTATGAGCCAGAAGCCCTGTCTGGGCCAAAAACCTCACAGCCCCATTGTTCTCTGAGTCCAGGAGCACCCAGCCCAGAGGACTGTAAACACAATGGGAACTGGACCCTAGAAACAGAGAGCCGACGGGCTCCTGACTTCTGGCGGCCCGTGCCTCCTCTCCCGTTCCTCCTCTCCTGTTCACCTCCATCCCCTTGCACTGCTGGCTGGAGCTGAGGGCAGGATCGGGAATCAAAGAGCCTAACTCAGTGTTAACATGAGACTGTCACTCCTGGCATAACCTGGCTGGCTTCCCCGTGGCCCCCGGAAATGACACTCACCTGGAGAACAGGAGCCAAGCCTTGCGACCTCACATCGCTGCATGTCTGCATGCCTCCCCACCACCTCTCCCCTCGCATGTGGCAACAGCCTTCCAGCCGGTCCCCCTGCTTTCAGGATCTCCTCTGCTGCACTTTCCCACAGCCTCCAAGTGACCCTCCAATACACCCCTGACCCTTGCAGTAGCGCACATGTTAACCCACAGGTTAACAGTCAAGACCCCGGGAATGATATTCAAGGCTCCCCTGGACCCAGCCCCGCCAGGCTCTTCTGCCTCCCCACCTACACGTGTGGCTCCCACAGAATGACCCAGCCACAGCCCCAGCTCCGTTTCCCTGCGCCCCAGGCTGGCTCTAGCCTTAGGCGTGCCGTGCCCTCTACCTGTGTGTGTGCTAAGTCACTTCAGTCATGTCCGACTCTTTGTGACCCCATGGACTGTAGCCCGCCAGGCTCCCCTGTCCATGAAATTCTCCCAGCAAGAATAAACTGGAGTGGGTAGTCATGGCTTCCTTCAGGGGATCTTCCCGACCCAGGGACTGAACCCGTGTATCTTATGTTTCCTGCATTGCAGGCAGATTCTTTACCACCAGCACCACCTGGGAAGCCCTCCGTCTAGAACAGCCTTTTCACCATCCCCCCATTCCTTTACTACTGATCGTTCCTTACGGATTAACGCTTGGTGTAGAAGTTTGCTCCTCCTCCAGGAAGCCACAGGCCCCTCTGAAATGCTCCCAGAGTCAGACCACAGCCCAGCAGGGCCTCTGTGTCAAGATTTCCACTATGTCACAGTTGCCTGGGGGCCCGCCTCCTCCGCTGCTCCTGGCGAGCAGACACCGTGTCTGAGCCATCTGATTCCCCAGTGCCTGGGGTAGGGTGCCGGGCACAGTCAGTTCTCGTGCTATTTTAACCCTGGTTCTCTGCAGGGGGGCATCACACACATCCTGCCCTGGGATGCTGGGTTGGAGGTGGCTCTTTTCAGCATGGAAGTGTGAGAAATTTCCTCTGCCAAGCCCTCCACTGGTTGCCTTGAAGCCTGGCGATTTGTCTTAGGTCTACTTTGAGGGGGTAAAGTTTAGTTTTGGGTGGTTCCTTTGGGGAGTGGTAGGATAATAGAAGCAGGGGTTTCAAGATCAGTCACACTGAAGGGGCCACAGGATAAGCTCATGTGGGAGCTGGCACGCTGGGCTCGCGCCCGTGGGGTCCAGGCAAGCTCCATGCAACCCGGACAGGGTGCTCAGAGTAGCCGAGCTTCTTGGCCTCTCAGACACTAGAAAAGGAATTCCTAGTGCATAACAACTTTTCTCAAAATCCTCTTTTTTCCTTCCACCTGAGTCCTCTGTGCCCCACAGATCTGCCAGAATCTCTCCTCTTTTCTCCCAAATTGGCATCACACACACCCCCAAGGAACTGTCAGCGACGGATCCTTCCTGGGAGGCGGGGCGGGGAGGGAAGCCCAGCGGCCCTGTCAGTGCAGGTCCCAGGAAACAGATGGTACGAGGGAAGCGGGTCTCCCAAAGAGCACTTATTGTTTCAGTTGCAGAGGGATAGGTAAATGCTAGAAACAACAGGATAACCCACTCTTGGCCTGAAGGTAAGAGGGGAGGAAGTCACTGAGCAGAAGCCAGAGGTTCTATGGAGAGGGCTGCCCAGGTGGGGCCAAGGCGATCAGCGATGAGTGCACTCTCCTGCCTCCTCTTCTCCTGCCAGCCCTACCCATTGGGCACCCAACTGGAAGTCAAAGGACACGAAGGGCCTCCGACGAGGTCCACAAAGGTCAGCACAGTGCAGCACCAAGCCAGGTAGGAAGAGGAGGGGCCCTGGAGAGACAGGGACCAGACATCCAAGCCAGGAGGCTTCTTGGTGCTGGCAGAGGGGAAAAGTGGGTTCTCAGGCCAAGCTGACACTCAGACACCCAGATCAAGCATCATTTTTGCTTGGAGCGAATGATTAAGAACAAACAAATACACACACACACACACACACACACACACACATATAAACAGGTTTTAAAAAACAATAGATTTAATTCTATTAATAGAATTAAAATCTAATTAATTGGTTAATTCTATTAACCAGTGTATAAAGGAGTTTCCCCGATGGTTCGGTGGTAAAGAATCAACCTGCAATGCGGGAGCTGCAGGAGACATGAGTCCGATCTGTGGGTTGGGAAGATCTCGGGGAGGAGGGCATGGCAACCCACTCCAGTATTCTTGCCTGGAGAATCCCGTGGACAGAGGACTCTGGTGGGCTATTCCATAGGGTTGCAAAGAGTTGGACGTGACTGAAGCGACTTAGCATGCACACATGCATCAGTGTATAAAGAAAAAAACAAAGGATAGTGCATTCCAAAAAAATGCCCTGAAAAGAAAGTTCCAGAAGATGAGCGATTCATCAGGCAGCTAAGAGGAACCCAGAAGGGGCCTTGAGAATGAAAACTTTCAGAGTGTGGAGCCACCTCCCTGGCACCAAAGAAGCCCAATGGTTGACAAATGCTGTCTCATTTTCATTCATCTGCATATCCTGATCTAAGATCCCAACCTCCAGATTCACTAGCCGAAAAGAAAATAATTAGTGCAATCTTCCACAATTGTTTTTGAGCTTCATATGCTGCCTGGAACCTGCATAGGGAGATGTAATTGCATTCTACACCACCACGTGAAAGGAAGGGGTTGAGGCAAGGCCTCAGCCTGAGTGTGGGAAGCTCCAGCTCCGAGACCAACCAGAGGCTGAGGAGGCCTGGGAGGTACAAGGAGTTCATAGGGGAGATCTCCAACAAGCAAGGTTAATGAAGGTGGGCAGCGAGCATGGTGGATGGGCTCCTCCAGACGCCCCTCTAAGCTCAGAGGTGCTGAGGGGAACCAGATACTCTGCTTGTGCACACAATACGAACTTAAGTACTATTCAAATGAAATCAGTGCAAACAAATTGATGGACTGAAATTTTATTCCTCATAGTGTATTGTTCATCCTACTGGGCTCACAGGATGCCTTTGGAACAGAGAGTTTCATGTTCAAATAACTGGGAAGAAATGTGTGTAAGTCACAGGGCTCCTTAAGCTGGTGAAGGAAGACTCTGAAAGACACTCCGGCCTGGTCTTACCCCAGACCTGCCATTCCTCAGGTCGAGCACAGAGCCTGTGGTCTTTTATGGCTGCTTACGTCCTATGCTGGGCCTGGTGGATCAGTGCTAAAGAACCCGCCTGCCAATGCAGGACACGTGGGTTCGCTCCCTGGGTCAGGAAGATCCCCTGGAGAAGGAGATGGCAAACCACTCCAGTGTTCTTGCTTGGGGAAACCCATAGACAGAGAAGCCTGGCGTCAATAGGGTCTCAAAAGAGTCGGACACTACTTAGTGACTAAACAATGTCATCCTCTGGCATCGCCTTGAGCAGAACCCCATCCTTGTGGCCATCACTAACAGGGCTCCTGGATTAAACCAGTGAAAAGGAGGCCCTTGCAGAGAAAAGTTTTCTTTATTTGAAGGGTGAAGTGGTCGTATATAACCCTGATTAGGCTACATCTCTTTCTCTTTGTTTGGCAGAACAAGTCCAAGTTGCTGGGTTTCATTCATTCAACAACCCCCCTGAGTGCCAGCAGCATTTCAGGCACTGTTCTAGGCAATGGATATGTCAGGGCACAAAAAGACAAAATCTTCACTCTGGAGGAATTTCTGTTCCCCTCCTGTCCCCTCCTCCTTCCACAGGCCAGGGTGCTAGGGGACACACCCCATCCTTGTGGCCATTACTGATGGGGCCAGGAAGGGGCATCCAATCCAAGACAGTCATTCAGAAGCTCAGTGGGGCCAAATCAATTTCAGGACACAGACCTTGCAGCTGGGCTGCCCGAGTTCAAACCCCAACCTCCCCACTCATGTGCTGACTGATCACAGGCAAGTTACTCAATCACTCTGAGCTTCTATTCCCTTCTATGGGGAGGATGTTGATAAAACCTGTCTTGTAGTGTTATTTTGAAAATTAAATGAGGAAGCCCACTTGAAGGCCTTAGACCAGTGTCCACTACACAACAGGGGTGCAAATGTTTGTGGCTGCATGTTTGCAGTTATGTAATGATGAGAACCCCATGAACAGTATGAGAAGGCAAAATGATAGGATACTGAAAGAGGAACTCCCCAGATTGGTAGGTGCCCAATATGCTACTGGAGATCAGTGGAGAAATGACTCCAGAAAGAATGAAGGGATGGAGCCAAGCAAAAACAATACCCACTTATGGATGGGACTGGTGATAGAAGCAAGGCCCGATGCTGTAAAGAGCAATATTGCATAGGAACCTGGAATGTTAGGTCCATGAATCAAGGCAAATTGGAAGTGGTCAAACAGGAGATGGCAAGAGTGAACTTTGACATTCTAGGAATAAGCAAACTAAAATGGGCTGGAATGGGTGAATTTAACTCAGATGACCATTATATCTACTACTGTGGGCAGGAATCCCTTAGAAGAAATGGAGTAGCCATCATGGTCAACAAAAGAGTCTGAAATGCAGCACTTGGATGCAATCTCAAAAATGACAGAATGATCTCTGCTCATTTCCAGGGCAAACCATTCAATATCATGGTAATCCAAGCCTATGCCCCAATCAGTAATGCTGAAGAAGCTGAAGTTGAACGGTTCTATGAAGACCTACAAGACCTTTTAGAACTAACACCCAAAAAAGATGTCCTTGAAATGGCAACCCACTCCAGTATTCTTGTCTGGAAAATCCCATGGACAGAGAAGCCTGGTAGGCCCCAGTCCATGGGGTCGCAAAGAATCGGACACGACTGAGCGACTTCACTTTCACTCACTTTCATTATAGGGGACTGGAATGCAAAAGTAGGAAGTCAAGAAACACTTGGAGTAACAGGCAAATTTGGCCTTGGAGTACAGAATGAAGCAGGGCAAAGGCTAATAGAGTTTTGCCAAGAGAACGCACTGGTCATAGCAAACACCCTCTTCCAACAACACAAGAGAAGACTCTACACATGGACATCACCAGATGGTCAACACCAGAATCAGATTGATTATATTCTTTGCAGCCAAAGATGGAGAAGCTCTATACAGTCAGCAAAACAAGACCGGGAGCTGACTGTGGCTCAGATCATGAACTCCTTATTGCCAAATTCAGACTTAAATTGAAGAAAGTAGGGAAAACCACTAGACCATTCAGGTATGACCTAAATCAAATCCCTTATGATTATACAGTGCAAGTGAGAAATAGATTTAAGGGACTAGATCTGATAGACAGAGTGCCTGATGAACTATGGATGGAGGTTCATGACATTGTACAGGAGACAAGGGTCAAGACCATTCCTATGGAAAAGAAATGCAAAAAAGCAAAATGACTGTCTGATGAGGTCTTACAAATAGCTGTGAAAAGAAGAAAAATGAAAAGCAAAGGAGAAAAGGAAAGATATTCCCATTTGAATGCAGAGTTCCAAAGAATAGCAAGGAGAGATTAGAAAGTCTTCCTCAGCAATCAATGCAAAGAAATAGAGGAAAACAACAGAATGGGAAAGACTAGAGACCTCTTCAAGAAAATTAGAGATACCAAGGGAACATTTCATGCAAAGATGGGAACAGTAAAGGACAGAAATGGTAGGGACCTAACAGAAGCAGAAGATATTAAGAAGAGGTGGCAAGAGTACACAGAAGAACTATACAAAAAAGATCTTCATGACCCAGATAATCACAATGGTGTGATCACTCACCTAGAGCCAGACATCCTGGAATGTGAAGTCAAGTGGTCCTTAGGAAGTATCAGCACAAACAAAGCTAGTGGAGGTGATGGAATTCCAGTTGAGCTATTTCAAATCCTGAAAGATGATGCTGTGAAAGTGCTGCACTCAATATGCCAGCCAATTTGGAAAACTCAGCACTGGCCACAGGACTGGAAAAGCTCAGTTTTCATTTCAATCCCAAAGAAAGGCAATGCCAAAGAATGTTCAAACTACCACACAATTGCACTCATCTCACACACTAGCACAGTAATGCTCAAAATTCTCCAAGCCAGGCTCCAGCAATATGTGAACTGTGAACTTCCAGATGTTCAAGCTGGTTTTAGAAAAGGCAGACGAATCAGAGATAAAATTGCCAACATCCGTTGGATCATTGAAAAAGCAAGAGAGTTCCTGAAAAACATCTATTTCTGCTTTATTGACTATGCCAAAGCCTTTGACTGTGTGGATCACAATAAACTGTGGGAAATTCTGAAAGAGGTGGGAATACCAGACCACCTGACCTGCCTCTTGAGAAACCTATATGCAGGTCAGGAAGCAACAGTTAGAACTGGACATGGAACAACAGACTGGTTCCAAATAGGAAAAGGAGTACATCAAGGCTGTATATTGTCACCCTGCTTATTTAACTAATATGCAGATTACATCATGAGAAATGCTGGGCTGGAAGAAGCACAAGCTGGAATCAAGATTGCTGGGAGAAATATCAATAAGCTCAGATATGCAGATGACACCACCCTTGTGGAGAAAGTGAAGAAGAACTAAAAAGCCTCTTGATGAAAGTGAAAGTGGAGAGTGAAAAAGTTGGCTTAAAGCTCAATATTCAGAAAACTAAGATCATAGCATCTGGTCCCATCACCTCATGGCAAATAGATGGGGAAACAGTGGAAATAGCATCAGACTTTATTTTGGAGGGCTCCAAAATCACTGCAGATGGTGACTGCAGCCATGAAATTAAAAGACACTTACTCCTTGGGAAGAAAGTTATGACCAACCTAGATAGCATATTAAAAAGCAGAGACATTACTTTGCCACCAAAGGTCCATCTGGTCAAGGCTATGGTTTTTCCAGTGGTCATGTATGGATGTGAGAGTTGGACTGTGAAGAAAGCTGAGTGCCGAAGAATTGATGCTTTTGAACTGTGGTGCTGGAGAAGACTCTTGAGAGTCCCTTGGACTACAAGGAGATCCAACCAGTCCATTCTAAAGGAGATCAGTCCTGGGTATTTATTGGAAGGACTGATGCTGAAGCTGAAACTCCAATACTTTGGCCACCTCATGCAAAGAGTTGACTCTTTGGAAAAGACCCTGATGCTGGGAGGGATTGGGGGCAGGAGGAGAAGGGGATGACAGAGGATGAGATGGTTGGATGGCATCACTGACTCGATGGGCATGAGTTTGGGTAAACTCCGGGAGTTGGTGATGGACAGGGAGGCCTGGCGTGCTGCGATTCATGGGGTTGCAAAGAGTCAGACACGACTGAGCGACTGAACTGAACCGAACTGAATGATGGTAATTCTTACTCTCAGACATGAAAAAACTGCTTCATTGGCTGGGCCTGGGGGGGTCATGAAAGGTTTAAGAACAAGATTGCCATCTGGGGACCCTCAGGAGCAAACGAAGGGAGCTGATCTCCAATCAGAAAAAGGGTTCAGGGACTTCCCTGGTGGTCTAGTGTCTGAGACTCTGCTCCCAATGCAGGGGACCTGGGTTTGATCCCTGGCCAGGGAACTCGATCCCGCAACTAAGACCCGGGGCAACTAAATAAATAAATTAAAAAAAAAAAAAAAAAGATTTAAAAGTAAAGAAAGAAAAAGGAGAAGGGTACAGATGGACTGAAAGAGGTGGTCCCAGATGGAGGGGGCGACCACCTTGGTGTCTGACAGTTTTCCTCCACAGGCTTGTGGCTCCTTGGTCCCCAGGTCCCATGTTGTTCCCCTACTGATTTCAGTTATCTTGATGGGGTTTTCCGTTCCTGAGAAATAAGCAATTCCTGACCAAGATGAGGTATCCTCAAAACTCTGCTGGAGAAAGGAAGAGCTTTAACAGCAAACCCAAACTGGAGACCAGCCCAGCTTCCTCTGCCTGGGTCATCGGTACACCTGCAGCCTCGTTATCACGTGAGCCCTCCTGGAGAAAGAGGAGGAAGGAAGCATTTGGAAGGTAGAAGAAAGGCCAAGGTGGCAAGTTAAGGAGGCCCCAAAGCCACTCCCGCCAGCCCTTTGCCAGGCCTGAGGGACGCCGGCCAGAGCTAATTAGCAGGGCCCAGAGCCGCTTCCTGCCATTCTTCAAGGCCCAAGGGTCACTCGGAGGAGCAGAAGACATCTGCTGTTTCTTCCCCTGCCAGAGACCGAGTCTCCATACAGCTCAACGTGTCCCCGCCTCGGGTCGCTCTTCCTGGAAGGAGAGCTGAGCAAGGCTGTGCCCTCCCAGCCCCCGCCCCGAGGCCTGAGCAGAGTGTTGATGCTTAGAGAAGAGACAGCAAGGGCATGTGAGGACAGCACGGAGGTGTGACAGTGTGGGATGTCAGAGGAGGGGCGACAGGACTCATGGGCTGTCGGGGTAGGGGATAAACCCAGAAAATGGCTTGGGATACAGCGGCCTTGAAGCCTGCGCCAAGGAGTTGGGAGCCACTGATGGTCTTTAAGGCATGGTCTTAAAGACCATGGTCTGCCTGTGTTTTAGGAAGGTTGTACAGGAAGCATTGTAAAGGTCTGACCCATGACAAGTGTAACTTGGTCACAAAGAACAGGAAAGGAAGTTGGATAGGAGGGCACGTGTCCCGCAGGGACCCTGGTGCAGTCGATGGTGTTGGAGATGCTGACCTACAGCTCCTTCAGTGCCCCCCACCTGCCCTATGCTGGCCTGCATTGGGCAGGGCCTGGCAGGAGAGCTCCTGGCTGACCCGGGAGGCTGGGGGAGCCCTGGGCTGGAGCTGGAGATACGTAGGGAGACATCACAAGGAGAACAACTTTATAGGAAGGAGACATATTTATTCATTCGACAAACACTCCCTGCACCTCTGGGCTGAGCCCTAAACAAATGCACTTCATGCCTCTTCCCCTGCTTCTGCCCTCTCTCCCTCCCTCTCCTCCTCCTGTCTTTTTCTAAATTCTCAGCCCTTTCTAGTACATAAGTCAGACAAGTCCAAGAGCTGCTGTAACTGATTGCCATAACAGAGTGGCTTAAAACAATAAGAATTCATTCCCTCGCAGTTCCTGAAGCTACAAGTCTGAAATCAAGGTGTCGGAAGGGCCATGCTCTCTCTGAAGGCTGTAGTAGAGATTCTTCCTTTTTCTCTTAGCTGCTGGCGTTGCTGGCAACCCTTGGTGTTCCTTGACTGTCTGTGGATCGCTCCCATCTGCCTCCACAGTCACATGAGTTTCTCCCTGTGTGTGGCTGTGTGTCTTTTCTCCTTACTGGGGACACCAGTCATATTGGATTAGGGCCCACATAAATCCATTATAACTTCATCTTACCAGATTATATCTAAAAAGATAACCATTTCCAAAGAAGATCACATCCATAGGTACCCGGGGCTAGGACTTTAACATATCTTGTAAGGGGACACTTTTCAACCCACAGCACTCATAAAAGGAAAAAACATAGAAAATAAGATGAATAATAAACAAATGAATAAAATCTTAAAAATTTGCTTCATGCAGAGATAACCACTCCAACATCTTGGGATGCTCTTCCCTCAATCTAAAATACGATATTGTTTTTGGAACGATTCAGTTATGCTATGCTCACCACTGGGCTTTGTTTATTTCACCTGATGTTACATAGTGCCTATTCTAATCACTGTATTTCAGGCCCTGGATTAGATCTTCCCTGCTACATCTGGGAATCTACTACCCATGTCTCCTTCTGGATGCAGAACATAGTAATAATAAGGTCATAGCTATAGCTTTTGGGGCCATTACAATGGCAGGATCAAGTCCATACATATCTCATGTTAATGTCAATTTCATGATCAACGTGTAAGGGCAGTATTTTGGTCCCATTCTACATATAAGGAAATAGATTCAGAGATGTTAAGTACCTGGCCCCAAGTCACACAGCCAAAAATCACCACACTTGGGATTTGTACCCAGGCCCATCTAGTATTAGCAGACTAACACTTGAAGCTGCCTCCTTTAATAGAGATGCCTCTGAGATAGCATGTCAGGGTGCTAATAAGGTCTTGACGGTCATGCAGGAGGGAGTATTCGCTATGCATGAAGCAGAAAGAACAGGTGGAGGTTATGGCAGCTGCCAGGGCCCCAAAGCACTGACCGGCTCGTCCCGGAGGGAGAACTTCTGTTTGCTTATGTGTTTGCTTCAAGGCAGGGTGTGGCCAGGCGAGGCCAGCTAGGGCTGTATCCTGTGAGAAGTCTGGGCATTATCCAGAGAGCAATAGGGAGTCCCTGAAAATGTGTCGGCAGGGAGACAGCCTGTGCTTTGGAGAGTTCATTTTGGCTGCAGGAGGAGGATGGCTGGGGCAGAGAGACTAGGGAGAAATAGGACAAATCTACCAGTTGTACGAGGAGAAATGGGCGTGGGGAAAGCAGTCAGGCCCAGAGGGTTGACAGCTGCTCCCTCACACTTTGGGGAAAGCCATAATGTGGGTCGTGCCAGGTCCAGTTCAGCCCCACTGAGAGCTGGCCGGGGGGGCACCTACTGCCACCTTTTTTCTTGGCAGAGGACCTCCCAGGTAGCATCAGGCAAAGCCTCAGCCTCCCTGGTGGGCAGCCTGGCTCCTTGCCACAGGAAGGCGCAGACATAAGTGGTATGATGGAGGGACTGAAAACACAGGATTAAACACTTAGGAGCTGACATGAAGCCACCCTTCAGAAGCTGGGAAACGGAGACCAGGCCCTGCCTCCTGCTCTGGAAGGCTGGGCACCTGGGAATGGAGGAAAAAACCCCTGCCCAGGGTGATGCAGACAGGCCCACCCTAGTCTTTCACACACGCTGCTGCCCACGGTCTGCCCCTCTTCCCTCTGCGCCCCGCCCGCGGCTCCCCACTCACCGTGTCGCGGATTTAGCCTGCACTTCCAAATTCTGTGCACTGTCCTCCTCCTGCCTCAGATGGCCACCCTCATCACCCCTCAGGTCTAGAGATGCCCCCACACGCCAGTGATACAGTCCACGCCCAGGAGGATGCCTCAGGCCCTGGAAGTGTGGGCAGAGAATTCTAGGAGTGAGGTCACAAGGGGAGCTGTGGGCTCTGGATTTCTGGCTTGGGCAGCTGAGTGGACAGGGCCGCTCTTGGGTACAGGCAGCTGGGAGAAAGGAAGAGGCAGCTGGGGGGCTGGAGATTGTGAGAGTGAACTTGGTTTAGACAGGTTGCTGGGGGATAGGCGAGCCTCGGGGGCAGAGCCGGTGTGGGGGCTCCCCAGGCCAGGCTCAGCTACAGACCCCAAGAGACACCCTCAGCTGCCGACAGTCACCGCCCTAAGAGACAGAGGCTTTGCTCCAAACTCCTGGGCTGGGTGGGGTCTTCTCCACTCAGCCTGCCAGTGGTAGTCACGGGGCTTGGAGGACGGGTCAGCTGTGTCTCCTCCGGTCCTTCCCCTCGCTTGACCGCTCTGTGGAAGAGCTCTGGGTGTGGGGGTGGGGAGCTCCGGGGCCTTCCAGGAAGAGGAAAAAACAGGATGTCTTAGTCAGCTTCAAGGTCAGGGCAGCTTTCTAAGGAGCATCTGGAGGTGGCAGAGGAGCCAGAGACATCCAAAGACTAAACCTGGATGGGCCAGAATACAGAGCGCTCTGTAACAGGACGGGGAAGGCAGCCGCTGTTGACTGATGGACTGTGATAAAAGGCAGAGAATGTAAAAATCGCCAGAATTATTTTAGAGTGCGCAATCCTGTGGCATTAATCTATGCACAATGTTGTGCCGCCATCACCACTGTCTAGTTCCAGAACTTTCCATCACCCCAAATGGAAGCCCTGTCAGCTCCCATTGACTGAAGACCTACTATGTGCTTTACACACATTATCTCAGCTAATCTTCCCTGCAGCTTTGAGAGGAACCCCCTTTATGGATGAGGAAGGTGAGGCTCAGGAAAGGACAGTAACTTGCCCAAAGGCATGCAGATTGTAAAGGCCCAGGAGAGGATGAGTCTAGGCTTGTCTAGTTCTAGAGCCCATCGTGCCTGAGGGGACTGTTGGAGGCTGTTGAAACTGGAGAGGACAGATGGAGCTGTTCCCTGGGGGTGCGGCTGCACTGATTTGTATACAACCCCAGAAAATGATGAAGAGGAGCTCGCCTCTGCTGGGGAACGGTAGATAAGCCAAAGCATCCAGGTTGGAGGCAAGGCTCAGCTGGGGAGCGGAGGGAGCGTGGCCTGGTAGCAGGGCTCTCGGCCTGTCGAGCAGCCAGTAAGGGCTTCCCAGGTGGCGCTAGTGGTAAAGAACCTGCCTGCCAATGCAGGAGACATAAGAGACGTGGGTTCAATCCCTGGGTCAGGAAGATCCCTGGAGGAGGGCATGGCAACCCACTCCAGTATTCTTGCCTGGAGAATCCCATGAACAGAGGACCCTGGCGAGCTACTGTGCATAGGGTCGCAAAGAGTCAGACACAACTGAAGCGACTTAGCATGCATGCATGCACAGACGGGGCTGACAATAGGGGTCGATCCTGTTCCCAGGGAAAGGGGCTGGTTACAGCTGAGCAGAGGGGCCAGGGTCCCAGCTAAGTGGGAACCACTGACCAAGGGTGTACAGCAGAGCACAGGTTGAAGCCTTGGGGGCACAGATGGGGAGCAGCCAAGGTCAGAGTGAGCCTGCATACCAGGCAAGGAGCTGTTGACAGCTGCCAGGAGGGCCACACAGAAGCAAGGCTTGACTTCAGATTCCAAACCATCCCGGCAAGGGTCTGAGTGCAGGGCAGCAAGTATTTTGGCTCTCAAATCTGTGTCCCCAGTAGACTCTAAAGTTCAGGTTCAAGACTTTGCTTTGCTGCAAAGCCCTGGAACATGAAACATGTTCACCTTCTCTCTCTCATTTTCTCTTTTCTCTACATGTGTAAAAATGGGATTTTTAGTACACATCCGGTTTTGTCACCTGTTTTGCTCCTTAAAAATGTTGTGGAAATCTTGCCAAGTCATTCTGTAAGCCATCCTTTGTAAAGGCCACACAGCATTCCATGGTGCGGGCGTCTCTTGGCTTATCTAACCCAGCGATTCTCATTGGGCAATGTCTGGGCACATTTCTGGTGGTCACAACTTGGAGAGTGGGGCGCTACTGGCAACTACTGGAGAGAGGCCTGGGATGTTGCTAAGCATCCTACAACACACAGACCCCTTACTCCTTATAACAAAGAATGATCTGGCCCCAAATGTCAATAATAGTTCCAAGGTCTGAGAAGCTTTGGCCTAACCAATCCCTCCTAATTAGCCTTAGGCCATGTCCAGTGGTTATGTTATCACAGTGTTGCCATCAACTTCTTTTTGACACCAACCTGATGCTCATTATTCAAAAATTCCATATTTTGGCTAATTGCTAAAATTTATTTGCAACCTCAAAATCAATACTTGCGACACTTTTGTGGTCATTGGTGGACGTGTGCAGAGCAGCAAAACAAACGTGAGTCACCCTCGATGGATGACCCCAGCTGAGGTCAAATGGGGCGAGATGTTACTTTCTCGTTTCAGCTCTTACACAAGTGTGAACAAGTGTCCTGTCTGTGACCCATGTAGTGCCACATTTCCACATTTTTGTGTTTTCTGTTGGCGATTCTGCTGTTTGACATGGTCCCCCAGCCTAGTGCCAAAGCGCTGTCTAGTGACGCTAAGCTCAAGAAGGCTGGGCTGTGCCTTACAGAGGAAATACATGTATTAGATAAACTTCCTTCAGACGTGAGGTACAGTGACACTGGCCGTGAGTTCAATGTTAATAAATCAATGATATTTATTAAATATGGTGTCTTTAAACAGAAACACACGTAAGACAAGATTACGCACTGATCGGTTGATCAAATGTTGTGACCAGAGGCTTGCAGACCCCTCACCCTGAATTTTCCCCAATAACAATGTTTCAGTATTTGCTAATTCTATCTTTGGATGTCTTCTTAGAGCTGGGGTACTACAGATCATGTGAATCTACTGTATACCATGACTACTTTGTATGTGTATGTCCTTGAAGTGTGGTGGCTTATTCAGAGGTGTGGTCTTTGGAGGTTTTTTCCCTCCATCTTTACTGAGGTATAATCAACAAATAAAAATTGTGTATATATTTAAGGTGTACAGCTCAGTGTCTTGATATACATACGTTGTGAAAAAATTATCACAATCAAGCTAATTAATGTATCCATCACCTCACATAGTTGACTTTTTGGTGTGGTGAGAAAGCTTAAGATCTAGTCTTTTAGCAAATTTCAAGTACACGGTACTGTTAACTAGAGTCACCATGCTGTATATTGGATCTCCAGAATGTAGCCATCTTGCATACTTGAAGCTTTGTATCTCTTGATCAACCTCTTTCCATTTCCCCATCATCCCCTCCCCACAGCCCTGGCAACTATCATTCCACTCTCTGCTTCTGAGTCTGACTATTTTAGATTCTACACATAAATGAGACCAGGCAGTGTTTGTCCGTATGTGTTAGGTTTATTTCACTTAGCATTACATCCTTCAGATCCATCCATATTGTTGCAAATGGCAAGAGTTTCTTCTTTTTAAAGGCTGAATAATATTCCACTGTGTAAATATACACCATGTTTTCTTTATTCATTCATCCATCAGTGGACAGATAGGCTGTTCCCATTTCTTGGCTATTATGAATAAAGCTGCAATGAATATGGGAGTGTAGATATTTCTTTGAGATACTGATTTTATATCCTTCAGTTAAATATCCAGAAGTGGAATTGCTGAATCATAAGGGTTTTCTATTTTAAATTTTTTAGGGAACTTCCAGACTTTTTTCATAATAACTGTATCAATTTACATTTCCACCAACAGTACATAAGGATTATCTTTTCTCCACATCCTTTCCAGCAATTGTTATCTTTTGTCCTTTTGGTAATAGCCCTTCCAACAGGATACAATAATCAAGACAGTATAGTAATGGCATAAAAACAGACACACTAGTCTTAAGAGAACAGAATCCTAGAAATAAATCAATGCCTCTATGGTCAACTGACTTTTGATAAGGGTGCAAAGTACATACAGTGGGGAAAAGATAGTCTCTTCAATAAATGGTGTTGGAAAAACCAGATATCCACATGAAGAATGAATTTGAACCTTTAACTCACACCATAGACTAAAATCAACTCAAAGTGGATTAAAGACGTAAACATATGGACCAAAATCATAAAAATACTAGAAAACATAAGGAACAGTTTCTTGACATTGGTCTGTCAATGATTTTTTAGAAATCACACCAAAAGGACAGGCACTAGAAATCAACAGACTGAAAATGCAACCTATAGAATGGATAAAATATTTGCAAATTGTGTGTCCAATGAGAGATTAATACCTAAAATGTACAAGGAACTCATACAACTCATTAAGAAAAATGACAATTAGTCTAGATTTTAAAATGGACATAGAAACTGAATAGGCATTTGTCCAAAGAAGATATACAAATGGGCCAACAGGCATATATGAAAAGGTGCTCAACATCACTAACATCAGAGACATACAAATCAAAATCACAGTGAGATATCACTTCACATCTGTTAGGATGGCCATCATCAAAAAGACGAGAGATAACAGATTGGTGAGGGTGTAGTGAAAAGACAAACCTTATACACTGTTGGTGAGAATGTTAATTGATGCATCCTTTATGGAAAATAGTATGGAACTCCTTTGAAAAATAAAAAATAGAACTACCATATGATCCAGCCAGCCCATTTCTGGGTATACATCCAAAGGAAGCTAAATTAGGACTTTGAAGAGATATCTGCACTCACGTTCATTGCAGCATCATTCATCACAGCCAAGATACAGCTAAGAAACATAGACTGAAGGCAGAATCTCAGAACAATGCTATTTTAGGTCCACTTCCTATCCCTTGATATGAGCATTATTTCACAGCCTATGGAGGAGCTCTGGAGTCAAATGGATCTCAAATTTCTTCCTAGCTCAGCTATCTCCTAGCTGTGTGATGTTGGGTTAGTCACTTGACCTCCCTGAGCTTTTTCTCCCCTACACTGCCTCGGGGTCTTTTCCAGACCAGAAGGCTTGGTGGAGCAGTAAGCCCTTGTAGCCACAGTCTCAAAAAAAAGAAAGCAAAATATCCTGTACTGGGAGAATTAAGTTTGAGGATGTCATCCGAACTCTGATGTTCACTATCTCTGGGTCTCGGTTTCTCCATCTGCAAATGAGAGTCATAGATGTATGTGGATCAAAAATGAGAATTAAAAATTGCTTTCTAATGCTTTATCTTGACTTGCCAGTTAGATTAGTCACTTTGTTTGGATTTATTCAGTTCAATTCAGTCTATTTCATCTTAATACAGATCAATAGACATGATCTGAGCCCCTTTAACATGCCAGGCACAAGCTCAGTCAGTTGCTTCAGGAAGAGGCAGAAAATGTGCGATTCCTGCTGTATGGTACCCACAGCTGGACCAAGGGAAGTGAACAGATTGTTTGTCTCTGGAGCCCAGGAGGCATTTACTGAGCCTTGGGTCAAAGAAGGCTTCCTGGAGCAGAAGTCTTGACTTGAGGGTGAGTAGAAGTCAGATACTCCAGGAAGGGCAAAGGTTTGGCAGTGGGATGAAATATGGCATAAATGCCAGGAGTGAATTGAGTCTGGTGGCAGCCACAGGGTAAGGGGCAGCCACTGGGGTCTGCAGGGCAGATCAGGGAGGGTTCTGCAAAGACGCTAAAGAACCTGGGCTTCCTGTTGAGCAGGGAGGACCTTTGTGGATCTGAGGACCCACAAAGTCAGATTTGCATCTTACCAAGAGCACTCTGGCTGCAGAGGGGATGCCAAGAGTGGACTGGAGGGAGGCAAATCAGTGAGGAGGCGAGTGAGATGGAGAGAGGAGCCGACCTCCTCTGGATCAAGCCTGGGCTGGGCCGTGCATGGATGAAACAGACCCAGATCACTGCCCTCAGGGAGCCTCGGGACTAGTGTGGGAGAAAGGCAAAGATGAACAGAGAAGGGCTTTGAGGTCCATCAGGCGTGGAAGGTACTTTGGAGGAAAGAGAGTGGGGTGGGGCGAGGGTCACTTAGCAGGGGGAGTTGTGGCAATTCTACCTGGAGTGACCAGGGAAGATCTCACCCCCAGGGGAGCTTAGAGAAAATCTGTGCCTTCATCCTTGCCTCCGCATCTCCACTCAGCCATATGTGCAGCGGTATCCAGGGAGGGGCCACCAAGGGGCCACCGCAGAGCGGACCTGGGACCCGCTGGGGATGTCCATCCTCTCAAGCTGAGTCTAAGGGGAGGCAGGGGACCAGGCTCCAGGGAGAGTGAGGGATTTCCAAAGCTGGCAGTACCCATCACCAGCTGGTTTTGGGGAGTAACAGAAAGTATGAAAAAAAGCAGGACAGCTGTTGTTTTACCTGTTTTTTTTTTTTCTATTTATAGGTCTTCTTTTCAACTTCATTTCAAAGGCCGTGGCACATCACTCCCCAGTGTCCCCAGCCCCCGCTCACCGTTCTGACCCTCCCTTGTGCATGGCCTGGCTGGCCTTTCACTTTCATCATTTTTAGAACGGCCGAGTGCAAACTTGTCCCCTGTGGTGAGCAGGCTGGAATACAAGAGCATGAATATAGTTGCCAAGAAAACCTCCTCAGCCTAGATTCAAATCCCTGTTACACCTCTGGCCTCCGTGTGGCCATGGGGCGGTCACTTCACTTCTCTAGGTCTCTGCTTTCCTCTCTGTAAAATGGGTACAAGAATCCACACACCTGAGAGAGTTCATGGACTGGTCACTAGCCCTCTCTGAACCTCCAGTCAGACCATAAACCCAGCTGAGTCTCTATTTTTAGAGTTCTAGGAATGGCAAATGAGGCCATGAAATCACAGCAGAAGGTCTGTGGTAGATATGGCAAGGAAAAATGCTTTCAATGCACCAAGAGGATAAAAGTGATTATCAGAATAAGGAGGGGATTGGATAGGAGAGCAAGATGCTAGGGAACTTGCTTTAAGGCTTGCTTTTTACAGATGAGGAAGAGAAGGCCCAGAGAAGTTCTGTGACTGCCTTAAGGTCACACAGCATTTCAGGCACAGAGCCTAGGCTGGAACCGGGCAACAGGTACTCTCTTTGTAGGCAGTACCAGCCAGGGTCTAGAAGGTCTCCTCTAGACACCTCCAAGGGAGAATCTGCCCAGGACCCCTCCCCTGCCCTGGGGGTGTTCATTGCAGGAAATAATCCAAGTGTTCATCAATAGGAGAGTAATTAAATAGGCTACATCTTATAGAGGAATACTGTATGAGTATTGAAAATGTTGACATGGGTCTATGACAACTCCAAGCTAAAAAAGAATTCAGATTGCTAATCAGACCCACTTCACACCCACTAGGATGGCTAGAATCAGAAACGTCAGACAATAACAAGTGTTGGTGAGGAAGTGAAGAAATTGGAGCCCCCATACCTTGATGGTGGGAGTGTACAGTGATACAGCTGGGGTGGAAAACCATCTGGCACTTCCACAAATGGTTAAACCAAGACATACCACATGACCCAGCACTTCCAATCCTAGGTGGATGTCCAGGAGAAATGAAAGGATATGTCCAGACAAAAACTTGTTCATGAATGATACAGCAGTTTTATTTGTAAGAGCCAAAACGTAGAAAGAACCCAATGGCCACCAAGGGAGGAATGGACACGTAAAGTGTGATCTATCCATACAGTGGAATATTAGTCAGCCATAAAAGAAGTACCAATACATGTTACAATGTGGATGAACCTTTAAAGCATTGTGCTAAGTGAACGAAACCAGTCCTGAAAGATCATGTACTCTATGACTCCATTTACATGAAATGTCCAGAATAGGCAAGTCTGTAGAGACAGAAAGTAGATCAGTGTTTGCCTAGGGGTGAGAATGTAAAGGGATTGGAGGGTGATGGCTAAGGAGTGTGTGGCTTTTTTGGAGTACACAAAATATTCTAAAATTGGTTATGGTAATGGTTACATAAATTGTGGATTTACTAAAAGCCATTGAGCTGTACACTAAATGGGTGAATTTTATGGTATGTGAATTCTACTTTAATAAAGCTCTTTGAAAACTCAAGTTGTGGGAAATCAGGTATAGTCTGATTCTACATGTATGAGAAAAAGGATATACATGAGTATGCATGGGCCTTCCCTGCTCGCTCAGATGGTAAAGAATCTACCTGCAATGCAGGAGACCCAGGTTTGATCCCTGGGTCGGGAAGATCCCCTGGAGAAGGGAATGGCAACCCACGCTAGTATTCTTGCCTGGAGAATCTCATGGAGAGAGGAGCCTGGCAGGCTATAGTCCATGGGCTTGCAAAGAGTCAGACAGGACTGAGCGACCCAGCACGTGTTGCCCACACACTGCTTTCTCAGGATGCTCTGAGGAGGCGCACTGGTGCTGGACACAGAGGGAGTTCTCCTTCCCAGTATCAAGCCCAGGGTGTGCAGTGGTCACCGCCTGCGTTGCTTCCATGATGAAAACAAAGGCCCACCCTGCATTCAGTCACCGTGGGCTGGCCTGGCCTTCCTTGGCCTCGGACGCAGGCCCTGGGGTCGGGAGGGCCCATGTGGAGGCTCCTGAGGTTCCAGGAGGATGGGGCAAGAAGTCCTTCTCCCTGGGCCTGGAATCAATTTCCCATTAAAAACCTAGCAAAGTAACTAATTTTTGGCCACCTGGCTTCCTAAAAGCCAGCTGGGGTGCCCTACCAAGGCTCCTGAGTGGCTCCTCAGGGCCAAAATCAGAGTACCTCCCCTCCCCAGCTCCAGGAAGCTGCTGCACCATGGACGATGGGATGGGATTTCAGGAGGCTTCTCTTCTAAGCCCAGGAGCAAGCCCAGGGCAAGGTCTCAGAGCGTGCAATTCTGGAGACTTATTTGGTGCCATCTACATTAGAAGAGCCCAACAAGCTAGTCTCCATCAACAGCCCAGTCCATCAGGGTTTGCCACCATCATCTTACAAGTGAGGAAACAGGTGAAGCTCAGAGAGGGAAGTGGCCCATCCAAGATCCCACACCTGGAGCTAGGCCTCAAACTTAAATCTGTGGTCGGTGGTCTGACCCTTCTGTGCCACATGCATCATTCAAGATATTATACAAGTGAAAAAACCTCAACTCAAGCTGATGCAGATAAGAGAAGAGATTTATTGATTCATATAGCTGGGAAATGGGGTGAATGAGCTTCAGGCGAGGCTTGATCAGGACTCCAGCTCCATTTCCCAGTTGTTCTCTCAGCTCTACCTTCCTTTGTGTCTCTATGAGCTTCATTCTTAGGCTGATTTCTCTCCTGGTGGCCGGATGATTTCTAACACCTGTCAAAAGAGAACTCTTCATGCATCCTCCCACAAATCCAGAAAGTCAGCAAGAGCATTCTGTCCCAGCATTCTAAACAAGACTGGAGATCGACTGTGATTATGTGTTTGGGTCACTCTTCCTCCAGATCAATGACTATGGCCAGGGACTGGGATGAGTGTCAGCCTTCCACAGAGGGTGGGGGATGTGGGAAGCTGAGTGGATTGTTGAGTAAAATGGATGGAGAGAGGGTACAGGGTGGTGTGTAGGTAATTGTTAAGACCCCCCCCCCACCTCCCCACTATCTTTGATGAACTATTTACCCTAAGACAATTCTGAACAGAGTCCTGAATAAAATAGTCTCTCAGTTTCTCCATCTATAAAATGGGTGAGCAAGTAGACAATGTGTTCTCTAAGGCATTTTTATATGTAGGGTTGTTATTTATTTTTAATCAGTCACACCTTGGTTTGTGATGCCATGTGAGTAGCTGGATTTATTGATATTTGAATGTTTGCCTTTGTCACACATGCCCTGGTCTGACCCCTCCGCTACCTCCTCCCCCAGATCTTCTCCAAGCTCTGCTCAGGATCCTCCTGAGAGATGTCTTTGCCCCCTTAGGACCTGGTCCAAGCCCCTTGGCCAGGCATCGGGACCCTTGCAGCCCCGCCTCCTGCCCGCTGCCTCAGCCACTGAGGCCAGTGGGAAGCACAGTTTCCCCTCCCTAGCCTGGATCACCCCGAGGGGAGTCAGCATCCTCCAACACTCAGATCCCTAAATGGAAACGGGAGTTGCTGAGAGAGGAACCTGGAGAAGGGCCAGTTGTCAAGAACCCATCCACACTCTCACAGGACCCCCAGCTGTGTGCCCTTAGACAGGCCCCTTCCCTCTCTGAGCTTCCATTCCTCTGTCTGTGAAATGGGGGACTGACGACTCTCACCTCATGGGTAGAGATGATGACTGAACGTACAATCTGTACTCACAAAACACTCCCACCCAGAGCCGCTGGCTGCTCCCCCACCGTCTTCCCCTCCTCCCCGTCTCTCCAGGCATCCTTCATCCTGGCGCCCCCCTTCTCCGCAGGTCAGGCTGCTCCCCCCACCCGCTGCAAACCAGCCCAGCCGACCCAGAGGGCCCTTTCCCAGACTCCATGACTCGAGCCCGTGACCTTTGAAGGGCACTCAGTCCTGCCTGCTGCCAGCATCTCAGAGGGGACCAGGCCAGGTGGGCAGCAGCCACGGGGCCCTGGCCCATCCGGGTTTCCATGAGCAGTTCAGGGCTGCTCCCGAAAACAAACGCAATGTGTATCTTGTCAGCCTCGTGCTGCAGATGTGTAAGGTAAACCCTCGTAAATCTCTGTCCGGGGCCTGTTAGAAAAATGCTGAAAATCAGAGGAACGTGGCAATGGCCACAGACCCACAGCCTTCCCCCCGTCCCTTCTCTCTCATCTGCTTCTTGCTGTGCCTCCGCTTCTCTCTTTCTCTCTCTTTGACTCTGTCACTGTCTCTGAGGGCTCCCTTCTCAATCTGTCTGTCCCTCCCATTTCCTCCCTCAGCTCTCCCCACCCCATTAAGAGAGGCCCCAGCCTACCAGACGCCCACAGAGCACGTATTTTAATGCAGCTTCACAATATTCCAGAGAAGCAGATGCACCATGTATGACATTCCTCCCGCTCCTTAGAACAGCAATTAAACAGACAGGACTGGGTGAGGGGGAAGGATAGCGGAGAAGAAAGGCTCCTTGGTGGGGGGAGGGGGCCGCTCTTCCCAACAAAGGCGGCCAATGGTACAAGGGCCTTTGTGCAACTGTGTAGCGCTGTGACATCTTTCTGCCCTGCGCACCAGCCTAGGGAGGGTGGCCAGGCTGACGGCGGCTCAGCGGGCAAAGCCTGGCATTGGAGAGACAGTCAGGAGGACAGCAGGTGGTGCAGGGTCCCAGCCAGAGGGATGCTGTGGGCGAGGACGGGGTTCTGCATCCCGCATTCTCATCCGGGCTCTGCTCTGCGGGCCCACGTGAACGCAGGCAGCTTTCAAATACTCACCCACGCTGTGGTCTCTTCCCTAACTCATTCATTCATTCAACAAGCATGTTTTGAGCCCTGAGCAGGTTTGAGGTCTCTAGGTCTGTGACTAAACTAGGGGTTAATACTTATCAGAACAACACGGGGGTGTGTGAACAGGGTTGCCTGGGGATCCTGGCAGCTCTCCCAGAGGAGATGAGCCATCTCAAGACTGAAGGACGGGAAGGATTTGACCAAATGGAGTGGGATGGGGATGGCTGTCTGAGGGGGCTGGAGGTGCTGTGAAGGGCCTACAGCTTACAGGAAAGCAGAGGGGGTCTAAGAGGACAAGGGCCTGCCAGGGTCGGCAGGGTGGCAGAGGGTCTCCAAGGAGACAAGAAGGCTGCCTGCATCCCAGCATCAACACCATCACCATCAATCAGGGCTCACCTTCCGATGCCAGTGGGGGCAGGCAGAGGTCATGGGAATGTGAAGCAGGCCGGGCAGCAGAGACAGCACAACACTCGAAGCTCTGTGCTCATCAGAAGAGGACACCAGTGGTGGCCGTGTCAGACTGAGCCCAGAGTTGCCAGATTATCCACATTTTCATGAGAAGATGTGAAATATGTGATCTGAGTCCACTGTATCCAGAAAGAAGAAGGTGACGCAGAAATTTGTGAGGGCGCCATTAGCCACTGGACTCTTTACGGTTCCCAGGAATCAATACGGCACTTGGCTCCTCATGTTGGCCAAGCAGTGAGGCAGTTCTGGGATTGCCAGTCTTCCCCGGATGCTCTCTCCTTTCCCTAGAAATCCTCATTGCTCTCTGCAGTCTTGAAGCACAGAAAATGTGCCCATTGATCACTGACCTTTCCCACATGGAGTTGTTTTTAGTTCTATGGACATTGAGAGGTTGGAGATCTCCTGGGTCAGCTATTTCCTCTCTTATGGCTAGAGGAACTCTTTGAGTTCCTCACCTTTCTAACATTTCATCAACTCACCCACTCAGCTTAGAATGTAGTCATCTCATCAAGGAGACAAAAGTAGCCACATGCAAGCAGAAACTTCTCATACAAGATAACAGAGCTCTTACTGGAAGTATTAAAGGCAGCTTCCAAGGACACGCAAGTTAGAGCAATCTTCACCCATAAATAGCAGAGCTACTGAAGAAACAAATGACAGCATTGGGACATAAATGGAAGCACAACTAAAGCTTATTTACAAAAAGCACACATGAGGTTCTAGAAATTTGCTATGATTGGGCACAAGATTGATGATGAGCTTCCTAGCAGCCAGTGTGAAAAGGGAATTTCAGTCAGTGACATAAATCAAAATGATCATGCCATTTGAACAAACCAATTACCCAGGAGAATTATAGTAATAGCTAGAATCTAGTAGGTGTTTACTACTTCTCACAAGGGAGGCACTATTATTATCCTCACTAACAGGAAAGAAAAGTTCATAGCTTGCCCACGGTCATACACTTGGTGGAACAAAGGTTGGAATACAGACTATCTAAATTCAGAGCCTCAGCTTTAATCTTGTGGTTTTAAGAGAAGGATCTCTTCCAAGGATTCTCATAAGTGTGGACAGTGCGTAATAACCAACATTCTTGCAGTAAGCACAGGAGGAATGTCATGTTTTATCCCACCCCTACACACATTTACACTTTCCCGCCAACACACATTTCAGGTCTGCATGGTTCCCATGGAGAGTCTCCGTTCCCAGCTGGCTGCCATCTGGCCGCCTCCGGGAAAGATTGGAGAATATTTGGAAAGGGAGGTGGGCAATCTGTCTTTAAAGCAATTCTTGCTCAATACTGATTCTCTCACTGAGCTTTGGCTAAATATTGCCTCACTCATTCAACACATTTATCCTGAGGATGTATGCTGCCAGGCACAGTCCTAAGCTCCAGTCCCATCACTATAAGCATAGCAGGCAGGATCCCCACCCTCATAAACCTATAATCTTCCAGTAGAGACAAACATCAAACAAGTAAAAACACAGATAAACACATTTTCACATATTAGGATAGGTCTGTGAATGAAGCATAATGAAGGGGACATGATTCCCGTTGGGGCAGGGCAATGCAAGTGCCCTTGGAGGAAATATCATTTAATCTGGAAACTAAATGATGATAAGAAACTGGCCAGGCAAAGAAGAGGGACAAAAGCCCTCCAGGCCCAGGGAATAGCATGGGCCAAGGCCCTGAGCTGGGACATCGGTGAGAGTGTCCCAGGGACTGTCACTTGACTGTGTTGCTGGAACATGGTGGAGGAGAGAGAATGGTAGCAGATGAAACTGGCAAGATGAGTAGGGTAAAATTCGCTTCTGTCATTTAAATTTGCTTGAAATTAGACCCCTGGCAACTAACTGGATTTATGTGATTCTGTGTTGTAGCTGCAAATAGACATGCACAATCAATTTGTTGGCTGGATGGATGGAGGGATAGAGGAATGGATGTATGGATGAATGGATGGGTTAAAGGCTGTGTCCTGAAAGCCTCACGAAGTCATCTTGGGCAGGATGAATCAGCTGGGGGAGACAGGAGGTAAGAGCTCCATTAAGACACTTTTGTCCCCACCCAAGTAAAGGCAGAAAGGACATTTTGGAGGAAAGTCCTTGAAGAAGACTTTAGCTCTGCTCTAAGAAAAGTCCTGTTTGGTCAAATGAAGGCACTAAGTTCAAAGAATCCAAAGGGGTCCCATCTGTTGCAGAGAAGATTGGCTTTGGAGCAGGACATGTGAGAGGGTCATAATGGCACTGCATTACTTTGTGGTTTACAAAGCACTCTGACAGTGTGATAAAATGATGATGCTGGTGATGACTGTGGTTTGTTGCACACCTACTAGATGCCAGACCCTGTGCTAAACACTTCAAATGCATTTGCTCATTTAACTCTCACCACGGTTCTGCACAGGCTGTGCTATTCCCACTTCGTCCCCCCACCCCATTTTGCAGATGAGGGCCCTGTGGTTCAGAGAGGTAACATAACTCATCTAAGGCCACACAGCTCCCTCTCTACCTCCCCAATAAAAGCACCTTTTTTATTTAGAAAGCACCCCAAATACTTCGTACTGCCCACCTCCACCTTCCCAGAGCACAGTTCTTAGTTGGCACCTGTGCCCACGGCATGCTGAGTGGATGCTGTGATATTTCCAGGCATATTTGCCTGAGACAAAGGCACGAGGGTGAGGAGTGGCTGGGACAAGATGGGGTTGAGCAACACAGCAAGCAAGGAACCTTCTGGGCAAGGCTTTAATGCTGTTTGGTGAGTGACTGGATCTCCTATTTAGTCTCATCCATAAACAAAGCCATGCACAAAAGCCATGTCCCCAGATTGCTTCCCAGACACTGATAATCCCCAGAAGCTTTGTGAAATGTTTTGAAAGTTGCCCCAATAAAATTTCACTTAACTATAAACTTAAAAAAGAGTTATTCAGCCAAAACAATGCAAATGAAAATAGCAATGAGCTATGATTACTCTATCAGATGGGCAAGATGAAAAGGCATGATAACAGCCATGGTTGGAGGGGCGGGGTGAGATGAGCAGGGATCTCTCACACTAGGCTGAGGGAGCATGCATCGATAACATCTTTCTGGAGGGCAGTTCAGTATTGCTCACTCACAGCTTTGGGACTGAGCATATGCTTTGACAGCCATTTCACTCTGGAGAATTTATTCATAGGAAAGAATTTGGAATATGCATCAAAGTGGTCCCCAAAGGGAGCAATGGGCTTCTGGCATGCTGGAAGCTGCCAGCACTGGATTCTGAGGACCGTACCACCTTGAGGTCTTCAATTGCTTGAAATCAGCCACAGAGGAATGGGAATATTTACACTACAGAAATGGACAAGCACTGCAAATCAGGGTCTTTCTCTCCCCTAGACAGTCTAACACTTACCAGTTTGACACAGTGGGTGGTCAAGATGATTTACAATTGGTAACAACTGAAATGCTCAACAATTGGAAATTGGTTCATATATAAGTGCAGCCATCAGATAGAAGAGTGTGTGGGAAGAAGTATTGGCTGATTGACATGGGAACACATGACGGAAAGAGGCTGAGTGAAGAAGCGATTACAGAACACTAGGTGCATTCTGATATCTAACACACATATGTGCGCGCGCACACACACACCTTTCTATCACCACAGTTTGTCTGGAAGTCTCTCCAAGAAGATGTAGCATCAGTTATTTCTGTGGAGAGTAAAGAGGGGCCCTGGGCAGGGATGGAAGAGAAGCATACCCTTCACTGTGAACGCTTTTCACTGTAGAGACTATCAGGAGCATGCTTTCCTTATTGTTTTTCAGTCACTACGTGTCCAACTCTGCGACCTCATGAACCGCAGCACGCCAGGTTTCCCTTTGCTCAGACTCATGTCCACTGAGTCCCTGAAGCCATCCAACCAGCTCATCCTCTATGCCCTCCTCTTGCCCTCAATCTTTCCCAGCATCACGGTCTTTTCCTCAACCAGCTTCTCCTCTTGCCCTCAATCTTTCCCAGCATCACGGTCTTTTCCAGTGAGATGACTCTGCATCAGATGACCAAAGTATTGGAGCTTCAACATCAGTTCTTCCAATGAATATTCAGGGTTGACTGCCTTTAGGATGGACTGATTGGGTCTCCTTGAGGTCCAAAGGACTCTCAAGAGTCTTCTCCAACTTCACAGTTCGAAAGCATCAGTTCTTCGGTGTGCAGCTTTCTTTATGGCCCAGCTGTCACATCCATACATGACTACTGGAAAAACTGGTGAAGGTTTACATTCTAAATGAGGACCAGCAGTAGGACAACCAGGGCACTAGGCTTCCCTGGCATCCAACAAGCCAGGGCATCCGGCTACGTGGAGCGACTGAAGGGCGTTTTCCTGCCAGTCGGGGCCTGACAAACGTGGGCCTTTGGAGAAGGGGATGCAAATCACTTCAGTATTCTTGTATGAACCCAATGAACCCAAAGAACCCAATGAACACAAAGGTTTCCTTAAACCGTTTTAAAAACACATTCATCAAAATTGTAATTCTGCACATTTCTAACTCCAGTACAGAAACAAGACTAGACATATATGCTAAATGTTAGCAGGACTCTCTCTGACTGTGGAGGACTTTTTAAACTTTTATTTATTTTCTGTGTTTCCTTTTCTTCACGCTTGTCTTCGTTTTCTGCATATGGGGACAATATTCTATTTCAGAAAAATGGCGCCCTGATTCACCTGTTCCAAGAGGAACAAGAGGGAGCTGCAAGAATGAGGATCACAGTTCTAGTGGCATCCAAGTGGAACAAAACAAGATTTTATGGTGATGACAGGACAAATGGCGCCCCAGCTCCAGAGCGCTGAGGGGAAGCTGGCAAAACCACTGAGTCCAAGTAAAGACTGGCACCGCTAGACTCCTGCTGTAGGGTGTCCAGGGCAGATTTGAGGCCAGGGAATTTAGTGACCAGCCTCTTTTGCATGGGTTTTCAGAAGGGAGGATGGGAGGGTATTTACTGGAGGGAGGGTCAGGCTTAGGAAAGCCTAGGTCCCTCAGGGAGGAACTGAGATTTGCGGGCCTGGGGTGGTGGGTAGGCAGGATGGCTTCGTGATCAAATACGCGTGCATGTGTTCATTCATTCATTCAGTGAATTCTTTCATTCCTAGTTCCTAGGCCATTTCTCTGAGGCAGACCCAGGTCAAATACCTGACAAGCTGTTGTGTCTAACCCTTGAATCACAATGAAAACATTTCCCATTTAACAGTGGACGAAACTAATGCCCAGGGAAGTAAGGTCACTTGCCCAGGTGTTTCTTTAGATGCAGATTCTCTGATGCTGGAGGACAGGCCTGCCTTCTAGACTTGAGGGACTCTTGCAGGATGGTCATGGCAAAGAGATAAAATCGGCCTTTGGAAATTCACTTTATCTTCCCTTCTCCACTCTCTCTTTGGCAGCAAACCCACTGACTCTTCTACACAGAGATGAATGAGGAGGCCCTGCCCCTCAGCACACCCTGCAGCCAGGCAGGGCCCAGAAGGGGTCCTGTCCCACAGGGGAGGGAAAGGGTAGCTGTCACATGGGCCCTCCTGGCGCCCCCGCCTCTGCCTGTGACCTACACTAGGCAGCCCCACCCCAGTACCCACACCACCAAGGTCCCGGGGATGGAGCCTGCAGGTGGGACAGTGAGCCTGGGCTCCAGAACGTGCAAAGGCCACGTGCTGCCTCAGCTTGGCCTTCAGTCCCAGCCCGACACGCACCTGGTGACCGTGAATCCCAAAGCTTGAAGCATAAGCCTGGCTACTCAGCCACGCCCAGTTCAGGCCAGCTGTCTGCCCAGAGGCAAAAAGCTCTAGTAGAGAGAAGGGGCTTTGCATCAGCCAAGCCTGGTGCCAATCCTGGCTCTACCACTTACTAGCCGTGCAATCTGGGCAAGTCAGTTAACCTCTCTGAATGTCTTTCTGCCCAAAATCCTGGGCCTGGAAAAGGCATTAGAACATGGGGTTAATGATGGTCATTAATCACAGCCAGCCAATGCAGGCACTTCTGCCCACAATAGAGGAACAGAATTTGGATTGACCCTCCCACAGGAAACAAACAAAATAGGACACAACATACAAAATAACAGTTTTCAAGACACTGGGCGTGAGGCAACAGCGATCCTGGAGGGTCAGAAAACAGAAAGGACAGGCCCACTGCTTTGAGAGTTCCCAGATCACAGCCTGGGGTAGGAGGAGGATGGGAACCATGCGGATCCTGATGGTCTCGCTGAGTTGAAGAGGTCAGATTGAGAGCCCTGGGAGCCCCAAGTAGCTAGAGTTTCCAGCAGAGAATATTGGATGGGAGGGTACTCCAGAGAAAGAGAGAGATCCAGAGAAACTCCGAAGGCCTCACTTGCATACTCAGCTGAGTTGACCAGTACACACAAGCGATAAACTTTTAATCTCTGAGCTGGGGAAAGAACCATCCAAAAGGATTAGATGGAGCAGTGGGTGTTTATACTGGGGCAGGAAGAGTGCCTGTTCTCACCACTTGGACTGGCAAACCACACGATGCGCAGAGCATTGCGGCTGCACGATACGCAGAAGGATCTTACCTTACTGGTGGAGAACAGTCAGTCCTAACTCCTGGGCACTGCTCTAGTCCAGCCTAACAAGTCTTAGAAGCAAGCCCTGAAACGATGGAGCGGCTTCTAAATAATTGCATCCTAGAACATAGGAATCTAAAAATAATCTATTCCCAGCAAGGTAAAATGCACAATGTCTGCCATCTAATCACAAATGTCCAGGAAAGCAAAGAGGCAGAAGAATATGATCCATAGTAAGAAGCGCCAGTCAACGAAAGCTGACCCAGAACTGACATGAATGTAAGAATGAGCAGACAAGGACATTGAAACAGTTATTATAACTGCATTCCATATGTTGAAAAAGTTAAACAGAGACTTGGAAGATATAAAACAGACTTCTAGAGATGAAAACTACCATGTCTGAGACATTACACTGGATGGGCTCCATGGCAAAGATTAGTGAACATGGAGACATCAGTAGAGACTACCAAAAATGAAACACAAAGAGAAAAGAATTTTTTTAAAGGATAAAAAATTTTTAAAAGATAGTTGTGGGACAACTTCAAGCTGCTTAATATACGTGTAATTATGGGAGTAAAGGACAAAAAATATTAAAAAAAAAAAATAATGGCCCCAGATTTCCCAACCAAGGATCTAATAGCTAATGCTTTCCAGGCAGTCTTCTTTGTGCCAAGTACCATTCTAAGTACTTACACAGATTAAACTCACCTACTTCTTATGGTCCTATAAAAGCCATGTAATTCTTGATTTATCCCCACTTTGAAATCAAGAAACAGAGGCCCAGAGGGTTAACCAATGGCCCAATGGCACACAGCTGATGAGAGGCTGAGCCCATCCTGGAATCCAGGAATTTCACATACTGTTCAAATCTCAGCCCTGCCATTTCTGAATGTTTTCCACATCAGTAAACAGCATGCATCTATTTTTTTTAGTGGCTGCATAATATTCCATTGCTAGCATTTATTGCACAAATTCCTCAAGGCTGAAATGTGGCCTCTAATTTTTCACCATGATGAAGAATGCTTCCCAGGATGTGCACAGAGCTGAACCGTGGCAGCCCTTGCCTGATTATGGTCCTCAGTTTCTCAAAATGGGGCAACAGGGGAAAAAGCAGGCTCATTTTGAGGGCTTTGCTGCATATTGTCAGCTTGTCCACAATACAACCCCCCAAACCCCACAACTGGCTCCTTATTCTGCCTCCAGTAAATGACTTAACCTCTCTGAGCCTCAGTGTCCTCATCTATTTAAAAAAAATAAATAAAGCATAGCATCCCCTGCCTCTTAGGGCTGTTGTGAGGATTAAATCAGACAGCAGATGCCAAGTGGCCATCATGTTACACCGCGTGGTATGTAGGAGCTGCTCCTTTTCTACGACATGAATGGTGCCTCCTTAGAACTGACTCGTGCTGGGGGGCGTGGGAGGAGCCCAGAGGTGCCCTCCAGCTCTGAGGCCAGCCCCCACGAGTCTCCCTCAGACAACTCAGGGCTGTTTTGAGCATCTCCAGCTGGAACCTTCCCCTCCTGATCCACCCGCTGACTCATGGTCTCACCCGAGCTATGGCAAAACAAACCTTCACTTATTTTCTTTCTGTGTGGGTCCCTCCCTGCTTTTCGATCAGCTTCTTTCAGGTAGAAGAGGTTTATACTTCACAGGTAAAACACAAAATCCCCCAGCCCTCCCCACAGGGACACATGCACAGACCCACTGTGTCTCCCCACCCCCGCAGCATCCCCCAGGAACCTATTATGACCTCAGAGCTATTTTTGCACAGAGACTCCTAGAGAGCACAGATAATGCAAAGGGTGATTCTAACAGCACAACCGTAGGTGCTGTGGGTGCTTGCACAGCCCAGACCCTGAGCTGGTCCCACTGCACTGGCCAATCCCATCATGGCTTCTTCACTGGTAATGGGATTGGACCCCAAACAAGAATTTTCTAACTCAAACATCATTTTCCACTAAATCAAATTCACAAGGGAATGCCTTCCCTTTCTGTCCTTCTCCCAAGAACACAGCTTTAAAAAATATGGTGTTAATGGGATTTTTAAAGCCTACTAGCTAATGTGAAGAGAGAAAGATCCTGGGAGAAACATGTTCTCCTGATGGATTAAATTACAAACACTTGCAGTGAGAATGGGATGAATGTTTACTGAGCACATACTGTGTGTCAGGCACAGGGCCGGCATCTGCCTCCAATTGCTGACCTCCAACAAGGCAGAAGGCAGCTGCGATGATCTCTCAGGTGAGCATTCTGAGGCCCAGGGAGGCCAAGGGGCTTCCCCAGGTCACACAGCAAGCTGTGTGTGGGCCAAGAAGGGGGGTCCAGGCCGCCCTGACTCAGATATGAGGAAGAAGTCCCCTTCTCTTGGGGTTCAATAGGTGGAGTGAGTCCTTTGTGGAAGCCACTGCCCCAGTAGCCAAGTCTGGTCTCTTCCCAGCCTCCTCTCATCCATCGGAATCCCTCTGCACGACTCAGCTCTTTGCATATGGTAGGTCCTTCCTCTCTAATGATCTCTGTGCTCCATTTGTCCTTCCCTTCATTCATTCAGCCAGCATCCATTTCAATACCTACTACATGCTGGCCCTGTGCCGGGAGTCAGGGATGCAGCACTGAACAAATGATTACACTGTTGCCTATATGAGCTCACTTTCCCTGTATGAGCTTACTTTGCCAACAAATGTCCGTCTAGTCAAAGCTATGGTTTTTCCAGTGGTCATGTATGGATGTGAGAGTTGGACTGTGAAGAAAGCTGAGTGCCGAAGAATTGATGCTTTTGAACTGTGGTGCTGGAGAAGACTCTTGAGAGTCCCTTGGACTGCAAGGAGATCCAACCAGTCCATTCTAAAGGAGATCAGTCCTGGGTATTTATTGGAAGGACTGATGCTGAAGCTGAAACTCCAATACTTTGGCCACCTCATGCAAAGAGTTGACTCTTTGGAAAAGACCCTGATGCTGGGAGGGATTGGGGGCAGGAGGAGAAGGGGATGACAGAGGATGAGATGGTTGGATGGCATCACCAACTCGATGGACATGAATTTGAGTAAGCTCCAGGAGTTGGTGAGGGACAGGGAAGCCTGTCCATGCTGCAGTCCATGGCGGTCTCAAAGAGTCGGACACGACTGAGCGACTGAACTGAATTGAACTGTATAGACTAGTCTCTGCTTCAAGTCTCAGTTCCCATCTTTGTAAAGTGGGGACCAAAATGAAACCTGTCTCACAGGCTTGTTGGAATATTCCAAGGAGGAAACAGCTATGTAGCCATGCCTGGAGTGTGACTAAGTGGCCTATGAGGGTTAGACGTGGGGACTATGTCCAAGACACCCTAATAGAAAGAATGAGTGAGGCAGACATTTCCACTAAGTCTCTCAATGAGTAGGAAGTGCAGAGAGCAGAGCAGCATTCAAGAAGGAGGTAGATTTTCCTAAAGATCATCCTGTGTGATTGTTGCCCCAGTGCCTTATACCTTCCCCTACAGCCTGATCGAAGCAGCACCTCCAAGCTCAGAGATAGTCACATACAAACTAAAGCTCTCACATGCAATAACCTTTTCTCTTCACAGCACCTGGAGTGTCTTCCCCACTAATCTGATAATGTCACACTTCTGCTTAAGTGGTTTCCTGTTATCTTGGGATCAAACCCCAGTTCTTCCCTATGGTCCACTGAGCTCTGCATGACCTGACCTCTGCTCCTCTGACTTTATCTCAGCTCTTTCGGTTCTGCCCATGGGATCTGCTCCCCCCAAGTCCCTGATCTTTGCCATTCTGTTTCCTTGTCCTGGAATGCTTCCCACCACTCCCTCTTCTCCTAGCTACAGTCTCAAGACTTCAAGGAAGACTTGCCTTTATTCCTTCTCTCTCCCATCTTGCTCTGAGCATCCCCACCTCTGCCACACCAACCCTTTTCCTTTGTGAAACTTCTCAAGGGGACAAGTATGCATGTATTCATGAGGTTATTTACTTATTGCCTCCCTGCCAACCCAGTCTATGACCACACAGTATGGTCTTTAGGAAAATCTACCTCCTTCTTGAATGCTGCTCTGCTCTCTGCACTTCCTACTCATTGAGAGACTTAGTGGAAATGTCTGCCTCACTCATTCTTTCTATTAGGGTGTCTTAGACATAGTCCCCATGTCTAACCCTCATAGGCCACTTAGTCACACTCCAGGCATGGCTACATAGCTGTTTCCTCCTTGCAATATTCCAACAAGCCTGTGAGACAGATTTCATTTTGGTCCCCACTTTACAAAGGTGGGAACTGAGGTTTGAAGCAGAGAATCAAATTCCCCTGGTCATTCATTGGCTTCCAGGAAGCAGAACAAGAATAAAGAAAAGTTCTAGTGGGCCAGTTCTAGTGGTCTTGGCATTAGTTGTAAAATAAACTTGTACTGGGCTTCCCTGGTGGTCCAGGGGTTAAGAATCTCCCTTGCAATGCAGGGGACATGGGTTCGATCCCTGGTCTGGGAAGATCCCACATGCCACGGAGCAGCTAAGCCCAGGCACCCCAACTACTGAGCACGCGCTGCAGCTGCAGAAACCCACACACCCAGAGTCCACGCTCCTCCACGAGAGAGGCCTGGAAGCCACGACCAAGAGCAGCCCCCGCTTGCTGCAACTGGAGAAAGCCCGGGCACAGCAACAAAGACCCACCATAGCCAAACAAGTAAACAAACCTTTAAAAATAAATAAATAAACGTGCACATCCTGAAAGAGCATGAAGGAACCACACACCCACCTGACCACAGCCTGACGCCCCCTGGTTACTGCTGAGTATCTGGGCTGCGTCTCCAAGGACAGGGACCTTCCTTATCCACAGTAAGCACCCCATAAATGACTGGATAAAATATTGCAACAGCTTCTTCATGGGGGTGCATATCTCCACTCTCTCTGTCCTCCAGGCCCTTTGCCAGCCTGCTCAAAATCCCTCCACGTCTCCCTATTAATCTAGAGTAGCCGGCACACTCCAGGCCCAGGGCTCTCCCCAGCCAGTCTTGAACTCACCCTGTGAAGTCTTGTGTTCTGGGTAAGCAGTGTTTGAAAAGCCATAAAAACATCAAGCAAACTTGTAAATAGGAGAGCTCAGGAGTGAGGTCTGGGTCCTTTGGTTTTTCCATAAATCACTGATAGGCCACATACCAAGTGCGAGGGACCTACACATGAGCAATGTCCGTCCCCACCTACAGCCAGCAGCTTGCAGCCAGGCCTAGGGCGCCAGCGGTAACGTCCTCCTCTGCAGGAAGGTGTCATCTCCTGGCCACCCTCGTGAACATACAGCAGTGAACATGCACACCTACGCTGCACACCCTTACCTTGGCACCCCAAGAAGGCCGGGGTGTCAGGGAGCCAGCACGCTACCAGCAACAGCAGAACTCTAGTGGAGATAGGCGGCATAAGGTGTTTTATAGGGTTGTTTTTATTTTTTTTTTCAATTTTAGTTGACACGAAATATTATGTTAGTTTCAGGCATGTGTGCCTGCTAAGTCACTTCAGTCGTGTCTGACTCTTAGTGACCCTATGGACTACAGCCCACCAGGCTCCTCTGTCCATGGGATTCTCCAGGCAAGAATACTGGAGTGGTTTTCCATGCCCTCCTCCAGGGGAATCTTCCTGACCCGGGGATCAAACCCACGTCTCTTATGTTTCCTGCATTGGCAGTCGGGTTCTTTAACACTAGCGCCACCTGGGAAGCCCAGGTGTACAACGTAATGAGACTTGGACAGCAAGTTTCAAGTGTACAATATAGTGATTTGATGTTCAAATCCACTACAAAATCATCACCGTAAGTCAGGTAACCATCTGTCACCGTGCAAAGTTATTACAGTTTTATTGACTACATTCTTGATGCTGTACCTTACATCCCCATGACTTATTTTTTTAAATTTTTTCTTATCAAAGTACAATTGATTTAGGAGGGCTAACTTTGATTCCAGTGGGAATAAACAGGTAGGTCACGCTGGGTGGGACAGTGTAATATAGAAATAAATGTTTTGGGCAGGTGTGCTTACTGTTGTATTGCTTTCCCACTTTACAACCAGAAGAGCCCTGATTGCTCAGTTCATGGGGCAGACTCCTGGGGGCCTTACTGCTAGTCAAAATGACCTCAGACTCTAAAGCTTAAGGCAGTGACTTGCAAAGCCTCCCACAAAGGAATCACAGGGTAGGGTTGTAGAAGCCCAGATTCCAGAGCCTCACCCAGACCTAGCCAATCAGGAATTCTAGGGTCAAGGGCTGGGACTCTGCATTTCAGACACCCACCCCTCATGGTTCTTATATCCATGACACAGAGGAACAAAGCCCCTCAGGTGACTATCTATGTGACTTCTGACAGATGATGGAGAACCCTGGAAGAACCGATGAGCTGCTTTCCAGGTCAAGCTGCCAACAGAGACTCGTCCACAGAGTGCCAAAGCCAGGGAGAGTCAAAGAGGGGGTCACGTCTGGGCCGTGCAGCTCACCAGGCTGAAGTGGGGGGGTGACCGGGAAGGATGTTCCCGGCAGGAGGGACAGCAGAGAGGCTTGGCAGCTGGGCGCATGGTGGAGAGGGTGGGGAACCAGACCAAGCGGTTTGGAGGACCCTGACTGATCACCACTGGTCCCCTCTGAGCCTGAGAGTCTTTGTTTATAAGATGAAGCAATTCCAGGTTTCACAGATTCTACAAGTCACGTTTGCTCACATTTCAGTATGTCTGAAATCAAAGTGCATCTTATGATGGACAGCACCTTGTGTTTGGTGCACCAGGGCACCAGTCCATGACTCCCATGTTGGCATGGAGGATTTGATGGGAAAGCATAAGGAAAGCACCTCGTGTGGCAGTTGACACACAGTAGGAGCCCAGTCAATCCTAAAGGAAATCAGCTCTGAATATTCACTGCAAGGACTGATGCTGGGACTGAAGCTCCAAAACTTTGGCCACCCAATGCAAAGAGCCAACTCATGGGAAAAGACCCTGATGCTGGGAGAGATTGAGGGCAGGAGGAGAAGAGGGTGACAGGATGAGATGGTTGGATGGCATCATTGACTCAATGCATGTGAATTTGAGCAAACTCAGGGAGATGGTGAAGGACAGGGAGGCCTGGCGTGCTACAGTCCATGGGGTCGCAAAGAGTCAGACATTACTGAGCAACTGAACAATAAAAACAAAGGAGCCCAGTAAGTGTGAGCTCCCTTCCCTCTAAGCTGGTGAAAGGTTTTGGGAGTTGGCTCGGAAATTTCCAGAAAGGTCTCTTCCCGTCACCTTCTTTCCAAGGCCCTTTGTGGTGACAGTAATGCCCCGTAATAACCTGACTTGACGACAGCAAACTCTGGTGTCTGCTTTCAGTGCTGCTAGCCCAAAGGACACAGTCATCCTTGCGGGTAGAGTTCCTGTCCTATGGGCTGTGGTCAAAGGCCCACCCTCTCTGCTTGGCAGCCCCCGCACTGGTTAATTAGGCAGACTTTCCTCAGCCCTTCACTGAATGTCCCTCAAGGTCTGTTCACTGAGGAGGGAAGGCGGGTCTGGGCTCTGTGGGGGATTCTCAGCTCCAGACCTCCTGTGGGGCTCATGGGCCCAGGGGGATGCCCATGTACAGGCTGTGTGACCTTGGACAAGTCACTTAACCTCTCGTCATCTATTAAATATAACATGGGAGAAATGGCAATAGCGTTGCTGAGGGTTCATTCATTGGTTCAACGGCGATTTATTGAGTACCTTCTATATTTCACATCTGAAGGTACAGGGGTGAACAAATCAGATGAGATTCTTGCTCCTGTATTGCTGGCCTTTCAGAGGGAAAAGAAGACGATAAACAAGTAACCCTATCTGAATTACATAAAGTCTTTGAAGACAATAAAGCATAAGGCTGACAGCACGGAAACATATACAATACCACGTGTAAAACAGACAGCCAGTGGGGATTCTCTGAGTGACTCACGGAGCTCAAAGCGGGGTCTGTGACAGCCTCGAGGGGCGGGACGGGGTGGGAGGTGGGAGGGAGGGTCAAGGGGGAGGGGGCATACGTGTACCCGTGACTGATTCATGCTGATGTATGGCAGAGACCAACACAATATTGTAAAGCAATTATCTTTCAATTAAGAATAAATTAATTAAAAAATATTTTAAGTGCATAGATTTGAAAAAAATAGAAGGCTGAGATAACCTGATCCTGAGAGAAGAGGGGCAGGAAGATTAAGCCCCACTAGTCAAGACGGTCAAGGTCTCAGGGACTTTCCTGAGGACAGGACAGGAACTGAGACCTGCATGATGAGATGAAGCCACTCAGGAGTCTGGTGGAAAAAAGTTCCAGGGAGGATGAACCACAGGTGCAAAGGCCCTGAAGCTAGGTGATGCTCAGAGTACTTAAAGAGCATGGAGAATACAGGCCAGCCTGATGCCAGGTGGTTGGGCAAGGTCCACAGGAGCCAGAGCAGAGAGGGCCTTGTGGGCAGGTCAGGAGGTGAGCTTTTATCCACTGCGGGGACCCCACAGGAGGGGTTCAACTAGGGCATGCAGCAGCGGGAGGACTCGGCCTACTGGGAGCAGAACGGATGGAGGAAGCCCAGCTCAGGAGTTCCTTGGCCTCACCATGATTGCTGCCCCTTCCCTGGAGGACGAGAACCCAGACCCCTCCTAGAGACCACCAGGACTGAGCCGGGCCCCACACCCACTGAGCCCGCTAGTCTCTCCCATTATCCTCACGCCCCAAACAGTGACTCACATAATAAAACAGTCAACAGCCGATGCACTTGGGCTAAAATTATGCAGACTGCATGTGATATTAAAAATCTAAGGAGCATATATTTCCAGTACAGGGGATGCCGAAATGTAGCTGCTTTATTTAAGGAATTATTTGGGGTGAGCGGATGTTTATCTGAGCTTCTGCTCCCGGTGGCGGAGGCGGGGGTGGGGGACAGGTACATGCAGCTTGGTTCCTAAAAATAGCAATGTGATGGGTCCTGAAATATCGCCCCGCCTTTCCCACCCCCACAGTCAGGCTGAAGGTAGGAAGAGATTCATAGAGACCGGTCAGGATGAGCTTCTCCTAGGGAAAGATCTGTGGCCACGGAGGCTGTGCCCTCGGGGCTGGGGGCGCGGGGTGCACCCCGGGCCCCCGCAGTAGGACTCCCAGGAGTGACTCTGACGCCCCCGTGTATCCTTGCGCTGGGACGCTCGGTCCAGCACCCACCGTGAGGGCTGCTGAGAGGCCGGAAGTGCCAACCCTCAAGCTCGCCGGTGTGCATTGCAAACAGGAGCTGTTCATCCCTGCGGCTCCCCTCCTGCGTTTGTGAGTTCAAGTGTGGCCAGGGGCCTTCAGAGCCTAAACGGCCTCTGGCCAGTGGCCAGAACTAAGCCAGGAGGAGGGAGAGGCATGTGCTGCTCGCAGAGTCCATAATGGGTCCATTTCACAGTTGGGCACAGGAGACTCGGGTAAGGTTACAGGAGGCCCAGCTGATTCAGGACATTTGTAGCATGCCCCACCCACCCACCAGCTTCCCTCTCTGACCTCTCCGGAGCCTCCTGCCTGCCAGCACTCTCCTTTGCTTGCGCATCCCTTTCATTCATTAGGTCACTCCCTCTTCACTCATTAATTTGCTCATTAATATTGAGCAATGACCCTAGTCCTCAACTGGGGCACCTGAGGCCAGAGAGTGGCCTGCAACTCCAGGAAGCCCGAGTCAAAGATGGCTCTGCGCACTCAGCTATTCGAGTCCTAGGAGGTAGCAAAACATCCCTGGCCATGCAGGAATCCCGGTCTCTGCCAGGGTGGCCAAGAGGGGCTGGACCGTTCAGAGGGATGTGTGGCTCTGGAACGCTCACCCAGCGTCCAGCTCAGGGGCTGCAGAGACCGGAGGGACAGGGTTCTGCAGGGACTGGCCAGGAAGGAGGGGACCACAGGGCTGACTAAGCAGGACCCCTCCTTCACCCCCACCTGCACCCCTACTCTTCCAGGGAAGAGAGGAGCACCATGACCTTTTGATAAGGTGAGGGGTGCTAGGCAGCCAGCATTCAGCTGGGGAGGCTTCAAGGTCAAGGATCCTGGGGTCAGAAATACCTGGGTTGAAAACTCTTATCTCAGCCACTCAGCTCCTAGGTGGCCTTGAGCGAGGTTCTCTGTTCTTCTGCGCCTTCCCTTCCTCAGGTGATACCTATGTCAGGGGTAGCATTTGCACAAGGCTGCCTTCTAGCTCCTCCCTTGCAGGCCCTCTGCCTGGCGCATCTTCCCTTAGATGTCCACCTGGCTTCCTTCCTGCTTCCCTCGAAGGTCCCCTCCTCTGAGAAGCCTTCCCTGACTGCCTGGCTGGAGAGGCCACCCATACTTCCTGTTGATTTATTTTCCCTCTTACCATGCCCACTAGTTTCTTGTCTGTCTTGTTCACTAGAATGCATGTTCCTTAGTGCAGGGGCCTCAGCTCCCTCTGAGAATGTGGGTGGGCCAGGAACAGTATCCAGAGTGTTCCACTCTCTTCCCCATGGTGATATAGCCACCTCTTTCAACTTTGGCTGGAGTGGGGTGGAGATAGGGGTGGGGAGGAGGGATAGGGGTGGAGATTCAAGCTGTGGAGGACCCAGAGCATTGCATCAGTATTCTGAAATTGGTACTCAACCTAGCTCCATTTAGCAGATGAGGAAATACGACTCAGAGAGGTAAAGAGCTTGTCCGAGGTCACACGGCAGTCGCCGAGCTAGGATGCACATCCTGACTGATTCCAAAGACCTGGCTGTTTTCTCTTGGGGAGAACTTGACCAGCGGTAGCAAGAATACCTAGCAGATTGGCTGCAGTGGAGACTCACAGTGTCTCTTTGATCTTTCTGCCAATATCGGCATTATTTGAAATTTTAATTTTTAATTATAGCCACTGTCTTTTGTGTGAACAATTTTCCAAAAAGAGATGTGAAGGATAGAGTCACCCCCAGCGGTTTCTGTCCCCAGGCACAGGGCTAGGTGGTGGATGGCCTCCACTTCCCTCCCCTGTGCTCCCCCACCGCCCCCCACATCTGGCCAGGAAAGGCCAGCATTGCTGAGAGCCCCTGGTAGTGGGGCATGGGAGCTGGGGGCAGAGGGGTGGGCACAAGGCCTTTTCAAGGCAGCTGCTTGAAAGGTAGAAAAGGGGAGGGGGGCTATTTTGTTGGATCTTTTCAAGAGCTGAGGCCACACACAGCCGGGGACCTGGGAGGCCCCTTCCTTTGCTTTTTTCTCCTACACCTGCTTACCACCTGTTCCCTTAGAGGCCCCTAGCCCCTCGCCTTTTCTTCCTGCTGGCCCCAGGGGGCTCTGCCTCCCCGTCCCTCAGCCTCTCCCTGCTCACCTCCTGCAGGTCCCCAGGATTGACCCTTTGGGGCTCCCCCGGAGACCAGACCCCCACTTTCCTTCCTCCCCCAGCTCCTTCCCAGCTCAGCTGCCCTCCCTGGCCTCTGCCCATGCTCTTCCTCCCCTGGAGGGCCTGGCTTGCCTCTCTGTTTATTCATACACCTGTCAAGACACTTCACACTGGGAGCTCGCATCGCCCCTGAAAGAATTTTGAAAGCTACCTACGACACACAAGTATTTTTAGTCGGCACCTAAATGTTTTTTATTACAAAAGTAAATAGTTACAAAACTTTCAGCATGCTGTATACCCCACAAATGCTTTAAGTAAAATCTCATCCTGACCTTGGAGCTGTAGATCCCACTCATACATCTTTCCCAAAACTCCATCTCGAAAATTGGACAGCTGACCATCTCTACCAAACAGCGCAGCCAGGGTGGCTGACTTTCAGTTGGAAAACTATATGCATTTATTTTCCAATTCGTAAACATGCTGATGTACATCTCTGCATCACCCCTCTCTCTCTTGAATTCTGCTTCTAATTCTAAGACTGGTAAGGCATATGACACGTGTGCTCAGTGATGTCCGACTCTTTGCGACCCCAAGGATTGGAGCCTGCCAGGCTCCTCTGTCCCTGGGATTTCCCAGGCAAGAGTACTGGAGTGGGTTTCCATTTCCCCTTCCAGGGGATCTTCCCAATCCAGGAATTGAACCTGCGTCTTCTGCATTGGCAAGAGGAGTCTTTACAACTGAGCCATCCTAGATGAAATAAGACTTCAGTGATGCCATCTGTGCTTCTTCCTGACACTACCTTGTTTTTTTGCCTCAGGGATCCTCCCTCCAGGGCTAGATTGTTTCAAATGGCCTTCCCTCTGGTGTTGTGGAAGCATTTTTTCTTTTAAATTTTTTGTTGTGAAACATAACAGGCACTAAGAAACCATATTGTGTGTGACTAAAGCTCACATCAGAACTGAAATGTGCAGCTCAATAATTTATCATAAAACAAACATCCAGGTCTAGAAACAGGACATTTCTAGCTCCTCAAAAGCCCCTCCCTTGGGTCCCTCCCAATTGGTACCCCTCCCTCCTGTTCAAAGGTGCCCACTACTCTGAGTTTTATGATAGTCACATCTTAACTTTTCCGCCCACTTTTATAACCTACACATACCTGTTTTTCTACATCATATAAAGTCATGTCATATCTGCTCACGAGTACCCGGCTTCTTTCACAGGACATTATGTGGCTGAGTCACCAGACTGGTATGTGGATTATACTTCATCCTCATCACTGAATGACATTCCGTTGTCTGAGCACTCCCCAGTACATTGACCATTCTGCTGTTGATGGACGTTTGGGTTGTTCTCAGTTTGGGGCTGTTTGGCTAGGAACACTCAGGAATAGGTCTCTAGGTTCATATAAACAGACATTTATGTTGAGTCAATAGGCAGGAGAGTTTTGCTGGATCATGGGGCACATGTGTGTATAACTCTAACAGTATTTAACACTGTTTTCCGGATACTGACTGCACCACTTTACAGTCTCATCAACAGTGTGTGAGAGTTCCTGTTGCTCCACATCCTTGCCAGTTCTTGGTTGTCAAAAATTTACATTTTAGCCAGCCTGGCTGGGGTGCCATGGTTATATCACTGTGACTTTGATTTTTTTCATTTCCCTGATTATTGATGAGATTCAGTACTATTCTATATATTCATTGGCAATTGGAATATTCTTGTGAAGTCCTTGGTTTTCTCCTGTTTTTATAAAGGCATATCTCAGAGATGTTGAAAGTCTGGTTCCAGATCATTGTAATAAAGAGAAGGTTGCAGGGACTTGCCTGGCGGTTCAGTGGTTAAGACTTCACCTTCCAAAGCAGGGGGTGTGGGTTCGATCCCTGGTTGGGGAACTAAGATCCCACATGCCTCGTGACCAAAAAACCAAAACATAAAACAAGAGCAATATTGTAACAAATTCAATAAAGACTGTAAAAATGATCCACATCAAAAAAATCTTTTAAAAAAGAGAATATTGCAATAAAGCAAGTCATATGAATTTTGGGGTTTCCCAGTGCATACAAAAGTTATATTTACACTATACTGTAGTCTATTAAGTATGCAATAGCATTATGTCTAAAGATGGTAAAACTTAATTAAAAAATACTTTATGATAAAAAATGCTAAGAACACCCGAGCCTTCAGGGAGACATAACCCTTTTGTTGGTGGAGAGTCTTGAATCCGTGTTGCTGGCTGCCAACTGAGCAGGGCGGTGTTTGCTGAAGGTTAGGGTGCTGTGGCAAGTCCTTAAAATAAGAGAGCAATGAAGTTTGCCACTTCAGTTGACTCTTCCTTTCATAAATGATTTCTCTGTAGCAAGCAATGCTGTTTGATAGCATTTTACCCACAGTATAACACCTTTCAAAATTAGAATCAATCTTCTCAAACCCTGTTGCTGCTTTAGCGACTAAGCTTATGTTGTAGTCTAAATCATTCATTGTCATTTCAACCATCTTCACAGCATCTTCACCAGGAGAAGAGTCCATCTCAGGAAACCACTTTCTTTCATCATCTAGAAGAAGCAACTCCTCACCCATTCAGATTTTATCATGAGATTGCACCAGTTCAGCCACGTTTTCAGCTCCACTTCTATTAATAATTCTAGTTCTCTCGCTGTTTCCACCATATCTGCAGTTACTTCTTCCACTGAAGTCTTGAACCCCTCAAAGTTATCCATGAGGGTTGGAATCAACTTCTTCAAAACTCCTATTAATGATAAAATTTTTACCTTTTCCATGAATCATGAATGTTCTTAATGACATCTAGAATGGAGAACCCTTTCCAGAATGTTTTCAACTGACCTTGCCCAGATGCATCAAAAGAATCACTATCTATGGTAGCTATAGCCTTAAATAAGAAGACATGAATATCCAAAGCCTTCCTTGATTGCATGGGCTGCAGAATGGACGCTACATTAGCAGGCAGGAAAACATTAATCTTGTTGTTCATCTCATCAGAGATTTTGGGTGACCAGGTGCATGCATTGTCAATGAGCAGTAATATTTTTAAACAAATCTTTTTTTTTGAGCAGTAGATCTCAGCAGTGGGCTTAAAATATTCAGTAAACCATGTTGTAGACAGACGTGCTGTCATCCAGGCTTTATTGTTATAGTCACAGAGCACAGACAGAGTAGATTTGGCACAGTTCTTAAGGGATGCAAGGTTTTCAGAATGGTAAATTAGCTTTGGCTTCAACTTAAAGCCACCACTCGCATTAGCTCATTAAGAAGAGAGTCAGCCTGTCCTTTGAAGTTTTCAAAGCCAGGTCTTGACTTCTCCTCTGTAGCTATGAAAGTCTTAGATGGCCTCTTCCTCCAGTCAAATGCTGTTTTGTCCACCCTGAAAATCTGTTGTTTGGTGTAGACACCTTATGAATTCTCTTAGTTAAATCTTCTAGATAACTTGCTGCAGCTTCTACATCAGCATTTGCTCCTTTGCCTTGCACTTTTATGTTATAGAGACAGTTTCTTTCCTTAAACCTCATGAGCCAAACTCTGCTTCTCAAACTTTTCTTCTGCAGCTTGCTCCCCTCTCTCAGCTTTCAGAGAACTGCAGAGAATTAGGTCTTGTTCTGGATTATGCTTTGCCTTAAGGGAAGGTTGTGGCTGGTTTCATCTTCTATCTAGACATTCTCCTTATTGGCAGCAAGGCTATTCAGCTTTCTAATCATTCATGTGTTCACTGGAGGAGCACTTTTAACTTCCTTCAAGAACTTTTCCTTTGCATTCACAGCTTGGCTAACTGGCACTGGAGGCCTAGCTTTTGGTCTGTCTTAGCTTTTTGCATGCCTTTCTCACTAATCGTAATCATTTTTAGCTTTTGATTTTAAGTGAGAGACATGTGACTATTCCTTTCGCTTGAATGCTTAGAGGTTGTTGTAGGGTCATTAAACTGGCCTAATTTCAATATGATTGTGTCTCAGGGAATAGAGAGACCCGAGGAGAGGAAGAGAGATGGGACCAGTCAGTCAGTGGAGCATCAGAACACACAACAGTTCTCTGTCTTTAGTGGTAGCAGCAGTTCATGGCTCTCCAAAACAATTACAAGGGTAACAAGAAAGACCCCTGATCACAGGTCACCATAAAGAAAAAGTCTGAAATATTGTGAGAATTACCTGTGACACAGAGACATCAGTGAAAACGTGTTGCTGGAAAAATGGTGTCGATAGATTTTCTTAACACAAGGGTGCCATAAACATTCAAGTTGTAAAATAGTTAGAATCTATGAAGAAGAAAAAAGCAAAGCTCAATGAAACAAACTGGTTGTATTGAGTTATTGGTCTTTTTCATATCAATTTGTAGTTGTGTTTATTCTGGAAACAAGCGAGTCCTTTGTTGATTGTGGTGTATGATGTATTTTTTCTCACTCTGTAACTTGCCTTTTAATCTTCTCACTAATATCTTTTGATAAAAAGAATATTAACTTTTAATTCAGTCAATTTTATCAATCCATTTTAATGGTTAGCACTTTCTATGCCTTATTAAAATATATTTCGAACCACTTTGAGGTTATAAAGATATTTGCTTCTTAGAAGTTTTCTGTTTCACCTTTAACATTCAGGTCTACAAGTCCTCTGAAATTGATGTTGTGTAATAGTGAATATGGTAGGGATGAAGTTTTTTTTCTTATACAGGTATCCAAGTGGCCCAGCACAAGTCATGAAAATATTGTCCCTTTTCCCTACTGCTTGGTAATGTCACACTTGTCACAGAACATGAGTCGATTTATGCCTGGCATCTGTCTCAATTCCATTGGTCTATTTGTCTATCCTTGTACAAATACCACATGTCTTACTTTGCTTCATAATAGGTACTGGTATCCAGTAGAGTGAATCCTTTTATTTTGTTCTCTATTTTTTAAAAATGGCTATCATTTACCCTTTGTATTTCCACATAGATTTTTGCAACCTGTTTTTTAAGTTACATACACACACATATCCTTGTTAGGATTTTGATTAGGTTGTATGCATGTATGTATAAGTCAGTTTGCAGAGAATTGATTTCTTTAAAATATTGTATCTTTCAATTCCTGAATATGATATATCCTTCCATTTAGTTTTTGGATTCCTCTCAATAATGTTTACAGTTTTCTGAATATATTTCAGGTGAACCAATTTAAAAACAAAACAAATCTCTAAAGTGAGTGATAACACAGGCAACATTTGGCTATGGCAAAATTGTGAAGACAGCAACATCTCCAGAATGTTCTCTTTGTACCCCCTGCCAGCTTGGTACCAAGGCGTTTTGAGCTGTGCCTAACCCCTCCCCAGACCCACTCCCCGCACACCTATACACCTGGAAGCTGACCCAGACTTGGGACGTAGTGAACACGTGTGAACTAAGCACTATCTGCCATACTCCTGTCCCATTGCTTGCAAGAATTGATAACCCATCCCAACATGCTAAGGATGGGTCAGGCAGTGGTTCAGCTTCCAGATAAAATGCTATCTTTGAAAAGTAGTCTATTGAGTTCTTTCCCATTAGAAAAATTTTATGCATGCTCAATACAGAACATTTAAAACTTGCCAACAGGGCGTCCCTCGTGGCCCAGTGGTTAAGGCTCCATACTCCAAATACGGGGGACCTGGGTTTGATCCTTGGTTGGGGAATCTAAGATCCCATGTGCCACCCAGCCAAAAAATGAATAAATAAATAGAAAAATTTTTTAAATTGCCAACAGGTAGAGAGTGAAAATAAGCCCATATGCCTTATCACTTAGCAAAAATGACTTGTCATATTTTGATGCATTTCCTTTCACCTTGTTTTTATACACATTGTGTATTTGCTTATTTTGCTTTTATAAACTTGTCATCATTCTGAGTTAACAGTTCTGTGTTCAGCCTTTCTCACTTGACATTAAAACAGAAGTTTTCTCTCCTTTGACTCCAAACTCTTTGGAAACATCATGGCCAGGAGCTCTGTAAGGTTCTGTGAGTGACACCTGTTTGCTAACCATCACCTGTGGTAGGAGGTGTTAGTGAATTCACACTGTGTGCACAGTGTGTACTGAGGATCTCTGGGCATTTCTTAGCTTGGTCCCCATCCAGTTGGCATTACCTCCTCAAGAAAGGCCTTAGATGTGGATTTCAGACCAAAAAACTGCAAACAGAAGCTTATGAGGCAGGGCTTGCCTGGTGGTCTAGTGGCTAAGACTCCATGTTCCCAATGCGGGGGATCCAAGTTTGATTCCTGGTTGGGGAACTAGATTCCACATGCTGCAACTAAGAGTTCTCATGCTGCAACTAAAAATCTGTGTGCCACAATGAAGGCCCGCACAACCAAAATAAATAAATAAGGTAAAATTTTAAAAAGAAGCTTATGAGGCCTATCAAAGCAGAAGTTAGAACCTGTAACCATGGCTGTCTGTGGGTCACGCGTTTCTTAAGAATTATTTCCAGATGCCCATGTAAATGCTTCAGGTCTATCAGCTCCTTCTCTCCTCACAACCCTCTTAAGGAGCTTCTATCATTTGTCTCGTTTCATAGCTACAGTAGGGGCTTCCCATGTGGCACTAGTGATAAACAGCCCACTTGCCAATGCACAAGATGTAAGGACCACAGTTTCGATCCCTGGGTCAGGAAGATCGCCTGGAGAAGGGCATGGCAACCACTTCAATATTCTTGCCTGGAGAGTCCCATGGACAGAGGAGCCTGGTGGGCTACAGTCCATAGGGTCACAAAGAATCAGACACGACTGAAGCGACTTAGCGCACACACATAGATATGGAACCGGGGCACAAAGAGCTTGCGTGGCTAGACCAAGGCCGCAGGCAGTGAGCGCCCAAGCTGGGGTTCAAACCCCAGCCCGCTGCGCCCTGGGCTCCCACTCTTAACCACTCCAGGAGGATGGGAGATAAAGTGGGCTCTTCGAGACACCCACACCTCCTCTCCTGGCCTCCTTCCTCTCGGCCTGAGGAATCTCTTCTGCAGGTGAGAGGTGAGTCGCATGTAGGGACCCCACGACAGGCGTGAGTCCACTGCGTTCAGCTGGGTGACGCAGGCACATCCTTGCCTTCTCCCAGCTTCAGTTTCTTCATCAGGGAAACGGGCAAAGAGGCCGTGAGGGAAACGTCTGGATGAGCGGGAACCTGCTTTCAGGTGCTGGGGTTCTGCAGCCTGCCCGTCCATCCATCGCACCCGCCCTGGGGCCGCCTCCCTGTGCACCCCCCGCCCCGCTGCCTCAGTCCCAGCCCCTCCAGTCCCGCCTGCACTGGCTGACTCTCCCCAGCCAGCAAGGGGGTGACACCACCCCAACAATGGCTGTGGGACGGAGTTTTAAAGAGTCCTCTCGAGATTTCCCCCAGTTATGGGACCAGTAGGGGCAGAGCAAGTAGGAACCAGAAATTGTTGGTGGGTGCAGAGTGGGAGAGAGAAGACTGTATTTACCTTCCTGTATCTACTTCTCTGAGAGCATTAATGTCCCTTGTTTATAGAGTGTCCTTGTTCCCCAAGAGTTCGGCCTGATATTGAGTCCCCATTACTCTGAGACACCAGGGCAAGTAAGAAAGTGAATCGAGATTTGAACCCAGGTCTGTGGGACTAAATCCTGGGCTCCAACCTGGCCCTGTGCATCCGACTACAAGGTTGTAGTACCCACGGCCTGAGTGTCACAGCCCCACTCATCTGAGCTCCCAAAACCCAGAAACCGATTTTTCATGGCCATTTTGCAAATGAGGACACTGAGGCCCATCTGAGGTCTTGAATGGGTGAGTGCTTCAGCCCCAAGCTGATTTGGGCTTTCTAAGTCCCAATCGGTGTCTGAGCTTCTCTAGCCAGCAGCACAGACACCTCATTTGAAGCTGAGCAGATGATGAGGAAGAAACCTCTGAGTGTGAACCAGACCATGGGGAGGAGCCTCCAGCATGGGTTGGGGTGGCTTCTTGGATCCCTAAATAAATAAAGAGTCTAGTCCATCAGCCTGGAGAGCAGGCTGAGGCCCCAGCCTTTCTCCTCCTTTCTCCTGTTTTACAATGGCTGCCAGAGATGAGGAGACTGCTCTGAACCAGCCTCCACACCAGGTCATGGAGCCACAGCAGGAACACTGACCTCACGTGCCCTTCCCAATCGGAAGGACTGATGCTGAAGCTGAAGCTCCAATACTTTGGTCACCTGATGTGAAGAGCTGATGCACTGGAAAAGACCCTGATTCTGGGAAAGGTCGAAGGAAAAAGAAGAGGGTACCAGAGGATGAGATGGTTCAATAGCATCATCGACTCAATGGACGTGAATTTGAGCAAACTCCGGGAGAGAGTGAAGGACAGAGGAGCCTGGCATACTGCAGCCTATGGGGTCACAAAGAGTTGGGCATGACTTAGCAACGGAACAGCAGCAGCAACAGACCCTGGCCTGCCTCACTTTTCAGAGGAAAAATCTGAGGCTTAGCAAAGGAAGTTGTTTGCCGGAGATCACACAGCCAAGCAAGGGCAATGCGGGTGTCCTGAACACGCCGGTCCCACTGTGCTGCTGTGCTTCCTGGTCTCACCTCCCACCCCCACCCCCCAACTTGTCCCACGAAGATCCGCCTCTGGTCTCTGGACGTTACTAGCTTCACAGGGCTCCTGGCAAGAAACACAGCCCAATTGCACTGTATACTACAGATTGTGGTTTGGAGCAAAAGTGTGCTCCTCACTGGATCTTTCTTCAAACTTGCGGTAATTCCAGCCTCAGGTCGTCTGGACTGAGCATCCACTCTGAGCCAACTCCTTCCCAAGCTGCTTCTCATTTCATTCTCGTGCTTGGAACTATTGTCCCCAGTCTACAGATAAGGAACTTGAAGCTCAGAGCCGGCATGTGACAAGCTCCAGGACCCTCGGCTGGGCAGTAGCGGGCTGGTGTGCACCCAGCCGGGGACCCAGAGCTGGACTTTTTCTCCCGTCAGCATCCCCCGTCAGAGCTGGAGGAAGACGGTGGTTGTCCCCACACCCCAGAGCGCACTGGAACCCGTCCATGGGGCCTGGCCTGGCCCTCTGGACATCAGGACCTTGCACATGGAGACGCACCCCCCCAGCTGCCCTGGACCCCAATCTGCCCCAGACCCCTGCCAACCTGGGGTCTCCACTCAGCTTCCTGCTGCAGCCCACACGGCCCCAGAGTCTCTGTGATCTCCGTGATGCTCTGGCCAGGGCAGGGCCAGCTGAGGGTGGCAGGAAGCCAAGGGTCCCAGGCCTTCCAGGCATAACCCACACCTCACATGGTCTGAAGTGGCACTACGGGGCCCCAGGTTGGCACAAGCCCTCCAACCTCCTGCTCAGGAGCCACAAAACTGGCAGCTCTGACCCAGCTCTGAGGAGCCCTGGCAAGACAGGAGACACCACAGGGTTCAAGACTTCCTCCACTGGACTCCCGTCATGACCCTCCTCTGTCCCCTCCCTCTGGAAGAAATGTCCTCTTCCCCAAGCAACTGACTCCAGGAATAGCAGTAGTTACACTACTAATTAATGATAACAGTGGCTTCAGTTCAGTTCAGTTCAGTTCAGTCGCTCAGTCGTGTCCAACTCCTTGCGACCCCATGAATCGCAGCACGCCAGGCCTCCCTGTCCATCACCAACTCCCGGAGTTTACTCAAACTCATGTCCATCGAGTTGGTGATGCCATCCAGCCATCTCATCCTCTGTCATCCCCTTCTCCTCCTGCCCCCAATCCCTCCCAGCATCAGCGTCTTTTCCAATGAGCCAACTCTTCGCATGAGGTGGCCAAAGTATTGGAGTTTCAGCTTCAGCGTCAGTCCTTCCAATGAACCCCCAGGACTGATCTCCTTTAGGACGGACTGGTTGGATCTCCTTGCTTAGTCTTTTTAAAACACTTTTTATTTTGTTTTGGGGTACAGCCGATTAACAACGTCGTGACAGTTTCAGGTGAGCGGCAAAGGGACTCAGTCATACATGTACATATAGCCATTCTCCCCCACATTCCCTATAGTGACTGAGTTTCATTGCACATTCGCCATGTGCCAGGCACTGTTCTGAGCACTTGACATGTATTATCTCATTTAATCCTCAAAACAATCCTGTGAGGCTTTTTACTTGACGTACTTTTACTAGCCCGTTTTATATGAGGGGACTAAGGCACAGAGAAGTTAAGTAACACGCTCAAAGCCACACAGCTAGATAGGAGGGAAGCCAGGCTATGAACCCAGATTGTCTGGTTCCAGAGCCTGAGCCATCAGCCAGCACCTCAACCTCTCTGGATGAGATGCAACCCCTATCCCTGGGGTTTATCTACTGATTCATCAATTCATTCATTCATAAGCACTTGAGCACCTATTCTGTACCAGACACTTTGCAATCATAATCTCTTTGGAAGTTTATAGCAGCTATCAGGTAGGCATTATTAATTGTCATCCCATTTTACAGATGAGGCAACCGATGTTCAGAGAGGTTAAGTAACTGTACAGAGACACACAGCCAACAAGATTCAAGGTAAATAAGAAAGTAGCGTAGCTAGGATTTGGCCCTTTCCACATTCATTATTCCCACTTTTCTTTAAAAATCCAGGTCCCCCTGGTGGGGTCTCTACAGCTCTGGGAGGGTAGCCGCAGAGAGTGGGCTCTCACAGGCCGGGACAAGCTGTGCACTGGGCCAGGGGTGGGTCAGCGCAGGCCAGCCCCCAGGTTACTCCAGGCTGGGCTCTTTGCAAACTCTCAGCCACCTGAGGGCTCAACAGGAGAAACACACAGACTCTGAGATCAGAGCAGGCTGGCTTCCTGTCAAGGTCCTCCCGTCTTGGCTGTGTGGCTTGGACAAGTTTCTGCACTTCTCTGAGCCTCCCAGAATACCTTATAGAATAGATATGATAAGGGCCCCTAACACTGCTGGAGGAGAGGAAGATTTTAAAAGGCAGCAAATACAAAACAGCTCCTTATCCTTTAACTCCTTTTCTTACTTGTAGTGGTATTGTGAGGATTAAATAAATCAGAACCTAACATGTTCAGTCAGATTGTTCTCTGCCTGTGTGGCTAGAGCAAGCCACCTGCACTCTCTAGGATTTGGTTTCTCCATCCATAAAATGGGCACACTAATAATACTACCTCCTAGGGTCATTGTGAGTTTAAATCATCTAGAGGACTTAAAACAGCATACCACACTCAATAAATGTTATTAGCTATTACTGCGTCGTGATTAGCATTGTAATTACACAGTGAATGCAAGTTACCGGGATTATAAATTGATTTAAATTCAGCCCCTGCCTCAGGCTTCCATTCCATGGCCATCATGACGGTGTGTCTCAGAGCATCTAAGCTCTGTCTGTATGTTATGAGAAAGCTGAGTCCAGGACATGCATGGCCCCAGTCTGTGGCAGAGCTGCCTCCATTGAATTTCAGGAAAATGTCAGTGCGTGGCCTTTTCAGATGGCCAGTATGGGACTCATCCATCTGAATGCTGTTGGTGTGTCTTCAGGGAGACTCTGGAGGAAGGTTCTGTCCATTCAGCCCTCCTGTGTATCACTGATGAGCTCCCCTTTGGAAAAGATGCTGGCACCAAGTACTCCCCAGCAAGAGAACAGGACGAGAAAAAGCCACATGCCCAGGCTTCTTTCCCTTTTGGTCCTGGCTGCTGCATAAACTGTGGCCAGAGTCAGTGGCTCACAAACATGGTTCGCTGTTTGAGGGCAGCATGGTGTGAATGAAGGGATGAAGGGATGGGAGCTAGAACTCGAGACACGTGGCACCTCTGCTCACCACTGTGCCCCACTGGACGAGTGGCCTTTTCGTCCCGAGGCCAGTTTCCTCCTCTGTATAGTAAGCAGAGAGCTAGAAGCCTCTGCGTTCTGCCCCTCCAGGCGGGGTGAACTCGGCAGTTCCTTCTTTGCACTGCGCTTCAGTTTCCTCTCCTGTCAGACAGGAATTGCATTTATGCTAGGCTGTGAGGAGGAGCACTCAAAGGGTCCAGCCTGATACCCACTGCATGGTTGGCACTTAGTAACCAGGAGCTGAAAAAAACTTTGCTTTTGTGGGTGAAGACCACTGGGTTTGGAAATCGAGGGTTTGATGATCAGGGTTTGCTGAAAAGTAGAGGTTTCCTGCAACAGTTTGAAAACAAAGCTTTGTGGTTTGAGTGTTCTTGAGCTGCAAGGAGGAGCCTGTGCAAAGGCCCTTGGGTTCCCTGAAAGAAGGGGTCTTTTACCCAGGAGTCTACAGAGGACACAACTCCCACCAACTCGGTGCACCCGACTGCCTGCTATGCCTGGGGCAGGATCTGCTAGGGCATGCCCAGAGGGAGCAATGCCAGGGAGCACAGCCAAGGCCCTCCGTCTGCCCACTGCCATGGGAGGCTGTGCCAACACCGCACAGTCAGGGGAAGCAGCCCCACCCAGGGGCCCCTGCAGCCCAAGCGTGGGTCCTGGTGCCAAGGGAGGCTAGGATTGTCTCTTGGATTCTGGATGTGGCTAAGGGGGAGGGGGCTGTGTGAAAGTCAGAGCCAGGAGAGGTCATGACTAGAGGCTGCTGTCTTAGCCCAAGGATGCTCCGCACCCTCTGCTCCTGTTTACACACCTCCTGGCTGACTGGGATCGCCCTCTCCCCCAAAGCCACCTGACCCACCTTTGTGGAGCAGTTTTGTCTTCCTTCTCAAGTGTGGTGCCTGTAACCAAAGCAACTTCTCCCAGAAAGGTCTAATCATGCGCTGGAACAACAGACTCCTCCTCTGTTCTACAGACTATACCTCTACTGATGCCTCCCTGTTTTGTTTCTCCCTGCACACATCACTGTTGATCACACCCAAGTCCAGGGCTACTAGCAACCAAAACTCATTTCTTCACAACTCTTTTCTTTTTTTTTTTTTTTTTTATCTTTTCAAATTAGTGTTTTTATTTTCTTTTTTTTTTTTATTTTATTTATTTTTTTTTTCCAGTGGGTTTTGTCATACATTGATATGAATCAGCCATGGATTTACATGTATTCCCAATCCCGATCCCCCCTCCCACCTCCCTCTCCACCCGATTCCTCTGGGTCTTCCCAGTGCACCAGGCCGGAGCACTTGTCTCATGCATCCCACCTGGGCTGGTGATCTGTTTCACCATAGATAGTATACATGCTGTTCTTTTGAAATATCCCACCCTCACATTCTCCCACAAAGTTCAAAAGTCTGTTCTGTATTTCTGTGTCTCTTTTTCTGTTTTGCATATAGGGTTATCGTTATCACCTTTCTAAATTCCATATATATGTGTTAGTATGCTGTAATGTTCTTTATCTTTCTGGCTTACTTCACTCTGTATAATGGGCTCCAGCTTCATCCATCTCATTAGGACTGGTTCAAATGAATTCTTTTTAATGGCTGAGTAATATTCCATGGTGTATATGTACCACAGCTTCCTTATCCATTCATCTGCTGATGGGCATCTAGGTTGCTTCCATGTCCTGGCTATTATAAACAGTGCTGCGATGAACATTGGGGTGCACGTGTCTCTTTCAGATCTGGTTTCCTCAGTGTGTATGCCCAGCAGTGGGATTGCTGGGTCATATGGCAGTTCTATTTCCAGTTTTTTAAGGAATCTCCACACTGTTCTCCATAGCGGCTGTACTAGTTTGCATTCCCACCAACAGTGTAAGAGGGTTCCCTTTTCTCCACACCCTCTCCAGCATTTATTGCTTGTAGACTTTTGGATAGCAGCCATCCTGACTGGCGTGTAATGGTACCTCATTGTGGTTTTGATTTGCATTTCTCTGATACTGAGTGATGTTGAGCATCTTTTCATGTGTTTGTTAGCCATCTGTATGTCTTCTTTGGAGAAATGTCTGTTTAGTTCTTTGGCCCATTTTTTGATTGGGTCATTTATTTTTCTGGAATTGAGCTGCAGGAGTTGCTTGTATATTTTTGAGATTAATCCTTTGTCTGTTTCTTCATTTGCTATTATTTTCTCCCAATCTGAGGGCTGTCTTTTCACCTTGCTTATAGTTTCCTTTGTAGTGCAAAAGCTTTTAAGTTTCATTAGGTCCCATTTGTTTAGTTTTGCTTTTATTTCCAATATTCTGGGAGGTGGGTCATAGAGGATCTTGCTGTGATTTATGTCGGAGAGTGTTTTGCCTATGTTCTCCTCTAGGAGTTTTATAGTTTCTGGTCTTACATTTAGATCTTTAATCCATTTTGAGTTTATTTTTGTGTATGGTGTTAGAAAGTGTTCTAGTTTCATTCTTTTACAAGTGGTTGACCAGTTTTCCCAGCACCACTTGTTAAAGAGGTTGTCTTTTTTCCATTGTATATCCTTGCCTCCTTTGTCAAAGATAAGGTGTCCATAGGTTCGTGGATTTATCTCTGGGCTTTCTATTCTGTTCCATTGATCTATATTTCTGTCTTTGTGCCAGTACCATACTGTCTTGATGACTGTGGCTTTGTAGTAGAGTCTGAAGTCAGGCAGGTTGATTCCTCCAGTTCCATTCTTCTTTCTCAAGATTATTTTGGCTATTCGAGGTTTTTTGTATTTCCATACAAATTGTTCACAACTCTTTTCTACGCTTCCTTCTTCCATCCCTTCCTCCCGCCCTTCTTCCATCTTTCTCTCCTTTCCTCTCCCACGTCACAGCAATGCCTCTGTGCAATCAGTTTGTTCAAATGTGTATGTGACTCTTACTGCGGGCACTGGGGATTCAAAGTGAATATGTCCCGGGTCCTGCCCACAGGACGCTTCTCATCTGCCACTAGAGAGGATGGAAGGGTAACAGGTACAACCACTTGCCCTGAAGATGTAAGTAACAGAAAAGACGAAGTGCAGAGGGACCTCAGAGGAGGTGAGCAACTACCATATACGTGTGACTGCTTGGTAACCCAAGTAAAGGTTAAGGGCAATGTCTATTCTCCCAATAAAAGACGCACAGTAAAGGTGAACAATATAAACTTTAAGGGGTGGAGATGAGATAGAGAGAAGTCTATTTATAATATTTATTTCTTTTTTGAGAGATTGGTGTTGTTGTTTAGTCGCTCAGTCATGTCTGACTCTTTTGCAACCCCATGGACTGTAGCTCACCAGGCTCCTCTGTCCGTGGGATTCTCCAGGCAAGAATACTGAAATGGGTTGCCATTTCCTCTTCCAGGGGATCTTCCTGACCCAGGGATCAAACCCATGTCTCCTGTCTGGCAGGCGAATTCTTTGCCACTGAGCCACCAGGGAAGACCTTATTGAGAGATAAATATTTTAAATCTTCTTTATATAAAATATTAATTTGGAAAGAATGCTTTTGTTCAGTCTAAATTTCAAGAAACTACTTGGTTCAAATTCTTTGCACATGACTTTGACATCAGTGTCACCATCATCTGGTGGGACGGCAGGGGGAAGACTTTTTGGTTTTCCAGAGCACACCTTAACCACAGGGACCAAGATGTTAAACACAGCTCTGTTGGATCCACATGTCAGGTGACCACGGGCCACTGTTCCCTCCGCAGGTACCATCTGCAGAGCATTTGGACAGCTGGGGTTTCATTTGCAGGCGTGCATTTTTTATTTGCACAGCACTGCCACTTATTTGAGCACTCTGAAAGTGACCTTTAAAAGGCCTGTTGGCAACACCCTCTCTTTGTGACCTTCCCTTTGGGACACTTGCAGTCACAAAATACTGTTTGCATTGCACTGTTTTATATGAGTAAACTTTTCTAGACTCCTTTTATAATAATACTGACCTCTATATACATCCCAAACTCACATGGACTGGGGGTATATGAAACTAATGTACCCTTCCTAAGGGTACATTAAACAGGACCTCAAGTTTAAAAAAAAAAAAATAGCTGACTGAGAGAGCAGCCATAATATGAGAAATCAGCGACTCAAACACAAGGCCACCTTATGTTCAAGCATATGTGACAAATCAGGGGTGCTGGGGAACAGTCTTCCCAGAGGTGGAGACTTTAACCTGACCTTGAAGTACAAGAACCCTTTGGGATGGACCAGGCACTCCAGGCAGAAGGCACCACAGCTGAACTTGGTGTGGGGAGGTGTCTCTCCCAGATACCCACCTTTCATTCACACAGCTCCAGCCAGCTTTACTCGGAAGTTTGAGGCACCTATTCTCCACTCTCTGAGGCTCAATCTGCCTGTCTGAGAAGTGGGGGTAATAACATATTTCATAAAGTCACAAGGGAAACAAGAGCATGGAAAATAGTGTCGGAAAAAAAACTGGGTTGAAATTAGGTTTTCTTTGGCAAATCATTGCACCTCCTAAGCCTCCGTGTTTTGATCTGAAAAATGGAGCCCTGTCCTGTGAGGACAGGGGTTAGCAGGCTTCATGCCCTACTGAGTGTGATCTGGGTTCCCCTACTGGAGAGGTGGGGTGAATGAATGAATGAGGAATGCCTGTTACTCCTTCTGCCAGAGACGCTGTCCCCCACTCTTCCCATGCTGATTCTTTGCTGTTCCTCAGATGGAGTTGGCCTGCTCCCAGGTTCTCCCTAAGCCCCACAGAGTCACCCCATCAGTCTTGTTTTATTTCCGTCCTGGCTTTGATCCTTGTATTATCTGATCCTAATTGCTTGTTATTGCTGTCTTCACTACTAGCATGCATTGTCTGTATCTACAGTGCCCAGCGCAGCGCATGGCACCTAGGATGTGCTCAATAAATATTTTAATTAATGATTTATAGGTTCCCTCCTCCCAATCTTTGGACACTGCCTAGGTTTCTCCCACTTGTAGGTGCAAGATCTCACCCCCACCTGTCACCCTGGTTGGACTGTTTAAGCTCTTTACACTGTCCAAGGTGACCTTGTGCTCCGTGTTTGCGTTCCGGACCCTTCGCACGCCCGCACCCTCTCACAGAAGCTCTGCGGGCGAGAGGCTGGCCCCCTGTGGCCCAGAGCCTGGCACGCATTAGGCCTTCTCAAAATGTTGGCGTTAATGACTGAAAGGCCAGCAGGCTGACGAGCCTGACACCCTCAAGGGCACCCAACCGCCCATCGCGCCTTCCTGACCCGGGCGCGGGAGCGGCGAGAGCGGGATGCTCGGCGGTTCCCCTCCCGCCTCCCGGAGCAAACTTTCAAAAGATGCGGCAGCCGCGGCCCCGCCCCTCCCGGCGTGGTTGGAGGCGGCGGGAGGCGGGGGCGGAGCCGGCGGGCCCGGGCCGGTGGCTCCGCCTCCTCCTGCTGCTGCCGCTTCCCTCTCGGCACCCGCCCCAGCTGCAGCCCGCCGGCTCGCCGGTGCAGCCGCGATGCCCCGGAGCCAGACCCCGGCCCGGGTCCCCGGCCCAGCACGTAATTAGCCTCCCTGCGTCCCGAGGGCGCCGGCGCCACCGCCAACGCCGCGCCCCGACGCAGCGATGGGCAACACGGTGCACAGGACCCTTCCAGGTACGCTGGGAAGCCCTGCCCGGGAGGCAGGCGCTGGGGTTCTCCTCTCCTCGGGGGACCCTCTGGGTGACTTCCGGAGAGCCACCCCACCCCCACTTCCCTTAGTGCTCTCGGCGGGCGCCGTGGGCTAGAGTCTCCAGTGCCTCCCGACTCCCGGCTCAGCGCGCGCGGAGCGGCTGGGCTTTGCGCTCCGGGAGGGCGGGTACAGCGTCCTGGTTACCTTGGGGACCCCCGTGCTCCTTCTCCCGGCTTTGGCTAGATGCGCGAAGGGGCCGTTGCGGCGATGCTGCGCGCCCCGCGTTGCCTTTGTTCCAGCCGGGGGGCGTTGATGAAGGAGCCCGGGGCGCTCCGGGGCGTGAATGGAGCCAGGCTTCTCAGAGCTTCCGACGGCCAGAAGCCGCCGGTTGTGCCGAGACTGCAGCGGCTGAGAGTGGGGGCGGGGGGTGCTCGCAGGGGTACCTCAGTTAGCAGCCGCTCAACGCCCCCGCGGCACATGCTGCTTGGTTTGGCCACGTTCCCACGCGCACCCCGGCTGCGCCCCCCTCTGGTGTCCGCTCAGCTGGGGGCTCTCTAGACCCCTCGCAGCCGCCGCTGCTGAGCGCATCGCCCCGTAATTAATACAACCCCAGAATTTTCAGGGCCAGAGTAGGGGGATTCAGAGCTGGGAAAAGGTGGGCGTGGGCTGGCGAAGGCTTTGCTAGAAAATACCTGGTAACTGTAGGGATAGATCAGCGCTGCTCAGAGGCTTGGAGGCTCAGTGCCCAGTATGCAAAGAAGCTTCGCGGTAAAGGTGTGTATCCCAGTTTTATATTGAAGAAATTGAGGCTCTGTGGAGGGGAAATGACACACCCAAGGTCATGTTGCTAGTGTTGGGGGGGGGGACGCGTTGAGATTGGGATCTGTGTCTGTCTGCCTACCCTCCTCCCCGCCCCCAAATCTTTAGAATAAATCTTTATTCTGCCTTAAGGCTGGGCGTTTGTAGCATCCTGGGAAGAAGGTGAGGGTCACACATGTGAGGTTTTAGGAGGAAAGGAAGGTATCACCCCATTTCTGCTCTTTGTTTTTTCCTCTGGGAGGGACTGAAATGCATGGTGCTGACTCCTGCATTCCCAAAGCTGGCTTATAGAAGAGGAGCCTCTCCTTCTGCTTATAAGTCCCTGCCTGGGTAGCTTTCAGGCCAATGCACACAGAATTCACCGATTCTCAGGGAGGTGAAGTTGCCAGCAGAGGGTCACCAGCTAGTCAGTGACAGAGGTGGGATTGGAATCCAGGTCTTCTTACCTGAGTGTGGCCACGCCCCCTATGGCCAGGGCTATGGTGCTGATGGGGATGGAGAGGACCCACCCACCCAGTTTGGAGGTGTCCAGGGATGTTGGCAAGTAGAACAGCAGATGTCCTCCCAGCAACAAAGATAGGAGCCCCCTTTGTGGGATTTCTTAATTAAGAAACATTTATGCTCTTCTGGTAAAAAAGCCATTCTGCCACCTGTGGGTCGGCTTTGGGGTAGATGAAGGGACAGTAGCCTGCTGGGCAGGCTAAATATAGCTGGATATTTATGAAGTCTCTATCCCACTCAGCCCTCTCTCTGTGGACTGGGCCACCCCGGGGCTGGGAACCTGGGGTTAAGGTTGGTTACTCGCAGCAGTAGCTAAGCGTGAAAAATTCAGACTCCACTGGGACTGAAGCCTGCACTGGGTTTAAAACTGGAATTCCTGCGCCACATCAGGCTGCAGGTGCCAAGAACATGAAGAATCATTTATTGTTTTCTGACCTGCCCGTAATTAGTTTCTCACACACTCTGTGCCGTTTTTTACACCTCTGTGCTCAGTACCTGATACGCTCCACACCCAGAATATCCTTTCATTGTCTAGTCTATCTTTCAAAACCCAGCTCACCTCCTCCAGGAAGCCTTCCCTGACCACCCTCGCCCAATCCCATCCTTTACTCTGCCACCTCAATACCTTCTTGTCTCTGCATGTTCATTGGACCACTTTGCTTTGTCATCACCCACCTCCATGACTCTCCTTGGGGCTACCTGAGGACAGAGCCCATGTCTTGATCATCTTATATCCCTGGTTGCCCAGGGCAGAACCGGGCTCGGTGGGGCCCCAAAGCTGGTGGTGGAGCTCACATGTTGCCTGCATCTTAGCCAGAAAGAGCCCATGGCTCAGCATTGCCCTGTAGAAATCCTTGTGCTTTCATTCTCAAGAAAAGGACACATGCGTGGGGTTCTTTCTATGGGACTTGAAATAGAGAGCTGGCATTTGCCGAGCACCTGGATTCCATGCCAGGCTTCCTGCATATGTGGCTTTATTTACATGCCAAGCACGCTTCTCCTTAAGGCTCCTGCACTTGCCGATCCCTCTGCCTGGAACATTCTTCCCCCAGACCTCCACATGGTGTCTGCTCCAGGAAGCTCTTGTCGTTGCCCCTGCCCCCAGCACTCCCCACTCCCTCCCCCTGCTGTGGGTTTCTTCTTAGCGTGGATCACCACGTGCTGCATGGTCTGTGTAGTTAGCTGTTTATTGTCTGTCTCCCCCAGGAGGATTTTGCCCATTTTGTTCACTGCCATATATTCAGCATCTGCAGCAGTGGGTAGGACATAATGGATGTTCGGTAAATATTTGTTGAATGAATGAATGAACTGAGTTCTCACAACAACCCTGTAAAGTGGGCATTATCATCTCCATCTTACAGATAAGGAAACCAAGGCTCAGAGAGGTAAAATGACTCATTCCCCTTCACATGGCTTATCCAATTGGCAGAATCAGGATTGAAATCCAGGTTTATTTAGCTCCAAAGTCCTGCAGTCTTCCCATGACATGCAGTAGCCTCCCAACTGATGGTTCAGATACCATTTATTGAATACACCTGCTGTGCTATTGCATATGATAAGGAATGCCCCCCCAAAAGGAATGTCTTTTGTCACCGACTGAGGGGCAGCACCGTGGTGGCCCCTTGCAATGCCCTGTAAATAAGCATTAAGGGTCGGCGTGGGAACTCGTGTTTGCTATTCTCTTACTGCAGTACCCATTCCCTTTCTGGTTTCACTTCAGCCCTGCAAAATAAGTTGTCGTTCTCTTCCATTTCACAGACGAGGAGACTGAGGCCCAGAGAGGTTGCGACACCTGCCCCAACTCACACAGTCAGGCAGTGGCAAAGCTGGGCTTAGCAGACCCAGGGCTCTCTTTTAATACCACCACATGGCTTTTTTTTTTTCCCCCTGCACTCCTTTAGCCTTAATCTGGGTTTTGCAAAGGAAAAAAATGAAACGTGTACGCAGGGCAGGGGAGGGGAGAGCAGAATTCCACAGGGAGGGAGGGAGGGGAGGCACCCGCCACCTTCTCCGCCAGCACCTTCCCGTCCCTTCCCTCCATGCACCCCTGGGGCTCACTCTGGGATTCGCTGGTAGTTCTGGTTGGAGAAGAGGCTGAATTCAAGCTGCTGGTTGGGTTTAATCATTAAGCCGGTCCATGCTTGACCGAGTCCACAGCCCTCTCTAGTGTCACGTCAGTGAGCGGTGTCCTGAAGCTCCCGGGTACGGGAAGTGTGCTGAACCTGCTCTGTGCCCTGAGTCAGGGGCTTTACCCACATCACCTATTTCAGATCCTCCTAACACCCTTTAGAGGGTCTATATTTATCCCCATCTTACAGGGAGGCAGATGGAGGCTTGGAGACATAAAGGATAAAGGCACGCCAGTGTTAAGGGGGAGACCCAGTCTTCCTAGCCCGGATGTCAATCTGCAGATGCTGCATCCAGACCAGAAGCACCTGCTGCTCCAGGGCTACTCTGGGGCCCTCCCTGCCCAGCCTCTTTCTCTATTTGACCTGGATCCAGAGCCATGTGGGTGTTAGGCCTACTGGGCCGACGTGGGTCAGGTCTTCTGCCCTCTGGCAGAGGGGGCCATTGCTCCGAGGACCCAGCAGCCGCTCTTCTCCCTAGACCTGGACTGTGTCAGCTCCGGGAGGACAGCAGCCTTTGTCGTTCTCCTTACTGCCATCACGGTGGCTGCACGCATGACCCAACCAGTGCCGTCCCTCTCTCTGCACCTCTCCCCCTGCCTCACCCAGTCACAGCATGAAGTCCAGTTGGGCCTGCCTGCCTCGTCTGGCCCCGTCTGCCTCCCTCCCACAGGTCTTGAATCACTTTTGTGGCCCCCCATCTGAGGCCTGACCCTGAGCCTCTCCAAGTGACAGTGCTCCCTCCGACAGCCCTGCACCCTGCCAGGCTGTCAGCACGCCACAGGGACCCTGACCAGTCGAGGCTCCTTGGTGCTGGCCCACGGGGATGCAGGGGCCGGGGCAGGGTAGAGTGGAGAGCAGTCTTGCCCATCCCTGGAAGTGAGAAAGAGGGACGGGTCTGCCCAGTGCATAGGAGACGTGCAGAAGTTGCCGGGGAGAATCTGGAGCCAACAGATTCAAAAGGCCTCCCTCTGTTTGTACCCTCTTTCTGATCCCGCTTCTTCTCCTTTCCTCTCTGTCTCCCCTGGCAGGAAAGGAGGGCGCCCTGGGGTGATGGGGGCAGGGAAGGCTTCCTGGAGGAGGCGGCATCTGAAGGAAAGTCCCACTGAACATCTGCCTCCCGCCACTCAAATGTCTTCTTTTTCTGTCTGCCTTCAGGGTCTTCCATGGCTCGGTTGCCCTAAAGCCACCCTGATCTCTGCTTAAGTGCCGTGCACCCAGGCTGGGGTGACCCTGGGGTGTGCTCTGCTCTGCACTTGCCTGAGTGTGCATCTTCGTTCATTTATCTGACATCTGCTGGGCACATCTTGTGTACTAGCCCTGGGGTTCAGTCATGAATGAATGGACAGCCACTGGCACGCCCCTCCCCCCGCCCCGAGAACCGGCCACTGGTGGAAGAAGGATGGAATGCTCTAGTATTCCACAACAGTCACGTGGTTGGTTATGTCACTGCAGAGCATGAGGTTCTGTTACCCTGTGCCTCAGAGAGGGAGGGGCTGGCACCTAAACAAGGCCTGGCCACCAGATCAAGTGGCCTATCTACCGTGGATCGTGTGAGACCAGCTTTTAAAAAAACCTTTAATGACACGAAAGTGACAGGTTAGTCGCTCAGTCATGCCCCACTCTTTGCGACCCCAGCGACTGTAGCCCACCAGGCTCCTCTGTCCATGGGATCCTCCAGGCAAGAATACTGGAGTGGGCTGCCATTCCCTTCTCCAGGGGATCTTCCTAACCCAGGGATCAAACCCAGGGTCTCCTGCATTTGACAGCAGATTACCGCTGAGCCACCAGGGAAGCCCTTTAATGACATAGACTAGGATAAAAAGTAAAATATCGAGTGTAGGAAGTATTCTTTTCTCAGAAACTTTTGCTTCCAGTGTGTGTGTCTTGTGTTGCGTGTTACAGTGTCAAATGCATTTCTGTCTGGGGGTGGCAGCGGTTAAGGGCTGTGATGAGCTTGCTCTGTGGCCGACAGCAGCGGGAGGTCTGGTGTCCCGGTCTAGACACATCTCGTCGTCAGACTGCCTGGGTCCATCTCAGCGTGACCATTTCCTAGGGCAGTGATGGTGGGCAAGGACTCCCCTCTGTGCCTCGGTTTCCTCAGGTGAAGTGGGGGTGCACAGCTCCCTCACGGTGGGCGGGGGAACAGCATAGAGCAGGCAGAGGCTTTAGCACGATGCCCAGGGCGGCCGCTGTCGCGGTTACTGTTGCCCCCATGGAAAGGCGAGCCCTCAGGCCTGCTCCTGGGGCCCCTAGAGGGGGTGACTGACAAGTGCCCTTCACTTCCTGCCTTGAAAAACCTGCCCCAGGTGACCACAAGCCTCAAGCCAAAGGGCTGGACTGGGAGGCCTCCCTTTCATAGCATGGACAGCAGCTCCCCACGGTTCCTTGAGCCCTGTCCAAGACATCTCATTTCTGATGAGAAGAATCTGCATGGCAGGTTGCATTTTGCAGTTTGCATTGGCCCCCCAGAGCACCAGGTCTAGTGGGAGAGACTAACAAGAACAGGGCAGTTATGATAAGTTGGGGAGGGGAGCCCAGGGGCTGGGAAGAGAAGCAGGGAAGGCTTCCTGGAGGAGGTGCTGTCCAGCTGAGACCAGAAAGCAAAGAAGTTAGCCACAAGGGAATGGGAAAGGCTGTTCAAGGCAGAGGATTAGATGTGCAAAGGCCCAAGGGGAGGGAGAACTGGGCGTGTAGACGGGGAGATGCAGAGTTCTGGGGGTCCCAGTGCAAGTGGGGGTGACAATATGAAGTCAGAGTGGTGGGTGGAGATCAGGTCAGAGGAAGAGGGGTTTCTGGCCTGCAGTCAGGAGACTCAGCTTCTCAGATGCCACACTGCCCACTGGGATGAAGCGCTGTGTCTGCTGGGCTGGGCCACAAAGGCTGCTCAGGATAGGCTGTTTAATCTTCTCCGTGGACAAAAAGAGTCAGCTCTCTCCTCTTTTGGACCAAAGGGCTCTCTGTACTTGGTGGTGCTCTATCAGGGCTGAAAATAGCCCAGAGGCCAGGTGTGTGGCAGGAGCTTAAAGCAGAGAGAGAAGAGGAAGGGGGCCAACGTGCCGTCCGTCCGTTGTGAGCACCCGCCTGGGGGGTGAAGCCAAATGGTCAGCACCGTAGCACGCCTGCCCCGTGCCAGGCCCTTGCTCTGTTCCATCCCTTTAAACCGTCAGGACGCGTCTTCCAGAAGTTGGCTCCCACGTCACAGATGAGGACACTGAGCTCAGAAGGATCCTGAGAACTGTCGTGGCCTAGGTGGCAAGGAAGAAGCAGAGCAGAATTTGATCCCAAGCCTGCCTGACCCCAAAGCCCCTTCCCCACCACTGTGGGACACTGCCCCCGGGGGCCCTTGTCCTCACCCTGAGCTCCTGAACCCCCCTCCCCACAGGCTGTCCTTCCCGCAGGCACGCCTTCTTACTTTCTCTGTCCTGGGGAGGTGAAGCACCTCTGTCCCCAGCAGCCAGAGTGAAACTGCCTATAGAAAAGCTCCATCCCCCAGCCCCACCCGCCTCACCCAGGGCCTGGAGACTCTAACTCTTAAGGTGGAGGTGGGCTCTGGGAGTCTTGCTCTGGAGGAGAAGGGGTGACCTGGAGCTCTGCACCCCTTCCTGGTCCCGTCTGCCTGATAAAAGCTGGCCTGTGCTCGGTCACCCCCAGCCCCACTGACAGGCGTCACTGCTGCCCACATGCTTCCCACTGATGGGGCTCGCAGCCGCATCTCACTCAAGCCACAGGCAGCCCCGACCGGTCCCTCAGCAAGGGCATGGGGCCCGAGCGAGAGCACTTCGTCAGCCTGCACCCAGGTTTTCCTGCAGGCCAGGAGAATCCTGTCCCCATGCTGCACTGTCATTATTAGCAGAGCTGGTGACAGCATGGGCCGGTGCCTCCATCCCTGGGTCTGGGCCTTATTATCCAGACAGATGCCTTGGCCTCTCTTTGCCTCGATTCCCTTTTCTGCAGAAAGGAGATAATGATGTTACGTCTCAGGCCTGCAAAGTGTCTGACAGAGAGTGAGTGCTCAGGGGGGCACCTGTTATGATTGTGTAGTCACTAGGCAAGCAAGCCCCTGCTCCCCGCTGAGCCCGACGCTCCCAAGGGAGACAGACACAAAAGAATAATAATAACCACTAGCTTGTATCACTCAGTCGGTCTGTGCCAGACACTGTTCTCAGCAGGCGCCTGCATTTAGCCCTCAGGACAAGCCCTGTGAGACAGCTACTATTTTTACTCCCATATAACTGTTGAGAGAACAGAGAGGGAAAGTGACTTGCCTAAGGGCTCACAGCTCAAGCAGTCCAACGTGATTCCGACTAGAAGGAAGGGATGTTGATGTTGGATGGATGACTGCCACGTTGGGACAGGGGGTCAGGTGGGGGGCATTTCACATGTGCCCTGGAAACCTTCATAGTGTTAAAACTGTGAGCGTTTATATTTGTCTGGCAGTTTTCTTTTTAGTTGCTCATCAACTTCTGTAGTTGTTTGTCTCACATCCTACATGTCTCAGATCCATGAGGCAGGGGAGTAGACTTGATAGGGAAGGGCCCTGTGGACCAAACATAGACATGGCCAGACCTGTGTGGACATCAGTGAGATTTCAGCTCGGTCAAAGGAAGTACTTCCTAACTGTGGAGGCTGTCTGGAAGTCGAGGGAGGGCAGGGGAGGCAGTATCCTTTGCTGGAGTGGCACTGGTGTTTAGCCCAACTGGGACTTGACATGGACGTGGCAGATACAACTGGAGCATCACACGGGTCTGGGATAAACTGTCTGCGAAGGCGCCTTTTGACCCTGGGGTCTCCAGTGCTCATCTGCTGAACGCATGGAGGGCCCTTCACAACCTCTCGCTTATGTAATCCCCCTGCCAGTTCTGCACATTGGGAGGTTTTAGGCCCATTTTATAGATCAGGAAGCTGAGGCAACCTGCCCCCTTCTGGGTCTGTACCTTCCCCCACGACCTGCCAGCCTCGGCACTTTCCCACACTTAGCAGCAGGTACTTCTGAGTACTGGCCATTCTTGGATGTCAGTCCCTTCCCCTTCATTCTCCTTTTTACTGGGACTCAGGGCAGCCTCTCATCTCATGCTGGACAGCGGGGAGAAAATTCTTTAATGAGTAAGCTGTTCGGGGGTGTGGGTGGGGTAGGAGAGTCGGGTCAGCACGGGCAGTTGGCAGAATGCCCACAGCTATTAAAACATGTGTTCTGTTTACATCCTCAACACTACACATTGTTTATATCATAATTATGTCCCACAGACACAGGTTTTCTTTCCTTTTCTCCAAGGACAATGGATTTATGAGCTGGGTGGGCACCCGCGTGCCCTGGGTCTCCAAGCCGGGTTTGCTTGGTAACTTTCCACCCCACAGGGGCAGATCCTTACCCTCAGAAGACATTCCCTTCCCCCTTAAGACTCTGGGTACTTCAAGGGCAGGACACGGGACAGCAGAATTTCCCGTCTCTGGGGATGGTGCGGTCCCTCATCCCTGCAGACAGGTCTCTCAAGGACTCTGTTCCCAGGACTAGAGAATGCTCGGAATCACCATGTCCCACCTCCCATCTGACAGATCAGAACACTGAGGCCCAGAGCCTTACAAAGGGTCACAGAGAGATTGCAGATGGGGTCTTTGGCTGGAATCCCTAAGAGAGGGGGTAGAAAGAACACTGGTTTTGGAGGCAGTCTTGTGTTCAAATCTCAGTTCTATATCTAAGCTGTGTGATCCTGGGCAAGTCACTCCCCCTCTCTGAACCTTGCTTTCCCATCTCTAAGATGGGGAGAATGATGATGCTTCCCTTATGGGATTTTGATGAGGAATAAATAGGAGGCTCCATGAGAAGTCTGAGCCGATATAAGATGGGGACTCCATAAGTGGACTTCAAATTCTTTGAAGGCAAGGAATCTGTGCTCCTGAAGCTGATGAAGCAGAGAGGAGCAATAGGACCCAACAGTGGTGGGTCGCACTCCCAAGGCCCTGTGATGAGTCCAAGAGTACTCCCTGGCTGGCTGGGGAAGCAAGTCCACATAGTGTCAAGAGTGTGCATGGCTTTGGATCCAGATCTGTCAAATCCTGACCCAGCTGTTTGCCTGTACCATGACCCTGGGCCAACCCCTCCCCATCCAGACCTAATGTTCTCATCTAAGAAATAGGTCCATAGGGATGTAGAGAGGCCCCAGTGAGCCAACAACTCTAGGATCATCAGACCTGAGGATGTATGAAATGGAGATTCTTATCAGGACTCCTGAGTGTGCGTTTCCAACATTTATCCTTTACCCATTGGGTCAGAGGGCAGAAGCCCATGCAGACTTCCTGCAGGCGTCCTCAGTCTACACTCACAGATCTGGGGGGAGATGAAAGAGAAACCTGGATCTTTGGAGAAAGAAGGAGAGTGGAAGGGGCACCTTTGAGGCACTTCTCTGTGGGCCTCAGAGCCATCATGGCAGGGAAGGACTCGAAAGCTGAGGACCCAGGCATTGTGCTGTTCCTTCCCTGTGGGGATAACATCTACCCTTTGCCTGGAGCACGCATAGCATCTTCTTCGTAGCCGCGGGAGAAGGCTGGTATGTGTTCTGACGCTAACTGCACCACTTCCTGGCCGTGTGGCCTTGGGCCACTCTCCCAGCCTCTCTGAGCCGTCCTTCCTCAGCGGCAGTAGGTCTGGTAGCGGTCACCTCCTTCAGCGCTGTCAGGAGGATCACAGGAAATCTGGTGGGCAGAGGACCAGCCCGGGCTCCACATGGCCCAGGGAGGTTTCCCTCTCTGGTCATGCCCACCTCCAGTCCTCTTTTCTGACCTTGGGGCCATTAGGCACTGGGGCTCCATCCCACTGCTATAATCTGCTTTCTTTTTTTAGATGCTGCTGATTGTTCATCCCAAGTTCTGCCATCCCCTGACCTTTGAGTTGCTCAAAACAGGCTGATTGATGACAAGCAACACCACCCCTGCCCCCCACCCACCCCCCGCTGCCCGAGACCAAGCCGGGCCTCACTCCACCTTTGTCTCTTATACATAGCCAATTTTTTTTTTCTTGCAGTTCAGGGGATAAGTGAGAAACCTTGGGGGAGAAATGAGGCATTAAAACAGGAAGGATGCAACCTCCAGGGTCAGACAGGACCAGATTCAAAAACAGGCACTACCCTCACAGTCTGGGTGGCCTCTGGCCAGGATGTCTGCCTCTCTGGGCCTCAGTTTCCTCTTGAGGAAGCTGCCTGGCAGGGTGAGGCCGTGAATGAATGGGCTGCATGGTTCGCCCCTGGCATACACTGGGAGTGCCGCAGGGGTAGGCTACCACCACTCAGGGCCAGCAAATGCTACCCAGCCCTCAGGCTCATGAAGAGCGTTTGCTCAGCTCCAGGAGCCAGAACAGTGAAGTTCTAGGAGAGCTTCCAGCTGCATTTGATCCTGAAATGTAGGGCCAGTGGATCTGTTGTTTCAAAGTTGGGACCTGGTTCCTGCAGATTCCAGCCTAGGGCTAAGGCGAGGAGTGAACAGTCAGGCTTCTGGGCCCCACCCAGGCTGGGGGAGTGGCTGCCCTTGGGAAAGAGAAGGAGCATGCTGGCCAATCAGCTGGCTTATCAGCAGGTGGCTGCCAGAAGCTGCCTGGAGGAGAAGCAGGTGCCGAGGGCAGGACTGTGCCAGCCGTTGGAAGCAGTGTTTGAAAACTGGCCTGGATTCCCCATTCCCGCCGTCCCAGGTCATTCTGATAGGCAGGGAAGAGAGGAAAGGACAGTTTCTATGGGAGGGCCCAGGACTTGAATCTCATTCTTCAGAGAGATGGATCCTCAGGGATTCCTTCCTTGCTTCCAACCCTTCAGTGGCCCCCAGAGTCTTCTTGAGGACCTAACCTCCCCTGCTCAGCCTTTAAGACACTTTGTGATGGAGCCCTTGACTTCCTCTCCTCTGCCTTCTACACTCTGTTCCCTGTCCTTCCCCAAGTGCACTCAGCTTGTTCTCTCCTCCAGGCCCTTGTCTGTGCTGTTCCCTCAGCCTGAAACACAGTTCCCCATCCTTTTTCACCCCCCGGAGCGGCCCCTCTGAGAAGCTTGGCTCCAGCCCGCGGTGCTGAATCCCTCAGGACATCATGGTGTCTGTGTCCATCCCCCCGCTGGTCTCAGCTCTGCGTGAGCTGTCAGTGCGTGTGCGTGTGCGCCTGCAGCCCTGGCCTGGAGCAGATGCTTTGTGAATGTCAGATGCAGGAGGAAGTGATGTCCTCGAGAAAGAATGAGGGTGCATCCCCCCACCCTCCCCCACAGCAGGGGGCCCTGACCCTGAGAGCCGGTGCTTCTGAAGTTGGAGTTTCCTGGGCCCCTTTATCAAGACGAGACCTCAACCGAGGGGTCCAGAAGAGGGTCAGAGCCAGCTTGGGAATCCCGACTCTGCTGAACAGACTTGGGGCGGGGGATGACCTCACCCCCTGGGAACTCAGTGCATCGGAGCCCACTTGAGCCAAGAGGGCTGCCGCTTAGACCTGGAAGGAGCGGCCTTTTCTCCCAACGAGCCGTGTCGCGTGACCTCCAGCCCCCCTCCCGGGCCTCCCCGCAGCTGTTGACAGGAGTGTCAGGCCGCGGCGCTGCACTGACCGGGTTCTGTTTGCAAAGAACAGGAGCGGGGAGGAGCTGCGTGGTGGTTCCCAGTGTGGGCTGGCCCCTTTCCACCCTGAGTGCTGGCCGACCAGGCCTCTGACACAGAACAAAGTCCCATCAGGCTGGCGTCTGTCTCCTGGGTGCATGTCACTGCTCTTTTTGGCAGAGGTGAGGGAGGCGTGGTTGTTTTCTTTCTAATCCACTTTCAAACCCACCAATAGAAAAGGTACTCTGTTGCCGGAGGAGACCGACATCCCTGCCCTGCTTTGGGTGACGGAAAGCCTGCCAATACCAGCCTTGCCTTTGCCTCGTTAGCGTGTGTGCACGCGTGTGTGCACGCGCACACACAGACACACACGTGCACCATGCTGCTTCCTCCCACTGTCACTTGAATCAGAGACTTCTTACGGAAGGGCCACCGTCTGAGGGCAGATGTGTGTGGGTTCGGGAAGCCCCAGACACTGTCCATCAAACTGTGTGTGTGGAGTGTGGGTGTGTTCCCGGGAAGAGAGGCTGGTACCGCGTTCATCACCCTTAGCAAGGCCTGGCCACCTTGGTGGGGCAGGGTGGAGGAAGGGTCCCCCGCCCCTGCCCGGTTCTGCTGCCCGGGTTTCCTCACCGGCAAAGTGAAGGCAGAACAGTCCCCCTGAAGGGTTGTGAGGCTGCCAGCTCTGCACAAAAAGGGCCGTGCGGGCGTGTGCCCAGGGCTCGGTAAAAGGCTAGTTAGAGCCTCTGTGAGAGGGAGGGGGCAGCATAGTTCTCAGGGTTGGCAATCTCCTTTCCCGGTGGAGTGGAAGCTGCTGAAAATCTCAGCCAGAATGCCATCTGCTGAATGCCAGCACGCTGGGGGCCTTCAGCTCGGCGTCCAGAGAAGCCAGAGCTGTGCTTCCTGCCATCCTCCTGGCGGTAAATGCCATCTCCTTGGACTCTTTTTAGATCAAAGGAAAGGCTGGGTTGGGCGATGAGCGGCATCGTTCAGAGGGTGGCACAGTGCGCATTTGGGATGCTGCTGGGGTGGCTTAAAAATAGGCCTCTGTCCTTGGACACAGGGAAAGTGACCCTGGGGTTTTCAAGAGGCCTTTCCTCGCCAAGGTTACCAGCCCGCCATGAGAGCAACGTTGCAGGATGTATTCTCCAGATACACAGACAGCCATCTCCCACCCAGGAGTAAACCTTTTCTCAATAAAGGAGCAAGAAAAGGTAGTAAAGGGAGGGAGCCAGTGTTAACTGAACACCTACTATGTGCCACACGCCGTGTCTGACTAGCTGGCCTCATTTGTCCTCACAGCAATCATGCAGGGTGGAGGTGACTCTTAACCGGTTTTCTAGGTCTGGTCGGGGGGCCCAGAGAAGTTAAGCATGTACCTCAAGATCACACAACTGCAAAATGACAAAAATCAGAATTTGAACCCTTGTCTGTCTGACTCTAAGCCTGTGCTCTTTTTAACCGCCTCTCAAATTGAGATTTAGGAGATAAACGTGTGGGAGAGATGGTGTGAGGGGCTTACCTAAGGGTCGGACCCCGATGTTCCCCATGAGGGAGGGAATGAGTGTGCTGGGACTCCCGCTGGGGGCTTCCCTGCTTTCACCACCCCTCCCTGCAGCCTGGGGGGTCTGTGTTCACGCACCATCAACAGGTGGTGACTTGCCCAAAGGCCCCTCAGGCTAGCAAGCAGCAAAGCAGGGGCTCACACCCAGAGCCCATGAAGGCTATTCTAGCACATGCGAGTAAACCGCAGAGCCAGCCCTGAAGGACCGGCCCAAGGAACAGCTCTGCTGTCCCCCTGCCTCCCGGAACAGCTAGCCCAAGGCTGGTAGTGCCAACACTTGTTTTTCCCAAACAGAGCCCCTTTCTCCCTAACTGCCCACAGCCGCTCATCTCCACCCCCCACATCTCTGCTCATACACTTTTGGGTTTTTTTATTGGCCATACCCCATGGCGTGCAGAACTTCCCCCAACCGGGCATCGAAGCTGCGAGCCCCACTGTGAAGTGCAGCGTCTCAACCACTAGACCGCCAGGGGAGACCTCTGCTCACACATTTCTGAGCTGGGGCTTTGCTTCCGTGACTAGATGCTGGAAAGCCCCGCCCTCTGTTCTTGGCAGGCTGGAGCCGCCTTTGGTTAATTCTGAGTGGTGGGCCAGGACGGTCCCCTCCCTCCTACACACAGGAAGGGACTGAGTGCAGAGATCTCCCCTTGGTTCCCACCACAGAGAAGTCTCCTCCCCCTGTCTTGTTCTTGGAGTCCCAGGACCCAGTTCTTGGCCAGAGAGCAAGGGGGCTCACCGGCCAGAGGCAGCACCCCCATGAGGCCAGCTGGGACTTGGCCTTGGTTGGGGGTAAAGGTCTGGTCCCTGGTGTGGGCTGGGGCCCCTTCCTAGCAGAAGGTTTTCTCACCAGTGAGAAGGGGGTCCGTCTGAATCTGGTCCTGGTGCCAGCAGCCGGGAAACTCTGCTCACAGACTCAACCATTTGGGGGAACAGCTGAAGTGACCCCAGGAGGGGAACAGTGGGGGACCTTTTGGCTCTCGGTGGAATATTCTGCAGCCGTGAAACAGCACGGTGAATGCTTGGGAGCCATGTGGGGAAATGCTTTTTATGTAGTGTTGAGTTAGAAAAGGCAGGAAGCAGAATTAAATGTGTTCTCTGATTGCAAGGAAATTAGAAAGGGTACTCAGTACTACTTCATGCTTAGTACTTCCACACTACACATGGAAGAAAGTCAGGCAAGAGGAAAGAGCACTGGTTTGGGGTCAGACTGAGCTGGGTTCACATCTCAATGCTGCTCCTTGGATCTGTAGGAAGTGTTTTTCTCCTGGAAAATGCAGATGAGAATCCTGTAGGTGAAGATTTGTTTTGAGAATTAACTACAACCATGTTATCAAAAGGCTTCCCTTGTAGCTCAGTTGGTAAAGAATTTTCCTGCAATGCAGGAGACCCAGATTCCATCCCTGGGTCAGGAAGATCCCGTGGAGGAGGGCATGGCAACCCATTCCAGTATTCTTGCCTGGAGAATCCCACGGACAGAGGAGCCTGGTGGGCTACAGTCCATGGGGTTGCAAGAGTCAGACACGACTGAGCTAACTAAACCACCACCATGTTATCAAAACGCTTCCCTGGTGACTCAGTGGTAAAGAATCCACCAGCCAATGCAGGAGATATGGGTCCAATCTTTGGGTCTGGGAGATCCCCTGGAGAAAAAAAATGGAAATCCACTCCAGTGTTCTTGCCTGGAAAATCCCATGTTCAGAGGAGCCTGACAGGCTACCTTCTATGGGGTCGCAAAGATAGGATAGGACTTAGCCACTCAACCACCACCGTGATAGCAAAAACATCCGGCTGCAGACATGTCACAAAGAGACAGCAGAGCCAGCCGTGCTCCTGTGGATGAGGGCCAGCCAGGGACGACGAAAAATGTGTAATGAGTTAAGGGGTGAGTGTGGGGAGATGGGGGAGTTTTCTCCTTCTTCCCAAGCTTTCTCTAGTATGGCTGCAATGTTTACTGCTGTAATTTAAATAATAAAGTTCAGGTTTTCTGTTGACATCCCCAGACTGGGATGTTCTACGAGGCCCCTGGGGTCCATGCCACAGTTTTCTGTTTCATGGAGAAGCTGCTTCCCCTAAGCTGACACGGGTATACAATTTAAAGATTGCTTCATGTTGTTCTTTTATTTTAAGCATTTTAAATTTGTGTAAATAACACATCCTCTTACAGACTTTTTCACTCTGGTTTTCTTTATCTCCCATCAGGACTCTGGCCTCAGAGGAGGCGGGGTGGATTAAAATAGTGTTTATTCCTCATTCCCTGAAGGAAGCTGGATCATATAATCAAAATTAAACAAATATGTAAACTTCCCTGGTTACTTGTCTGCCTTTTATCCTAACATATAGCTGGTTTAGCAGGAAACTTCCCCTTATCGTAACAAAGCAGTATTTCTCCCAACTCCAGCATCCAATGAAGTCGCCAGGCCTCTCTGAAGGAACATCTACTCAGGGTTCCCAAGCCAGTTTCGGAAAGAAACTCTCTGATGAAGAGATAAAGTCAGAAAAACAACGATGATGGGAGCCGAGATAAAAATAGTCAAATCAGGGGGGCCTGTGGTCTTTGGTGCTTTTGATCTGTGGTCCTATGTAACGCTTCCTGGAGAGTCTGCCCACCGCAGGGACCTTGGAGAGAGTCCGGTCTCTCGGACACTGGAGGACGCTGCCATCCAGAGTCAGGTGGCTGGCACAAGGCCGCGGTGAGCGTGGAGAACACAGGCTCTGCCGTCCTGGGCAGCCTCTCATGTCGGTTCACACTGGCAGTATTTCTCCCAGTCACTTGATCTTTGTCCCGCAGTATTGCTCTCCAGCAGGCCCTTGCACTCACCCTTGTGTTTCTGCAGATGGCCCGCAGCCTGGCCCTGTGTGCACCCTCCTTGCCGCCTCAGGGACCCTCCCTATCAGACAGGGCTGGCCTGCTCTGCCGGAAGCCTGTGGCTCCCTCTGCCCATGCTGTGTACTCTGAGCCTCCCTGGCGGGCGTTCAGGGCCTTCCCATCTGGTCCCCGTGACGTTGACCGCGCCCTCACTCCTCAGCCCTCACCCCTGCAAAGCAGTGGCTGCCCACCCTCAGACGCTCTCTGCCACACCTTCCATAGGACTAAACCTTCCTTCCGGGTCCAGCTTGCCCGACCTCTGCCCCTACTGCCTGCCCTCCCTTAACACCTGGCTCTGTGGGCATCACCCCCTGCCCCCCAGCCCCTGGCTAAATCTGGGATCTCCTCTGGGCCTGATAGCCCCTCAGTGCCAATGCCTAACATGGTCTCTATTGTTATTATTGGTTCCGAATGTTCATGTCTATTCACCTGTATGTCTTCTCTTCCATGGAAAGACTCAGACCTCCACAAGGGCAGGATTGTATCCTCAACTGAGCTCCCTCAGTCTTCACAGCAGCAGATATATCTTCAGAAAAGATGGATAGATGGGTGGATGATGGATGGATGATGGACAGATGGATGAATGAATGGATAGATGAATGCATTGATGGATGGGTGGATGGTTGGATAGATGGGTGGAAGGATTTTTGGATGGATGGATAAGAAGGTGAACGATGTATGTATGGAAGGATGGATGGATAGGTAGATGGAAGGATGACTGGATGGACGGACGGATGGATGGATGGATAGGTGGATGGATGGGTGCATGAATAATGGAGTGAGCATCTTGCCTGCTGCCCTCATATACCTGTCCAATGCTTAGCAGAGCCACCTAAGGGTACAAGGAATCAATAGGTGGTTTCTTGCTTCCCTCTCTACATCAGGGATCTACAGCTCAGTCATTCTGTCTATCCTGTGTTGATTCCTAAAGGGCAGAGAGAATATGGTAAAAATAGCTAAAAAGGCCGATGGAGGTCACACAAACGTAGCTTCAGTCGCAGCTCTGCCTTTAGCTAAGCCAGCTGTGTGGCTTTAGGCAAATAACTCAACCTCTCTGAAACTCCATGTCTTCATCTGCATAATGGGGTTGATGGTCGTCCTTACCTCAAAGGGTTATTATAAAGATTAAATGAGGAAATGCATGGCAAGTAGCCAGGCCAAAGTTGGTATTCCATACAAGGTTATTGAATACATGGTAACTATCAGTCAGGACAGTTTTGTTTGCAAGTATCAAAAACCTAGCTCAACCTGGCTTATAAGCAAAAGAGGGCACCCCGACCTGAGAAGTTTACAGTGATCTGATTGGCCAGACTTGAGGCACACCCCAGTTTCTGAGTTGGGGTGGGATCAACCCACTAGTTGGAGAGAAGCTAGATCTCTCCTCCCTCTGGAGGAGGAGGGAGGAGCAGCCTGTGCCCACAGGGCTACCCTGCTGTGGGAGCTGCGAAACCTGGACCTCCTTCACGATGGCCCGGGGCCTGTGGGAGGTGGTGCCTGGCCAGCACCTCCCCACCCCTGCCCAGGGCTCTCCTTACCCTCCTTGGGTGGAAGTGACCGCTGACATTCTGCCTCCCTGTGTCAGGGGTAGTCGGCCAGAAGAACCCAAGGAAGGGGTTCCTGCCCAGGCCCTTAGTGACCTTGAGATTGGGCGGGTTCCTTCTCCCTCTGTGGACCCATTTTTTCATCTGCAAAATGGACTTATTCGAGGAGATGCTCTCCAAAGTCTGCTCCAACTATAATAAAGGCAGCAGCTGGCATTTATCAAGTACCTGATGTGTGCCAGGCCTTGGCTGGGCACTGGAATCACAGATGAAATAGACAAGCCCCTGCTTTCCAGGGTCCACGCCTGGTATCACCCAACCTTTCCTTGCCACTTCCAGTATCTGTCATAGAACCAAGACGCCTTTTTAAAAATTTTGTATACTTTTAAAATATAGTTTAAGCTGTATTTATTGTATACAGCTTAAACATCCAAAGCAAATACGGTCATTCCTCAGTATCCTGGGGGCAGGAGGATTAGTTCCAGGACCCCCCACAGATACCCCAACTCCGATGCCCAAGTCACTTATATAAAATGGTGTAGTATTTGCATATAACCTACACGCTTAGTTCCTTATCCTTTAAATCATCTCTAGATTACTTATAATACCTAATACAATGTAAATGCTATGTAAATAGTTGTAAATACAATGCAAATGCTATGTAAGTAGTTCCCGGTTCACAGCAAATTCAAGTTTCGGTTTTTGGAATTTTCTGGAATCTGTTTCCCCTGAATATTTTCAATCCACGGTTGGTTGAATTCAGTGACACAGAGCCGGAAGACACAGAGGGCCGACTGTGTGTTGAATGTTTTTTATTTCTCTCATGAAAAACTAAAACCTCCAAATCTCTACTACCTTCAAAACATATCCAGAATCAGACCTCTTCTCCCCACCTTTACTCACAGCTCCCCGCCCCAAATTTGAGGCACCACCATCTCTACCCTGGAGGAATCCCACAGCCTTGTCCTAGCCCCTAGCTTCCTTGCCCAGACCCCAGCCCACCCTCCCACCCCCCATTAACAGTCTACTCTCCACCCTGTGGCCTGAACTTTCCTACCATGTCTTTGCTTTGCTGCTGCTGCTAAGTCACTTCAGTCGTGTCCAACTCTGTGAAACCCCATAGACAGCAGCCCACCAGGCTCCCCCGTCCCTGGGGTTCTCCAGGCAAGAACACTGGAGTGGGTTGCCATTTCCTTCTCCAATGCGTGAAAGTCAAAAGTGAAAGTGAAGTCGCTCAGTCGTGTCCGACTCCTAGCAACCCCATGGACCGCAGCCCACCAGGCTCCTCCGTCCACGGGATTTTCCAGGCAAGAGCCCTGGAGTCGGGTGCCATTGCTCTAAATCTCCAAAAATGTCCCATCTCACTCAGGGTGAAATGGTGAAAGAAAAAGCAAACCACAACCGTAGGCTCCTTCCCACCCCACCCACCCCCCGTCCCCACCATTCCAGCTCTGCCGTCATTTCCTTCCACACCTAACCTGCTGACACTGTCCCACCCACACGAGCACATTCCCACCTCAGGGCCTGTGCACTGGGAGTTACCCTGCCTGGAATGCTTTTCCCCAAAATACCTTCACCTTCGGGTCTGCGCAAGTCACTCCTCAGAGTGACCCCACGCTGATCCAGTGGTTAAGACTCCACACGGAAGGGGTGCGGGTCCCATCCCAGGTCAGAAAACTAGGATCGCACATGCTGCAAGGTATGACCAAAAAATTAGAAAAAAAAGTCACTCATCAGAGAGGCCCTCCCTGAAAACTCCTGTCTAGATAACACTCCTTTCTGCCCCTCCTTTGACTGCATCCCACCAGGTGTGTTTTGTTTATCGTCTTACTTTGCCCACTGGAATGACAGCACTGCCCGAGTGGGAACATTATCAGTCTTGGTGACAGCTGTATTTCCAGGGCCTAACGTGGCACCTGGCACTTTCTTGGTGCCCGCTAAACATCTGCTGAATGGATGAATGACTGAAGTCCCATGAGGGTTATTTTTTCTTATTTGCTCTTGGCTTAACTGCTTGCTACTTGCCTTCCATGGGTCAGTGGCTTGTATCTGGAGAAGGGTCTCCAGCAGGAACTCCTACCTCGGTGACTGGGGCCTCGGTCCCTCGGTCCCTCGGGCCATGGTGTGCCTGCATTGTCATTGCCTTTCCCTCTTCATTTTCTCCTGTCCTCACTCCCCATAGCCTCAGTGTTAATTGAACCCCATGATGTCCCCAGAGCACAGTGAACCCCAGGGCTGGTGTGGGAGGAGTGATCCTGCAGTGGGCTCATTTCCCGGGGTCGCCATTCTACAGACCGTTGTGTGCCAGGGGCTGCCTGTGAGTTGTGGGCCCTTGCCATGAAAATTGTCCTCAGCTGCTGTTGTGAGCGAGCGCCAGGGACTTGTGCAGTAATTACCCACCTGGCTACTTCCCAGGAGCCTCCCAGGAACTGCCCCCCTGGTGGAGGAGGAAAGCTGGGAAGGACAATGCCCCCACCTCCAGACCGGGTCACCCCAGGCTGTGGCCACCGACCAGATCCTTTGTAAGGAGACTGTCCCAAGTTTCTCCAGGGCCTTCAGGGCACAATCCCCATAGAAATGTATTATGAAAGGTGTATGTTCTAGAAAAGCCAGCCTTGCTAATAAAGAATGCCTTCCTCTTTTGTGGGTGAGGGGGAGGAGAAGTCGGAATTCCGGCTCGGGTGTCCTTTGGAACTCAGTATTATCATCGTGTTATTAGCTGTCTATTGAACACATGCTCTGTGCCAGGCAGTCTTCTCGGAACTCACCCACATGATCTTTCAGCTGTGTGAGTTAAGCCGATGTTCCCATTTTACAGACAAGGAAACAGGCTAGAGAAGTGATTTGGGGCTGCTGTGTGTCACACAACCAGGAAGTGCCAGAGAACTGAGATTCCAGGCTGTACTGGGGATCCCAAGAGGGCACCCAAATTGCCTTTTTAATAAAAATTATACAGAGAAAAGCAGCCAAAGACCTTCCACTACTCCTCAAGAATCCAAGGTTGCTGTCGCCTTTTAGAGGGACTTTGCAGTCCAGAAGTGGCTTTTGGAGGAAGCCTCTAGAAGTGGCTTTCCCTAGTGGCTCCGCTGGTAAAGAATCCACCTGCAATATGGGAGACCTGGGTTCAATCCCTGGGTTGGGAAAATTCGCTGGAGAAGGGAACAGTTACTCACTCCATGTTCTGGCCTGGAGAATTCCATGGACTGTATAGTCCATGGGGTCGCAAAGAGTCGGACACGACTGAGCGACTTTCACACACTTTCTAGATGTGGAGGGTTTTGATGGGGACAGAACAGTCAGTTGGCCCCACCCTGGCTGTCCTGACAAGCTCACTGGTGTTGGCCTGTCTGCGAGTGAAACGGCTCTGAACAGTGCTTCACTGGTCGGACATAAAGACACTAAACCTTGCTCTCCGCTCATCTGTGAAGCGGGCAGAGTGAGTTTGCTGTAGCAGTCTTGGGCAGTTTGGAGTGACTGAAACTTGCGATTACAGGTCAAATTAAGATGGAACTTAAAAACGGACGTGACTATTAAAAGACAAATCGGGGCCTCAATGTCGCCAGGGGGCCTAACCCTCCTGTCTGTCTCTTCCCGCAGAGTCCAGCCCGCCGGCGCGCCTCCTGGCCACCCGGCCTTGCTGCGGCCCCGGCCCGGAGCGGCGCCCGGTGCTGGGCGAGGCGCCGCGCTTCCACGCGCAGGCCAAGGGCAAGAACGTGCGGCTAGACGGCCACTCGCGCCGAGCCACGCGGCGCAACAGCTTCTGCAACGGGGTCACGTTCACGCAGCGGCCCATCCGACTGTACGAGCAGGTGCGGCTGCGCCTGGTGGCCGTGCGCCCGGGCTGGAGCGGGGCGCTGCGCTTCGGCTTCACGGCGCACGACCCGTCGCTCATGAGTGCCCAGGACATCCCCAAGTACGCCTGTCCCGACCTGGTCACGCGGCCCGGCTACTGGGCCAAGGCGCTGCCCGAGAACCTGGCGCTGCGCGACACGGTGCTGGCCTATTGGGCGGACCGCCACGGCCGCGTCTTCTACAGCGTCAACGACGGCGAGCCGGTGCTCTTCCACTGCGGCGTGGCGGTGGGCGGCCCGCTCTGGGCGCTCATCGACGTCTACGGCATCACCGACGAGGTGCAGCTCCTCGGTAGGTCGCGGTCCCCACCGGAGGGGAGATAGGGTGGCCCTGCCGGGACCAGGGAGTGGGTCCTGGTGCGCATGAGGGTGTGTTTCTTTAACATTCAGGAATACCCAGGGCTCCCTTTGCCAGGCGTCTTCTAAGCAGTTGACACATTTCCACTCGTTTATCTTTGGCAACAACCCACCACCCCCGTATTACCGATGGGGAGACTGAGGCCCGGAGTGAGTAAATGATTTGCCCTGCAGAACCTGGATGGGCATGCACACGGGTGTGGTCCAGAGTCCACAGTCCGTCCAGGTCCCCTCACCTGCTCCTTCACGCAGTTGTGTGCTCACTCGCTCACTCATCCTTTCATCCGTCCCTGTTTGAGTCCCTTCACTCCTTTGCTCACTTGTTTGTTCATTCATTCATGCAAGCATTTATTCTTCTGCTCACTCATTCATACATTCACTCATTCACATATCTGTTTATGCATTTGCTCATTCATTCACTCACAATCCACTTCTTCACTCAGCACTCAAACCCATGACCTAATCTTCTAGTAGCTACACTGCCCAGGCCGTGGACAGTAGGTATCATATCAAGGTCCATGGCTAAGGGGGTCAGGGTCCACTGGGGATGCAGGCAGGTAAGTGTGGCCCTGTCTCTCACAAAGGAGGAATGACTAATTCTGAGATCCTGATGGTGAGAACTCGTGGGATACAAGTCTATTGCTCTTAAGACCCTATTTCTCTCTTTAAACTTTTTAAAAATTGAGGTAAAATTCCCATAACACAAAAGTAAAGTGTACAGTTTTGTGGCATTCTGTTGGCAACCATCACCTCTGTTTAGTTCCAAAACATTTTCATCACTGCAAAGAGAAATCCATACCTGTTAAGCTGCCATTCCCATCCTCACTTCCCCCCAGCCCCTGGCAGCCCCTGGCAGCCCCTGGCCTGCTTTCTGTTTGTGGCATTAGCTCTTGAACTCAGGTTGCACGTGAGCAGCCCAGCCTCCACTTCTGGGGGAGAAAAAGAAGAGCAGGTTTCTCAGGGGACACAGCCCTGTATGTATTTACCTACAATGAATGCACAGATCTGAAGTATGAGTTTTGATGGAGTTATACACCGTACACCATAAGCCAAGTTGCTGCCTGCCCCTTTAAGGCAGCCCCCCGCTCCCCTGTTCAGCTCCCCTGGCTGTCCCCAGGGCAGCCACTGTTCGGTTTTTCACCATAGATTATTGCACCACTACTTGACCATCACATAAATGGAATCATGCAGTATATGCATTTGTGTCTGGCTCCTTAATCTCAGCACAAGATCTTTGAGATTCGTCCATGTTGTTACTATATCAGAAATGTGTTCCTTTTTCATTGCCCAGGAGTATTCCTTGATTTGAATGGAGTACAGTTTGTATATCTGCATGTCTGGGCGGTTTCTGGTCTTTCCGCCCTGCATCTTGAGGGAAAACCCTGGCCCTGGGCTCCTTGCTGCCACCGCCACTGCCCACACCACCATTGGGCAGGGAGGGGAGATGCATGCATTCGGGCCCCCAACTCCCCAGAAGAAAGGCAGCAGAACTGAGTGCTAGGAGCAGAGGGATGGGAGTCACATGGATCTCTGCTCCACACCTGGCTCTCCACTTGCCAGCTCTGTGGCCTTGGCCAGGTGACCAAACCTCTCTGTACCTCAGTTTCTTCATCTGTAAAATGAGTTCACGATAGTACCTACCTCATGGGAGTGTTGGCAGGGGAACATGAGATGGTGTATGAAAGGGATACCGCATGACGCCTGGCACGTGGAAGGCCCTCAAGAAATAATAGCTAAGAAATGGGAATCTGCCCGTCTGCACGGTGGCTGAGGCATGTGTCTGAAATCCAGGCTTAGGCAGACCAAATTATAAATAGCTACCCATCCTCCAAGCTGGGGTCTTACTCATGCATTTTAACCGTATTCCCCCATGCTCTTTTCCATGGAAGTTTCTGGTATTTTACCCGCAAGAAATGCAGGTTGCTAAAAGCAGGGGGTCCTCTAGACCCCCTGTCACTGTTTTTTGAAGCTCTTTATTCCTATAGAGCGGGGAAACAATCGGGCCTCATTCACCTGCTCCTTCAGACAGCCCAAGTCTCAGTACCAGCCGAGACATCACAGCCACTCCATAATCAGCACAAGTGGATTAGGATTTTTTTTAAAAAATACAAATTGGAAGCAGCCTCTACTGATGACTTTATGAACTGAACAGACCTGTGAGGAGTCATGGACTCTTGCCTCCCTGCCTCGTTCGTTTGTTCATTTAACAAGCCTTTGCTGAACCTCTCCAGCACCCCACTCCCCTTGGAGGAAAGGAAAGGGCCGTGGAGCGTCAGTGTCGGGGGCAGACAGGAGCCTCCATTTTCTGATCTGCCAGTAGCGCCCGCGGTGGGTGGTTGGTGTGGAACACCTAGCACTGGTGTGGGACGATGTTCACAATGACACGCGGGAGGAAAGATGAGATCGGAAAGAATGCCATCCACGGGTGAAGGGAGCATAGGTGAATCTCACTTCCTTCTTTATAGCTCTCTGAGTTATCTTTTTAATATATACAGAAAGGGCTGATATTGCTTTTACAAGCAGAAAGGGCAATAAAGTTATTTTCCTTTCTGAAGGTTATATAAGATAATGGAGAACTTACTGACATGTGATCAAGGCTCAATAAATGTTTCCTTCCCAGGGAAAGAGAAAATTGACATTGGTTATATCAGGGTGAAGGGGTTATGGGGTTTTTTTCTCCTCTCCCAAGTTATCAACAATGATTTATAATCAGAAAAAAAAAATCATAATAAAAATAAGGAAGCAAAGTAGTCATGATTTTCTATGGTTTGAGTCCAGGCAGTAGGTGCTCTGCTGTTGCCAGCAAAGCATGAGAACCACAGAAATCCCACCATAAGTGGGGTCCCTCCCTCCCAATTCCTGGAAGAACTGGGCTTCTGAGAGTGGTGTCCACTGTACCACCTGGATAAATAAGAGGTGGCTGATGTTCGTATCAAGCAAATTCCTCTGGCCTCCTTTTCCTCATGAGGAACAAGAAGGTTAACACAGTTCCTTTAGGGTCTTAGCTGTAAAACTCCAGAATAGGGACCCCGCATCCCTCCTTCAGGTGGCGCTAGTAGTAAAGAACCTGCCTGCAATGCAGGAGACACAGGTTCAAACCCCAGGTCCAGAGATCCCCTGGTGAGGGAAGTGGCAACCCACTTCAGTATTCTTGCAGGGACGATCCCAGACAGAGGAGCCTGGCAGGCTATGGTCCATGGAGTCACAAAGAGTCAGACACGACTCAAGTGTAGGACCATCCATCTGTCCCTCCCTCCCTCTCTCAGGTCCCACTGGATAGAGCCTCAACACCAACAAGCTACAGCAGCATCTGGGTAAGGCTGTCAGGTTTAGGATGCCCAGTTACACTTGAATTTCACAAAAACGATGAATAATTTCCTTAAGTATATCCCATGCAATATTTGGGGCATACTTAGAATTTGGTTTTTTAATTTTTATTTTGGAGTATAGTTGATTTACAACAAGTGTACAGGAGTGATTCAGTTATACATATATCCGTCCTTTTTCAGATTCTTTTCCCATATAGTTTATTATAGAAAACTGGGGAGAGAAGAATTCGTTGTTTATCTGAAATTCAAATGTAACTTTGCTTCCTATACTTTATCTGGCAGCCCTCATCTGGGAAGCGTCCTCCCCATCTGAGGGATGGGGTGCACTGTATTCACCCTGAATCTTGAGCCAAAATTAATTCTCAGAAATAAAAAGGGATTCATAGTCCTTGCCTGTTTCTTTTACATGCTGTAATTGCGCTTTCAGCCCAGCATCCTGCAGAGGGGTCCAGCTGCAGCAGAGAGCACTGCCTCTCTGTGGCCGGACCCTGGGGTACCCCCTCTTGTGAGGTTCAGTCTTTCCTCAAGATAGGGTGACTTAGCCCCTTTTTATTTATTTTTATAGTTCCACTATGTATTACAATTAATTTTTAAGTAGCTAAATTAAGATTTTTAGTTGGAGTTTCAGTATCAAGCTCTCAAAAATTAGTAGAATGAATATACAGAAAAGTAGAAGGAAATAGTAGACTTGAAAAGCACCATGAACCGATTCAACATAATTAAGATTTATACAGCTTTCACACAACAGCAGGATACAAATTCTATTCAGGTTCCCATAGACTGTATACTAGGAGACGCTGGACATAAAACAAAGTACAATAATTTCATGGTCTAAAAGTACTGAAATCATACAGTCTGTTCTCTCATCACTGTGGATTTATGTTAGAAAGACTTCCTTGATGGCTCAGTGGGTAAAGAATCCACCTGCAATGCAGGAAACACAGGAGACACGGGTTCGATCCCTGGGTCAGGAAGATCCCCTGGCGGAGGAAATAACTGAGGCCCTTCTAGATAAACAATCGAGGGCTTGGAGAAGGGAAGTATCTTGGTTTGAGAGTGACAGAACCAGGACTAGAGCCCAGATGCATCTCCCTTTAGTTTGGTGGTTCTCAGCCTTGGCTGCATATTGAGGTCCCCTTGGGGCGGGGGGTCATGGCTCTCAAAACTCCACTTCCCAGGCTGCACCCAGACCAATTAGATCAGAACCTGGGGGTTGGCTCCAGGCATCCAGGTTTCCTAAGGCTCCTGGGGTGATCCCCGGGTGCAGCCAGGACTGATCACAGCGACCCTCTCTGCACGGGCCCCTGTTCCTCCTCCCTTTCTGGTGCTGGGCTGAGTTCCTCAGACCTCTAGTTCAGGGCACCGCAGCATCACAGAAGCCCCTTCTCTTGTTTTGTCTTTTCTGCTTCATCTCCAATCCTGACTCCCACTCATGCTTTCCCCTGCCCAGATAAGCAACACTCTTGATGTCTGGCATAAGTCCTTGAGCATGTATTTTTAAAAAATACATAGAGGTATTTTGTATGTTTGGCATGCATAGGTGGATGGTATCATGCTAAGGGTCTTACACTGTTCTCCTTTTTTCACGTGCCCCATTTTAAGATTTATCAGTGTCCGTCTGTCTGGTTCCATGTTTCCTAACTGATGGATACCTGGGTCACCCCCATGCAGACAGCACTGCTGGATACATTCTTCCCCAGGGCTGCCCTGTGGCTGCTGGGGTTACATTCTCTGGGGCACTGATCAGGATGGGCTTACTGGGGCCCAGAGTGGTCCATCCCAAGAGCCTGTGATTTCTCTGGATGCTCCTCTGGACCAAAGAGAAGGAGCAAATTACTTTCTACTGAATCAAGCGGTTCTGGGACCCAGGAGAGGGAGGTTCAGCCAAGTCATGCACACCTGTCCCCCCTCTCCTGGCCCCTTTTTCTCTGAAGAAGCCCCTTCCCCGGGCTCTGGAGTATAGGCCTCATGCCGTCCTGAGGTGGCCCTGTCCCTCTTCCGGGCAGCTTGGGAGTGGTCCACGTCAGGGCCTCTGCCCAGAGGCAGAATGCTGGTCAGACTGAACATGTGACACCAGCCCAAGGCCACAGCATTGCAGACTGTGCTGTCAGAAACCTTTGCTTTCAAGAGATGAAAACTGGTTCAATCTCACTCAAGCAAAAATAAAGGGAGTTAATGTCTCATGGACTGCAAATTCCAGGAGGCAGCTGCTTGTTAGCCTGGCTCAATGCAGGGGCCCGAGGAGTAGCACCCAGAATACTGACCTGCCTTTCCCTCTTGCCCTGTCTTTATGTCATCCCCCAGCAGGCTTTCCCTTTGGGGAGGGGGCAAGGCCACCAGTATCTCCAGTTCCATGTCTCATGAACTTAACAAATCTAGCAGGAAAGCTGCTGCGATCTCAAGATCTGGCCTCGCTGATCTCCATGGCCAGAGGGATGAGATAGAGGGACTGGCCAAGTTAAGGCTCCCTGCTCAAGGTAATGAGTGGAAATGGGGTGGGGAGAAGTTCCCTCCAAAGAAAAGCTGGTGCTGAGACCAGAAGAAGCAGGGACTGGATGCCAGAAGCCAGGAACAGCAGCTGCCCAACGGCTTTATGTGGGAGTCGTGAACCGACCTTGAGAGCCTTGAGCCCTTCTGTGAGCTTACGGGACTTCCCCTGTGCCGGGCACCACGCTGAGGGCTTTGCTGGGTGATGTCTCCCAGACCCCACAAGAACCCTGTGAGACAGGACACAGTGTTGTCCCCATCCGCAGACCCCGCATGGATGGATAACTTGGCCAAGGTCACCTAATGGTTGGTGGTTCTCCAGCCAGTATCTGTTCACTAGGATTTTATCAAATGAACAAATTATGTGATAAAGATGAACCTGTCGATCTAAATCATGGCCTGCTGGTCTGAGTGCATCACTCCATGAGGAAACTGAGGCCAGAGAGTGGCAGGGACCTGCCAGCTCATCAGTGGCTGTGGTGCATAATAGGGCGTGGCCCGGGACGCAGAGAGGTGCCTTGGCGTGGGACCTGCGAGCACCCGCATCAGGCTGGCAGGAGCGGCTGCTGCTGGCTTCCTCCAGAGCCTGAGGGGGACCCGCTCAGAGCAATGGGCTTGGGTAGTTACTGTTCCCTTTACAAACAGCCCAGCCCAGCGCCCAGCCCCGCCCCCACAGTCAGGCCTCTGCTTGGCAGGCTGGCCTGAAGGCTTCTCCTTTCCGCGTCAGGAGTGGGATCGCCACTCTGGGGCCATGTCCTACTAGGGGTCCCTGAAGGCCCACTGTGTGCCGGGTGCAGCACGAGGCACGTGGTTACTCCTTCCACAGCTCTGCCGTCCCTCCTCCCCGCGGGCCTGTGAGGCAGGGGTAGGGCTCCCCACACTGCAAGGGGAAGCTGAGGCTGCAGCCAGCACTGGCCAGGGACCAGCCGGGGTCTGTCTGTCGACCTGTCCAGCCTTCGTTGGTTGGCAGCAAGGTGGCATCCAGAAAGGCCCAGGCTCAGTGCCCAGACCCTGCCTGCTGCCTGCCCTCCCGTGCCCCTGGTGGAAGGAGCTCTGCTCCTGTCCCCTCTGCCCATTCAGGGACATTCTCTGGCCATCTGTCCCTTTCTTCAGCCTCCCGCTCCCTCTCCACAGAACCATCCCCGTGAGCACACGCAGGGTTCTGGTAGCTCCCATCTTTAAAGAAAATGCCCTTGACAATCTCTTCCACTGGCTACTACCATTTCTCTGCCCTCCTTCAGAGCAAAACTTTCTTAAAGGTGCTGTCTATAGCACCCCCTCCCGATCCCTGCTTCAGCTCAGCCCAGTGAAATTTAATTTAAAAAAAAATGTTGAATGTGAAATTAAAAAGACACAAATAGAAAGCAACTTTCTTTAACATTGTACAAAACAGTATGAGTAGATCCCAAAGGAAAGGAAACATTATCACCTTTACACCACCCTCTGATTTCTGATTACTATTCAAACAATAGAAAGTATAGCTGGCAATTTAAGAACTGGGGAAGAGGTAAGCCCCAAACCCCTTTTCTACCGTGTTTGTTCTGCACTGCTGTGCTTCCAGACAGTTTCTGCTGTTTCTGCACTGGCCCAGGACTGCAGTTGTAGGTAAAACTGAACCTGCTTAGGAGCTGAGGGAGACAAGAAATGGTGGGTCTGTAGCCTGGTGTGTCGTCCATTCAAACAATGGGGCAGGTAGCAGCCTGTAATTTTTAGGTTCTGCCAACGAGACTTTCTCTTGAAGTTAAACCAAAGACACCTGCCTGTACTCCCGAGGCCCTGTCGTGTGTGCAGCAACGGATGGATCCTGAGGAGGTTCAGCACTTGATCTCTACCAGTTACCCACGTAGTCATCACTGATCCAGTCTGGCCTGACTCACCCCACGCCCCATCTCGGTCAGTGTGAGCCCTTCAGCTTCGTCTCCTGGCTTACGGCACCCTCAGGTGCTGTAAAGAAAGGTGGTCCCAGCCGCCTCAGTCACACACGGCCAGCCAGTGCTCGTGGACTACCAGAAACCCTTCTCGCTCCCATCTTATGCAATCTCTCCCTCGTGCACCAAAATCCGGCTGCAGCAGAGCCGTCCCCGTGGCTCAGCGGGCCTCGGCCTCATGCTGCCGAGCCCAGAGCGGTCGTCCCCATTCTCTCGCCAGGCCTCGCTCCTGCTCCAGGTGACCTCTCCCGCCTCGCCAGCCTGCGTCTGGCCCCAGGCCTCCAAAGCTCCCGGTTCTCCTTCCACCTCCCGGGCCGCTCCTCCCTGCCTGGCTCCACATGCTGAAAGCCCCAGGATTCTGTCCTAGGCCCTCTCATTCTCTTTCCTTCTTACTATTAAGTCACCACCTTACTTAAATATGCATGGAGAGAAGTGCATAGACAACTGTGGAATTTAACAGTTGAGGCAAAGCCATTTCTTTTTCAGTTCAGTCTCTTAGTTGTGTCCAACTCTTTGCAACCCCATGGACTGCAGCACACCAGGCTTCCCTTCCATCACCAACTGCTGGAGTTCACCCAAACTCATGTCCATTGAGTTGGTGATGCTATCCAACCATCTCAACCTCTGTTGTCCCCTTCTCCCGCCTTCAATCTTTCCCAGCGTCGGGGTCTTTTCCAATGAGTCAGTTCTTTGCATCACGTGGCTAAAGTATTGGTTTCAGCTTTAGCATCAGTCCTTCCAATGAACATTCAGGACTGATTTCCTTTAGGATTGACTGGTTTGATCTCCTCGCAATCCAGGGGACTCTATGAGTCTTCTCCAACACCACAGTTCAAAAGCATCAATTCTTAGGTGCTCAGCTCTCTTTATGGTCCAACTCTCACATCCATACAGAACTACTGGAAAAACCATAGTTTTGACTAGACAGACCTTTGTCAGCAAAGTATTTCTTTTTATCTCCCCTTTCTCCAGATGATCTGAGCTTGTCACTGACCCTTGAATCCCATGTCTAAGCTGCTGGCTCCCAAATCCATATTGCCAGCCCTAACACCACCCTTGAACTCCAGACTTGCCCTGCCCACTCACATCTCCTCGTGGCGTCCGAAGAGACTTCCCACACGGAACACATTCAGACAGCCCTCACAGTGGATGGCACCACCCACTTGGTGAGCTAGTCCAAAATTCAAGAGTCATGCTTGATTTCTCACCCGGCATCCATTCTGTCAGAACATTCTGTCACTTCTGCCTTCAGGACACACCCCACGGCAGTCCTGAGATGCTGAAGTGGCTGAGGGATGGCCCCTTGTCTCTGCTTCTTCCAGTCCTCCTTTTCATCTTCACAGAAAGATGGTTTCTCTTGTGGCATAAATTCTGCTTTACTGCCAGGCCCAGACATGGTTGACCTGAGAAAGCAAGGAAGAAGGGGAGGAACTGACCTCCATCGCAGACCAGAAGCAGGCCTGGAGGCGGCCCAGAGAGAGTGGGAAGTCAGGGCACCATCCCAGCTAATCCAGCCTCCATCTGCCCCACCTGGGACCGCTGTGTGGGGGTGCTTGGTGGACGACCGTGGAGGGAGAGGCTGCTTGCTGGACCCTTCCTCAGGGAAATCGGGTCCCCTGGGGACCACAGCTCCACTTGGCCTGGAACTGAGTCCCTGTGCTGGGCAGCTCAAAGAACAATAAGAATAGCTCCATTTGGGGGGCAGTGTTCCTAGTCATAAGGAGCCTGGCTTACGAGTCACATAGCCTGAGATGGAATCCCATTTCTGTCACCCTTGGCTAGGTGACCTTGAGTAACACTCTACCTCGAAAAGCCTGTGTTCTCCCACTGTGAAATGTGCCTGCATGGGATAGTGGTAAGGACTGCTAAGAATGAATGCATGGAGTTGCTTCTGACTGATGCTCAAGTAAATGGCTGTATATACTTTCACCAGGTCGAGAGAGTGGGTTTGGAGTCAAGTCACAGGTTAGAGCCAGGCAGTTTTGATAAGCTTCCTTGGTGGCCTCTTGATGCGGCTGGATTTCTCCCTGTAGCCACCTGTCTGCTTCTCTACAGAGAATCTTTCATAGGTAGATTCTCAAGCGTCAGGCGTAAGCCAGGACTCTGCCATCTTGGGCCTGTCTCACTCAGCAACAATTGGCTCCCTGTACAAAGCAAGGAGACCCAGCGTTTCTGAGGGACCACTGTGTGCCAGGTCCGAGGTTAAGTGCTATCACACACTCTGTAATGCTAGCCTGGAAAAATACCAAGCTTGCACTCTCAGACTTCACACATGCTGTTTTCTTCTGGAATGCTCACACTCCACCCTCCAGCCACCATTCCCTCAGGCTTTGTGTCTTGGCTCCAAAAGGGCTGTTCTGACCCATTCTCAGGCCCCACTTCTGACCTTTGATAGACTCAGAGAATACCAGTTCTGTCACTGCCTGGCTGTGGGGCTTGGAGTAACTCACCTTGCCTCTTAGAGTCTCCGAAACCCCCTACTGGCATGTTCCCATTTTTCAGAGCATTGTGATGGCAGCTCTCACCTGTGATGGTGGCACTCATCACAGTTTGGAAGAGGAGTTAGTTTTCTGTCAGATGCTTCATTACCGTCTGTCCCTCCCACTGGAGTGGGAGCTCCGTGCCAGCTCGTTCTCTTCACCCAGGGTCCAGCACGCTGCTTGGCACCTGGCAAGCACTATACATTTTGTTAACAAATGTTGAAGGAATAATGATAATTAACATGTTTTGAGCACTTACTTTGTGCCATGCTTGCTGGACTCTACAAAAGCATCTAATTTAATCTCTGTAACAACATGGGTAGGAGTGTGGAGGGCAGGTATCACCATTATTCCATTTTAAGCTGAGAAAGTTGAGATTCCAAGAGGTGAAGTGACTTACCTCAAGTCACGTAGTCAGGAAGGGCTGCAGCCAAGACTTGAACCTAAGTGTACCTACCTCCAGGCCGTGACCTTAATTAGGGTGCTCTACTGAAGAATGGGCTCTTCTGTGGCGCTCTTTAGGGGTAAGGAGGAAGAGCTTTGGGCATGGCCTCACAGGATGCCTGTGGTGGGGCTCGGAACCCCAGGAAAATGCATTACACCAAGAGGGTCCCGAAAACATCCCCTTGTCTTAAATGCCTTTTCAAAACAACTGCTTGTGTTCGTCTGCTCGTACTCGTTTTTCCCTGATTTTACAAAATCAGTTGTTTTGTTGTCTTAGTCACTGAGTCGTGTCCTACTCTTGCAACTGTGATGTCCATGGGATTTCCCAGGCAAGAATACTGGAGTGGGTTGCCAATTCCTTCTCCAGGGGCTCTTCTCAACCCAGGGATCGAACCCATGTCTCCTACATTAACAGGTGGATTTTCTTTCCACCAGCCCCTAGGGAAGCCCCAGAAAATCAATATATGTTCATTAAAGAAAAGTGAGAAAATCTGAAAACACTTAAGAAGCAAATTTCTACCCGAGACAATCACCCTCAAATATCTATTTATTTCGTTTCTTCCTATGCATCCCATGAACATATTTCCCACATAATTAGAACCAAATCATACAGTTTAGTATTCTTTGTTGTTCAATATCACAGGGAGTTCCCCACATTGTTAAATATTAATTGAAAACTTGATTTTTAAAAATATAGGGGGTTTTGATGATAAAACTTTGTAGCATACATGTTTACTGTAGAAAAGTTGGAAAATACAGAAAAATCTGAATTCCTCATAACCTTACCTGAGAAATAATAACCATTAACATTTTATGTCTCCTAGACCTTGATTTCCCCTGCACATATATAGTAGTATAAACAGATAGATAGAGACACATGCACACATATATACTTTTTCTAAGGACCAAACTGAAATCGTTCTTCTTCCCTCATGTTATGGGGAAGCATCCTCTAACACAAGACAAACTCAAATGTTCACAGAGCCCAAGCGAGTAGCTGAGATGGGTGAAGGGGCCAGCTCAGGGCCATGGGGAAAGGGAGCAAGCTTTCACCCATTGGTGACATGCTGGAATTCAGACCCTTGTGTTACCAGAACTGATTTTCCAAAAGAGGCTGCAAATCCAGTTTAAAGTAAAATATCTTGACTCACAAGTCCTAGCCACTAATTAAAAAAAAAAACATTTTTTTTTAAAGATCAAGTGTTGATTTATTTAACAAACCAACAGAAGGGGAAAAAAGAAGAGACATCCATAGCTTAAAAGAGACGAATGACAATGAGTGGATTTTATTTGGATCTTCATTCAAACAAACTGGGAAAAAAGCATATTCTCACACACAATATGACAAGAAGTCTTTAAATTTGATATAGACATACTGAAATTTTTTAAGATAAAATGACATGTCTAGGATTTGCTTCAAAATAATAATAGGAGGGAGAACTGATGGGGGCATCAATGAAACAAGATTGGTCATGAATGCTAATTGTTGAATCTGGGTAAAAAGCAATGACTATCTATGTTTTGTATAATCAATTGTATGCATTTATTTTTTCAAAATTAACAAGTTTAAAAAACAAAACCAAGAAAGAACACCAGTAGGCCAGCCAGACAGGTCTGTGAACCACCACCAGAACTTGGATGGCCAGTTTGCAGTCTCTGCCCTGTATATGGAGGGAGCTTTCAGTCCCTCAGTCACGTCTGACTCCTTGTGACCCCAGGGACTGCAGCACACTGGGCTTTCCTGTCCATCACCATCTCCCGGAGTTTCTCTAACTCATGTCCACTGAGTTGGTGATGGAGGGAGTCGGGGTAGGGAATAACATATGAGGCTCTCACCAGGGGTTCGGGCATGCTTTTTGAAAATCATGTTCACTGTTATAGTATCTGAAATACTAAAGAGAAAGAAATATTTTTTCCTGTGATATAAATGACAGAATGCTAAGAAAATCTTAGCTGGAGTGGTCCAGTTTTAAAAGTCTGAGAAACAGTTTTTCTTGCTTCATTTACTTGTTAACAAGAATATTTTTTATCACAAAAACAATTTCAAAATAATTCTTTCTCTCCCTGATATCTCTGTTATTGACTGGCAGTCAGTCTCTTCCAGAGACCTCATTCACTTACTCATCTAATATACTACATCATAATGAAGGCATCTGCCAAGCAACTCTGCTAAGCCCTGAGACTTGGTGGTAAATAGACTGTCACAGACACTGCCCTCCAGGGACCCACAGTGTAGGTGGGGAGATGATCAACAAATAATCTACCAAAACATGAAGACCTGTATTAACTGGATGACAAACACTATTTTTATTTGTTTTACTTAATATAGATCAAGAGCATTTTTTCATATTACTAAGTTACTCAAAAAATATTTTCATGACTGTGACTTTCAAAAAACTCCCCCTTGGTTTCCTGTTCTATCAAATGAGTCCCTTTCTTGCAGAAACCCTGCACATTAAAAGTTCGAATAGCACCCAGGTATCGTGCTCCCTGCCGCAGACACAGCAGTGAGGAGGGCAGGCCTTCTTTCAGAGGCAGCATGGAACCTGGCAGCCCCGGGGTCCAGGCCTGACTTTGTCACCTAGTTGCTACGCGACCTTGGTCACTGTTCCCTAGCCCGTGTGCCTCCGCTCAGTTCTCTGCTGAATGGTGGGTGGTAACGGTACACACCTCACAGGTAGCAGGAGACTAAATGAGAATCTGTGAAAAGGAGCTTAACTCCTTCCCTTGGAGCTTATGTACTCGTTGGGGGAGGCAGAGAGTAAAGATTTTGAAACGCCTTTTAAATATTCAAAATCCTCGGGTGGGGGGGGGGGATGGGGGGAGGAGGAAGAAACTGCAAAGGGGGAAAGTAGAAGAGAGAAAGGAGGGAGAGGAAAGGATGGAGGGATGCGAGGAAAAGGAGGAAGGGAGGAAGGGCCTAGTCAGAACATTCCAAAGATACGATTATGCCAGTGCGCTCGGAGCGATGCTTAATCCAATTCTGCGCACCGGGAGATCTTAAATAAGCCCAGGAAGGAATCAGAAAAATAAAGGGCGGGCCGGGTGGGGTGGGGCGCGGGGAGGTCTCGGCCTGCCTTGCTCCCCTCGCGCTCACCGCCCTTCTTTTGCCCTCCTCGCGCAGAGAGCGGGTTCGCCGACACGCTGACGCCCGCGCGCCTAGGCCAGGCCCGCTTCAGCGCCTGCCTGCCGCCCAGCAGCCACGACGCGGCCAACTTCGACAACAACGAGCTCGAGAACAACCAGGTGGTGGCCAAGCTGGGCCACCTGGCGCTGGGCCGCGCCCCAGGCCCGCCCCCCGCGGACCACGCGGCCGCCGCCATCCCGTGCGGGCCCCGCGAGCGCCAGCGGCCCTCGTCGTCGCCGGCGCTGCTCGAGGCCGACCTGCGCTTCCACGCGACGCGCGGGCCCGACGTGAGCCTGTCGCTCGACCGCAAGGTGGCCTGCGCGCCGCGCCCCGACGGCGGCCGCACCCTCGTCTTCTCCGAGCGCCCACTGCGGCCCGGCGAGAGCCTCTTCGTGGAAGTGGGCCGCCCGGGGCTGGCGGCGCCCGGCGCGCTGGCCTTCGGCATCACGTCGTGCGACCCGGGCGGGCTCCGGCCTGCCGAGCTGCCCGCGGACCCCGACGCGCTCATCGACCGCAAGGAGTACTGGGTGGTGGCGCGCGCCGGGCCGGTGCCGAGCGGCGGCGACGCGCTCAGCTTCACGCTGCGACCCGGCGGCGACGTGCTCCTGGGCGTCAACGGGCGCCCGCGCGGCCGCCTGCTCTGCGTCGACACCACGCAGGCGCTCTGGGCTTTCTTCGCCGTGCGCGGCGGCGCCGCCGGCCAGCTGCGCCTCCTCGGTGAGTCCCCCGACTGCGCGTGCGCGGGGCAACCCGGCGCCGCTGGATAGGTGTCAGCTCCAGCAGCCGCTGAAACCCAGCCAGCAGTCCTCCAGACTTGAGCACGCAGCAGAACCGTCTGGCCTCCACTTAGTTTCCGATTCAGTAGAGGTGGGCCCCCAGAAGATGCATTTCTAACCAAGGCCCCGGGGATGCCCATCCCTGGACCACACCCTGTCCATACCAACCCAAGTAACCCGCTGGTGTTAGGAATTTTTCCCCCCATTATTATGCTTTATTATATGCATGTTTTCACATTATATAGAGTATATTACGTGCCAGAGATAAAGAAAATACAGCTACATTTAAAAGAGGAAAATGAGAATAACATCATCCACAGAAAATAGGATGCAGGCTTGAACCACCACATTTTGAGATTGATTTTTGCATTCATTCATGCCACACATAAACACGGAGTGCACCCCGCCTCCAGCTATGGGCCAATCCGTGAGCTCCCAAGATGGGCAGGGCGGAGGACTGGATACAGCCCTTGGACCTCCTCGCATCCTCTCGGGCACCCAGGTGGAGATTTGCACAGTGTGATGTTCGCTACAGCAGAGGGGCTTCTCTTCTCTCCAGCTTGGTGGAGCCGGGCTGGTGGTCAGGGAAGGCTTCCAGAGAGCATAGCTCTGTTTTTGAGTTTTAGGAAGTCCAAACAGTGACAGAAACAATGAATGCTTCATATGTCACGTCATTCAGTTTTATCCTCCTGATACCCCTGTAAAACCAGTATCATTATCCATGAAGATGCATTCAGTGTAGAAAGGGAGCGATGACCTGCATGGTGCGGCTGTGAGGATGAAATGATGAGGTGCATACAATGCTTTTAGCAGGCGCCTGCCACATGCAGCATGTTTAGTAAGTAGCATTAGTAATGACAGTGACTTGCTGTTTAGTTGAAGACAGAGGAGGAACAGGGTGGCAGTGGTTGTCATTTGGTTGGTTTGGGGTTTGTTTAAGGGACCATCAGACATAGTCATCATTTCAGCCTGAACTAAGTTGCCGAGTTCCCACTGGGGCTTTGCAAGAACTAAGCCTAGAGTCCTTCTCCGCCTCCCCAGCACCCCTAGGAGAACCAGGATGAGCCTTTGAGTAGGCAGGAGGAGAAGATAGAACAGCATTTGGAGGCCAGAGACTTGCCCTCCTCATCCCTATCTGACAGCAGCCCTGGTGCTGTAATCTGTCCATCAGTCCTCTAGTAGGGCACAGGACGGGGTGTGTCTCTTCACATCAGAAATAACCATCATTTCCTGAACCAACAGTTCAGGGAAGAAAACCCATTCATGTTGAACACTAGTCAGGAGTCTTCTAGTTGCAAGTAACAAAACCCCACTCACAGTGCCCTAAGCAAAAGGAATTTGGGGAGTACCCACATACCGTAGCAGTCTGGGAGTGTATTGGATGGATTCAGGAACAGCTGGATCTAGGTGTTGAAAGTATGTCATCAGGATTCTACTTCTCATTCCATCTCAAAGTCCAGATTCTGGATGGATCCAGAATGGATCCAGATGGATCCTCCATCTACTTCTCTTTCCAGCTTTACTTTCCTCGGTGTTGGCTTCACTCTCAGGCACACCCTACAGCACCAGGCTTTTCTGTTAAAGGAATGGGTCTCTTCTTTCCTAGTGGTGCTAGTGAAAATCACAGAATTTGGGCTTGTTGGCCTTGCTTGAGTTATGTGCCCTTCACTGGTAAAGAATCCACCTGCAATGCTGGAGAAAGTGAAAGTGAAACTGAAGTCACTCAGTCGTGTCCGACCCTTTGCGACCTCATGGACTGTAGCCCACCAGGCTCCTCTGTCCATGGGATTCTTCAGGCAAGAATACTAGAGTGGGTTGCCATTTCCTTCTCCAGGGGACCCCGGTTCAATTCCCAGGTCGGGAAGATCTGCTGGAGAAGGGAGAGGCTACCTACTCTAGTATTCCTGGGCTTCCCTGGTGGCTCAGATGATAAAGAATCCACCTGTAATGCGGGAGATCTGGTTCGATCCCTGGGTTGAGAAGATTCCCTAGAGAAGGGAATGGCAACTCACTCCAGTAATCTGGCCTGGAGAATTCCATGGACAGAGAAACCTGGCAGGCTATGGTCCATGGGGTCGCAAAGAGTCGGACACGACTGACCAACTTTCTCTTTCACTTTCCCTGAACCACCATTGAGACCAAGGATAGAAGTTCTTTCTTATTGGCTTGGCCTGGGTCGTGTGCATGAGGGTGAAGCAGTACCTCCAACAAAATTCCAGTGCTGTTTCTGAAACAAGAATGGAGGTCAGGCTGACACAGACCAGATGTCTACCCCACTTGTACGATGCCATCAGTTCTTAGCAGAATCCCACGCAGTAGCTCTCGTCCTCTATTAGATCCATGAGAAGTGAAGGTGCAAAGCAGTGAAGAGCCAGGGACTAGCAGAGCAGAGCCCACCTCCCATGTCCCTGATGGAGTCTCTTTGGTCTCAGGAACCCTACAGTCCAGCCCTGCGACCACATCCCCGTCAGGGTCCCTCAGCGGCTCCCAGGACGACAGCGACTCCGACATGGCCTTCAGTGTCAACCAGTCCTCCTCAGCATCTGAGTCATCCCTGGGTAAGGACGTGTGGAGCCTCGGGGGTGCAGGGAGATGGGCTGCACTGGGGGCAGTGCCAGCCCTTCCTGACCTTGCGCCCACCCCCGCGCCCCCTCCTGGAGGGAGGAGGAACATCTGGATGTGGCATTCCAAAGGGTGATAACGCTGCTTGCTGCTCGGGGGAGGAGCATAGGAAAAGGGGCAAAACCCGGAAGAAAAACTGAAATCCGTGTCTCCCAGAGTTGTCCCCCCATGGGTTCTGCCGCAGAGGCTCTGCCCTCGGGGTTGCCCAGCAGAGCCCCTCTGGGAACCACGAGTTGAGGTCTGCCTGCTCTCCCTTTCCGCAGTGACGGCACCCAGCTCCCCGCTGAGCCCGCCCGTGTCGCCCGCGTTCTCCCCGCCCGAGCTGTCGGGCAGCAAGAACAGCGAGTGCGCAGTGTGCTTCGACGGCGAGGTGGACACGGTCATCTACACGTGCGGACACATGTGCCTGTGCCACGGGTGCGGCCTGCGGCTCAAGAGGCAGGCCCGGGCCTGCTGCCCCATCTGCCGGCGGCCCATCAAGGACGTCATTAAGATCTACAGGCCCTAGCCTGGCCCGCCCACGGGCCTTGACCAGAGCAAGGTCAGCTTTCTGAAGCCCACCCCCCCTGGGCCAGGCACCCACCATGGCCGCCAGGGAGCCCAAGGGCCCTGCCATCTCGCCCGCCACCCTGCAGTGGTGGGCACGGCGTGACAGTCGTGGAGATGAGGCCCCCGGGGGCCCGAGTCCAAGTGAGGGTTGCTTCTGGCCTGAAAGTGCTGTGCCCCCAAAAGGCCGTCCCCCCGTGATCTCAGCTGGGAGCCTGTCCTGCGTGCAATGCCTTCTGCTGGGGTTGGTTGAGTGTGTGTGCGAGAGGGGGTGGGCTGAGAATGACTGAGAGAAACCCATTGGTATTTATCCAGGGATCCGGGCTCTAGGAGGTTATTTAACACTAAGGAATGTGCAATCTGGAGCCCAGACGGCAGCGGGACAAGAAGCTGTTCACTTTCTGAGGCTATGACGTCAGCTGGTTTTGAATATACGGAACCTGCACCTAAACAGAACTCCCACGGATGGTATAGGAAAGGGACACTCAGATTTTCTAAGGCGAGGAAAAAATAGCTCATTGTTTACAGCTCCAAAGCGGCAACTCCTCGGGGGTGGGGGTGGGGGTGGGGGTGGGGGTGGGGGGTAGGTGGGTGGAGAACCTAAAAGAACAATTTGCTTTTTTAGTATCTAACTCAGTCTCTCAGTCTCCGAGAGCAGTTCTGATGGGTGCTGGGGCCAGAGCTCTGGGTGGTGTCCCTAGAAGCCTTGTCACCCCTTCGCCCCCAGACCACCTAATAATAAGTGCTACACCCCTTGACTCCATCCGTAAATGCTTTCAGTCTGTACCACCCTCACCATCTCCAAGAAAATAAAACAACAGGTCCCCTTTTCCTGGGGGAGGGAAAGAATCCTAGACGCCAGAGAGCCCCCTGGGGTTGGAAAGGGCCACTCCTCAGCTCTCCAGTTTTCCTGCTGAAATGCTAGGCCTGGCATTCGCCAGCAGCTGTGAGCATCACCAAGGTGACCTGCTGCCAAGTAGAGGGCGGAAGCGTGGCTTTGCCACCATCTTTATTCTGATTCTCAGCTCATCTTCCCCTGCTGATTACTGAGATGTTACCTGATCATTAGGATGTTAGCTAGAAACTGAGACACTCTCTGAAAATGCTGACCTTGTGACTCTCCCCCTCCCCAGGGCAATTTGCTGGGCGTTTTCTAGGCCCCTGGCCCTGCTTCCCCTCCCTTACCCCCTCACCCCTGCCCGGCCCGTCTCTGCAGACTCCCAGACCGTTGGCAGGCCTGCAGTTCCCGTCTGGGCCCCACCTCTTCCCTGTCTTGTGCTGTGTCTTTAGGGAGGGCCCCGAGCCTCTCTGTTTCTCACTTCCCGATCTGTCTAAGAAGAATCCTAGCACCTGCCCACGCCGGAGCTCTTGGGAGGACCAGCACAACATTCTACAAAGTCCAAGGCACCTTGTGAAGAACAGGTATTTTTATTCCAGTTCCTAATCTGCTCATCTATTGAGGAAGACAAGGAAAGGAGGACATTCAGAGTTTATGCATTCATACAACACATTTTGCTGGGTGTCTGGAGGCCCCTTCTGTAGATCAAGTCTCATAAGGCCAGTCAGTCCATGCCCTTGTGGTGCTCCGGGTCTTGGACTATCTGCTTCTTCGCTTGGTATTCTGACCTGCTCTCAGCTTCAGAAACCCTCCTCTTGCCCCTGCAGGAATCCCTGATTGTTTTTTGGTTTTTTTTCCCCTCATGAACTTGGGAACTACACCCAGATTTTAATTTCACAGCAGAACCTTCAGGGGAGCAACTGAGACTCCACCATTTGCCAAATTAAGAGTTTGCAAACCTAGGCAGTGCTCAGTGCCCAGCTGAATTTGGTCAGCTGAATTTTTCCCCCTCGTATTGGGTGTGGGCACGGCCATGCACAGGCCCCAGGAGAGGGCTCATCACCCCCCGGGCTGGTGTTCTCCAGGCAGCAGCTCCCCCGCCTGGATTGAGCCACAGTCACGAGCCCCGGAAGTCTCTGCAGCCGGCGCCTCTCTCCTGTCACCTCGGGTTCCAGCCTGGCTCAGTGCAGCCGTGGCCAGGAATCCAGCGACCTGGGGCCTGGACCCAGGGCGGACCAGGACGTGTGCCTGGTGACTTGTCACCTGGGAAGGAGGGAGCTCGTGGCCTGTGTAACTCGCTCTGCAGCCGCTATTAGTAGCATCCCCATTTCCAAGAGGCGTTAAAGGGGTGTTTAGACGTTTCCTGTAAACCGATTTATTCAGCACTGCAGAGAGCTGCCCACACTGCCCTCTAGGTTCTGTCTGGAGAAGGGACAGGAGTAAAGAGACGGGAACCATGGTCCTTTGTTTGGCAGCCCTGAGTTCCCTGCATGGCACTGGAGAGGTGTGTCCCCACGCCAATCCTGCGAGGCAGGTCTTCGTACCACATTGAAGACACCACCGATTATAAAATGCACCATTCTGTGTGCCACTAAGGGAAAAATACTGCCAATTTTAACTCTAAGGTGCCACAGCTATACAATTCATTTTATTCAGACAAGTTATGTAGAAAAGCTGTGTTCTTTAGAATCAGTGGGATCTGCTATTACCCCATTTGGCAGGTGAGAAAACTGAGGTCCACGAAGTGAAGCAGGAGGTGGCAGGACTGGGCTTCAAGCCTGGTGGTGCCTGGTGCCGAATCCCACACTCTCCACTGCCTCTCCCCAGGTCCAGAAAGCTCAAGAAATTGCTTGAGTTTTCTTCCTTGAAGCTCGCCTGGGCAGCCCCTGGAGAGAGCCGGGCACGTGCTCCTGTGTGAGGGTTCCAGCCCCAGACTGACGCCTCTTGGCCACCCGAAGCCTGGGAAGATCCATGTCCTTTCTTTCAGGCTCATCTGCCCACTGCCACCTTCTCCTGGCCTCTTCCTAGTACATGCGGGCACCCGTCTGGGGCAACCTGGGGGAGAGCCTTGTCCCATTCACCTTCCTGGGCCCTGTGACCACCACCCTCTTAAGCAGGGCCCCCTTGGGGGGGGGGGAGACCAGAAGATGCCCCCTTTGTTGTGATCTGGTGCCACCAGAGAAATCTGGCTGTTTCCAAGTCAAGATAAACTCCTTTGTCTAGCCCATTCTCGGAACTGGGAGTCTCCTGGGATTTAGCTACCTGGGGCAGCTGCTCCCTGAAGTGTTACAAGACTTTTTCAGCCATCCACAACTCCTGGTCAGCAGGGCCTGTGTTCTGGAGACAGGGACGGGGAACTGGGTCTAAAGACGAGCCTGCAGGCAGCGCATGACACAGAGCAGGAGGTGGACAGATTTGCAGACTTGTATTTGACCTGTCCAGCGCTGGGTCCTGTGATGACACATAGTAGGTCCTCATTAAAGGTTTCCTGAGCAGTCCAGAGATCCGGTTATGAGTGTTCAAGGATTTGGTAAAACATCATGTACACGTGCACGCAGAGTCATTCAATGAACATGTGCTGAGCATCTACTAACTGTGGAGTGCAAGGAGGACCAACTGAGGGACAGGACCCCAGCTCTGATGTCAGAGGGAAGGACATCATGAGACATTTGGGGCAGAGTTCGAGGGTTCTCTTGGCTGTTCTGTTGCCTTGGGGGTCTGTCTTAGCACACAACTGCTTTCCAGACCCAGAGACCCCCGCACACTTCAGAAACCCTTCTCTGCACTAGGAATGCCAGGCACCTTACAGTCAGCAAACTTCTGCTGAAATGGCCTTTGGCAGAACCGTTAAGGGCCCCACCAACTAATGATGGCCCTCAGGCCTTGCCAGGGAGGGAGATGTGGGGAAAGAGCTACCTGCCACTTTCAGGCCTTGGGACAGGTGGCTAGAGATCAATCCCCAAGTGGCCAGGGAACCCCGTCATTTCCAGAATATGAGTGCACAAAGTTGGCAAATGAGAGGCAGTCTCCTTCCGCCGCTCACTCTGGTCTCTGCCCTGGTTCTGGCAGAGAGGCTCTGGCTCAGGAACACGCGGCCTCTCTCCGTGTCTAATTGTCTCACCGTCTTTCTAACGAGATGACTTGTACAACAATCTGTCCGTGCCTTATGAAAGTGTCCGTGCACTTTTAATCCTTTTTAAGAGCAACTTTAAAAAGTGGGCCAGGGACTAGCATACATGGTAGTGTTCTAGAAATGTGTGGTAATCACTGAAACTTCGGCCGTGTGTATTTGATGTTGGAGTGAAGAAGTGTATGTTCCCCATCCCGCCCCTCTACTACCTGTGTACAGACCTTTTTAGAAATGTCTTGTTTCTTATTTTTCTGATTCAACATTGTGACCCTCCAGCACAGACTAATCTTTGGGGATCTGTAATAAAGGTTTCAAAACCTGAGGGCAGTGGGTTGGGAAGGGTTTGCACTGGTCCTGTGTGTTGTGTTTTTGCGTGTTGTGTGTTTTGATTTTTGTCTGTTTTTATTTGTTTTATATTAACATAATTTTCCTGTTTAAGAAAACAAATACAACTTTGGCTTGTTAAAAAAGAAAGTCTCTTCAGGACTGTTTTAAAAAATCACAATTACCTACATTGTTGGGGAGTGGAGGTGAGGGATACAAATCATTGCCAGCCTTGAGAAAATAATTTGCAAAATGTCTACAGAACCCTAAGAATATTCAAACCTTTTGCCAAGTAACTCCTAAGAAAATATCCTCAGGAACTAATTCTTATTGAGGATAAGCTCCATATTTAAAGATGGTCATTACAGCATTATTTATAACAATGAAAAACTAGAAACAACCCTAATGACCAATAACTAGGGTTTATAGTTGTCCCTCATTCTTTGCTCACAGGATTGGCTCCAGGACCACCACCACCACCACCCCACCTTGGAATATCCACAGGTGCCCAAATCACTTCTATAGAATAGTATTTGCATTTGACCTATGCACATCCTCCCTATACTTTAAGTCATCTCTGGAGTACCTCAGTCAGTCAGTCAGTTCAGTCGCCCAGTCATGTCCAACTCTTTGCGACCCCATGAATCACAGCACGCCAGGCCTCCCTGTCCATCACCAACTCCCAGAGTTTACTCAAACTCATGCCCATTGAGTCAGTGATGCCATCCAACCATCTCATTCCCTGTCGTCCCCTTCTCCTCCTGCCCCCAATCCCTCCCAGCATCAGGGTCTTTTCCAATGAGCCAACTCTTCGCACGAGGTGGCCAAAGTATCGGAGTTTCAACTTCAGCATCAGTCCTTCCAATGAACACCCAGGACTGATCTCCTTTAGGATGGACTGGTTGGATCTCCTTGCAGTCCAAGGGACTCTCAAGAGTCTTCTCCAACACCACAGTTCAAAAGCATCAATTTTTTGGTGCTCAGCTTTCTTCACAGTCCAACTCTCACATCCATGCATGACCACTGGAGTGGCATGACACTGGAGTACCTAACACAACACAAATGCTATTTAAATGCTGCCAGTGCAACAAATTCAAGTTCTGCTTTTTGTAAATTTATGGAATTTTTGTTTCAAATATTTTCCATCTGAGGCTGGTTGAATTCACAAATGCAGAGCCTGCAAATGTGGAAAACCAACTGTACTTGTCAGAGTTCTTGGTTACAAGTGACAGAAACCCAGCTGGCATGAAGATTGGTTCAAGATGGTGGAATAGAAGGACATGCACTCATCTCCTTCTGTGAGGGCACCAAAATCACAGCTGGCTGTTGGATAATTGACAGGAGGATGCTGGGACCCACCAGAAAAAGATACCTCCACATCCAAAGACAAAGGAGAAGTCGCAATGAGACAGTAGGAGGGACACAATCATGATAAAATCAAATTCCATACCCAATAGGTGGGCAACCCACAAAATGGAGAACAGTTCTGAAAGGTCACGCTGACCACAGGCGGGAAAGCGCCAGCTGGAAAATGCTGACGGAGAAGCCCCCGCCAGAAAGTCCCGGATAAGACATCCACCAATCAACAGCCCGTTGCCAGACAGAATGATGGACGCAAAGGCGCCAAGACTCCGGCCAATCAAAAACTGACACGAGACCGAAAAGTCCAATCAGCACCCTAGAGCCCGATTCTAACCATATATGGAAAGGTCCCGCCACTTCCGCATCCGCCAGGGTATATAAGTGTCTCCCCCCCTTCCTGCCAGTTGCAGACTCCCGCTTTCCCCCCCTGCTCCTCCCTGGGAGCTCTGCCCGGGAGCGATTGCCCAATAAAGCCTCTTAACACTCAGGCGCTCTCTTCATCCTGCCGAGGTGTTCTTACAAGTTCTACCAAAGTCCTTCCAGTGTTATGAAGGTTCTGAGCCCCACAGCAGGCTTCCCAGCTTGGGGATCCAGCAAAGGTAATAGGAATCCCCAGGGAGCCTGACTTTGCAGGCCAGTGGGACTTGACCATAGGACTTACACAGAGACTCCAGTCTTGGCACAACAAAGTCTTGTGCACACCAGGACCCAGGGGAGAGGAGCAGTGACCCCATAAGATGCCGAGCCAGACCTACCTGCTAGTGTGGAGGCTCTCCTGTGGAGGCAGGGGGTGGCAGTGGCCGTGGCTCGCTGTGGGGACTGGGACACTGGCAGCAGCAGTCCTGGGAGGTGCCCCTTGGCATGAGCCCTCTTGGAGGCCACCATTAACCCTGCCATAGAGCCTGTAGACTCCAGGGCTGGGTTGCCTCATGCCAAACAACTAACAGAGGGAGCAGAGCTCCACTCATCAACAGACAATTGTGTTACAGTTTAACTGAGGACTGCCCTGTCCACCAGAGCAAGACCCAGTTTTTCCCACCACTAGTCTTCCCCATCAGGAAGCTTACACAAGCTTCATCCACCAGAGGGCAGACAGAAGAAGCAAGAACCTCAATCCTGTAGCTGCCAGAATGAAAACTATATCACAGAAAGCTGATCAAAATGAAGAGGATTATGTCCCCAGAGGAAGAGACAAGATAAAACCCCAGAAAAACAACTAAATGAAGTGGAGATAGGCAACCTTCAGAAAAACAATTCAGAATAATGGTTGTAAAGATGAACCAGGATCTTGGAAAAAGAATGGAGAAGATGCAAGAAATGTTTACCAAAGACCTAGAAGAACTAAAGGACAAACAGATGGATAATACACTAGAAGGAATCCATAGCAGAAAAACTGAGGCAGAAGCACGAATAAATGACTTGGAGGACAGAACGGTGGAAATCACTGCAGCAGAACAGAATAGGGAGAAAAGAAATGAAGACAGCCCAAGAGACCTCTGGGACAACATTAAACACGAACAGCTGCATTATAGAGGCCTCAGAAGGAGAGAGAGAGAAAGGGCCTGAGAGAATATTTGAAGAGATAGTAGCTGAAAACTTCCCTGTCGTGGGAAAGGAAATATCCAGCCAAGTCCAGGAAGTGCAGAGGGCCAGGCAGGATAAACCTAAGGGAGAACACACTGAGAAACATAGTAATCAAACTGACAAAAATTAAAGACAAAGTATCAAAAGCAACAAGGGAAAAACAACAGATAACATACAAGGGAACTCTCATAAGATGATCAGCTGATTTCTCAACAGAAACTCTAAAAGCCAGAAAGGAATGGCATGATATATTTAAAGTGATAAAAGGGAAGAACCTACAACCAAGAATACTCTGTCCAGCAAAACTCTTGTTCAGATTTGACAGAGAAATCAAAAACTTTACAGGTAAGCAAAAGTTAAGAGAATTCAGCACCACCAAACCATTTTCACAACAAATGCTAAAGGAACCACTCTAGGCAGGAAATGCAACAGAAGGAAAAAACCTACAAAAAAGAAATCCAAAACAATTAAGAAAATGGTAACAGGATCATACATATCAATAATTACCTTAAATGTAAATGGATTAAATGCACCAACCGAAAGACATAGACTGGCTGAGTGGATGAAAACACGTGCATACATGCACTTCCATTTACCACATCACTCTACTTAACCCCCCAGATTGTAATTATTTTATATTGTTAGGTTAATCATGTTTCCACTATGGCTTGCAATTGTAATTATCTTTTACTTTTTGTCTGACTGTTGATTGTGGAAACCGATAAACATCTTTTACTATTCTTAAAAAAAAAAAAGAGAAACCCAGCTGGAACTGGCTTTGAGGAGATTAAAAGGCTCAGGTAACTGAGAAGTTCCATATCAAAACCTAAGAACTCACTGGGGGTGCATTTTGATCTGGAATCTGAAGAGTTGCAACAGGATGTGGTCTGTCCCCCATTCCCAGGAAGCCCTAGGAGACAGCTGACAGCAGGTCCAAGCTACATCCTGCCTTTGAGCAATCCCCGAGTGGACCAAACGATCATGTGCCCCTTCCTTGGCCAATCATGGAAGCCAGGGCTGTGCTCACCTCCACCCAATAGCCACACCTGTTAAATTAAGAGTTGAGGGTGGGAATCACCGACTGGAGGGAAAAATTGGAGCAATGAAGAAGGAAAGCTGGGCAGGGAGGAACAATAGATGTCTAAAAAATGTTGACTAAAACATGGTACAGATACATCCCCAGGTATTAATGGACTGTGAAGCCAGACAGCCAGGTCCTCACCACGACATTGGGCCAGACACTTAACCTTTTTGTGTCTCGGTTTCCTCACCTACAAAGCAAGAATAATAAGAGCTCCTGGTTTAGGATGAACATGAGTATTACTGAGCTCATTCAAGTGATGTGCGAAGCACAGCGTTTGGAACTCAGCAAACAGTTTATAACACAAGAACATGTTTATATTAAAATATACTGGGGAAATCAAGATATGAAACTGCACATACAAAAACAACCCACAAATAATGGTGGAATATCTAAATAGACATTTCTTGAAAGAAGATATACAGATGGCCCAAAAGCACATGAAAAGATCCCCAGCATCACTAATTATTAGAGAAATGCTAATCAAAACTACAGTGAGATATCACCTCACACTGGTCAAAATGGCCATCATCAAAAGATCTACAAGCAATAAATGCTGGAGATGGTGTAGAGAAAAGGGAATTCTCCTACACTGTTGGTAGGAATGTAAATTGGTACAGCCACTATGGAGAAAAGTATGGAAGTTCTTTAAAAAACTAAAGATAGAACCAGATAAAGATATGATAAAGATAAGATATGATAAAGATAAAGATATGACCCAGCAATCCCAATCCTGGGCATATACCCAGAGAAAGCCATAATTCAAAAGCAAGCATGAATCCCAATTGCAGCACTATTTACAATAGCCAGGATATGGAAGCAACCTAAATGTCCATCAATAGAGGAATGGATAAAGGTGTGGTACATATATACAATGGGATATTACTCAGCCATTAGAAAGAATGAAATAAACCATTTGCAACAATATGGATAGACCTAGAGATTAACATGCTGAGTAAGTCAGATGCAGAAAGACAAATATCACGTGATATTGCTTATATGTGGAATCTAAAAAAGCGGGGGTACAAATGAACTTATTTACAAAACAGAAGTAGAATCATGGGTGTAGAAAACAAGCTTATGATCTCCAGGAGATAAGGAGAGGAGGGTGGGATAATTTGGGAGATTGGGGCTGACATACACACACTGATGTGCTGTGCTTAGTCACTCAGTCCGCTCTGACTTTGCAACCTGACCGCAGCCCGCCAGGCTCCTCTGTCCATGGGGATTTTCCAGGCAGGAATACTGGAATGGGTTGCCATGCCTTTCTCAGCGGATCTTCCTAACCCAGGAATTGAGCTGGGGTCTCCTGCATTGCAGGCAGGTTCTTTACCAGCTGAGCTACCTAGAAAGCCCCATATAAACACTACTATGTGCAAAATAGGTAACTAATAATAACCTGCTGTGTAGCACAACGAACTCTACTCAATACTCTGTAATGGCCTATGTGGGAAAAGAATTAAAACAAAAAGACTGGATGTATGTGTATATATAATTGACTCACTTTGCTTAATACCTGAAACTAATACAACACTGTAAATCAGCTACACCTCAATAAAAACTCAAAAGACAAAACGAAAACAAATAACCAAAAAAAAAAAAAAAAACTGTGTTCCACATACACTCTGAGCTCATGGATGTTTTAAAAAATTAATGACCAATAGCCTCAAAATCTGACCAAGCATTGGAATGACCAAAAGAAAAGAAACAAAATGCCCATGGGAATGTATCTGGGTGATGGCATTATTGGTAAATTTTTTCCCATTATGTTTTCCAATTTTTCTTTAATAACCAGTTATTACTTTTAAACTTCTTATTAGGAAAAATGATCTCTCTACTCTGCAAAAACCAACAGGAACAACTGGCCCTTGCTGCAGTTCATCAGAAATTCCCAGGCTGATTGTCTGCATTTGAGATCCAAATTTAGTCATGGTAGAGATAAGGACCTGTAAGTTTCTAGGCGAGGCCGGGCCAGGCTGACCAGTTTGGCTGGGCTTCCTCCAGGACAGGCTTTAGCGTCCAGATTTCTGGGGTGGAACTTTACAGTGGTATCAGGCGTGGGGCAAAGGGGGAAGTGAAATTACTGCCCAGGCATGTTCCTCCTGACTTGTTAGAACAGTCCAGTTGGTGACATTGAATTTTAGGGGCAAAAGAGAAATGAACCAGGATTTATTAAACAGAAGAAATCATGATTTGCACACATTCTCTCAATGAATCTTCACAAAAATATTTGTCTCCTTAATTGACAGGGAGGAAACCAGACTCCCTCCAATGTATAAGTAGTATTAGATCCCAGGTATGCCTGCTCCCTCAGAGGACAGAGGAGACTGGCATGATGCAGTCCACGAGGTCGCAAAGAGTTGGACACAATTTAGTGACGACAACAAATGCCTGCTCCAGAGTAAAGGCGAAACAGTTCAGAGGTACAATTTGCACCCTATCCCTTAGGTCTCAAAGGCAGAGTCTGCCCAGAACATAGGCTTCTTTCTCTCCTTCTGTGTATCCTTTTCATGATATCAGCCACTTCTACTGAGCCAGGAGATATTTTCTTGGATGCCATCTAATAATCAAGATTTTTTTTAAGGAAACTGGTCGGGGGCGGGGGGGACGGGGGGGGGGGAATAAAAGACCATCTTTATCTTAGTTCTTTTGGTTATAAGAGATTGAAACCCAGCTCCAGAAAAAACCTAAGAAAAAACTCACACAGCTAAACAAATCATTCTAGCTTCAGGAATGGCTGGATCCAGGTGTTCACATGAGGTTATTGGATATCTACTCCTGTCTCTCAGTTCTACTGTCCTCTTGGTTGACATCATGATTGGGCAAGCTCTCCCTTTGTGGTAACAAAGAAGTCCTCCAGGAGCTCCTAACTCATATCATGCCAGCTTAGTAACTCTTTTGAAAAGTTTCAGGGCTGTCTTTATTTCCATTGACCACTTCGGTGAAAAGCTTAATCCCCTGAACCAATCTCTGTCACATACCCACACCTGATACAAAACTAGATATGACATGGCCTTTTCCCTCAAGAATCAACCAATCTGGAAAGGGAAGGAAGCCCCCAAACCAGACATGTTCAGATCAGTGCAGTTCTGAGGCTCCTGGATCAAATCCAAGTCACAAAGGCTCTGAACCATTTGGTGATAATTACATTAAGCACCCTTCTTTTTCCTGGAAGTTCAAGCTGGACCATGAACTCAGTCACATCATATTCTTGTCTAATGCTTCAGAATACAAAGCCCACGCCCTGACCCTCAGCATCCCTGATGCAGCTGGCCTTAGGGGAGTTTTGCCACAGTATATACATGGAGATTTCTCTTTCCCTCGTTCCCTGGGTTCCTGCATGACAACAATCAATGATAATAGCAAACTGTTTAATGATCACTTACTATGTGGTAGGGCTTCCCAAGTGGTGCTAGGGGTAAAGAACCTGCCTCCCGATGCAGGAGACGGCGGTTCGATCCTTGGATTGGGAAGGCCCCCTGGAGAAGGAAATGGCAACCCACTCCGGTATCCTGCCTGGGAAACCCCATGGCCAGAGGAGCCTGGTGGGCTACAGTCCATGGGGTCACAAAAGAGTTGGACACGACTTAGCAACCAAAACAAATGGAGAGAAAACCAGGACTCAGACAGAGTAACTTTTCCCCCCAGTCTATGGCCTCTCAAAAACAAAAGAATTTCTTCTCTTTCTTTTTTTAATTTTTTTTTTTAGCAGATGAAATCTTTTTTTTCCATTTATTTGTATTAGTAGGAGGCTAATTACTTTACAAAATTGTAGTGGTTTTTGCCATACATTGACATGAATCAGCCATGGATTTACATGTGTTCCCCATCCCGATCCCCCCTCCCACCTCCCTCCCCATCCCATCCCTCTGGGTCATCCCAGTGCACCAGCCCCGAGCACTTGTCTCATGCATCCAACCTGGGCTGGAGATCTGTTTCACAATTGATAATATACATGTTTCAATGCTATTCTCTCAGATCATCCCACCCTCACCTTCTCCCACAGAGTCTAAAAGTCTGTTCTATACATCTGTGTCTCTTTTTCTGTCTTGCATATAGGGTTATCGTTACCATCTTTCTAAATTCCATATATATATGTGTTAGTATACTGCATTGGTGTTTTTCTTTCTGGCTTACTTCACTCTGTATAATGGGCTCCAGTTTCATCCATCTCATTAGAACTGATTCAAATGAATTCTTTTTAATGGCTGAGTAGTATTCCATGGTGTATATGTACCACAGCTTTCTTACCCATTCGTCTGCTGATGGGCATCTAGGTTGCCTCCATGTCCTGGCTATTATAAACAGTGCTGCGATGAACACTGGGGTGCACGTGTCTCTTTCAGATCTGGTTTCCTCGGTGTGTATGCCCAGGAGTGGGATTGCTGGGTCATATGGCAGTTCTATTTCCAGTTTTTTAAGGAATCTCCACACTGTTCTCCATAGCGGCTGTACTAGTTTGCATTCCCACCAACAGTGTAAGAGGGTTCCCTTTTCTCCACACCCTCTCCAGCGTTTATTGCTTGTAGACTTTTGGATAGCAGCCATCCTGACTGGCTCTTATCTTTACTTTAGTAATGATTTCCCAGAATCTAAACTTAGTGATTTTTCCAGGGCAAGTGGGCCTAAAACACATGCACCTGTGTTTTCAAGCCCTACAAACAGCCATTCAGGGAAGCATTATGGTCCCATTTTACAGACAGGGAAAGAGAGGTTCAGAGAGTGCAATGCCCTGCCTGAATCACACAGCTTGTGAGCTATGGAGCCCAGGATATGAATCAAGTCTGGCTCCTTCCACGGCATCACAGCTTGTCTGCGAGTAAATTATGTGTGGGGTGGGGGAGTGGATGTGGAGGAAGAGAAGAAGGGGAAAGAGAAGAGAGAGAAGGAAAAGTGAGAGAGGAGGGGACGGAAGAGAAGAGGAGGGGAGGGACCCAGACTCAGCACCTAGAAGGGCAAGGAGAGGGAAGAGCTGTGTCAGGCTGGGTCCTTAACTTACATAATGTCCATTAGTCCAATTCCAGGGACAGAAAATCTTTGCCTCTCCCTTCAGGCTCGAGTCTCCTGGCTCTTGGAAGCTGATCTTGGCTCCCACACAGAGATGTGGAAAACATGAACTTTCCAGGCATCCAGCTATGGGAACCAAGCCCCAATCTTGGCTGTTAAATGCACCCAGGAGAAGCTTCCAGAAGCCCCTGGGGCAGCTGCCACAGAGTGCTCTGAGCAGGCTGGTCCCACTTCCTCAGCCCCTGCCCCTCCTGGCTATGACATGCCCAGGTCTAAACCTTTCTCTCTGAATTCAGAGCCTCAGACTCCCCTCTTGCCTCTCTCCCATGCTAGGGAAAGACTTCGGCCATCCTTTGAGGAGTCTGGGGGAACTACTCAGGAGTCAGCCAGACAGGCCGGAGGTCATGGCCACACTCAGAACAACAAGCTGGGGCACTTTGGTCTCCCCAAGATGCCTCCAGGGGATACCGTTCATCCGGACGTCTGCGCGGATGAGATCGGGAGGCGCGTCTCTGCGCCTCTTCACTGCCTCTAGGTGGGGCTATAGAGGCACTCGCTCCCCAGGTCCTGAGCGAGCTGGTGTGAAAGCTTAGTCGCTCGGTCGTGTCCGACTCTTTGCGACCCCATGGACTGTAGCCTGCCAGGCTCCTCTGTCCATGGGATTCTTCAGGCAAGAATACCGGAGTGGGCAGCCATTCCCTTCTCCAGGGGGTCTTCCCGACCCAGGGATCAAACCCGGTCTCCTGCGTTGGAGGTAGATTCTTTACCGACTGAGTCACCAGGGAAGCCCTGTGAGGGGGCCACATCCTGGCTTCTCAGTTCCCAGCAGGCAGACCCAGTGTGATGCAGCCCAGCATGGGGTGGGGTGGGGGGATGAGAACGCGGGCTCGGGAGGCAGACAGGCCTGAAGGTCCTGCCTCTGCTGTGGAGCAAGTTACGGGCCTTCTCTGAGCCTCTGCATCCTTGAGGGAAGGGTGCAAGCCCCCGTGGGTGACCAGGCTGCTGTGTGTCAGGAAGGGGCTGGCACGTCGGCGGTGCCCAGCATGGCGGTCACTGTCTCTGCCGGTACTGTAGGCCCACCACGCCACTCCCCTGTCAGTCCTCCCGATCCCAGCCTGGCCGGGGCCACCTCTGCCCCTGCAGTCCCCTGGACCTCCCTCTGGGCCTGTACTACCTCAAGGAGTGGGCTCAGGACACGGCTGGCAGCCTCTGCGAGTGACCAGCCCGGGGCTCCCAAACAGCAGAACCTTGGTTTCAACACCTCCCTCCCGCAGCATGGAATTTCTGGCAGTAGCAACATCTCCTACCCACAAGGAGTGAAAGTGAGGGGCGATCAGGTGGCGGGGGCTCCCAGGCCTCTGAGCTGGCCCCAGCCCCCCGCCCCTGGCTTGTTTTGGCTCCTTGTCAAGAATGCTGGCCGGCCTGGGAGGCTGACTGACCTCAGACTCCAGAGGGAAAGTCACACTTTCGTTCAATTCCCCGGAGCAACCCTGCATTCCAGGAAGGGCGTGGGAAGGGCCAGGCCTCCCCCGACTGAGTGAGCTGAGCGGGGAGCTGCCTGCCCCCTGGCCATCCTCAAATCGGCACTGGCCTGCATCCCCTCTGGCACCCCCTGGGGGGACCTGCCCCACGGTGGAGCCATGGAGACGGGGTTCTGGGAGAAGATGCCCAATGCCACCGCAAGGCAGGGAGGCAGGGAGGTACCCGGGAGATGCTCTGGCGGTCCCCATCCACCCTCAGCTCCTGGCCGTAGCTGATTTGCTGCTCCCTTCGCCAGGGTCATCCTCACCTCCACAAGAAAAGGAATCTTCTCTATAATTCTGAACAATCCAGGTCTCCCTCAAGCCTCTGTCCCCAGCAGGTGGTCCCAAGGCTGTCTGGAGCCAACTGCAGGGCCATCTCTTCCAGCCCAGCCTTGCTCTCAGCCCTACTCCCTCTCCCCAGGGCTCTTCTCAGAGGCGCCAGTGCTGGGGGAGGCCTCCCTGGGGAGGTCACCCAAGAGCTGGGCTGTGGAGGACGGACAGCAGTTGGCAAGCAGAGAGGATCGGACCAAGCAAGTGGGGTCCGCAGTAGAGTGGTGTGAGCACAGAGGCTGCGGGCAGCTGTTTGAGGAGCTGTCCAGGGCGGGCAAAGGTCCCCAGAGACATTTTCCTTCTGCTCCAGCTAGCCTCTCTTCCTCCAAGAGGTTCCCACGACTCCACTACCCGGAGGCTCCTGGACAGGCTTTCTCCTGAAGACAGGGCTCCAGGAGGGACAGACAGAAGGATGGGCCAAGGGCAAGGGAGTAGCCCTTGGAGGGTGGCCATGGATGCTGCGTGCTCCCCTTGGGATCACCTTTCCCCATCCCCACATTGGGCAGTGACCTGGAAGTCCCACGCTCCAGTAAAGGGGGCTTTCTTGGTGCCTCCTCAAGAGGGAGCGGAGGTTTCTTTCTAGAAGATGGAGCACTGTTGCCCTCTAGTGGCTTTGGCGCAAGGTGGCAAAAACCAAAGTCAAGGTCCACGTGCTGGGTGGGCTCTACTGCCCCCCACTCCACGCCCAGCAGGTCTTCGGATGTCCCCAGGTGACCCGGGAATCCAGGCTTCTGCAAATGGAGTGGCGGATCTGGGTGAGCTTGAGGTGGGCATGTTGGGGTGACAGGATGTGCTGAGGTTCCATTTGAGTCTGGGGTCGGGCCAGAACTGAAGTGGCAGACACGGTGGCAGTGGACTCAGGCTGCGGCCAGGACGGGACCCCTCCCAGACTGGGAGGGTGGGTCATGGCTCCTGGCTCTGGTCCCCGCCTCGGGCCACTGGTCTGATCGGCTCAGCTTAACCCACCCACACAACCCTGTGTCAGGCACATTAAAGAAAAACAAGGAAAACAACAAAGAGAAACCCTCGAGTCCTTATGCTAAGTGAAATAAGCCAGTCAGGAAGTCTGATGTAGGTTTGTGACAAGCTGTGAGACAGTAATTGCAACCATCTTTTGGGTGGAAGTGGAGAAATCCCAGCATGAGTAGCCTGTGTCGTGGAAGCAGTGGATGGTACTGATGGCCAGGTGTGGCATGGAAAACCCACAGGTGAGGCTGGACAGGATGCATCTGTGACAGCACCAGGCTCTGTCACCGCCTCTGCACACAGCAGTCCTGACCCCCCAGGGCCGCACCATCCCAGCTTCCGGGCAGAGCTCCTCTACCCGGCATCCCAGCTCAAGACCTGCGAGCCCACCTCCTTGGAGCAAATTTAACAGGAGAAGAATATTGATGAGTCATTAAAAGGAGAAAACACAGACCCTATCAACAAATTGATAACATTAAAATAAACACGAATGATTGACACAGAAAAAAAGCTGGAAGAAATATGCCAAAATGGGAACAGTGATTATCTTGATGGAGAGGTGATGGTGGTGAAGCGACTGGTTTGAATTTCTTTTGCTCCTCTGCATGTAAAAAAATGTTCTATCAGGAATATATATCACCTTTAGGACAAGAAAACTACTATTACAGTTATTTAAGGCAAGAAAGGCATACAAAGAGAACTGGCAGGATGAGCGAGTGGGCAGAGTGCGGCCCTGTGAGCAGGCTGATTCGTCTAATACATCAGTCTCTGTCCGCACCAGCCTCACCGTCAGAGGGCGGGGACAGACGTGGAAGCAGATGGTGCAAGAGCGGCCTGCGCTACAACTGGGGTAAGCCCAGGAGAATGTGGGAGCTCTGATCAAGGCTGAGACGGTAGGGGAGGCTTCCAGGAGGAGGGAACTCCTGAGGAGCATCAAGGGGGACAGATGGTTTCCAGGTACAGAAGAGGGAGGAGGGCTTCCAGGCAGAAGAAACGTACGTGCAAAGGCCCCGAGGCAGCTTCCTTCCAGCCTTGGTGTCTCATCAGGCCAATAGCAAACAAACAAAACTGGGGTCCCCTGGTGGTCCACTGGTTAGGGTTTGATGCTCTCACTGCTGTGGCCCAGGTTCAACCCCTGCTCAGAGACTCCCACAAGCCATGTGCTATGGCCAAAAAACAAACAAAACCATCAAAGATATAACATAGGAACCAGTTTGGAGAGGGTGATATACTCCACTTTGAGGATAGCTTTTGAATATTTTTTTTAAATAGTCCCTTTTATTTTCCCTTCACTTTTATTTTCTACTTCACATGGAACAGCAAATACTTAAGCTCTAATTCCCTTGTTAAACCTCTTCCCAGAGCTGTGGTTTCCTTGTCAAATTGCAAATTGCCCAGCTAATGCTAAGGAGTTAAGTTCAATTAAATCAAAAGCGGGAGCCTCCTTCTCCAGGGCTGTGCATCATTCCCTCCTTGTCTGCCAGGGAAGACATGGTGCCCCGGGCTGGGGGTAAGATGTGGACTAGTCATTGGTACCTGTTACTCTCAGTTACTCTGATGACAGGACAGATATATGAGAGCCCCAAACAACATAGAAGACGTCTTATTGCATGATTTGGTTAGAGTGAAGGTGTGAGACCCCAGGTGGCCTTGAAAAGCCCGCCCACCTCCTCTGGAGAGAGCAGTGACACCTGTCAAGTCCTGGCCACCCCCTTCTTCATGGATGAAGGACAGGGGATGTGTGGGGACCACCCTCACCTTGCTCCTCCACCCCCGCCAGCCTCCACTCTGCTATGCACTAGCCAGAGTAAACTGCCTTATAAATGCAGAGGGCTCCTACTTGTTAATCATTACCTGAGTCTCCCTGACCCCTGGCACTTCCCTCCCTTACCTGGGGTCTCTCCTTCCTTCCCCACTCAAAGGAAAGATGCCACAGGGCAGGGAGCTGCCAGGGTGCAAGGACTCAGGACACGCAGATGACCTAGGACTGCTCTGCTGCCACGCGGACCGCTGGGATTGAGAACTGGCTGTGTCCGACGCCGACTCCCCGCCAACATCTGGGCATGGCACACACCCCTGCAGCTTGGCCTTGACCCTGCGGGAGGAGGGAGAAGCCCAGGGGAATGGGGTCTCGGAATAAAAATGAAGTTCATGCATGCCTGGGTAAACGGAGTGAGAGTCATTCCCATTGTCCACAAGCTTCTCGCTCTGTTTGGAATGTTTCCCCACCCACATACCAAGTGCATACACTCACACACACACGCACACACACTCTCTCTCTCTCACACACACACACACACACACACACAGGTTTTGCCTGGATCATGCCTACTCACCTGCTCTCCATTCAAACCTCACAGTGTCCATGTGACCTCCTCCAGAAACCCTTTCCCGGCGGATCCCAGCCGTCACTCCCGCAGCACCAGGCTGGGCTGATCTGTGCTAATGTGCTTACTTCTCCGTCACCTTCAGCACACCCTTAGCTTCTCAAGGGCAGGGGAGATATCTAGCTCCTTTCTTTAAGCATTTAATTTGTTTTTGACTGCCCTGACCCTTCATGGCTGTGGGTGGGCGCTCTAGCTGTGGCGAGCGGGGTAACTCTTCCCAGTTGTGAGCCGGCTCCGCGTCGCAGCTCCTCTTGCTGCCGCGCGCGGGCCCTAGGTACACAGGTGAGCAGCTCAGGGGTTAGCTGCTCCTTGGTACGTGGGATCCTCCCAGACCAGGGATGGAACCTGTGTCCCCTGCATTGGCAGGCATATTCTTAACCACTGGACCACCAGGGAAGCCCCTCTAGCTCATCTCTTCCCCAGGATGCTCAGAACAGTGCCCAGTCAGGGCAGCTCTGACTTTGTTTCCCTGCCCAGGCTTCTTTCCATTTACGTTGGAAACAGCCTCAGTCTTCCCCAGGGGAGCCACCCACCTGACTCCACTCTACCCCACCCAACTCCACCCTACCCCACCCTAGCCCATCCCGTCCGTCCGTGTGGATCCAGCTGGCTGATCTCCGAGCCGTGGCTGAGAGCCGTGCACACGGCCTGGCCAACAAGTGCCTTCCACCTGCTCTAACCTCACCCCAGCAGATTCACTGTCCATACAGCAGTTGGAGGGATTTTCTTAAAACATAAAGCAGATTATATAATTCTTCTGCTTAAAATCCTTCAGAGTCTCCTAGAAAGCCCAAAGCCCCTTAGAGGGGGCCCACAAGGCTTTGCTGACTCAAAGTTTAAGCATGAACATCATTTACTCTGAATACCCCTCATGACCACGCTATGTGGATTTTTGTCTATTTCCATAGCATTTATCACATTTTGTCCGTTTACCCTCTTTTCCTCACCCCTATTGGAAGTGAGGGAATGCAGAGATAGTCTATCGCATTCACTTTGTTCCCCTGGCACCTGGCACATGGTAGGTGTTCAATCAGTTTGGGAAGAGGGCTCTTGACGATGACCTGATCTGTGGAACAGCCAGGCAGACAGACAGGCGGGGCTCCCTCAGGGGTCCGGGCAGGGAGGCAGGTGGTCTGCACTCAGGGGATTTGGGGCCAGTAGACACAAGTGGACAGGGGAAGGGTGTGTTTTGGGGGCAGAGATAACAGAATATGCTGATAGATCGGGAAAAGGAAAGGAAGGATCAAGGATGACTCCTGAGTTGCCAACTGGAGCAGTTGTGTTGATGGCGGCGCTGGTAAATATGGACTGAGAGGGCAAGTTTTAGCGCGGAGCCTACGCTTTATGTTTGAGATGTGTACATTATGAGCTGTCTGTGACACATTCAAGAGGATGTGTGGCCCAGGCAGATGGATGTATGAATCCAGCCAGAGGTGGGGGAACAGTCTAGATCTGAAATATAAACAGAAGGTGCTTAAAATCATGAGATTGTATGGGCTCGGTGGAAGAGAAAGAGGGGGCTCAGCACCACGCTTGGGGATCCCCAAGGTCTGAGAGCTGGTAGAGGAGCAGCAGCCAGAGGAGAAGCAGGCTGGCGTGCTGTCCTGAGCTGAGCGGAGCTTCTCAAGGACAGACGTGAACTGCCACGACGCTGCTAGAAGGTTCTCATGGTGAGAACAGGGGAGGGCCAGTAGATTAGCAATGGCGGGGGAGGGGGGGCTAGGGAACTTGGGAAGAATCCTTTCTATGGACGGGTGGACACAGATGCCTGATGAGAGTGTCATGAAAAGTGACCGGGGGAGGGAAGATGAGACAGTGTGGCCAACCTTTCTGTCAAGTCTGGTTGTAGAGGCGGGCGGGCAGAGAATGGAGTGGGGGGAGCACACGGTGTCTGAACTGTTGCTGTGGGACGGATCGATCTCTTTTAATCATAGGAGAGACTGGCAGTTGAGAGTTTTCTGTGACCAGGACTAGTCCGTGCATCGCCAAGTGTTAATGTCCTTGGCTCCTCCTGGTACGGGCCAGTAGAGCCCCTCGAGGTGACAACAAAAACCACACCCTTTCATTTCCGAAAGGCCCCTCATGTGTAAGCGTAACACCAAAACAGGAGCCAGTGCTATAGCACAGAGGTAGGCAAGTTGGATCTATGAAGGGCCTGATGGTAGAATTTTTCAGCATTACAGGCCATCAGGTCTCTGTCACAACTTTTAAACTCAGCTGCCCTAGTCCAGGAGCAGCCATTGATGTACCTGAACAGATAGGTCTGGCTGTGCCAATAAAACTTTATTTACAAGTGCAGTTAGCAGACCAAGCTTGGCCCTTGAGCTGGGATTTGTGGATCCCTGCCCTGGCATAGCTGCATGCTGGTGGGGACCAGTTAAAAAAGAAGGCATCTGTGATGCTGAGGAAAGAAAAAGCCACATAAGTCTCCTGAAAAAGCTGGAGGGGCTCTAGAACCCAAAACGTGTGGTGGGCCTGGTGGGGAGAAATTTTGCCACTGTGGGTCAGTTGCAAGAAGGGGGAAGGTGTGATGGTGTCAGTGTGAGGTCTGCCTCCAGAGGCATCTGTTACTCTGTGAAGTGAGCTGAGGTCACCAGCTGAGAGTGTGGGAGATATCAGGGCTTTGAGGAAAGAGGCCCAGGAAAACTGTGCTTTTGGGATGGAGACAGGGAACCTTCTAGAGAACCACAGTGGTGTAGCAGGGAGGGACCTCCTGACTGCTTGGATCATAAAACTGAATTGAAAGTGAGCTCAGTGAGCTAGACGGTGGGACTGATCAGCTGCTGAGGGATGGGTCTGCAGAAGCCAAAGTGTTGGGTTCATCAGGGTCAGGGTTTTGCCAGGCAAGCAAGCTGGAGAGGAGGGGGGAGTTTATAAGGGAGTGAATGATGGGCCCTGAAATCTAAGCTGGGGAAGGAGGGAGGGGCAATGGGGAGGGTGAGAGTGAGAACAGACAGAGGTTCTTGGATGCGTAAGTTCGTGGGATGGGAAGTATTGTCCGGGAGCTGGGCATTTGGACTTGAGGGATCAATGGAGATGCAGTTTTTGAAACCAGAGTCCAGGGCTGCAGTGGGGTAGGTGGCTGAGGTGGAGGGATGGGAAGGTCACCAGAGTTGGAGGGGGTGAGGCTGCAGGGCCTGGGGTCTGGAAGGGTCACCCACTCCCATGAGCATCAGAGTCCCTTCAAGTGACCTCAGTCATTGTGAATTAGGGGGCGTCCAGGGGACTGGCGAAGGCAACCCTGAGGCAAGAGGGGATGACAGTCAGGTGGCAGTCTCCATGGAGGAGGAGGAGTCAGGAGTGCACAAATCCATCCCCAGGCTCCTGGGCACCGGCATGCGGTGGAAACATCTTCCACCTGAGGTGCCCAGAGGGCACCGCGTCCCGGTAGGCAAGAGGGAAGGGACGGCTCAGAGCAGCTGCCAGCCAGCCGGGCGCAGACGCAGGCTCGCGGACCTCAGAGAGAACAGGAGATGGGGCGGGGCGTGGTGAGTGGGTGAGTTCATGTGTGTGCATGTGTAACTGAACGTGAGTGAGTGATCGTGGGTGGTAAGCATGCATGTGAATGTGTCAAGGGTGGATGGTGTCGTGTGTGAGTGTGTGTGTGAGGACAGATGCTTGTGTGAGCATCCGTGGGTGAATGTGTGTGAATGCATGTTCATGGATGAGTGTGTACATGTGAGCATGGGTGTGTGTTTGTGTGGGGTAGGGGTGTGGAGTCTGGATGAGTGTGAAAGTGAACACATGTGGGTGTGAGAGGGTGAGTGTAGGTGTATCCAGTGTGAGTGCAGGGGGTGTAGTGAAAGTGTGTGTGGGGGGGTGGTGAGTGTGGGGTGAAGGTGTGTGTATCGGAATGTCTGTGAGTGTGGATGTGTAGGTGTGTGTGAGTAACCGGGAGAGAGGTTTGGTTTGTTTACTGTATGGGGTGGGGAGGAGGGAGGGAGGCGGGAGTGGGCAGAGGGCAGATGGACAGGGTCAGGTCAGCTGAGGGGCTGAACTGCGCAGGACAGGGCTGAGGGAAGGTCTGGGAGATGGCTGAGGTATGAGGGGTCCTCCTGAGGGTCTGGGTCGGAGGGGATGTCTCACCCTGCTCAACTCCTATGACCCTAAGTGAGTGGTGGTTTCTACGGCAACTGCTCCTCAGGCTCCCATGCCCTGTATTTGCATTGTCAAAATCGCTACTGAATGTCTTTATCATCAAGTCTAAGTATTTCACTTGATTCCATTGATTGGATGATTTATTCATCATTCCCTATAAATGAGCATTTTTATTTTATGCAAATTTTTTCAGGTATTAACAGCACTGTCATGTAGGTCCTTGAAGCCTTTCTCTCATTTCACAACTGCTTCCACAGGATAAGTTCCTTGAAGAGGAATTGTTTGGTCAAAAAATATGTAAAGATCTAAGTCATTGGATCTGTGCTGCCAAAATGCTTTCTGAAAAGACTGAAACAGTTTACAACTTCAGCAACACTATGGGAATATCCACTTCCTCGTAACCTCACTAACTCTGAGTATTTATTTTTCATCTTTGATTAATTAGATCTTTAAATATATGGCATTTCACTACTGTTGCAATATGCTGTTATTTCCTTATTGGCAAGCATATACATTTTATTATTTGAGTATGGGCTCTCTTATCATGAATTGCTTTTCCTTATCCTTTGGGGATTTTTTGGCAAAGTGTTATTCGTTAGATAAGAATGCTAGTAAAAGCACCAGTCCTTTGCTGGTTGTATATGTTGAAATGCTTCTCAATGATTAGTTGACTTTGAATTAAAAACCTTTTTGATGGTTTTTAATAGAAGAAAAAAATCTAATTGATGTAGTCAAAGCTATCGATTGTTTCCCTTATGTTTTTTGCCTTTGGTGTGAAGCTTTAGCTTTCCAACTAAAAAATTACGTAAATATCACCTACATTATCTTCTAGTACATTTATACTGTTTTAACATTTAGATAGTTGAATCATCTAGAATTTATTTTGCTTTGACTCCTGAAGTACAAGTCTGACTTCACTGCTCTTCTCTTTCTTCCTCTGTTTTGGATGCAGGGGGTCTTGGTCGCGGCACGCGGGATCTTTCCACGGGGCACATGGCTTCTCAAGCTGGGCCACACGGGCTCGGTGGTTGTGGCACACAGGTGTTGCTTCCCCATGGCGTGTGGGATCTTAGTTCCCTGACCAGGGATTGAACCTGTGTCCCCTGCACTGGAAGGCAGATTCTTAACCACTGGACCACCAGGGAAATCCGTAACTTTACGCTTCAAAGTGGTTTTTCACTTTTCCCTCCCCTGCTTCTTTGCTACCTTCAATCACTTGTCCAATAACCATTTACTGAGCAACTACTATATGCCATCCTCATTCCTGCCTATGCACAGTAAGTAGGTTGTCTTGGAAACTTCCTGGGAGCTCCTATAAGACAGAGTCTTCATTTATTGATTTTGTTTTACCTTAATGTCTTCTTTAAAGGCCCTCCCTCCAAATTCAGTCACATTCATATTGAATACCTGGGGTTAGTGGAAGCAATTTTCAGAGAAATAGTAGCTGAAATTTTACAGGCATTATGAAAGACCTCAAGCCAAAGTTTCAAGAAATGCCAAGAACCTCCAAGCAAAACAAAAGCAAATACAAACTCACCTAAGCAAGTCACATAAAAATGACTGAAAATCAAAGAGGAACTCTTACAAGTAATGAGAGGGAAGAAAGATATGTTCGTTTCAAAAGAATATTCAATTGACAGCTAACTTCTCAAGAGTCAAGATAGAAATAGAAGACAATGAAATGTCTTAAGAGAGGCGAAATGTTTTAAAAACCTGCAACTTGGGATTTGACATGCTGTGGATATTGTCTTCCAAAATGAAGACAAAAATCTGGAGAGGAGACTAAACTACTAATTTGTCACCAGTAGACCCCCAGTAAAGGATTTCTCACCCCCATCTTTTTTTTGACCTTGCTTTGCAGCATGCGGGATCTTAGTTCCCTGACCAAGGGTTGAACCCATGTCCCCTGCAGTGGAAACACAGAGTTTTAACCACTGGGCAGCCAGGCAAGTCCCCCCACCTCAAGTGAAGGAATTATTAAAGGAATTTCTTCAGGCAGAAAAAAATAAGTTCAGATAGAAGTATCAGAGGAAGAAAAAAACACATGGAAAAGGTAATTATAGGCTTTATGTAAATAAAGATTGATTATATAAAACAAGAGTAATATTTCATGGACTTTTTAATACATGTAGAATTAAGATATATCTGACAACAATAGCACACAAAGTATGACAGAAAATGCAGTTACAGAGCTCCAAAGTCTTTGCATTGTCCAAGATGGCTAAAACACTAATGTTAGACTTGATTAAGTATGGTATGCTTAATCATTATGATAATCACCAAAAACACAGTAATAAAATATGTAACTAAGAGATTATCAGATGCACAATGGAGTAATAAAAAGTATTTAATTCAGGGGACTTTCCTGGTGGTACAGTGGCTAAGATTATGCTCTTCCAATGCAGGGGGTGCAGGTTTGATCCCTGGATGAGGAACTAAGATCCCATGTGTTTCGCAGCCAAAAAATCAAAATGTAAAAAAAAGAGAAGCAATACCATAAGAAATTCAGTAGACTTTAAAATGGTCCACATCAAAAAAAATAAATAAATAAATGTAAGGTTAAGAAATGTAGAAAATAAAAACATGGAAAGAGAAGCATCATGCAAACAAGAGTCAAAAGTGTAGATGTACTAATATCCCCCCCAAAGTAGACTTTAAAACCAACATTACTAGAGAGAGGGTGATTTCATAATGATTAAAGGTTTAGCTGCAATAGTTCCAAATCTTCATGTTCTTAATGATATGACCCCATGATACGTAAGGTAAAAGTTGACAGAACTGAAAGAAATGTCAAATCCAGGGACACAGGGAGGAGGAGGAACGGCCAAGGCCCTGGGCCTGCCTGACGGCCAGCAGATGGTGAAAAGGAAGGCCCTGGGGCTTGAAGCTCTCCACGAGGTCTCAAAGAAGGGGTGGGATGGAAGGTGGTCCAGGAAGCTGATGCCAAGGACGAAGAGGCGCAAAGGGCAGGGGGAGGTGGCTGAGCACCTGCCCTCAAACGGGCCAGGTATTTTGCAAGGAAGTAGAAGGTCTTGACGAGGTTTGAGGACTCAAGGAAGACATCCACTCCGTCGACTTACCCCAGGATCCATGAGTTTTACAAAATCCAACCACGCCCACTGGGCTTCCCTGTTGGTCCAGGGGTTAAGACTCAGGGGACAGGTCTTCAACCCCTGCTCCAGAAGATTCCACCTGCCATGGAGCAACTAAACCTGAAACTACTGAGCTCACATGCTTGGCACCCAAGCCCCACAACAAGAGAATCACCGCAGTGAGCAGCCTGTGCACCGCGAGCTGCAGCCCCTGCTCGCTGCAGCTAGAGAAAGCCCAGGCACAGCAGCAAAGACCAGAGCGGCCAAAAACAAACCAAAAAAAAGCAACACTCCCGTCTGAGAGACCTCAGGGGAGAGACCTCCTCCGGGGGAGGGGTTGGGGGCTGGAAGGATGAAAAGCATGGGGAGTTGCCAGGGTGTCAGCTGAGCAGGGCGTGCAGAGGACGGGCCTGGAACTGAACGGCCAGGCGAGGAAGCAGATGTTACCGGAAGGACCACGCGATGGCAGAAGGCGTCAGAGAGGAGCCTTTACAAGAAACAGGCTGAAAGCACACAGTGGCCTGAGGCCAAACAGTACCACGGAGGGAGGAGCACTTGAGTCCAGCAGACAGAGGCACCTTTCCAGGCCAGGTGCTGACAGATCCAGACTCTAGCCCCAGGGTCCTTTCCATCTGTCCCTGTATGACCAGCCACTGTGGGGGTGGGGGCGGATACCCCACCTCCACATCCTCACCCCCAGCTTTAATAAGGGCCCTTCTGAGGGTGATCCTGAATCCTTTCTCACCCGGGCCACTCTGCGATCTCTGGACCCTGCAGACACCATCTCCTGGCCAGCTCCTCCAGTCCACGGTCAGGAACCGCAATCTGACCCTGGATGGTCCAGAACCCTCCCCATTACTCAATGACTCAATCTATCAATCAATCAAACAGCAACCCCCTGGGCCTCATCTCCTGTTCTACCCAGTTGTGAAGCCCCGAATCATGGGAATCATGTTGGACCCTTTCTCTTTCACCCTTGAGAGTTGGAATATTTCCTGCCAGATCAATAAACAAGGATGTCAGAGTCATCAGCGATTCCAGCCCTCCAAGGCACTCAGGAAGGAGAAGAGGCCCTGTGATTAGTAGCCATCAGGCTGCATCCACTCCCTACAGCGAGTCCTGAGGAACTCAGGATGCAGAAAACACAGGATACTGGCCCCAGATAGCTGAAATGCATATGAAAGGAATGATTTCAGTGAGCCCAGACGCTTGCATCTTCCCATACACAGAAGAGCGCTAAATTTCTTAACTTGGGATATCTGGTTTTCTTTAACTAACAAATAATCTGACGCTCAGACTACCTGCCCCTCATTGCAAAGCTCCTATGTAACTTGACTCCTCCCCCCACCTTATGGGAACAGTTCCCCAGGGTCGCCTGAGATGACGTCTCCTGGGCTTGCAGTCCTAAAAGTTCCCACTGAGTAAAACAGCTCTCAACTTTCAGGTTGTTTCTGTTTTTCAAGTCGACACCCTCCACGCCCGTATCCAATCCATCAACCAAGCGGGGCAGACCTCACTGCCTAAGTACACTGGCAGTGTGTCCAGAGCCTCCCAGCTCACGTGGCCATCATCCCCCTCCCTCCCTCCTTCGTCTCCCTGCTTCCACCCCCTACAGGCCATCTTCATCAGAGGCTGCAGTCCTCCTGCCGCTGAAATTCTGACCCTGGCATGCCACCCCAGAATCCTCCCATGACAACAGCAGTGACAATATCCGCCAGCACTCGGGCCCCGCACTATTCCAGGCGTGTTCCCTGCGCAGACTCTCTTGCCCCTCCCAGGAGCCCTGCGAGGGCTGTGTGCTCACCCCAAGCATTCACAGAGAGCGTCAGCAACCTGCCAAAGTCACCTGGCGGGCAAAAGCAGAGAAAGGATTCAGGCTCGGGCAACTTGGAGCCACCCACACACCCTTAATCGTAACACCATCCTAATGCACCTAGCACCCAGAGACCTGCTGGGGCTCAGAAAGGTCTGAGACTCACCGCCCACCACCCCAGCTCTCCTCCCACGGAGATGCCCCCTCCCAGCTGCCTGGCTTGGCTGGACTCCCCCAGCCCACAGGCTCCCCAGGCATCCCCAGCTCAGAGCCTTCACATGTGTTGTGTCTTCTGCCCAAATCTCCCCACTGATGCCCGCTCCCCCTCCAGCCCCTTCTCCCATTCAACTCCTAGTCAAGCCTCTCAAAACTCTGGCCACCTGATGCAAAGAACCGACTCACTGGGAAAGACCCTGACGCTGGAAAAGATTTGAGGGCAGGAGGAGAAGGGGCCGACAGAAGATGAGACGATTGGATGACATCACCAGTTCAATGGATGTGAATTTGAGCAAGCTCCAGGAGATAGGGAAGGTCAGGGAAGCCTGGCGTGCTGCAGTCCATGGGGTCACAGAGAGTCAGACACAATTTAGTGACTGAACAACAAGCCGCTCATCCTGGAGAGGCCTTGGCTGACCCAGCCACAGGCCAGCGCCTCAGGCACAGGCTCACACACCCGGAATGGTTCCTCCATGAATTTGTAATACAAGCTGTACTTCTACGAAAGTGAAAGTCGCTCAGTCCTGTCTGCGTCTTTGCGACCCCATGGCCTCTACAGTCCATGGGATTCTCCAGGCCAGAATACTGGAGTGGGTAGCCTTTCCCTTCTCCAGGGGATCTTCCCAGCTCAGGGATGGAACCCAGGTCTCCTGCATCGCAGGCGGATTCCTCACCAGCTGAGCCACCAGGGAAGCCCAAACTGAGTTGGCCAAAAGTTGGTTCGATGTTTCCAGTACCATTCCCTGTGAAACCCAGCCGACCTCTTTGGCCAACCGAATGCATCCGCGTGGGTATGTAACTTCTGTTCTGCGGCCAAAGCAGCCACCGCGTCTCTGTTAGTCCTAGCGTGTCCCGGCGAGCGCTCAGTAGGCGCTGGGAAAGTATCTGCGGAGTGCCGGGAAGAAGAAAGCAAACACGGGGCCCAGAGGGGCCAGCCGGGCGTTCTCGCTTTTGCACGCGGACCACTAGAGGGCGCCGTCCCCCGAGAAACCGCCCAGCGGCCCCCGGTCCCCGAGGCCGGGGACCTTCTTCGGCTGGGAGAACGGTGGCCTCCCGCAGAAGCACTCGGGGCAGCTGGAAACTCAGATCCGGCTTGACTCCCTTCTCTTTCGCTTCCCCGCGGTGTGAGCAGCGGGCGTTGGCCCCCGGTGTCCGCATCTGTCAAGTGGAGTTGGAGAATCAGCCGCGCCTACCCCACGGAGCTGGTACTTCCCTCTCACAGACCTCAAGGTGATGGCAAAAGTCCTCGAGCCGTTGTGGAAACCAGCGCCTGAGAGCCTCAAAGGGGGAGACAGATGTATTTGCCCCGAAAAAGGACTCCTGAGTGGACGAGAAAAAAAATGTGTGCGCACTCAGTCGTGTCCAGCTCTTTCTTCGCAGCCGCATGGACTGTAGCCCAGCAGGCTCCTCTGGGCAAGAAGTTTTCCAAGCAAGGATAGTGGAGTGGGTAGCCATTTCCTACTCCAAGGGGATCTTCCTGACCCAGGGACAGAACTCTCATCTCCAGGGACTCCTGGAGTGGCAGGCGGATTCTTTACCACTTCACCACCTGGGGAACAATTCTGGTCCCTTCCTCTCATGTGTCATTCAGACTGGAAGACGTACCTGTTGTCCTTGCCTGAACTTGATGGAAAAGGAAGCAGGCACAGCTGTACCTGGTGAGGCGTGGTGAATCCCTGCTCACCCCCTGCCTGCCAGCCCACCACCCCTCCAGCGGGCCTCTTGTACAGAGCTCTTCTCAGTGTGGTCCCTGACAGCAGCGTGGCCCAGGCCCACGTTAGGAATCCACACCCTCCGACCACAGGCATGCAGCAGCCCCGGGACCATCCATCTCCCCGAACTGTCTTCATGATACGCTCAGTGATTGCTAGTGAAAAGTGGAGTGTTTTCCTGCTAAATTGGTAAGTAAGGATGTCACAGTCATCAGCCCTCCAATGCGAGCTCCTGTTCTTGCCTGGAAAATTCCGCGGACAGAGGGACGGCAGGCTACAGCCCCTGAGGTCACAAAGGCTGAGCACTTGCCTCAACATGAGCTCCTGAACCCTAAGGACACCCAGGAGGGAGTAGAATGTCTGACAGTCGTCAGGCCTGCAAGCCACTCCCCGGGGACACTCAGGAGTGAACAACAGGATACTGGCCCAGGGGAGCTGAGATGCGGTGAAAGAATGATTTCAGTGAGCCCAGACGCTTGCATTTTCCCATGCAGAGAAAAGCTCTAAACTCAACTTGGAATATCTGGTTTTCTTTAACAATAATCTTTTGATGTTCAGACTACCTGCCCTTTGTTGCAAAACTTCTATATAACCTGGCTCCTCCCCGCGCCTCCTCCAGAGCAGTTCTCTCAGGGTGGCTTGAGGTGCTGTCTCCGGACTGGAAGTCCTCGAAATTCACACTGGATAAAACATAACTCTCAACTTGTAGATTGTGAATATTTTTTTAAGTCAACAGTGATCATGCAGGTCTTCTGAGATACAGGATGATACCAAGTGAATTTTTTTTTTTTTTTGAGATAACATTGGTTTATAACATTCGCCAGCTAAAAAAGATGCATAACTTAAGAGTTGCAAGTTAAGTTTTATTTGGGACAAAATGAGGACTGCAGCCTGGGAGGCACCATCTCAGCTCTGAGAGACTGCTCCAAAGTGGCAGTGGGGGAAGGTCAATACATAAGGTTTTGGTGAAGAGGGAGTTCAATACCATGAAGTACACATTTTACAAAAGGTTTTTTTGTTAGAATCTGATGTCACTGTGAAGGGATTTAGTGCTTCTCTAGATATGATGAGATGCAAGGATCAGTTCAGTTCAGTTCAGCCGCTCAGTCATGGCCAACTCTTTGCAACCCCATGGACTGCAGCATGCCAGGCCTCCCTGTCCATCACCAACTCCCAGAGTTTACTCAAACTCATGTCACTGGGTGATGCCATCCAACCCTCTCATCCTCTGTCATCCCCTTCTCCTGCCTTCAATCTTTCCCAGCATCAGGGTCTTTTCCAATGAGTCAGCTCTTCGAATCAGGTGGCCAAAGGATTGGAGTTTCAGCTTCAACATCAGTCCTTCTGATGAACATTCAGGACTGATTTCCATTAGGATGGACTGGTTGGATCTCCTTGCAGTCCAAGGGACTCTCAAGAGTCTTCTCCAACACCATAGTTCAAAAGCATCAATTGTTCGGCACTCAGCTTTCTTTATAGTCCAACTATCACATCATACATGACCACTGGAAAAACCTTGACCACTGGAAAAGCCTTGACTAGACAGACCTTTGTTGGCAAAGTAATGTCTCTGCTTTTTGATATGCTGTCTAGGTTGGTCATAACTTTTCTTCCAAGAAGTAAGCATCTTTTTATTTCATGGCTGCAGTCACCATCTGCAGTGATTTTGGAGCCCAAAAAAATAAAGTCAGCCACTGTTTCCACGGTTTCTCCATCTATTTGCCATGAAGTGATGGAACCATGGCATGATGGATGCCATGATCTTTGGATGGAGATCATAAAATCTGTTCCTAAAAACGTCCAAACATCTAAAGACCTGTCCCACCAGCTTCCCTGGAGCACAGAGTGCCTCACTCCACCCTGAACGCCCTCGGGGGCTGTTGAAGGTCAACAGCTATAGCTGCATGGGGTTCAATCTCCATAGAGGCAGATAATAAATACCTTTGTTGTTCAGTCATTGGTGATGCTCTTGGTAAGTGCCAATACATTCACTCATTTTGCCCTCAGCCCCTACCCACCTCCCCTCTGGTAACTACGGCTCTGTTTTCTGTAGGTATTTGTTTTTGTTTGGTTTCAGTTCAGTTGCTCAGTTCAGTTGTCCAACTCTTTGCGACCCCATGGACTGTAGCACACCAGGGCTCCCTGTCCATCACCAACTCCCAGAGTCCACCCAAACCCATGTCCATCGAGTTGGTGATGCCATCGAACCATCTCATCGTCTGTCGTCCCCTTCTCCTCCTGCCTTCAACCTTTCCCAGCATCAGGGTCTCTTCCAATGAGTCAGTTCTTCACATCAGGTGGCCAAAATATTGGAGTTTCAGCTGCAGCATCAGTCCTTCCAATGAGTATAGATTTCCTTTAGGACTGATTTCCTTTAGGGTGGACTGGTTTGGTCTCCTTGCCATCCAAGGCACTCTTTGTTTGGCTTGGCTTGTTTTGTTTCTTTTGATTTGTATTTGTGTTTCTCCATCTGACGTATCACTTAGCGTCATACCCACATGGTCTGTCCACGTTACCCCAAATAGCAAGATTTCCTCTTTTTATGATGAAATAATATTATGTTGTGTACATATAGACTTCTTGAACTATTCATCTATCAATGGGCATTTAGGTTATTTCCGTATTTGGTTATTGGAAATACTGCTACTGAGAACATGAAGATGCATGCATCTTTTTGAAGTAGTGTTTTCCTATTCTTCAGATGGGTACCCAGAAGTGGAATTGCTAGATCATATGGTAGTTTTATTTTTAGCTTAATGAGGAATCCACACTGTTTTCCATAGCGGCTGCACCAGTTTACATTCCCACCAACTTATAGGAGGGTTTCCTTTTCTTCGCATTCTCTCCAGCACTTACTGTTGCTTGCCTTTTTGATGACAACCATTCTAATAGTCATGAGATGGTACTTCATTGTACTTTTTATTACCGTTTTCCTACTAATTAGTAATGTTGAACATCTTTTCATGTGCCTATTGGCCATCTGTATGTCTTTATTGGGAAAAAAATTTCTATTCAGATCCTCTGTCCCCTTTCCCAAATGAGATTTTTAAACTAGCCTAAAGAGCCCTATATTAAGGTTAACCTTGAATGACCCACAATGACTTCCCTTTTTGCCATAAGGATAATATTCTTCCTTTGGCAGGGCAGCGTGACTCCGCGCACATTGCTCTAAAAAGGGTTGACTGTGTGTGAAGCATCTAAACTTGAAGAAAGAAGTAGCTATGCTGAAAAGTCTAGAAAAAAGACCCAGAAATAAATCCTCCATAAAATCAGTGACCAGGTGTCACTAAAGGTACACAATAAGTCTAAAGTCCCCCTTTTAGGAATCTGGAGAATTTGTACTTTGAGTTGAAGGAATTATTGAGACATGAGATGGCTTCACACACACACAGAAAGGCCAAAAACAAACAAGCAAAAATGCATGTTTTGAGGTCTCACACGGCCCTCCAGACCAGAGACTGGGGCTGGGCCTGGGGATCAGGGTCTGAATGCCCTCTGGGGCATTCTGCAGCACAGTCAAGTGTGAGAACTCCAGGCTGCAGCAGCCTGTCCTCAGGCATGGGCAACAAACCTACTGGGAAGGGAGGGAAGGACCCTGAGGAAGGAAGCGCGGAGGGGCGGCTTTGGGACCCCAAGAGAGAGGAGCAGGAAGTCCAAGCGATGCCTGGCTGCCAGGAGCCCTGGGGGGGCAGGACCCACCCGCTGGAAAAACCCCCAGCAGGTCTTGCAGCTTCTGTGACCACCGGGACAGCCCTGGGGGCTGTGGAGGGCTGGGAAGGAGGTGCTCAGACGCCCCAGGGAAATCACTAGCAGCGCCCGCCATGCCGCTCCCCTGCATTCCCAGCCTGGGCCCAGGAAGCTGCCTTGGGAAGAGGCCCCCGGTCATTTCTCTGCCCTGTGGCCTTGGACACCTCTGGCCGTGCAGGGTTTCAGACCCGCCAGACCTCTGCCCTTTATTGGCGCTGTGATATGATCCACACTGTCCCCTCTTCCGTCTGCGGATTCCGCCTGTATAAAATGCAGTCGTGGTGGAAACGTGAGAGCAGTTTCCGTGTACCAAGAGGGGCTCGACACATCCGAAGCAGGAAAGCCGGCTGGGGAGGTGGGGCAGCAGGAAGAAGGGGGTGTAGCAGTCATCCTCACAGCATGGATTTTTGCCCCTGGGGTAAAGGGGAGCCATGAAAGGGATTAGCCCAGGAGACACACAATCAGATTTGCATTTTCCAACGTTGTGCTGGCAGAGGCTGAGATGGGGACGAGGCTACATCCACTGGGGCTCCTGGTACCAGCTCCAGACCAGACATCCAGAGTCCACATCCCTGCCCTGCCCACTCCCCACTGCTGCAGACCTACTTAACTTACCCTGCCAATGCTTTAGTTTCCTCATCTGTTAAATGAAAATAAGAGGACTATGAGAATTAAGTGAGAGACATAAAGCACGAGGCCAGAGAAAATGCTGAACCCAGAGTAGCCATTACTGTTCATCAGTAAAAACAGTCTTTTTATGCAGAGCACATCATGTGAGACTCCGGGTTGGATGAAGCATACGCTGGAATCAAGATTGTTGGGAGAAATATCAACAATCTCAGATATGCTGATGATACCACTCTAATGGCAGAAAGTGAAGAAAAACTAAAGAGCCTCTTGATAATGGTGAAAGAGGAGAGTGAAAAAGCTGTTTAAAACTCAACATTCAAAAAACTAAGATCATGGCATCTGATACCATCACTTCATGGCAAATAGATGGGGGGAAAATGGAAACAGTGATAGATTTTATTTTCTTGGGCTCCAAAATCACTGCAGCCATGAAATTAAAAGACACTGGCTCCTTGCAAGAGAAACTATCACAAACCTAGACAGCAAATTAAAAACCAGACATCACTTTACCAGCAAATGTCCATCTAGTCAAAGCTATGGTTTTTCCAGTAGTCATGTATGGACGTGAGAGTTGGACCATAAAGAAGGCTCAGTGCTGGAAATTTTATGCTTTTTTTACATTGTGGTGCTAGAGAAGACTTTTTATGTTTTCGTTCAGAAAGGCCACTTTTCTGATGGATGCAAAGCTGAAAGGTGCTCCCCACAGCCCTCCCTCACCTATGTCAGTGGCTCCACTGGGCCCTTAGACTGCAAGACCCACCCAGTCCACCCGAAAGGAAGTCAACCCTGGATATTCACTGGAAAGATTGGTGCTGAAACTGAAGCTCAAATACTTTGGCCACCTGATGCAAAGACCTGACTCATTGGAAAGACTGAAGGTGGGAGGAGAAGGGATGGGAAGACAGAGGATGGGATAGTTGGGTGACATCACCAACTCAATGGACATGAATTTGAGCAAGCTCCAGGAGATTGTGAAGAACAGGGAAGCCTGGTGTGCTGCAGGTCATGGGGTCGCCGTGAATCCAACATAACTTAGCATCTGAACAGCAACAAAGAGTCGTCATCAACGAATGCAGTAGTTTGTGAAGACCAAAAAGGATGAGTCACTGAAGGCCCCTTGTGAGTGCCTGAGGAGCAGTGTGGCCCGGAGGATGCAGCGTAACAGGACTCCCTGGCCCTCCATGGGTGCCAGGCTGGGAGCTGATGCCTGGGTTGGACTCCCGCCCCTCTCCCTGTGCCCTGGCCCGATCCACCCACATGAGCCAGCTTCCTGTTTGTGATGCCAAGGCTGGTGGGAGGAAATCAGTGCCCCCACCCTGGGGCTGGAGGGCAGGAATGTGGATGTGCTGACGTCAAAGCGTGTCCTAGTTCTAGGGAAGTCGGGATGGGAAGGGCTTCCTGCAGCTTCGCCTTTGATCCCATGGCTGCGCTGGAGATGTGAGCCAGCCCAGAGGGAGTCCAGCCACAGGAGCAGGTTTTTTTCTGATGGACGCGAAGTCAGGGTCCTACCCCAACATGGCTGCGTGGTCCAAGGAAATCACCTCCCCCTTCCCGGGCTCAGCTTGCCTAGCTGTAAGGGTCTATAAATGTCCATTCCAGAGCCTCCTTCACTCTTCAGACACATATTGGGGGACCCAGTCTGACCTGGAAGGACTGATGCTGAAGTTGAAGCTCCAGTACTTTGGCCACCTGATGGGAAGAACCAACTCATTGGAAAGGACCGTGACGCTGGGAAAGATTAAGGGCAGGAGAAGAAGGGGGTGACAGAGGATGAGATGGTTGAAGGGCATTGTTGGCTCACTGGACATGATTTTGAGCAAGCTCCGGGAGATGGTGAAGGCCAGGGAAGACTGGCGTGCTGCAGTCCATGGGGTCGCAAAGAGTGGGACATGGCTTGGTGACTGAACAACAGCCTGACCTGGTCGATGGTGCGGGGCAGGAGAGGAGGCCCTGAAGCCAGCAGACTGTGGCCCAAAGCATTTCTGGAGGTGGCTGCAAGGAGTTTTCCCAGCATCAGGCCTGTGACTCAGGCTGAAGCCTGACCCAGGCACTTCCTGGCCCAGTGACTCAGTTTCCCCAGCTCTGCAGAGGCATCATACACCTCTTCTCAGCCATGCAGAGGCAGTGAGGCCTGGCTGATGTGTGTCCATCTGTGGGGGTCCTTCATAATACCATCTATCAAGCACTTGCCATACCCTCAGAGATTTATGTGTTTTCAATCGATTCCAAATTTAGTCCTAAGAGACAGACTGGGATTGGTTCCATTTTACAGAAGGGTAAACTGAGGCTTCCCTGGTGGCTCAGTGATAAAGAACCTGCCTGCCAATGCAGGAGCTGAGCTGTGCTTAGTAGCTTAGTCGTGTCTGACTCTTTACGACTCCATGGACTGTAGATGACCAGGCTCCTCTGTCTATGGGGATTCTCCAGGCAAGAATACTAGAGTGGGCTGCCATGCCTTCCTCCAGGGGATCTCCCCAAACCAGGGATCAAACCCAGGTCTCCCGCACTGTGGGAGACCATCTAAGCCACGAGAGAAGCCCAAGAATGCTGTAGTGGGTAGCCTATCCCTTCTCCTGCCTGCAACGCAGGAGATGTGGGTTCAATCCCAGGTCAGGAAGATCTCCTGGAGAAGGAAATGTCAGCCCACTGCAGTATTCTTGCCCGGGAAGTCCCGTGGACAGAGGAGCCTGGTGGGCCACTTGTAGTCCCTGGGGTTGCAAAGAGTCAGACACGACTTAGTGACTAAACAACAGCTACAGCAAAGAGAGGCTCAGAGAGGCGAAGGAAGCTGCCCAAGCTCGCAGCGTTGGAAAGTGGCAGAGCCAGAAAAAGAGCACCGTGTATCCCCGACATCAGCAGCATGCCCCCTTGACCATGGCGCGGCCGTCATCTCAGAGCACGCTGGGCAATCTGCCCCACAGAGGGTCTCCCACCCACTCAGACAGCCTGAGCTGCAGGCCCCCAGAATGTGGAGAGGTGGCCCAGACCGTCTGCCCACCCTTCTCCAGGGTGATGCCCCGTGTCTCCCTGAGCAGCAGGCTCACCCCCGCCCCACACTCCCGGGAGCACAGGGGCTCAGGCTCTCCACCCCGTGTGGTGGGAGTGAAAGAGTGCACGCCCAGGAGCGCCGGGAGGATGTCTGAGGCGGGCTCAGAGCAAGGGCTTGGGACAGCATGGGAGTCCCAGGAGGGAGAAACCAGGAGTGAACGTCCCCGGGAAGGGCACCAGGAGCAGCTTCCAGAACCGTCTACCACCATCCACGCTATTCTTCTGCCTTGCCTGCCCACCCTCCCACGGCCTCTCTGCCTTTCTCCAGGACACTGCTCAGCCCCACTCTAGGGCCAGAGAACCTGGGCGAGAATCCAGACTTGGCTGTCACTAGCTGACCATTTTTCCTGAAAGAAAGAGTCTCTTTCTTTCTCCGTATAAATACATCAACATAATACCAGCCTCATTTCAAGATTGTTGGATATTAAGCCATGATGTTTTGAAAGTACCTGGTACAATGTCTGACATAGAGTAGTCATTTGATAAAATCATAGCTGTTGATACTGCTCTTGGTATTTTTTCATTAAAGAGTCCAGACAGCAGGAGAGCTCCCTGGGTGACTGTGAAGCCCTTTCCCCAGACGCCCAGTAGGTGGAGGCAGAGACGCCTTGTTAACTGAAATCCCTGCTGAACGACAGCTCCCTGACCGTTCCGGACTGTTACCATCAGCAGTTGATTCCTGAGCATCCCAGCCAAGCACCCAGGCCCAGGGGCAGTGGGAATAGAGGCGAAGGGCAGGGACTTCTGGCCAATGGATAGGTCAGGAGGAGAGTGCTGACCACTTTGAAAGGAAGTTTGGTTTCAATTCTCCACATATACCCAAAAGTGGGATGGTAGGATCATATGGTAATTCTATTTTTAATTTCTTCTCTCTCTCTATTTTTTTGCCATGCCTGTGGCATGTGTGATCTTGGTTCCTGGGCGAGAAATTGAAGCCATGTCCCCTGCAGCGGAAGCAAGGAGTCTGGACTGCCAAACAAGTCCCTATTTTTAATTTCCTGAGGCCCCTCCACACTGTTTTCAACAGATCAATTCAGTTCAGTCACTCAGTCGTGTCCAACTCTTTGCAACCCCAAGGACTGCAGCATGCCAGGCCTCGCTGTCCATCACCAACTCCCAGAGTTTATTCAAACTCATGTCCATTGAGTCAGTGATGCCATCCAACCATCTCATCCTCTGTTGTCCCCTTCTCCTCCCGCCTCCAATCTTTGCCAGCATCAGGGTCTTTTCAAGTGAGTCAGCTCTTCACATCAGGTGACCAAAATAGTGGAGTTTCAGCTTCAGCATCAGTCCTTCAAATGAATATTCAGGGCTGATTTCCTTTAGGATGGACTGGTTGGATCTCCTTACTGTCCAAGGGGCTCTCAAGAGTCTTCTCCAGTTCAAAAGTACCAATTCTTTCACGCTCAGCTTTCTTTATGGTCCAACTCTCACATCCATACCTGACTACTGGAAAAACCATAACGTTGATCAGACCGACCTTTGTTGACAGAGTAATGTCTCTGCTTTTTAATATGCTGTCTAGGTTGGTCATAGCTTTTCTTCCAAGGAGCAAGCGTCTTTTAATTTCATGGCTGTAGTCACCATCTGCAGTGATTTTGGAGCCCCCAAAAATAAAGTCTGTCACTGTTTCCACTGTTTCCCCATCTATTTGCCATGAAGTGATGGGACCGGATGCCATAATCTTAGTTTTCTGAATGTTGAGTTAATAATAGCCATCCTGACAGGTGTGAGGTTTTGATGATTTAGTGATATTGAGCATCTTTTCATATATGAGTTGGCCATTTGTAAGTCTTCTTTGGAGAAATGTGCATTCAATTCCTTAGCCCATTTTTAAACTGGATTACTAGTTTGAGTTCTAGAAGTTTCTTATGTCTTTCAGATATATATCCTTTATCAGATAAGTGGTTTGTAAATATTCTCTCCCATTCTGCAGGATGCCTTCTCAGTCAGTTCGTTGTGTCCTTTGCTTTGCAGAAATGTTTAGTCTGATGATCACTGTAGCACTGCTCACAACAGCCGAGGTGTGGAGACAAGCTAAATGTCCTCGGACAGAAAGGATAAAGAGAATGTGGTGCATACACACATGAGGGATCACTCAGCCTTGGGAAAGAAGGAGATCTCGCAATTTGCAACAACATGGATGAATCTGGAGGACGCTGTGCCAAGTGAAATAAGCCAACCACAGAAGGAAAAATGTTGCAGGAGTCCACTTATGTGAGGTCCTTAGAGTAGTCGGATTCATAGAAACAGAGAGTAGAATGGTGGGTGCCAGGGTCCAAGGGTTGGGGCGAGAAGAGTTGCTAATCAAGATGTTTATGCCAAGTGTCAAGATGAGTGAGTTCTCGGGATCTGTTGTGCAGCCTGTGTGTGGAGCTGACACTACTTACTGCATGTGCACTTCAAAATCTGTCAGGACAGAAGATCTCAAGTGGTTTGTTTTCACATTTTTTTCTATACTGGAGTATAGTTGATTTACAATGTCGTATTCTTCTCAGGTGTACGGCAAAATGGATTATTTATGCATATATCTATTCTTTTTCAGATTCTTTTCCCATATCATTGTTCAGTTGCTCATTGACGTTTGACTCTTTGGGACCCCATGGACTGCAGCTCCACTGCCCTCCACTCTCTCCTGGGGTTTGCTCAAACTCACGTCCGTTGAGTTGGTGATGCCATCCCACCCCCTCAGGCTGTTTCCCATCCGGGTCATTACAGGCTATTGGACAGAGCTCCCTGTCCACAAAGGACATCCTGCTGATTCTCTGCTTTACGTGTAGTTTGTGTGTGTTAGTCCCACACTCCCAATTTATCCCCCACCCCTTCCCCTTTCTAAATCTGTAAGTCTATGTCTGTTTTGTAAATATGTTCATTTGTATCCTTTTTTAGATTCCACATATAAGTGGTATCATATGTTATTTGTCTTTCTTGGTCTGACTTAAGAGTCATCTTAAGTGTTCATACCACAAGAAAATACTTTGAAGAAAAAAAAAAAAACAAAGAAGAAATGAAAGCCATCACTGAAATCTGAAGGATGGTGGGAAGAAGCAGAGGAGGTTTGCGGCTCACCAGCCTCCACTGTCCTCTTCTCCTCGCCTTCATCTCTTCTATTCCTTCCCCCTTCCCTTCCTTTCTTCCTTCTCTCAACAGATATGCACCATGTACCTACTATGTGCTCTGGACTATGAGCTGAGAACGCAGCAGGGAGCCAGACCAAGCCTGGGCCTTCTGGAACCTGCAAACTAACAGTGAGACACAAAATAAACAGGTAAACTGAAGAAACAAGGAGTCTTCCAGATCCTGGCAAGCACCAGCAAAAGAATAAAACCGAGTGATGGGATTCAGTGCCCAAGCAGAGAGGTAAGGAGGGCGGTGGGCAGCTGGGGGAAGGGTGAGCCCGACAGAGCAAGCAGCTTGTGGGAAGGCTCTGAAGCACTCAAGTCCATCACGTACTGGGGAAGAGGCAAGAGGTAACTGTGAGGTCAGCAACAGACAAGGGCCCGAAAATGCCAGGCTTGGCCAGACATGCAAGGGGGTCTGCAAGGCTGCAGCAGCCACAGTTGCCTCTAACACTGACTGAGCACTCTCCAGGTGCCAGACACCCAACTTTACAGATGGGGAAACTGCAGGAGGAGCCACAGCCAAGGCAGGGTCTTCAGGGGTCCTGGAAACCTCAGGGGCCACTGGTGAGAAGGAAGACGGAAAGGAGGGCAAATATAACACACATTTAGCACCTCTGGGTACCAGGCACCCTGCTGGGCTGTTTGATATTGAGTCCATCGTCATCCTTACTCCAGAGGACAGTACCATTGTGAGTCCCATCCTAGAGATCGTGAAACTGAGCATCCAAGAGGAGAGGTAATTTCCTCGAGGCCATAGTCAGGGAGTAGCAGACCCAAGACTTGAACCTAGGTCTTCCTCATTGAGGCAGGTGGTTCCCTGTGTCTCTGAAGTCTCAGAGCCCCCTGGAGGCCATCCTTCCTCAGACTCTACAAGTACCCTGGCTGCCGCCCCTCAGGATCCTTTGATCCTGCCCATCAGTTGTCCAGTCCATGTAACCACAAGGTCCCCTCCCTCCCCCACTGCCAGTACTCCAGCAACCCCATCATCTCTCCCTGGGTGGCTGGGCCCTGTCTCCTTCCTTCCTAGTATGTGAGAGTCGAGGATGCCCTAGTTCACTAGTGTAGGTCATCTCCCCCACCTGACTATGCTCTAGTATGTGAGAGTCTAGGATGCCCTAGTTCACTTGTGTAGGTCATCATCCCCATCTGACTATAGTCTAGTACTGTGAGAGTCTAGAATGACCTAGTTCACGTGTATATGATCGTCTGCTCCATCTGACTATACTCTAGTATGTGAGAGTCTAGAATGACCTAGTTCACGTGTAGGTCATCTTCCCCATCTGACTATACTCTAGTATGTGAGAGCCTGAAATGCCCTAGTTCACGTGTATATGGTCATCTCACCCATCTGACTATACTCTAGTATGTGAGAGTCTGAAATGCCCTAGTTCACGTGTATATGATCATCTGCTCCATCTGACTATACTCTAGTATGTGAGAGTCTAGAATGCCCTAGTTCACTTGTGTAGGTCATCTCCCCCATCTGACTATACTCTAGTACTGTGAGAGTCTAAAATGCCCTGACTATACCCTAAACCCTGCAGACGTCTCCAGCCTCATTTCTCAACCCCCTAAACCCTGTGCTCTGGACTCCACCACCCTGACGCACATATTTTCCTGAACAAACGCACTGTGCATGAAAGCAGACACGAGTCCAGCTCATTCATCCCTCCTTCCTCAAAGCTTAGCACGCACCTGGCACAGAGAACAGGCTCCATGAAGGTGAATGGATGGATGGATGGAGGCTGCATGAAGGTGGATAAATGGATGGATGGATGGATGGGTGGACAAATGGATGGATGGATGGAGGCTGCCTGAAGGTAGACAAATGGATGGATGGATGGAGGCTGAATGAAGGTGGATAAACAGATGGATGGATGGATGGGAGGACACATGGATGGATGGATGGATGGAAAACTATCTGAGCGTGTGCTGTGCCCCTGACTCCCAGGAAGGAGGTCGAGCACAGACAGCAAGCAGCAGGGAGCTGGGTGGGTGGGCCCCCAGGTGGGACCATCTGAGTTCAGGAGCAGGTGTCAACGCTCGGGCAGGCCGTCACCAGGTGCGGGCAACCTCTTGTGTGCACAGAGCAGTGACGTGTGAACCTCAAGATGTGACCTGGCGCGTCTCCTGGAAAGGACAGGAGGGGGTGGAGTACCGGAGCTGGCAGCAGCGCAGCATGTCAAGGCTTTGACTCAGTCGGGTGCTGTGGGAGTCTGAAAACTGAATACAAACACCCACCCCACGCACGGACACAGTCTTGTACAGGCACGAAGGACTCTCGCTTGTGGTGCTGTGACTGAGCCTCACTGTGGTCCCTGAGAAGGTGAGATTCTGCCCATCATGCAGATGAAGAAACTGAGGCTCCTGGTGGGGAAGTGGATGGGGAAGTCAGAGGATGGCAGAGCTGGGTTAGGATGCCAGATGAAGGTGGTCTGGTCCTTGCTGAGATTGCATCTGGCATCTCCTTCTTGGGAGCCAGACGCACAGGTAGCTCAGACGTGGGGCCAGGCTTAAGACCGTTCCCGCGTGCAGTCTCCAGGCCTGTCCCCCAAGCTGGCCCAGCACCCAAATAATCTTCCCAAATACAGCGTGCCCGTGTCCTGCTCTTCTCTGAACACCTGCAGCTCTCCAGTGGTGCAGGATGAAGCCCCAGCTCTGGACTCGACCTTCTCGCTCCTTCATTCGCTGACCCCAGTGACCCCTCCAGCTTCCTGCTTCGGCTCTCTGCACTCCGTCACCCTGAGTGCTTATATTTTCCCAAACAAACACACGGTGCATGCTCTCAAAGGCCGAACACCTTTACACAGGCAAAGCTCGGTGTCAGGGTCAACTTCCCGGTCTTTTTCACTCCAGTAGTTCCTACGTGGTCTCTAAGGTGTAGCTCTGCCTGCAGCCCCCATCTCTGACCCACCCACCCACCTAGGCTGGGTGAGGCAAGCCCACTGCTCTCTGCTCCAACCACACGCTCTGCTGAGCTCTACGGCCAGTGCGGTTATCACAGAGCAGCAATCAGCTCTGACTAGTCTGCCTCTCCAACCAGACTGTGAATTCCAAGAGGATGGGCATCACAACTTATCTCTGGAGCTACGGTACCTCGCACAACACCTAGCCGGAATGTTTATTATTTGCGGAAGGAGGGAGGGAAGGAGAGAGGAAGGGTAGGAGGGAGGATGAGAGAGGTGGGAGGAGGGTAAGATGGAGAATGAGAAAGGAGGGCGAGGAAGGGTAAGAGGAAGAAGTGTTAAGCGTTCTTTCCTCTACTTTATTTTATTGAAAAGTTTGGGCAGTGAGGAAACACTCAGAGAAGGGGCCACACCTCATACCATAGGGCTTTGATGATTTTTGCTAAATCTGCAGACCATTGTTTTTAACCTTAATCTTTGTTTTTCATTAGCTCACTGAACCAAATGAATCTTAAAAGGAAATGCTGCATCACTATCCTGAACGGAAGCTAGAATCACTTCCCATCAACAAAAAGTTTTCGTAAAAATGAATAGAACTGGTGCTTACCATGTGCCAGGTGCCCTGCCAGGCACATCGCTAACACTGTGAACTCACGTTAACTCATTCAGCCCCAGAGCAACCTTAGGAGGAGGTCCCATTACGTCTCTAGTGTAGAGATGGGGAAACTGAGGCACAGAACCCCACCCAGTGTCACAGCGGGGAAGCAGCAAGGTTACCACCGGAAGCCAGGCAGCCTGGCTGTAAGAAACAAACAGATAAAGCAACATCTTGTCTTCTGTCTAGACAGTATCGCCTTCTTCAGGTTCTGTGCCAGAAGCCTCTTTCTTTCTTACAAACAGAGATCAGCAGTCACTAAAGCGTATTTAAAGCCACAGCAGCACCAACCTGAAGCTTTCTGAAATAATCCACTGACGGAAGGGAAATAGGAAAAAGAACGGATTTCTCGTGGTATGCTCCACTGTTATTTCATGCCAAGTCTGGAAAACTGTCTCTGCTTGAGCTGGTGGGGTGCAGCCCGTACTTTGGGAGCCTGGAGCAGAAGGAGCTCCAGCAGCATCACCAGCACCACCCTGGCATTTTTAGCTCAGAAGACTGTCTGGAACTGTAGGAGGCAGCGCCAGAGAGGAAGCGGAAGAATGGGCGAAATCCTAAAACTAAACAAATAAAATCAATTAATCCAACTGTACAGCAAATTGATCTATCATTGTGGTATCAGGAGACCACAGAGAAGGAAAAAAGAACAAATCCAAGACACCTCTTAACACAGCCAAAACACTGTCCCGCCCTTGAGCTAAAGGCAACAGAAGTGGAAAGAAAGTCCGGGCTTTCTACAATAGGTTGGCTGTGGCTCACCAGGGCTGAAGCTGCATTGTAGTTGTTGCAGCACCGAGCCAATGAGCAAACACATTGATGTTTTTGGAAGTCGGGGTTTTCAGCAAAGGACACACAAAGATGGGAGGGAGAAAATTCCTGCGGTGTTGAACTAGACCTTGAGGGGAAAGGATGATTCCTGCTGTAAATGCTGTCATTGTCGTTCTGTCTCTCAGTCGTGTCCAAATCTGTGCAACCCATGCACCGCAGCACGCCAGGCTTCCCTGTCCTCAACTGTCTCCCAGTGTTTGCTCAAACTCAAGTCCATCGAGTCGGTGATGCCATCCAACCACCTCATCCTCTGTCTCCCTCTTCTGCTCCTGCCTTCAGTCTTTCCCAGCATCAGGGTCTTTTCCCATGAGTCGGCCCTTTGCATCAGGTGACCAAAGTATTGGAGCTTCAGCTTCAGCATCAGTCTTTCCAATGAATATTCAGGGTTGATTTCCTTTAGGATTGACTGCTTTGATCCCCTGTAAATGTATTTAAACACAAATGAATGTTGATTTCCAGTCTGCTCAAAGGACTGGGATCAATGACACTCTAAAAACAATGAGCCCAGCAGATCTTGGTTTTTAATATCATTCCCAATACAAGGAACCAGGGCCATCTGGGAAAATGGACAATCCCAAGTTTAGGAACAAGAAAAATACAAGGTGAGCTTGGAGCAGCAGGTTTTGGCAGAAAATAAGGAAGTGACCAAAGAATGATACATCAAAAGGACACAGGAGCCAGCTCCAGGAGACCGCTGTTGCCAACTCTGGAACAATTTAAGTATTGACTTGGAGGGGACAATCGAGCATTGAATAATGATGGCAATGGATTGTACCATGCTGAATAAAAAAAAAAAAAGAACCCACAAATTCCCCCTGATAAATATAAAATAAAGAAGAAAGAAAGGAAGGAAAGGGGAAAGGAAAGAGGGAGGAAGGAAATGGGGGCAGAGGGAGGGGGTTGAGGGAAGCTCGTCCTTGGAGAAGAATGCCAACTAATGAATGAAGAGGAAATGATGGGTTTATAACATCATTTGACAACCATTTGTAGTAAAAAACTAATTCCTTTGTCATCAGTGGATACTGGAGAGTCATCAGGGCAGAATCATCAAGGAATGATGGAATTAGGAAACCATTTGGATCCAAAAATTGATTTCAGTAAGAGTCATCAGTGGGGGAGCTCTGTGCGGGGTAGGCAGCGTATATACACAGTCTCAAAGCTCAGCCTCCGTATTACTTGCTAATCCTACAAGAGAAAAGTGGACCTTTGTTGCAGAGAAATCTGGCAGAGCCCAGCTCAACCAAGAGCTCATTTGGGACCACTGGACCTCAGGTGCCTCCTGATGTGCTGCGCAGAGGACTGGGTGGCGATGCTGGGAAAGCCCTGCCAAAACGCGGGACCCGGGTCTGATCCTGAGCAAACAAGCTGACAACCGACACCGAAGGACAAGGACATTCTACACAATAATGGCCCTCGATTTTGCAGAAATGTCAAGATCATGAAAGGCACAGAGGATGGAGGGACTAAATGTTTCAGATTGAAGGAGAGGAAAGAGACAGGACAACTGAATACAGACCTCATCCTGGGCTGGACTGCAGATGGGAAAAAGAAATGCTATCAAGGGTATTCCTGGGACAATCGGCAACATCTGAATATAAACTGTATATAAGATAATTGTGTGTATCAAATGAATGTTGTGATTATGCAGGGGGTAAGGAAGCGTGTAGGGGCAAAAAGTCATGATGGCTACAACATACTTTGAAAGGGTTAAGCAGAAGAAGGAGGGGTAGGGGAAGAAGATATATAGATACATAGAGCAAAAGAGATGAAAGCACGTGGACTGGTCAGTGTAGAGCAGGATTTCTCAACCTTGACCTTATTTTGTGGACGGGGAGTCCCTCATCCTAACCGCTTGTTTAAGGACATGTTTACTTCTGGCTGTGCTGGGTCTTGGTTGCTGTGTGCTGGCTTCTCGCTGCGGGGGTTCCTCTTGTGGAGCGTGAGCTCTAGGGTCTGCACGCATCAGTAGCTGTGGCGTGTGGGATCACTGGCCGGTGGACTCTTAACAGCCAGACCACCACGGAAGCCCCTAACCTTGTCCTTATCGACACTATCAACCAGAAAATTCCTTTTTTTTTTTTTTAAGAGTTGCTCAAGGCAATTTCATCACTTGGTTGTAAGAGTTGGGCTGGACATTAGCGATGTAATCTCTAAGTTGATTAGAGGTCAACCACCCAAATGCCATGAGATTTAGTGTTTAGTCCTAGAGGGAACCCCCTCAGTCTTGCTGGTGTGTGTGTGTGTGTGTGTGTGTAACTGAAACATTCGCTCAGTTGTCTGACTCTTGCAACCCCATGGACTGTAGCCTGCCAGAATCCTCAGTCCATGGGATTTTCCAGGTAAGAATAGTGGAGTGGATAGCCATTCCCTTCTCCAAGGGATCTTCCAGACCCAGGGAACAAAACTGGGTCTCCCGCATTGCATGCAGATTCTTGACCACGTATACGGACACTAGAGAAGCCGACAACCATCTTACCCTCCGTCACCTCACATAGTTAAAATTTTTTTTTCCTTGTGATAAAACCTTGTTGAGAGGGGCGGTGACGACATACTACGTATGTAGTAGCATTGTAGCAGTGTTGAGCAGCATCCTTGGCCTCTACCCACTGGGTGCCAGTAAAAACCAAAAACCAAAAATATCCCCAGACACTGCCTCTAGACCTGTCCCCTGAAAGGCAAAACCACCCCTGACTGAGAACCGCTGCTCCAGGTTGGGGACCAAGAGGCGTTTATTGAGCCTTTCTTACAACTCTGTGGATTTGAACATTTCCAAAATAAAAAATTTTAAACCAACAGACCACACATCAAAGTGTTGGCTGAAATAAAAATGAACAACGTGAGAGCTGTGAGTTCCAGTTTTATCTGGGGACTCACTGAGGACCATAGTCCAGGAGACCAACTTTCAGCCAGTCCTGAGGAACTGCTCCAGGGTGGGGGAGGCAGGCAGGCGAGCAGATATGCGGTTTTGGAGAAGGGGTACCTGTCATCATGCAAATCTCTCAGTAGGGCTGCTGCTAGCCTCAGGGAATAGATATCTTAGCTAATGATTTTAGTGCTTTCCTAAGTATGGAGAGATGCAAGAAACTGGGTTTATAAAATTTTCCCCTGAAAATATCTAACTAGGTAAAGGCCTCTTCTGCTAGCTTCTCTGGAGTACAGAGAGCCTCATTCCTGATCTCTGCCCAGAACTCCTTTCAGGGCATGGTGAAAGTGAAGAACGAATGACTAAATTCTTGTAGAGCCTCATACAACACTCTGGTGAAAGAAAGTGGCCGTGGGGGCTGGGGCCGGTGTAGTGTGCGTGTGGATGCTTAATCCCTGTCGTGTCCGACTCTTTGTGACCCCATGGACTGTACCCGCCTGGCTCCTCTGTCCATGGGATTCTCCAGGCAAGAATACTGGAGTGGGTTGCCATTCCCTCCTCCTGGCTGTCTTCCTGGCCCAGGGATCAAACCCACGTTCCTGTGTCTCCTGCACTGGCAGGCAGATTCTTTTACCAGGTGAGCCACGGGGGGCCGGGGTGGGGCATGTAGAGGGAGGGGCATTTATTCCTCTGGCCGAGTTGTTAGAGCTCCGTGGTGCCTGTTGCTTGTGAGCTCCTTGGTGGCAGGCATCTTTTTCATCTTCATTGCCCCACAGTGGACTATGTGTCAACCTGGGCAAATTCACACCATCTTCTGCGTCTGGGAATCCACTGATGGGCCATCAGATTGGGCGTGCGTGCCACCAGCTAAGGAGGCCAGAGCCAAGAGGCAGCGGAGGTGAAGCCGGGCATGGACGCCCAGACCCTGCTGGGCAGCAGGCGGGGTGCTGACAGAGAGGCAGGAAGGTGTCTGAGCCAAGGCTGGGCAGGGACCAGCACGTGGCCTGGAGTTCCCAGTGGGCCCAGCGTGGAGTGTCGGGACTTCTGATGGAGCCAGGTGAGGAGGGATCTGGAGCGGGCAGCAGGGAAAGGAAGCTGATGCAGCCAGTACATTGATCGGGACCAGAAGAGCCGTGCCCGAGATGGGAGGACCTCGGGCCTCCAGCTGCAATCCCCTAAAGACAGCAAGCTCCCTGGCTACAGCCCTTCACGCCTGCAGCTCCCATCGCCTCCTCAAACTGGACTAATGGAACATTCCAGAAGGAGAGGCTTGGACAAGAAAGAGAAGGAAGGGATGGTGGGGTGTGGGACCACAGCCTCTGCACAGAACTGGTATCTCACGTGGTCCATGAGACAGTTGACTTGAATCCAGCCTTTCCAGACCATCTGTGGCAGTCCCGGAGACCTGAAGACAGGGTTATCAAATTCCGAGGCCTCTGACAGCCCTGCCCGCACCAGTTCTCAGCACTTCTCTATCTTCCCCTCCCCCCACCACTCTGCTCCCTCACATCACTGCAGCCACACTGGCCTCCTTGCTGCTCCTCAAACCAATTAAAACAGTCCCCCAGCCCCAGGACCTTTGCACTTGCTGATCTGTCTGTCTGGAATGTTTTACCTCATATCCTCTCAGTCTTCCTTCCTCACTTGATTCAGCTCCAATTGCACCCTCTGAGGGAGGCCCTTCCTGAACCCCAACCCTAGTCCTAAACCATTATAAAAAGCAAAAGTGAAAGTGTTAGTCACTCAGTTGTGTCTGAGTCTTTGCAAGTCCATGGACTGTAGCCTACCAGGCTCCTCTGTCCATGGAATTCTACAGGCAAGAATACAGGAGTGGGAAGCCATTCCCTTCTCCAGGGGATCTTCCCCACCCCCAGGGATCGAACCCAGGTCTCCTGCATTGAAGGCAGATTGTTTGCCATCTGAGCCACCAGGGAAGCCCCTAAACTGTTCTACCCTGACCTTATTTCCTTCACAGTAGTTATCGTTTCACTTCTGAAATGAGACTTTTACTTGCTTGCTTGTTCACTGTTTCTCTTGCTAGACAGAAAACTTCGTGAAGGTGGGGACTTCATCCTGTTCACAGCTATACACTCTCTAGAACAAGGCCTGGCACATAGTAAGTACTCAATAAATACTTGAGAGAATGAAATACTTTAATTCATCACCCTTTGTTCCATGTTAAGGTTGTTCCCGCCTCCAAAAGGAAAAGTCCTGACCCCACTTCTCTTCCTTTCAAACTTTACCAAACTCTTTTTTCTTATGCTAGAGTGGGAAAGATGAGTTTAAAAAAATTATTTTTGAAAAGCAGGGGAGATCATAGTAAGCCTGATATTGACTTCCCTTAGGATAGCTTTGCTTTTTTTTTTTTTCTTGGCTACGCTTCATGGTTTGTGAGATCTTAGTTCCCTGACCCTGGTGGCTCAGAAGGTAAAGAACCTGCCTACAATTCGGGAGACTCGGGTCCAATCCCTGGGTCGGGAAGACTCCCTGGAGGAGGAAATGGCGACCTACTCCAGTATTCTTGCCTGGAAAATGCCATGGACAGAGAAGCGTGACAGGCCACAGTCCATGGGGTTGCATAGAGTCGGACACCACTGAGCGACTTACACTTTCGCTTTCACTTTTCAGTTCCCTGCTATTGCTGTTCAGTCACCCGGTCGTGACTCTGCAACCCCATGGACTGCAGCACACCAGGCCTCCCTGTCCCTCACCATCTCCCGGAGTCTGCCCAAGTTCACGTTCACTGAATCCATGATCCCAGCCACCCATCTCATCCTCTGACGCCCTCTTCTCCTTCTGCCCTCAATCTTTCCCAGCATCAGGGACTTTTCCAATGAGTCATCTGTTCGCATCAGATTACCAAAATACTGGAGTTTCAGCTTCAGCATCAGTTCTTCCAGTGAATAGTTAGGGTTGATCTCCCTTAAGATTGACTGGTTTGATCTCTTTGCTGTCCAAGGGACTCTCAGGAGTCTTCTCCAGCACCCCAGTTGGAAGGCATCAACTCTTTGCCGTTCTACCTTCTTTATGGTCCAGCTCTCACAACCGTACGCGACCACTGGGAAGACCACAGCCTTGACAGTACAGACCTTTGTCGGCAGAGTAATGTCTCCTTTTCAACACACTGTCTAGGTTTGTCATCGCTTGCCTGCCAAGAAGCAATTGTTTTCTGATTTCATGGCTGCAGTCACTGTCCGCAGTGATTTTGGAGCCCAAGAAGAGGAAATCTGCCACTCCTTCCACCTTTTCCTCTTCTATTTGCCATGGAGTAATGGGACCGGATGCCATGATCTTAGTTTTTCTGATACTTAGTCTTAAACCAGCTCTTTCACTCTGCTCCTTTACCCTCATCAAGAGGTTCTATAGTTCCTCTTCGCTTTCTGCCGTTAGAGTGGTATTATCCATGTATCTGAGGTTGTTGATATATCTCCTGCCTGTCTTGATTCCAGCTTGTAACTCATCCAGCCCGGCATTCCTCATGATGTGCTCAGCGTATAGATTAAACAAACAGGGTGACATCAGACAGTCCTGTTGTACTCCTTTCTTGATCTTGAACCAGTCAGTTGTTTCATACACGGTTCTAACTCTTGCTTCTTGGCCCACATATAGGTTTCTCAGCCGACAGGTAAGATGGTCTGGTATTCCCCTCTAAGAGCTTTCCACAGTTTGTCATGATCCACACAGTCAAAGGCTTTAGCGTAGTCGATGAAACAGAGATACACGTTTTTCTGAAATTCCCTTACCTTCTCAAACCCAGGTGCTCAGCAGTGAAAACGGCAATTCCTAAGCACGGGAGCCCCAGGGAATTCCCAGAATATTTTGCTCTTAATGGTGGATTCCCAGGATCTCCCTGGTGGCCCAGCAGTTAAGACTCTGTGATTCCAACACGGGGGGCTCAGGTTTGCTCTCTGGTCAGGGAACTAGACTCCACATGCCACAGTTAAGATTCCATGTGCTGCAACAAAACCCGGCATAGCCAAATAAATAAATAAATTTTAAAGTAAAACAAATGTATTTTTCTAAAGTGGGTCTCCCGAATGCTGATTGTGACCAGCCCTGGCAAACCCAGCATCATGCCGAAGAGCACGAGACGGGGAGCGGGCTCTGAGCCAGGCTCCCGCTGTGCCCTCTGCCAGTCACGCTCTTCCCCTCACTGTTTGCATGAAGACCCCCAGCTAAGCCTTCAGATATTGGCTCAAATGTCATCCTCTGTGAGAGGCCTTCCCCTGCCCCTCCACGACGCAATGGTCTCTGCCACAGAAGGCATATTTGGTTCACAGAACTTCTCATGTTTGTAATTGTTTGCCTGCCCCTCGGTGGGTGTCCTGCCTCCCGCCCTGGACTGTCGGCCCCAGGAGGGCAAGGACCCTGTCTGTGCTGTGTCCCACTGCAAAGCCAGCACCCGGCTCGGTCCTGGCCCACGGTGGGTGCTCGCTGAGCACGTGCTGGAGGGTTAATGAAGAGACCCTCCCCGGAAGCCTCCAGCCTGCAGAGCCCACCTCCCTGCCCCTCACCGAGGATCCACCTGAGCCGCTGTTACCCATCAGGGGGCACACAGTCCAGCTGCCCCTTTCTTTCTTCCCACTGTCCCGGGAATTCTGCTGGGACACTGCCAGAGATGGGCAGCTCCCTTCCCCAACCCTGGGCATGGCACAGGATGGGGGGGTCTCTAGGGGGCCCTCCTGCTCACTAGATGGGCTCCTCTCAGCCATGGCAGGGCTGGAATGGAAACTGTCACTTTAGGACAGGTCCTCAGTCCCCTGCTGCTGCAACAAAGCTTCCAGTTCAAGGTCATAACCCTCCCTGTTGAGACCTCAAAAGGCACAGGCCCTGATTCTCAGAGTTACCAACCCTTTTCCCCAATCCCCGCCCCCACCCTCACACCCACGCAGAGCCATCCTGGGGCCCCCACTGCCCCCAGAGTGAGCGCAGCACCTCCCCTGGCATTCCAGGTGCTTCCTGATCCTCCACCCCAGCCCTGCTCACCTGGCTGCTCAGCAGCCCAGGGTACCCGGCCTTTCTCAGCCCCATGAGTCTGCCTGAGCTGAGTCTCGTCCAGGACGTCCTCCTGGCAGGGGCGGAACCGGCCTCTGTCGTCTCTGTGCTCCACACACCTCTTACACCCAAGCCCGACGGCAATAGCAAACTTACGTTGAGCTTCCCAAGAGCTCTGCGTGTTCTGAGTGCTTCACACTAACTCGTTTAATCCTCACAACAAGCTCACAGTAGGCCCTAGTCACTCATTCATTCATTCAGAGAATTCGTTGTTGCTCAGTCGCTCAGTCGTGTCCGACTCTTTGTGACCCCGTGGACTGCAGCACGCCAGGCCTCCCTGTCCATCACCAACTCCCAGAGTTTACTCAAATTCATGTCCACTGAGTCAGTGATGCCATCCAACCATCTCATCCTATGTCATCCCCTTCTCCTCCTGCCTTCAATCTTTCCCAGCCTCAGGGTCTTTTCCAATGATCAGCTCTCTGCATCAAGTGAAATGGTTATGTGTTCACCGTGGACCATGCTGTTCTAGGTTCTGGGGACACAGCAAAGAACAGATCTCACAAAATTCCCTGCCCTCTGCAGGTTACATTCTGGGCAACTAAAATAAAATATAGGATTATGGGACTTCCCTGATGGTCCAGTGGCTAAAGCTCCATGCTCCCAATGCGGGGGGCCCAGATTCAATCCTTGGTCAAGGAACTGGATCCCACATGCTAAAACTGAGAGTTCGCATACTGCAACTAAAGATCCTGTGTGCCACGATGAAGATCAGAGGCCTCAGGCTACAACTGAGACTTGATGCAGCCAAATAAATAAATATTTTTATATATAACATAATGTACACTTTTATATATAATAGATGATTAAATATATAAGTATTTAATTAAATACTGAAGGAAGGCACGAAAACCCACTCCAGTATTCTTGCCTGGAGAATCCGCATGGACAGAGGAGCCCGGCAGGCTGCAGTCCATAGGGTCGCATGGAATCAGACACAACTGAAGTGACTGAGCACACACACGCATATATTAAAGTAAAACTCAGGATTATTGAACAGTGATTAAAGCCACATGGGAAAATAAAGCAAGCAAGGGGAAGGCTTGGGTGGATGGGGACTGTCCTTTAAATGTTGGAGTCAGATAAGATGACTTTAAGCAGAGACCGGAGGAAGGTCAGAAATCGAGGCAGGCTCGTATCTGGGAAAGAACATTCTAGCTGGAGAGAACAGCGGGGGGGAATGCATCAGGGCAGGTCTTTCCTTGGTATCCACAGACTGAGAGAAGGGAGGGTGACAGGAGATGAGCCTTCGAGGTGAGGGGAGGCCATATGGCAGGGCCGTGGGCCACCAAGGCCTTGAGTTTTCCCACTGATTGGGACGGGGAGGCACACGAAGGGCACTGAGAATAAGCTGTCTGGAGCCCGTGTGGAAGCAGAAAGAGCAGGGAAGTGACAGACAGTGTTGCCTCTGAGCAGAGTAGGGGTGGGGAGGAAGACGTAATTGGATTCCAAATAATCTGAAGGTAGAGCCCACTGGACTCCCCAACGGTCAGATGTGGGGATGAGGGGAAGAGAATAGTCAAGTCTGTCTCTGAAGCTCTGATTGGAGCCTCTGGAAGGATGGAAGTGCCAATTCCTTTAAAAATGAGGAAAGGAAGGTACAGTGAGGCAGGTAATCTTCCTGAGCTCCTGGCCTGGGCTGGAATTTGAATCCTGGGCTCTGGCTTTGGAGACTTTGCGCTCCCTAACCCTCTGGGGTGTTCAGCAAACATTGAACTTTATGATGAAAGTGTTTTCGAAAGAAAGAGATCAATAGTCAGTGACTGGGTTGGAAATGTGATTGCTTCTAGGATTGGCCCTGGAGATGGGAATAACAACCCACTCCAGTATTCTTGCCTGGAGAATTCGTTGGACAGAGGAGCCAATAGTCTATAGGGTTGTAAAGAGTCAGACACAACTGAGTGACTAACACTTCCTAGCATTGGAGCACCAGATGTGGCCTTCCCAAATTGCTGAATTTCCCAGAAGGCTCATCGCCCAGGCATAGCTGCCCATGTAGTTTCACTGGGATGGCACTGGCCGTGCCAGCCTGTGTGAACCAGCCTGCTTCCTGCAGTGCCCTAGGCACAGGGGTAGCACCTGGGGATGCCAGGCACATAGGCGGCTTCCTCACCTCCATCCCACTCAGGGTGCCGTCACCATGGAGACACCCCACCAGGTCTCTGCAATGTTTGGGTAACACGGACTGGAAGGGCTCCTCCTCGTTGTGGAGCTCAGGCCCAGGCGCGCTGGGGCATGGGCCACGGTTGGGGCCTGGGGGATTCTAGGGCTCAGCCCGACACCCCAGCAGAGAGCAGATCTGCTCCTCCTGAGTACCCACCAGGAGTCTGGTAACCCTTTATCTCAGCGTGCCCTCCCTCAACCCCACAAAGAAGGACTGACTGCCCATCCTGATTTGCAGATGGGAAACTTGGGCTCAGCGAGCCCAGGTGAAACAACCAAGAAACGGCAGAGCTAGTCTGAAACCCAAAGCCTGCGTCTTCTCCCAGTCACAGGCCTCTCACTGCGCCTGCCGTGTGAGGCCGGGGGCGCGTGGTTTCCTCTCCCTGGCCTCAGTGTTCTGTAACAGTGGGCGAGTAACCGAGCCTTCCTCACCGGCTGCCACGAAGCCAGAGGGACCGTGTGCGGGGAGCCAGGGATCCGCGTTCACCGAGCCGCCTAGGGGATTCTGAGGCTCGCTCCTGTGTGGGCGCTGCTGTTTCAGGGCATCAACCTGTACCACCTCCGGCTCTAAATCCTTCCATGGCTCTCCATCGTCTTCTGGGAAAGCCCAGCGTCTTTGGAGTGATCTGAACTGATAGGAGGCTGTTTACAGATAGTCTTCACTATTTGCATTTTGTGTATCCACACACTTTGGTGTAGAAACATCAGTGTGTTTGTTTCTAGAAGACCCCTCCCACTGGATGTGTTGTATAAGTACAAGGTATATTTCCCTTTTTAAAATCCAAAAAGCTCAGATTTCTGACACCTCTAACCCCAGCAATTTGGGATAAGGGATTGTGAATCCCTGATACCCTAAGGCTTTTGCTATTTTTCCAGGCACTAGACTGAGCGCTCTGCCCATATTTGATCCTGACAGTAACCTAAGCAGCCACTTATTAAGTTCATTTGATAGAAGAGGTCACTGAGGCTCCAAATTTGCAGCAGCTGGCCAGGTTCCCATGTGGCAGCCCACCTCCGAACGTCAGACCGCCACTCAGAGCCGCGCACACAGTCCACACAGGCCACTGTCCTCCCCTGCCCTCTGCGAGGCCGGCCAGCCCAGCAGGGGCAGGGCACACCGGATGGAGGCCTGAGTCACGGGCACGGCCCTGCCAGGGCCTCTCATCTGACCGGGGAAACAGGTCTGGCACCTCACATCAGTCAGGGCCACCAGGGAAGGGCTTCAAACGCTGGTTAGAGCCCTTGAACCTTATCCAGAAGGCCATGGGGGGGCCATGGAAAGATCTGGAGCGTGAGAGTGACGCAATCAGGCTGATGCCCTGAAAGAGTGGTACCCGAGCGTGCGTGGGCAGCAGAGGGCTTCTTAGACAACTGGGCCCCAGACAACTGGGAGCTCCTGATTCCCTGGGTCTGGGGTGGGGCCTGGGAATTTTCATTTCCAACCGGTTCCCAGGTGCTGCTGGCGGTCCGAGATCCCGTGCTGAGAGCTGCTGCTTTAGGACAGCGCAGCAGCGTGGAGTGCCTGAGTATTTGCTGGAAGGAGGGCTGCCATGCCGGTCTCTTGATCCTCCCAGCTCACAGATGATGAAGCCCTGAGACTCAGTGGCAGAGACGGCCTGCACGGTCCACACAGCGATTCCGTGCTGGGACAGGAACTCCACCCTGGGGGCTTAGGGCTTTCGAGTGACCTCCCCTGCTTCTCGGCTCTGAGACGGGGCCAAAGATGGGGCTCTTGGAGGGCAGCGAGCGTCCCCAGCGAGCGTCACAGTCACCAAGTCCATGAGTCAAGCCAACAGATGTGGGTGTTGCTGCGTCCCTGGGCTCTGGACCCTCTCACCCACTCCACCTGTGGACCCCCAGCTACAATGAGTCTGCCCCAGCAGCAAGGCCATGAGCAGGTTCAACCAGGCTGGTTTGCAGCTGCTGCAGAGGGCATCTCCTGATGAGACCCCCTTTCCTGGAGAAACCCTTGACCCTGCCTTGAAGTCCCCAGATGACTGCTTCCCTCATGTCCCTGTTCTCTGGCAGGTTCTTGCCGTCAGCACCTCTCGGAGGGACTCCACCCTGCACCCTCAGGAAGGGATGGCACCGGGAGACTAGTGGCTGTTCTCTCGCAGCTCCCAACAAGGCCCACAGTCCTGCTCCCTTCCTGGCTGGGTGACCCTGAGCCCTATTTGCAGACTGCCCACCTCAGAGGCCGTGGGTGGGTGAGATGCCATATTACCAGGAAAACCACTATTCCCTGAGGACTATGTGCCAGTCCTATCGCCAGGCATCAGCTTGGCACCTTCTCATCAGCAGGATGTAGACAGACCTGGGGGCACCTCACCACCACCTAGCCTACCATGGCCACGCTCACACAGCCCTTATGTACCTTATTTTTTAGGAGAGAAAATGAAGCAAATAAGGCAGATGGTTAAGGGTTAAATAGGAGTGAGGGGGTGCTTGACTGTAATATGGTTTTCTGAACTTTGCCGTCTGCTTGAGCTATTTTCTGATACAATCACACTAGCCTGGAAGGCAGGAGGAGGTCTGAGGAACTGGGTCAGGAGCTGGCCACACTCCTCATCATCCAGCTGTGATGGTGGAGAAAGGAGGGTGTGACTCACTGAGAAATGCTGGGATATTCTGGATGTTTCTGAAACTCTGAAGTCCCCTCTCCCCTTGCCAACTTCTGGCAAGGGTGTGCACGGGGTGAGCCCCTCAAATAGCAGCATGAACCAGGGTGCCGGAGGGGTCACCCATCAGCATTCCATCCTCAGACTCCAGAGCGCACGGGGAATGCCGGGATTTGAAGCCTTTCCTGGAGCCCTCGTGGTTCCGGCTCTAGCCCAGCTCCACACACACCCCCCCCCCCCACCTCCCATGGCCATGGAGTCAGCCTTGGGCCCCCCGGCCCACAGAGGCAGCGAGTCCCCAAGGCCTGGGCCTGGCGGAAAGCACCTCGGCTGTACAAGTGGGCTGACTCCAGCTTGTTGTGCTGTTGCTAAGATCTGTGCTGATCACTCTGGACTTCGTGGGGTTTTTTCCTCTGGTTTCATGTTCTGACGGGAACTGTGCAAATCTGGAGCGAGTTCACAGCCGCCACAGCATTCCAGAGGGTGTGACGCTGCCCCGAGTTCCTCCTTGGCCCCAGACCCCGTGTCCACACCCTCCCCAACTGCTGAGCGGAGGGACCGTCAGGAGAGCAGCTCAAACCAAGGCTGGACTATGGTTTACACGATTCGATCCTCACTGTCCTTTCCAGATGCTAACTTGCCTTCCAGTGAAAAGGAAGACATTTAGGGTCAGTACTGAATTCTGCTTCTTGGTTCCCTTTTCAGGTATTTCAGACTCCATAAATTCTGTCCTAAAGTCTTCCCCCAGCCTCATATTCCACAGTGCCTTGCGAGGCAGACCGGCCGCCCCCCAAATATCTTTGTACCTGGGCTTCACTTCTCCCTTCCTTCCTGTGTACTCCCAGCTGGATGGGATCAGATCAGACAAGCCCTCAATTCCTCCCTTTCTCCTGCCTGCCTGCATCCCTTCTCTCTGCCCTCTTTCCTTCAGGAAACATTCATACTCTCCCAGGGCTTTAGGTGTTCAAGAGACAGTTGTAAAATTGATTTATACATTTTATAAATAAAATTACCCTGTAATATAACTTCAGGTAGAGATGATCAGCACTTTGAAGAAAAATGCAGGCAGGAAAGAGGTGAAGAGGAGATCAGGGTGTACGTGTGGGAGAGAGTTGGGGGTACTGAAGCTGGGGGTCGGGGGAGGCCCCAAGGAAGTAGTATTCGGGCGGAGACCTGGAGGGGAACACAGGAGACTGTGAGGAAAACACACCTCAGGGGAGGGAAGGGCAGCACACAGGCTGTGAGGGAGACAGTGAGGAGGCCGTGTGGTTCCAGCGGGGAGACACCAGCGGTGAGAAAGCAGAGGTGGGGAGCTGGGCCGTGGGGTCCGGGGTTGCTGAGCTGCAGGAGGATCTGGGGTTTTCTTCCACATGCCGAGAAGCTCCTGGGAGTAGAGCACAGAGACGCAGCAGCATCGGGGCTAGGCTTTACAAGGCTCTCTGGCTGCCCATGGGTCAAGGGCGGAAGCAGATGTCAGGCAGAAGCAGGCTCCTGCTGCATCTGGGCAGGACATGGGTCAGGCCTGAGGGGCTAGTGCTGGTGGCCCTCGGGAGAGGTGGTTGGTTTTCTCAGGGGCATCACTGACTGTAACTGCCCTGGCCAGGCTAGATAGCAGCCACTTGCATGAGCTATCTTAATCACAGGAGGTCTTGGTAAGGAAGGCAGAACTAACAAGCTACCACCAACCGGAAGAAATCAGCAAAGGTCAGAAGGAGACACCAGCTCGTGTGTTCTACCAACCTCCCAGAATCCACCTCGCTGGGACCCATCTTGGCTTAATGATGCTCATGCCACTGGAAGGACCCCAAGTCAGAGTGATCAGCCAGAGACAACTCAGAAACTAAGCCCGTCACATAGAGCCCGAGACAGAGAGCCACGTGGCCGGGCAGTACTCCTGGGTCCTTTCACCCTTCTTATCCCCTCCCAGAGGGTCCCCTTCCCAACAAAGTCTCTTGCTTTTTCAGCGTGTGTGTCTCCTCGGACAATGCCCACTCTCAGGCCCTGGAAGGGGTCCTCCTTCCTGCAACAGCTTCGGAATACCTGTCGGAGGGACAGGGTATGAGACAGGGGAAGCCAGATCAAAAACAGCTCTGAGACTGTGGGCAGAGCCACTGCTCAGGGGAGGGGAATGGGATGGGGAAGATGCAAGCGCAGTGTATTCGTGGGGGCAAAATCAGGAGTTTAGTTTGGGTTCCAGACAGCGTGGAGCCTTGGGAGCCATGGAAACAGTAAACAAACCCGCTCTGCGTTGGTCCTGAGGACAGCAAAGGAGCCACTGGTGGGTTTCAGGCAGAATTCCAGAACATTCCAGATGTTATCTCCTCTGGGGAGCTTCCTGGCACAAGTGGCCTCTCTCTTGTTATTTCATTTCAGAATCTTGACTCAGTTTCTCTAGTATTTTGCTTCACTCTAAAAGCTTTTACTGGGACTTCCCTGGTGGTCCAGTGGCTGAGACTCCTCGGTTCCAATGCAGGGGGCCCGAGTTCCATCCCTGGTCAGGGAACTAGATCCCACATGCTGGAACTAAGAGTTCACACACCGCAGCTAAGCCTCGGTGCAACCAAATACGTAAATAAATATTTTAAAGACTAAAACAAAAGCTTTTACTGTGTGTTAGGCACTGTGCTGACTCCAGCGCCAGCACCATAGCATGAGTTAGGAGGCGCAGACCATTGACCACGGCACGGTTTCTCAGAGGAGGGAATAGGCAACGAGAGGCTGGCCACTCGTCCGAGATCACGTCGCTGGGATTCAGACTCGGGCAGCGGGGCTCCAGTCTGGGTGTGAACCCACTGCCCTCCGTTATCTGCCTCCTCTCTCACCACTTCCCCACCCCACTCCCCACCACACACACATGTCACCATGCAGCTCTGCGCGCAGAGACCTCCGGGAGAACCTGAGTGGAGGATTATTCCCCTCTGGTTTATCTGCACGCTTCTCTCTCTGTGTTTAACTCACTAGATAAATATTTATATGCGAAGGCCAAGGCTGGGGGCTGCTGAGAAGCAGAGACATGGAGCCTGTATTTCCTGCCCGCACGGGGATGGAGGGAGGAGGGGAGCGAGGTGGGGCCCAGGCTGGGAAATCCGCCCTGCGGAGGGCTCACCACCTGGAGAGGAGAGAGGCCAGACATGGCCCCAGATGGCCGGGTTAGGGGCAGGGGAGCACAGGCTTTGACACTGCCTGTTTTAGGGTGACCTCAGACAGCTCCCCCTCCCTCTCCCAGCCTGTTTCCACCTCCTAGCACCATCATGAGGGTCCCGTGAGACCGTCCACAGCCCCAAACCGCCACTGGTGTTCTTTTTCTAGCTCTGTGCAAACTGGCTACCAACACTCGACAAAGAGAACCAGAACTTCCACTTCCCAGGCTGCGTTTACTATTCCATGTCTGTCATGCACTGTTCTCTGAGAAGTTCCTTTCTCAGGGAAGCTAGACTATGGCCGAATGTTGGGTGGTGGCTCTTGGCTGTCCAGTGCCCCGGCCCCACACATGTCCCGCTGGGGCTGGTGCAGAGGACATAGGGCCACACGGATTCCCAGCTGTCTCCTGACACAGCAGATTCCAGGGCCTGATTTAGAACCTTTGCTGTTGGTGGGGGGAGCTGACACACTCCCCCCACCGCTCTCCCCTCACCTCCACCCCCACCCCAGGGTAAACAAGGGCTTGGGCTCTGGAGCCAGGCTGACGCCCCAACTGTGAGCACAGCCTCAGAACTCTAGCCCCAGGCTTTCCAGAAACCCTCACTGCTGATGTTGGCTGGTTATGCCTGGGGTGCCTCAATCTAGTAGCCAGGATGGGGTAACTGGTGACCCAGAGAGGAAGAAAAGGGAGACCTTCTTTGGGAATGGAAGTAAAAATGCTTCATCCTCTGAGACATCTGCACCCCTACCAGTATCATTAAAATTAAGTACCATGAGTCTTAATAAGAATATATGTAACATTGCATATCGCCTAGAAGGAAGACTAGAAGGAAAGACAGAAGAGGGAGACAATTCTGTCTTTGGATGGTAAGAGATCAGGAGCTATTCTTTTAATTAATTTTTATTGGAGTATAGTGGCTTTACAAATTCGTGTTAATTTCTGCCACACAGCAAAGTTGATCAGCTATACATATACAAGATCCCCTCCTTTCTGAGCTATTTTTTTTTGAGCTATTTTTATTTATGTATTTATTTCTTCTATATTTTCTAAAATTTTTCCATTGAAAATACATTATTAAAATCACAAGGAGAAAGCATCTTTTTAAAAAGATCAAATTGTTAAAAAGGTGAAACCCAAAGATACAGTAAAAAGCTATAAAATATATTTTGAGAAGAGGTGCAAAAATATAACATTTAAAGCAAAAATAATATAAATAATTACATATAAACCAGATGAGAACAGAATATATTTAAGATATGTGACTAAAACAATATATGATATATGTGGTAGCAATAGTGAGTGAGCAAAGTCACTCAGTCGTGTCCGACTCTGCGACCCCATGGACTATATATATAGCCCACCAGGCTCCTCTGCCCATGGGATTCTCCAGGCAGGAATACTGGAGTGGGGTTGCCATGTCCTTCTCTAGGGGATCTTCCCAACCCAGGGATTGAACCCGGGTCTCCCGCATTGCGGGCAGACGCTTTACCCTTTAAGCCATCAGGGAAGCCCATGTGGTAGCAATAAGATATTCTAAATGAGAAGATTGTCTGCGAGATAGAATAAAAATACTGTATCTCCTCTGCATCTCCCAGTACAGCACACTCTCAGGGCTCCCTGTGGTCTCCTTGTCTTTTTCTGTCGCTGGACTATGAGGCATTCAAGATCCAAGGTAGAGTTTTACTTATCTTTCTGTCCCTCTGAGGACTTGGTATATAGTAGGTACTCAATAAATGTTCACGAATGAACAAATCAATATCTCCTTTTAAAAAAAGATACACATGGAAGCCCTAAGCCTACCAGGAACTGATGTAAGAATGTGTCTGACAAGTCAATAAAAAACAGACAGGCCCCCCAGCGGCAGCTCCAACACCCGTGCCCCCATCTGAGTGCCCTCATCCTGCCGGGCTGCATGTGGCCCCTGTGCCTTGCCCATCAGCCTTGGAGATCCAGGTAGACGGGGACTGTCTGCACAGCTCTGAAGCCAGAGCGCCCACGCAGCTCAGGCTCCTCTCAGGAAGCGGAAACAGGTCAACAGTCAGAAAAAGGCAACAGACAAGACGACGTTGACTCTGTAAACGAGTTACAGTATGTCCTTGATTTCAGACAAAAAGGTATAAGGGCACCAAGGATGGGTCCTTAAGGGCGGACCCAGTTCCCCCTCAAGATGCAGCTTCTTTCCTCACTGCTGCTTCTGCCCTGGGGACAAGAGGAACCCTGACCCAAGAACTCAGGGGAAGCACTGCTGGCTCAAAAAGGAAACGTAAAAAATGAGAGGGGCCAGAAAGTGTCCTGTTCCCCTTCCTGCGTCACAGTGTGGGTGACTTGTCCGTTTCCCACCGCGGCTGAGTTCCTCACACACAGGGGCAAGGACTTCTCCAGCGTTGTGCAAGAGACTCTCAACCGTTGATTAAACTCAAATGACACTGAACGAACTGCTCTGCGCCACTGTATTTATTGAAAGAACAAATGAATAAATGAACGGATAGAGATCCACATTTGCTGCATTTCCTCCCCTGGGCCATTTCCCTGAGGATGCCAGAATGAGTAAGTCTTCGAACATGCATTCGAAAGTATTCACTAGCTTCTAGTACATGCCGGGCACACTTGTGTCCTCCACACTCATGAAGCTCACTTGCTCTGTCACAGCTACAAATGATATTTTAAATCCACTCTTCCTATACAAATGCTGACTTGGGGGATATTTTTTCCTTTTAGAAAAAAGTAGATTCCACTCCTAGATAGATACCCAAGGGAAATGAAAACATGTGTCTACATAAAACTTGTTGAATGTGCAGAACAGCATCATTCATTATACTCCCCAAATGGAAACAGCCCGACATCCATAAACCAATGAGCAAATGAAGTAAATGTGGCTTATCCATCCCATGGAACACTACTTGGCCATAAAAAGCAATGAAGGACTAATACATCCTATAACATGGAGGAAACTGGGGAGCCTTGTGCTACGCGAAAGAAGCCAGTCACAGAAGATCCCATATAATTCCATGTATGTTAAGTGTCCAGAGAGATAAAACTATAGAAACAGAAGTAGAATTGTGGTTGCCTAGTGAAGCAGATTCACGGTTCCTAGTACTGGCCATGAAAAGGGGTTCTTTTTGGGAGTGATGAAAATGTTCTGAAAGAGATTGTGGTGATGCTGGAAAAATTCTGAATATACCCAAATCCTCTGAATTGTATATTTTAAGTGGGCGAACTATACATGTGAATTATATTTCAATAAAGCTGTTATAAAAGCAAAAAAATGAAAGAAAGCTGAGAATTTCCTCTTTCAAGCAGGCAAAGTGTCATGGGGATGGATTTCACAGCCGAGTGGTCTGCTTCAGTTTAGGAGTGGAATTTTTCTTTTTCAACAGCTTTGAGTTCATTCTTCAAGGCGTCTTTGCTCAAGGTTTGTGCTCAGAAGCTCTCCGCCTTCCACCACCACTCTGTCCCCAGGCCAGGCAAGCCTGTCCGTGGCCCTTGACCTGGTTTGCTCCGCGCCCCTCCCCAGCCTCCCCTCCCCCGTGCCCACACCTCTCAGCTGCCACCAGCTCTCAAATGCCAGAGCTGCCACCTGGAGCCCTGACGACGCAGGGGCCCGCAGTGTTGTGGTGTGTTTGGACGGGGAGTGAGTTTGGGGCCAGCGTTACCAGGCTCTGAGGGTGACTAATCCCATCTGTATTTTTGGTTTCAGCTGCCTGGACTGCTCATCTGGAGGACCTCAAACCTCTCAGCTGTTTCTGGAGAAGCTTGCCTCCCAGATGAGGCAGCATGAGCTTAATTAAACCCATTCTCCAACCCCCTCGGCTACCACTCACACATGTATGTGCCTAACAAGTATTTACTGAGCACCTACTGTGTGCCAGATACTAATCTGCGGACACGTCAAGGACAAGACAGAATTCTCGCTCTAATGGAACAACACAAAATACAGTGTTTTTTAAAAGAAAAAAAAAATCTAGATGGTGTTAGAAGTGCTGTTCAGATAAATGAGCCAGCATGAGGTGATGGTGGAACTTAGAAGTCACTACGTCTAGCTGGGGTAGTGGTAGCAAGCAGCTTCTCTGGGGAGAAGAAGCGTGAGAAAGAAGTGTGTATGTGAAGATCCAGAAAAAGACTGGTCTAAGCAGAGGAAAGCAGCCATGAAATTAGAAGACATTTGCTCCTTGGAAGAAAAGCCATGACAGACCTAGACAGCACATTAAAAAGCAGAAACATCACTTTGCCAACAAAGATCTATGTAGTCAAAGCTATGGTTTTCCAGTAGTCATGTACAGATGTGAGAGTTGGACCATAAAGAAGGCTGAGCACTGAAGAATTGATGCCTTCAAATTGTGGTGCTGGAGAAGAGTCTTGAGAGTCCCTTGGATTGCTCAGAGATCAAACCAGTCAATCCTAAAGGAAATCAACCCAGAATATTAATTGGAAGGACTGATCCTGAAGCTCCAATACTCTGGCCACGTATTACGAAGAGTCAACTCATTGGCAAAGACCCTGATGCTGGCAAAGAGAGAGGGCAGCAGAGGATGAGATGGTTAGATAGTATCACTGACTCAATGACATGACTTTGAGCAAGGACAGGGAGGCCTGCAGTCCATGGGGTTGCAAAGAGTTGAGCACGACTGAGTGACCAAAGACAACAACAAGCAGCGGAAACAGCGGGTGCAAAGGCCCTGAGGCAGTGATGGCAACGAGCCTGCCACGATCACAGCGCTCAGCCGGTGGGGAAGGGCAGAAAGTAGGCTGGTGCAGGCTGGGTTATATAGGGCCTTCTGCACCTTGGGGAAGAGGCTGTTGTCTTTAAATGCAACAGGAAGCCATTGGAGGGATAAACAAGAGAGGAACAGAATGTGTCTTACATTTTTCAAAGGTGGGTCTGGCTGCAGAAGGGAAAAAAGGACCAGACAGGTGGTGGGTGAGGGGAAACCTGGGGCCAGGCTTCAGTCCCTTAGGGGTCAGGCTCCCTCTGCCCTCCACTTCTTCCACTATCTCCAGGAGGCCACCAGGGGCCCATCCCCATCTTATTCTAGTACAACTGCAGTAGTTTTTTTTCTATACCTTTCCTGTGTTTACTTAAAATTTTCCTTTAAATTTATTGCTATTTTTTACTTGTTTTTTAAAAGGAAATTATATCACTGCCAAAAATCACGAGTTTAATACATGACTTCCATTTTTCTTTCTAATACCCATTAACATAATTAACATAGATACACAGCCATTAAATGGTTTTAAATGAACAAGTGAATATAGTCTTAAGACTAAACATGATTACTGAAATTACAAGACTAATAGTTCACCAGAAACATATGAATTTGATACACTAGTTATTTCTTTTCTAATACACTCTAAAATAAATACTTGGCTATTGAATTAAAAAGCTAATCCAAGTACTAGCTCAAATCATCTCATGCTGGTTTGAGAAACAGTGTTATGTAAGTTAGGACTGGAGACTCAAGCATTCAACAGGCCCTGTCTATTTTACTTATTGGGTGTGTGGTCTTGAGCTGGTTACTTACCCTCTCTGAGCCTCACTTTCCTCTTCAGTGAAGTAGGGATAACAACCCAACCTCATGAGGTTGTTATGAGAACTACATATGTAAGAGGTACTTAGAATACTGTTTCACACAGCACAGGCTCAACAAGCAGTATCTAGCTGAACCATCCCAAGGATGGTCAGAAGGAGTTTCCCAGCTGTCTGCATGCCCAGCCCAGCCAGTACCCAGACCAGCTGAGCCAGCCTAACCTTCTCTTGCCCCACCATGCCTCAATCCACACCCCAGGAGTTCCCAGGTTGACTGGCCGGGACTAACCCCAGGAGGGAAGGTCATGGTAAATGAAATGCATACACATTGCAAAGGAATGGCTTAGTGACCCGTGTGCTCGGGACTCAGCACACAGCCCTAACCAAGGACCCCCTTGATGAACCTTCCCTCAACCCTTCCACTCCCTCAACAAGCAGACCAGGGGCCCAGAGTTGGGGAGGGCTTTGCCTAAGGTCATACAGTGAGGATCAGGACTTAAAGCCAAGTCAGGGACTCCAGGGTCCCTTCTTTGCCCACTACACAAACATGTGAATTTTTGTCTGTGGGTTTTAATCCCCTTCAAGGGCCCCCCGCCTGCTCCCCACTTCCCCTGACACTGTCTGTACCCAAGAACGTGCAGTTCCTGACTGGCCTGGGTCTTCTGCTGGCTGTTCCCTCTGCTGAAACCCCTTCCTCTACCCTTGACGCCTCCTTCACCCCTTTCCCACCTAGCAAACTTCTACACATACTTCAGGGCCCAGCCAACTGCCTCCTTCTCCTCCAAGAAAGCCTCCCTGACCCTCAGCCCAACAGAATCAGTCCAATCCTCCTCTTTCATCACGAGGTGCTTCTAAATCACAATGACTGAGAGCTCCTGGAAGGTAGAAAACCGCCTCTCTCTCTCAACTCTGATGTCATTAGTATCTACCAATAACTCAATGAACACATGACAGAATTTATGAATCAGCTGGCTTGCCATTGCATGTTCTTGAAGGCAGCAATCGTGTTTAGTGATGTTGTTGAAAGTAGAGAGACCGTGGACACCCCAGAGGGCTGCCATGGGCAGTCTCACAGACTGTGCACTGCACAAGGCCAGGGGTGTCAAGCAAACAGACGTGACATGAGTGATACCCTTCAAGGGGGGCAACATGCCAGCCGGACTCCTGGCCATCCAGGAAACAGGGGCAGCCCATCAGACAGTGAGACAGAAAGGACACAGGCTTTGGATTCAGACTCACTTGAGTTCAAATCCCAGTTTTGCCACTTATTCACTGTGTGCCCTTGGGCAAATGACTCAACCTCTCTGAGCTTCAGCAGTGAAACAGAAATACCCACTTCACAGGACTGCCACCCCTTCCCTTCCTTGGACATCTGGAATTCCTGCCCTGCTCCTCAAACTTCCAGACTGTTTGCACGTCCAGGCTGAGTTCCTCCCAGACTGAATATAAAACCTTTTTGTTCCAGAAGCCTGGTCACTAGGACCAGTTTGATACAAATCAGTAAGGCCTTGTTCCTCTGGGAATTTCCCTTGCAGATTCCCTCATATGTGTGCATGAGAATATATACCAAAGCTCCATGTATAGGAGCAAAAGGCTGGAAATGAACTACATGCCCATCAGAAGAGATAGATTAGTGAGTTACATGCATCTATACCATGGGTACCACATAGCCATAGCGAAGAGGCAGCTCTCTGCATAGTAACAATATGCCATTTCCGAGATAAAGTAGGGGAAAAAGAAAGGTATGGAACAGTATGTTTAATGACTCAGCTGGGGGTCAGGATCTGACACAGAACATGGAAAATGACACAAGGAAACATCCTCAGTTCACCCTAGGATTGTTCATCACTAGTACCACTCAGGATGCAGAGGAAAGAAGCTAATTCCTTACACAATGATCCTGTGAGCCATTAAGGAAACCCCACTGAGAAAGGCCAACCAGATGGTCTCTGAGAAACTGATAATGCAATTCCTGAAATGGGGAATCAGGAGACTACGGGTAGGTGTATAAAGAAGTCACTTATTACTAATCAGATCAGTGGATACTTATAATATTTTGCCACGGACACGATCTTTTAAAATGAAAGCAAACCAAGAAAAGAAAGCAAACCATTTTAAATAAGATTTTGAGGCTCATATGTGTGAATTAATAATAATAGTAATGTTCTTCGACCTTGTGCAAGGCTCATAGTGACCCCATTTCCCCATCTTTAAAGTTGAAGGAAGATCAGGAGAAGAGACCGGATTGCTGTTCTCACGTCCCAGGGCCCACCGCTGTGATCCAGGCCTGAGGCCCACTGCCAGATTTCAGCAGGGCTGTCCTCAGAGGTGTGGGATGTCACCATTGAGGGCCACCCCTAATTTGGGCACGAGTTCTAGGTCCTAGCAATTGGAGCTTGTTGCTTACACCAGTTCCCAGGGAGCAGGATCACAGTAGCCTCTGGCTCAAAGGGTCTAATTTTAAACCCTGGGTTCTGGGCAGACAGAACAGAAAGGTCAGATTCTGACTACCTCCAAGATGCACGCCCTTTAAAAAGATGACCCTGAATGCAGAGGACAGGAGAGAGGAGATGATCCCTTCCTACTCCTTCTTCTCTCTCCTTTGCAAACTCCAGTGAGTGCCTATCTGCCAGGGGTGCCCAGTGGGGAAGCAGTGACCCAGGGCAGCCCCCATTTCACCCTGAGTCTCAAAGCTGCTTGATCTCAATGATCCCATCTGAGGCCATCTGTTCAAAACAGATCACTAGCCTCCAGTCAGGTGATCTATTAGGACTTCTTATTTCTCAAATGGCTTTCATTTGTTTGGGGTTTTTGTTTGTTTGTTTCATAATTTGTTCAGATCAGAATCCCAAATGATATGTGCACCTGGCAATTGCTTGCTGTGGTTCCAAATCTCCTGTACTCTACTGATTTCCTCTCCATTTATTACTACTTTCATCCTTATTATTCCTCTCCCTCCCTACGTCTCTCTCCTTGCAATTTATCTACAGAAGAAAGCACCTGTGTATCTACAGAGCTGCCCACATCTGAAGTTGGCTGACTGCATCTTCAAGGTGCCACTTAACATGTTTCTCTGTCCCCTGTAGTTCCTGTAAATTGTTCAGATCTAGGGATTTGATCAAATTCAGGTTTGGGTTCAGGGCAACACTACTTCTTGGGTGCCGCGTGTTCTTGCATCAGGAGGTCACTGTCTTTTTGTGCTGTGAGCAGCCGTAACTGCCAGTTCATCCATTGGGGCGACACAAGGATGAGTGTCTAATTTGATCATTTTGCTACATTTTAAAGCAGGCATAGCAAGTTTAAAGCTTAAAGCAAGTTTCTATTTCTCTAAACAGAAAGGTAGACTTACTCATGATGCTTTCTCTTTCTTCAGCAGCTTAAATCCCTTTCGGTACAATAAATGTGTGCTGGCAGACACATCTCTCAGAACCTCTGATGGCCCACCTGTAAAATGGGGATGCTGGTCTACTTACAGACCTGTTCTGGTATGTGCGCTCAGTTCTCTCGTTAAGGCTGTGTGCAGGCAGACTTTCTGAACTTTCTGAACTGCAGAATCAGGCATGCAGCAGGGTTTTTCAGTCTCCTCCCAACCTCTCACCCAGCCTCCATCCCAAACCCCACTGCTGGAAGATGGCAGAAGCCAACAGGCCTTCCCTTGAAAGTGAAAATGTTAGTCACTCAGTCCTGTCCAACTCTTTGCGACCTGATGGACTGTAGTGTCCTTGGAATTCTCCAGGCAAGAATACTGGAGTGGGTTGCCATTTCCTTCTCCAGGGGATGTTCCCAACCCAGGGATCGAACCCAGGTCTCCCACATTGCAGGCAGATTCTTTACTGTCTGAGCCACCAGATAAGCCCATGTGCATGTGCAAGGAATTTGTGCATGGCCTTCCTTTAGCGATGCACAAACCGGGTTTGCGGTGGATGACCCTCTGCATGCCTGCCGTGGGAATTCCCTGAGATAATACAGCAGGGGCCTGACCTCCAGAGAAGCCCAGTATGGGTCCCTGGTCTTTCTCCCAGCATTCCCCCTTCAGGATACACACAGGTACACACCCCAGTGTACACACACAGCCCAGTGTGTACACACACACACACAAACACACACACGGCCCTGCCCTGTTCTCCCAGCATTCCCCCTTCAGGATACACACGCATACACACACACCCCAGTGTACACATACACCCCAATGTGTACACACACACACTCCCAGCACTATCCCTTCGGGAGGCCCTATTGTTCAACCACTTCCCCAGCCCGGAGGGGGTGGCCTGCGGGGGCCCTTCCTGCCGGCGCTGACGTGAGGCCTGCGGAAGGAACAGCGCGTCTCAGGCCCCTGCATTCCTTTCGGGCCCCGCCCGGCCGCACGCACGTCCGCACCTCCAGCGGCGTCCCAGCGCCGGTCCCAGCGCCGGTCCCAGCGCCCTTCGGCAGCGATCCTGCTCCCCACCCGCCCCGGGAGGGGGCTTCTGGGGAGTCTGGGGGTCGGGGACCAGATGCCCGCGATCTCTCTGAAACTTCCCGCCCCCGCGGGGGTGGGCTCAGTCGCCCATTCAACAGCTGAGCAAAGTGGAGGCCAGAGGCAGCTTAGGATGCCCAGGGCAAAAGGGCAGAACCGGGGCTCACGGCTGGCGGCAGTGTTTTTTTAACCTACACCGCGTGTTTTCCCCACTTCACTGCCAGGGAGGGAGCAGGAGAGAGGACGGCCGGGCAAGAGGCTTCGGTACCCAGGTGCCCCACTGTGCAGCCAGCGGGGTGTCCGTGGGCCCACTGGCACAGCGGATTTATGTGACCAGGTCTTGCCACCTCATAAGGGACGAGCAGTGGGAAAGGAGCCGTCACTTCCTGAGCACCACCTAAGGTCAGGCTTCCTGCGATGACACTCCTCGAGCCTCATGACAACCTTACCAAATAGGTACTGCTTTCCCCAGGTTGAGTGTTTGGCTAGGAAGTGACTGAACCTGGGTTTTCTTAAGTCCAAAATCATCCTTTTTCCTGGCATAACCGGGGTACCCTGGCCCCAGAACAACAGATTTCAGATCCTGGCGCCATGAACTCAGCTGCTGTTCTGCAGTGGGCAAGTTGGCTTCACCCCTCAGAGCCTCAGCTTCCTTCTGTAGAATGGTGCGCTCCGTCCCTCAGGTGCGGCCCACTCTTCGCCACCCAGTGAGCTGTAGCCCTCCAGGCTCTTCTGTCCATGGGATTTTCCAGGCAAGAATACTGGAGTGGGTTGCCATTTCCTTCTCCATGTAAAATGGAGACAATAGCAGTACCTACTATGTAGGATGATGGTGAACATTCTGGAAGATGATGCAGGTGGTTCTTTCTTATTCTTATTAATTCATTTCTGGAGCTAAATGGGGCTGAAATGGAACTCAGGTGACTGACTGTCCCAGTTGCCAGTGCTAAAACCAGGATACCCTAGGCAAGCTAGCAGGGCTGGTCACCCATCATGATGCTGGCATCTTTTAACAGTCCGTGCTGGTCTCCAGAAGGTGGGAGAACCGCCCTTCCATGCTCTCACTGCTGGTGAATTTTCCCAGAAGCCCTCAGGCCTCAAGCCCTTTGTCCTGGTCTCCATCCTCTGCCCTTGCATAGCCAAAGGGAAACCAGACATTCTCAACAGAAAAATTTTCCACATCCTTCAGGGCAATCTTCTGGTGCCAGAAATAGTCAGCAGGATTTGGGAATCAGCCCAGGCCACTAAAAATAGCTCCCATGGCCCCCTGGAAGGCTTGCCCCATCTTGGCCCCGGGTGGCCTGCCACCCAGCCAGCTGTCTGACCCAGCCAGCACCTTAAATGACCATGAGCTCTGCTAGTCCTGCCGACCAAGGGCAGCAGACCCAGAAAAGCCTGGCTCCCCCTCAGCTTCCTCAGGCCAGCTGTCAGGTCAGGACCACTCTGGCCTGCCACCCAGAGATGGCCCCTCCTCTACCCCATGGCGTGTCCTTCCCCTCCGTCCAGACAAGACGGCACATTGCCCGAGTTCACACCCAGACCGTCACACGAGGGCCTCCGCGATGCTCACACAAGCAAGGACACAGCAAGGACACAGGCCCCCTGCCTGACCACCTATCCCATGCATAGTTCAGCACCTGCAAAACAGTGACACGCACGCACACACCAAGTATCTATTTTCTATTTTCTAGTATCTGTTTTCACCTACTCAGTTATCTCTACCTTCTTTTTTTTTTTTTTTTTGTCTCTACCTTCTTAATTACAGCAGTGTTTCCAAATCTTTAATACCTTTGCCTCGATTTCTCTGCAACCCCTCCACCTTGCAAATGCTAAGAAGATATTCACTTTTTGCTATTGGTACCCAGGGTTAAAAAAAGAAAAATAAATAAAAGGATGACTATGCATTTTCAAGCTAGTCAATACCTATGGTTCCCAAGATTTCATATCTGCCCCCTCCCTCCCTCCCTTCACATCAGTGAAGTCCAAGACCGACAGAGAGGATGGCTGGGGGCACTTGTGGGGGCTCCAGTTTCCCGCCAAGTCTCCCAGCCTGAGGCTCACAGTCCTGGTCTGAGGTGGGTGGGGGGCAGAAAGGCGCTCTGCCAGGAGAGGGGCCAGGCCAGGAGGCCGGTACTCCTGGGGCATCGCCGCCTGCTGCAGCAGACACACTGCCTGTGTTGTTCAGTCTCTGTGTCGTGTCCGACCCTTTGCGACCTCATGGACTGCAGCACACCAGGCTTCCTTGTCCTTCATTATCTCCCTGGGTTTGCTCAAACTCATGTCCATTGGGTCCGTGATGCCATCCAACCATCTCGTCCTCTGTCGTCCCCTTCTCCTCCTGCCTTCAGTCTTTCATGGCATCAGGGTCCTTCCCAGTTAGTGAGTTCTTCGCATCAGGTGGCCAAAGTATTGGAGCTTCAGCTTCAGCAACAGTCCTTCCAATGAACATTCAGGATTGATTTCCTTTAGGATGGACTGGTTGGATCTCCTTGCAGTCCAAGGGACTCTCAAGAGTCTTTTCCAACACCACAGTTCAAAAGCATCAATTCTTCAGCACTCAGCCTTCTTTACGGTCCAACTCTCACGTCCGTACATGAGCATTGGAAGAACCATGACTTTGACGAGACGGACCTTTGTTGGCAAAGTGATGTCTCTGTGCTCCCTGCTGTTTGTTGCTGTTCAGTTGCCCAGTCGTGTCCGACCCTTCCTGACCCCATGGACAGCAGCACGCCGGGCCTCCACAGCACCTCCTCAGACCAGACTGAGTCCATGGAAGGCACGGGAGGAGTTGGGCTTTATTCTGGGCGCTGTCTGTGCTGTTGCCCAGCCCCCACCCTGGCCTGTCTGCCTTCTTTCTGGGAAGAAAGCGGAAGCAGCCCTCCATGGAGTGCAGGCCACATCCTCGTCCTGTGGAAAAGCAGAGGAAAGAGAGCTGCCTGCTAGGGTGTGACAAGCCCCAAGTGAAGGCCGAGGAAGGAAGTGGAATTCCACGCAGGCATCCCCACCCCATTCCTGCGCTGGCCCGGGCCAGGTCCTTGCCCCTCACTCCACCTCAGCTCCCATTGACAGGCGGTTTCAGACAACCTGTGGTCCTTCCCATTCGTGCATTCCTTCACTTCCCCAAGTGTTTCTTGAGCACCTGCTATATTCCAGACCTGGTCTAGGGCTGGGACTGCAACTGTGAAAGAGATTGAGAAGGGCCCTGCCCAGCGAATGACGGGGGCTTACAGTGCAGATGGGGGAGCAGAAATAAACACTGACTCTAGACCAGAAGCCAGGCCCAGGGCTGCCCGGGGCTTCTCGCTGGCTGAGTGGGCACAGCCCTTGCCAGGAGTGGTCTGTAGTCAGGTAGCGAGGTGCGGGGGTGTGGGAGTGGAGGGGGGCGCCTCTGGAGTGAAGGTATTCAGGCAGGACCTCTCTGAGAAAGGGAGAAGCCAGCCTCACAAAGGAGAGTGCGTGGTGGTGTGTGTGAATGTATGAGTGTTTGTGAATGCATGTGAGTGTGAGTTTGTGTGTGAGAGCATATGTATCTGAGTGCAAATATAGGTGCGTGTTTGAGTCTGTGTGGGTGTGTGACTGCAGGTGAGTGTGGGGGGTGTGTGAGTGTGGGTGTGAGTGTGTGTTGGGTGTGGGGGCTCGAGTTCCAGGTGGAGGGGAGGGTACAAATGTTCTGCAGTGGGAGAACACCATCTGTTTGTTGAAGTAAATGAGAGAAAGTAGAGGAGATTCAGTAAGAAAAATGAGGTGGTGTGGGGAGAGGTGCTATGCCAGTACCATATTTGTAGGGGGCGCTTGTCACCGGCCAGACAGCGTGCTACACAGGGACTCGTTTAGCCCCACAACTTGAGGATTATTCCTGTTATTAATCCATTATACAGATGAAGAAACTGAGGCACCAAGAAGTTAAATAACAGAGTTTGAACCCTGGCTTTAGGGAGCTCTCTTTTAACGGCTCTGCCAGGCACCAGGCTAATTGAGTCCATGGAAGCCAGGGAAAGAGCTGGGCTTTTATTCTGGGTGTGATTGGAAGTCACTGCAAGTTTCTAAGCAGAAGTATGACTTCAGGCGTTAGTCAGAATTAGGTTCAGGTGCAAGAAAAGTCCAGCATAATAGTGGCTTAAACAACAGGAATATAGAATAGAGTTTTCTCACACAAAAAACCCCCACCAGATTCCAGAGAAAGAGAAGACAAACCACAGGCTGGGAGATAAAGGACTGTTATCAAAAATATACATACAAACATCTTAAAACTCAACAGTAAGGAAACAACCTGATTTTTTCTTTTCTTTTCTTTTCTTTTTTGATCATGCTGCCTGGCATGTGGGATCTTAGTTCCCTGACCAGGGTTAGAACCTGGGCCCCCTCACAGTGGAGATGCAGAATCCTAACCACTGAACCACCAGGGAACTCCCACAACCTCATTTTTTTTTTTTTAATGGGCAAAAGATATGAACAGACAGCTTACCAAAGAAGATATAAGTATGGCAAATAAGCATATGGAAAGATACCCAACATATGTCACTAGGGAATCACGAGTTAAAACAAGATATCAAAATAAGATACAAGGATATATTGTACAACACAGGGAATATAGTCAATATTTTAAAATAACCATAAATGGAGTATAACCTTTGAAAATTGTGATTCACTGTATTGTACACCTGTAACTTATGTAATACTGTATGTGAACCATACTTAATTAAAAACAAAAACAAAAATACCACTACACACCCATTAAAATGGCCAAAATCCAAAACACTAACAATACCAAGTGCTGGCAAGGATGTGAAGCAACAGGAACTCTCATTCACTGCTGGTGGGACGGCAATGGGTGCAGCCAGCTTGGAAGACAGTTTGTCAGTTTGTTACAAAACTAAACATGCTCTTACGACACAGTCCCGCAGTCATTCTCCTTGTTACTTACCTAAAGAAGCTGAATGCTTATATCCATGAACCCAGAGCAGCTTTATTCATAATTATTTATAATATTTATTTATGAGTTATAAGTATGTATTTATAATGCCCAAACTTTGGAAGCAACCAAAATGTCCTTGAGTAGACGAAAGGATAAGTAAATGGTCATACATCAGACAATGGAATATGATTCAGCTATGAAACCATGAAAAGACATGCAGAAAATTTAAATGTGTGTTGGTAAGTGAAAGAAGTCAGTTTGAAAGAGCTACATACTGTATAATCATAAATGACGTTGTTGTTACAGTTCAGTCGCTAGGTTGTGTCTGACTCTTTGAGATCCGTAGATTTGACACACCATGCTCCTCTGTCCTCCACTGTCTCCTGGTGCTGTGTGTAGGTTGCTTCAGTTGTGTCCGACTCTTTGCAGCCCTATGGCCCATAGCCTGCCAGGTTCCTCTGTTCAAGGGATTCTCTAGGCAAGAATACTGGAGTGGGCTGCCATTTCCTCCTCCAGGAAATCGTCCCAACCCAGGGATCAAACCTGTGTCTCTGACGTCTCTTGTACTGGCAGGAGGGTTCTTTACCACTAGCACCATACTATCTCCCGAAGTTTGCTCAGATTCATGTCCACTGAGTAGGTGATGCTATCTATCCATCTCATCCTCTGCCGTCCCCTTCTTCTTTTGCCTTCATTCAGTCCATGGGATTCTCCAGGCAAGAATACTGGAGTGGGTTGCCATTTTCTTCTTCAGTGGACCCCGTTTCATCAGAACCCTTCACTATGATCCGTCCGTCTTGGGTGGCCCTGCAGGGCATGGCTCATTGAGTTATGCAAGCCCCTTTGCCACAGCAAGGTTGTAATCCATGAAGGGGGAGTGACATTCTGGAAGAGACACAGAGACAATAAAAGGATTGGTGGTTTCCAAGGGTTCCAGGTAGGGGAAGGACTGCATAGGTGGAGCGCAGGATTTTTTCTTTGCTGTTGCATGTGGCATGAGGGGGCCTTAGTTCCCTGACCAGGGGTCAAACTAGTGCCCCCTGCAGTGGAAGCTTGGAGCCTTAACCACTGGACTGCCAGGGAAGTCCTGATCACAGGATTTTTAAGGGACTGAAACTACTCTGTAAGATACTATGATGGTGGACACATGTCATTATATATTTATCCAAACCTGTAGAATGTACAATGCCAAGAGTGATCCCTAATGTGAACTGTGGACATTGGGTAATGATGTATCATCCTTGTAACAACGTCCTACTCTGGGGCTGTATGTTGACAGGCAGGAAGCCTGGGGCCTGTATGCGGAAGAAGGTACATGGGAACTCTCTGTGCTTCCCACTCAATTTTCTCTGAATTTAAAACTGCTCTAAAAAATAAAATCTTCTAAAAGAAATTTTAACTACTGATACAGACAAAATGGACTATGCTAAAAGAAAAAAAAAAAGCATGCTGATTGAAAAAATGCAGACACTACAGAAAGAATACTATGTGATTCCACTTAGAGGAAACCCTAAGATTACAATTTTAATCTATGGTGACAAAATATATATCCTCAGATGGCTGGAGTAGGGATTGATTGGGCAGAGGCATGAGGGAATTTTTGATGATGGATATGCTTTAGATCTTGGATGTGTTCGTGGGTATTCTGTATACATTTGTTAAAATTCAAAGATACATAAAATTATACAGATTTGTAAAAAATCACTATACTGTAAGATTAAAATAGGTTTATTGAGGTAAAATTTATCTCAATGAAATTAGAAAAAAGAAAAAAAAAAGCCCACTAGGGTTAATGATTTTGCTCTGCTCAGTGAGATCCTTTCTTACTTGCAAACAAGTGAGCCAACCAAAGTTTTACAGATGCTTACAGAAGACACAGGACTCCTGGGTCAGAGACAAGGGAGTTTATTTCTCACAGCACAGTGGGCAGCATGAGGTTCTTGTTTGTGTTGGGTCCTCTTACCACCCAAGTTCCATAAGACCAGTGCAGTAAGCCCAGATGGATGCTGTGGGTTTGTATCAGAGCTGAGACACACTGACTTTAGGCAAATCATTATCTTCTAAGAGGCTGCTAAAAACTCTAGCCAGCATTTGTTCTGGAGAATAACATCTCTATTATCCTGTTCAGGGAACAAATCTGTTCTCTGTTCCAGAAGAAGACACTATCTTAGTTCCCTCAGGCTATTGGCCATTTAAAAATTCTCAATTGGATGTGACTCTGTATAAAAGGTGTCACAGAGGGTATAAAAATGCCATGGAGAATTATCTCCTGACAGTCCTCAGGGACCCAGACTCCTATCTTGCTGCTCTGCAAGATATTCATGCTCATTCCCAGTATGCTTCATGGTTTTAACTGGCTGTTAAGATCAGTATTCCAGACAAGAAGAAGTAAAAGGGGAAGAAACGCAGTCTTTGAGGACAATCTAAGGATACTCTCTGGAAGCTGCACACACATTAGGCCTGACTTATTCAAACAGCTGCACCTGGCTAAGGAGAGACTGGCAAATGTAAGACGTATGCCTGGCTAAAAATCTATCACTAGAGAAAAAAGGAACAACAGATACTAGTGGCCATTAGCCATCTCTGCCCTCATCAGTTTAATCATGGTCTGTGAATTTACTGAAAACGCTGAGGATACAAGGATACATCAACCCACTTCCCAGGAGCCCTGGGAGTGTGGGAAGCCTCATCAGTACTTCCCACCTTCCCCAATCTTAAAGAGCGATGGCAGGTCCCAGAGTGAGGGCAGGCCTCACCCTTGTCTTGCTTGGTGCAGTGGAAAGACCCTGATAAACTCAGGCCTTGGACCAGACACTGAATTCAGCCCAACTTGTGACTCTAAGCGAATCCTCTACTTTTTCAGGCCCCTCTACTTTTTACTACCCTTTGTGACATGGCAATAATCATAAACCCTGATGACGAGGCTAGATGGGAGCATTAAATAAATCATATATGGAAAGCAATAGTCATAGGAGATGCTCAATAAATGAGAGTTCCCTGATCTTTCTTCTCTGACCCTGAGCTGTCATGGCTATACTGGACACTAGCTCTGGCCAGAGATATCAGAGATAAAGTTGTCCCCAGGATGAGCAATGGCCTGAGTGGAACCCAGGTCTTGACTCTTCAAGGCTGCAGGGCCCTTCACACCAGAGAAGCAGCTCATAGTACAATAACTGGGGTTGAATGCTGTGTCCTGTCACATTCAAAGTCAATGTGAATGGGAACCCAAAGGGCTGACTCTGGGCCATGAGGGCAAGGGAGTCATAATCCTATTATCTCATCTTCATGAAATACTGTACTCTCCACAGTTTTTAGGTCCATAATGAGAAGAGCCTAACGAATTCAATGAGAATACAGAGAGGAAGCTGGGGCTGGGGTCCCAGCTAGAGACTTTCAGTCTTCCTTCCCTGAGGGCCATGCCCTTGGCCTCACTCAGGGCCCCGCAGTGCCCACAATTTGAGATGCCCACTGTGTGGGGCACAGGGCTCTGGTCCGTTTTGTGCAAGAACAGGACAGGTGCGGGGACTCTTGTGACAGCTCCTGGGAATTCACTTCTGGAACGAGCAGTTTCGGCCTGCGACAAGTCCTAGGTCCTTCTTCCTTCTATAAAATCTATTAAACAACAATAAATTGGCTTCAAACCACACCTTATACCCCTGAGGACAGGCATCCTTTCTGTGCCATGTCCCCAGACTTCTAGGGCTCGAGGGTCATCCCCTGCAGAAAGCCTTTTTTTCTTCTTCTGCCCTCCACCCTCTCCTCCCTGCACCTCCCCACCTTCTTGTCCTTTCCACACCTCACCACTAGCTCTCAGACCATTACACTAAAATCCTGGGTCAGCCCATCAGTCTCTGCCACTTGCTGGGAGAAGCCAAGGTCAGGGACCGTGTCCTCTGCATTCCTGTGCGTGGCACCAGCCAGAACTCTAGCCTTTATGCCTGGATTGTGGGCTAAGGCACCTGTCTCAACCAGGACCATCTGCCTTAGACTTTCCAGTGTCACCGCCATAAATACCAAACCCAAGTCTGAGTGGTACTGACATGCCCCACCTGCCACTGCATGGGACTCTTATCAGGCCGGCAATATCCTAGAGTGAGGTCCCTCAAGATCCCCCAACATGCCTTCATTTCCCCAACCACCGCTTTCCCCGATTATAAGCCCAGCCTCATGTTGGGACGGAGAAATGAGAAAGGCGCGATCCTGCCCTCCGTGAGATCTGGTGAGAGTCGGATGTCCTCTCCCCCGCCTCCCCTCCTCCCCTCCGCTCCCTGCCGGCCTCCCTGCCTTCGCTCCTTCCATATGCACTTATTGAGCAACAGACAGACAGCTGGACAGACGGAGGTGTGCCGGGAAGGTGCTGCTGAGAGCTCTGTGGGGGAGAACCCCCAATAGTCACTTGAGACCTTGACAAGGGACATTTCCAGAAGACTCAGTATGGAGATCTAATCCTCTTATTAGATGAGAAGCTGTGAGTCATAACCCCCAGGCCGTGCTACAGACTTCCCCATGAATCACCCACTGCCCCATCTCCGCATTAGAGGCACCCACCGTGGGGAATTCTCCTTTGGATGGGAGGGAGGAAATGTGGGGAAAGTGTGGGAGGCTGGGGCTCAGGATGGAATCCCTGAGCAGCTCTCCCCACTGCTGTCCTGCCAGAGTCTCAGCCCCGATCCTGAGAACGAAGCCCCGGGGTGAGCCAGGACCCTCATGTTATTTCCTGATTACCAAGTGCTTTTATAAGGCTTTTCAGTTGCACACCACTGTTGTGTTACTGGAAATTCTCCAAGGGAAATTGCCTCATGTGGAAGGGAAAGAAGTCGGTTGAGCAGAAAAGAACCACTTCCCCCTAGCTTGAGCCCAAGACCCACCCAGAAAGGAGAGGGGTTGTCTGGAGCCATCCAAGTTCTTTCATTTATTCATCACATGTATTGACTGAGTGCCCACTACATGCCAGGCTCTGTTGTAATGGCAGAAGACCCCACAGTGAACAAGACAGACAAGATCCTTGCCCTCGAGGCTTTCCATTCTAGCAGGGAGATAGAACATACACAAAGAAGTCAGTGTTAGGTGGTAATAAGTGCTGCATGGAGAAACAAAACAGAAAAAGGTACATGGGGTGGCCGTGGGGCAGGGTGGTTGCTAGTTTAAAAGGAGCAGAGGTCAGGAAATGGCCCACTAAAGAGGTGAGCTGAAGGAAAAGAGGGAGCCAGCCTTGCAGGGATCTCAAGGGAGGTCTGTTTGGTGGAAGGAAGAGAATGGGTCCCTGAAGCAAGAGTGAACTTCCTGTATGCGAGGAAGATCAATGAGGCCACCTTGTCTTGAAGAGATAATTGAAAGGGAAGAGGAGCAGAAGATGTGGTCAGAGATGTATCAGCCAGACAAGTCACGTCAAGTCTTGTAGCCTTTGTAAAGACTTGGCCTTTTATTATGAAGGAGATGGGTGCCATGGAAGGGTTTTAAAAGTCTAACTCCTTTCCAGTATGACAGACCACATCATTCAGAACCACTCTACTGCTGAGGACTAGGAAAGTTGGATAAAATATTTTTAAGTTTTTCAGATTGAAGACATTCAAGCACTAAAAGGGTAGTAAGGAATTGTGGGATCAACAGGCAAACCCTGAGGGATGAGAATACGGTTTGGGTGCCTCTTTTCCCCAAAGGGTTACCTGCCGATTCTGAAATGGAAGGCTGAAAGGCTAACAATGTGAGCAGAGATTTTAAAAGACTCATGGGTATAATGGGACAAATATTAAAGTTGAGGGCATACCAGGAAGGAATCTGGTATACTCCTAGGCTTTCTTGTATATTACCCCAAAAAGTAATATGGGCTCAGGGGGCTTGGAACTTCCCCAAACTTTTAGTTGAAACTACTAAGAAACTGTTAATCACTCAGTTATGTCTGACTCTTTTCAACCCCATGGTCTGTAGCCCACCAGGCTCCACGGTCCATGGAATTCTCCAGGCAAGAACATTGGAGTGGGTTGCCATGCCCTCCTCCAGGGGATCTTCCTGACCCAGGGATTGAACCTGGGTCTCCTGCATTGCAAGCCAATTCTTTACTGTTTGAGCCAGCAGGGAAGCCCTGAAACTACTAAAGAATACAGCTTTAGAAGAAGACTTCAGTCCTCACAGGGTCTAAAGCCCAGTTTCAGGTCCTCTCAAGCCATCTCTCTCTGGTTGGGTTAAGGTATTCTCAGATTCCTAGGCCTCCAAGCCACCTACAACAAAGTAAACACTCTTGAAAAGAAAGTAACACTGACTTAAATAATCTCTAAAATTTTTCATACACAGAGCCTGACAATAAAAAATAACCAGGCATATGCTGGAATAAAACACGATTTTACAAATACAAAAGAAACAATAGGCAACACAAGAGAATCCATATAGGTATTAGCCACAGATGTTAAAATAGCTATGTTTTACATGTGAAAGTATCAAAGTGGAGGATAACACAACCATCCAAGGCTAATGAAAGACAACAAGCCACAGATTTGAAAAAAACTACAAATCATAAGCAAGGTAAATAGGAAGAAAACTACAGAGACATTGTAACAAAAACTGCTTGTAAACAGAGAGAGAGAGAGAGAAATCTGAAGCAACTAGAGAAAAAAAGACCAGTTACCCTCAGAGGGACAACACTAAGTTAATAAGCTGACTTCCCAAAAGACAACAAAATTCAAAAGATGGAATATGACTTCAAAATGGTTAAAGAAATAAGACTGAAATTAGAGTTCTTTGCCCCATGAAAACATTTTTCAATAACGAAAGTAAATTTTTTAAAATGTGTAGGGAAGCAAAAACTGAGTTTCTCATTGAAGACGTGTCCTGTGAACAGGCAACCCTAGGAGGATAGCTTCAGCCTCTGGTGGCAGACAGGAGCAGCGCAGAAATGGGGAGAACAGCCATGGGGCTGCCGTGGTAATGCAGGCAACTTCTGAGGGCACCTGGACCAGAGATCTGGTTTTGGAAGTGATGAGAAGTGGGTCTACTTTGAAAATTGTTTTGGCTTAAAAATGGACCTATTTCTTAATTTGCTGATGAATCAAACACATGCTATGAGAAAATGAGAGGAGTTAAGGCTGTCTCCAAAGTTTTTGACCTGAGCTCATGGAAGAATGAAGTTGCCAGTGACCAAGATGGGCAGAGCGTGGACGGCGCTGGTTTGGGGTAAATCAAAGGTTTGTTTTTGGAACTGCCAAATTTGGAAGTCTCCTTGACAAGGAAATGGATATGTCAAGGAGGTTGTTGGAGTCTGCAGTTAGGAGAGAGGTCCGGGCTAAAGATTAAAATTTGTTTCCTTTTTAAAATTTTTCATGTTTGATGATGGAGGTGGGGGTGGTAGTGTTGATAATAGTTATGGTTAAAATGGTTAGCACTTATTGTTTATTGTGTGTTGAGTACTGTGTACTGTGCAAAATGTTTTATATACATTATTTCATTTAATATTAACAACTACCACGTAAAGCAAATACTTTCATGACTCCCTTTTTAAAGATATGAAAACTCAGACTTTGAGTGGAGAAGTAATCCAGGGTCATACAGCTATTAGTTGTTCTGGCATATGAAACAAAGTCTCAGACTTGGGGGATATTATCAAACATCTACTGAGCACTTTCTAGGGGATGGTCTCTCACTCCATTATTCAAAAGACATGTATAAGTACCTGCTGCTCCCTAACCCTTAGAATAAGTCCTGGGGCCCAGACATGGGGCAAGACAACTCACTTCTCCCTATTTTCCTGCACCAGGACACTCTAGGGAAGGGTTGTTGTTGTTTAGTCGCTAAGTCATGTCCGATTCTTTACAACCCTATAGACTGTAGCTCTCCAGCCTCCTCTGTCCATGGGATTCTCCAGGCACGAATACTGCAGTGGGCTGCCATTTCCTTGGGGAAGGCTGCTGCTGGGCAAGTGACAGAATGGGGCCAGAACGGGAACCAGTTGTCACCAGAGCCCAGTGAGCCTTTCCTAAGCCTCTCCGATGAGCCCAGATGTGATGTGACCACCTTTCATTTAAGCCTTAAAAAGCCTTTGAAGGTCAGAGATTATTGGCCATATTACAGATGGGGAAACTGAGGCTTAAAGAGTTTGGTAACTTACCCACAGTAAGTACGTCACAAAACTAACAAGTGGCAGAAGCAGGTCTTGAACTTAGGTCTAGCTGACTCCAAGTCAAGTGCTTTATCTACTGTCCACAAAAATCCGTCTCAAACCTCAGGTCTTTACTGCCCTCCTGGCTTGGAATCCGCTTCCCAGCTTACCTCTCAAATAGGTTGTATCACTCAGGTCTTAGGTTCACCAGTCACCCCATCAGAGAGGCCTCCCTGATCAGCAAAATCTAAAGGATCCCCTCTTAATATCTGACCTTCAGAGCCTTCATCCTATGTCTTATTTATTTATATACCCCAACACCACCATTGTTAGCTACCTGAGAGCAGGAACTTTAGCACCAAAGCATCCCTGGGCCTGTAGAGAGTCAATAAATATTTGTTGAATGAATGAATAAAAAAATGAATGAACGAACAAAGGAACGAATGGACTACTGCTTAACCTAAAAAGCCACAGTCAAAAAGAAGGTGATTCTACGTATTTCCCCTGACGGGCACGGCTGTGTCCGCTGTGGTGCTACCCACCCTTTGTTGGGAAGATGAAGACACCTCCTGAGCCCAGAAAGGGGAGCAGAGGCTCGGCTGGACCCCGAGGCTCTTCTCCAACTAGTTCGCCCTGCACAGCCCCAGGAAAGTCCCCAGAAGTGGGCAGCCCTCCCACCTGCTCCTCAGAATGCAACCTGCGGAGAAAAACAGCCCAGGGTGACCTGGATCCACCCGGCGAGGTGTGGGAAACCTGAGCGGGGCTGGCGCTGGGCGGGGCCACCCCACACGGCCTCGGCTTTGTTTGCCTCTGTGTATGGCAACCAGAAACCACCGAGCCAGCAGTTCTCAAAGGCCACCTCCCGCCACCCCATCCCCCACCCCTTTATTTTAATCTCCTAAACTGATTTGTCAGCAGCAGGAAGTGACATGACAGCTTTCCTCACAAAAGGGAAACTCCTCCGCGTTTCCATGGGGATGGAGGCTACTGAGTGATCACAGATTTATATAATCTTAAAGGTATACACACCATGATGTCATCTGCCAGGAGCCAGGGGAGGGAGGGAGGGAAATGGAGGCCGGAGGCTGCAAGTCTAAAAGCAAATTAGCTGCGATTTGCAAAATTCCAAAGAAAGGAGAGGATGCGGTGGAAGCATCTGGGGTTGGTAGTCTCCTAATGGAATAATGGATGCCTGGAAACCACAGGAAAGCATAAAGTATGCACTGATGCATATTCTACGTCCTAGAATTAGAGGGCTGGGAGGAAGCTTACCCATTAGATCCAGTGCAAACTGGTCATTTTCTGGGTGGGAAAACTGGGCCCCAAGAACCGCTAGTGGTCATCAGGAGAGGGGAAAGGAATCTGACGTTTTTTCCAGGGCCCACAACCTGCCAGGCACTTCTACATTCAAGAGCCTATCTCTCCCTCCCAGGTGAAGTCCAATAGGTTTTATTATCTTCATTTTACAGATGAGGAAAGTGAGGCCCAAAGGGATAAATGGTTTTTCCACCTCAGTATCATGGGGTAAAACCATGGTGACGCCTGGTTGGCTATAAAGCTCATCTTTCCCTCACTCCCATGAGCTGTGTTTTGGACTGAACTGGAGCTTCCTTCCCTAGTCTTTTTACACACCCACGTTCCCATTTCTGCAAGGCTGTTTACTTGCTCTATGACCTTGAGCTACCATCAGAGGGCTGTCACTCCACCTCTCTGAGCCTCTGTTTCCGCCTCTGTAAAGTGGATTTTGCTTTAAAGGTTAAATTCAATCCTATGGAAAGCAGTTAGTACAGTGGCTGGCACAGGGCACCAGTTCTAAATCAGACAGCTGTTATTACATTATCAGTATTAAATGATTGAGTTGTCCCCATGTCAGTCTCCCAGCTGAGAAACATTTTAATAGCTTAAGCATCTTTCTTCTCATCTTAGGTAATTTTTATCTTGACTTCCCTGGTGGCTCAGACCGTAAAGCATCTGCCTACAATGCAGGAGACCCGGATTCAATCCCTGGGTTGGGAAGACCTCCTGGAGAAGGAAATGGCAACACAATCCAGTATTCTTGCCTGGAAAATCCCATGGACAGAGGAGCCTGGTGGGCTACAGTCCTTGGCGTCGCAGAGTCTGACATGAACTGAGCGACTTCACTTCACGTCACTTCATCCTTCCTAATAAAAGCAGTCTCAGGCCCAAAGTGACATTTTCTGGAGGGCCTGAAGACCAGGGACTGAACACACAGGGAGGCGGGCTTATTACAATGCTGGCTGTCCTGGCTGGAGGGAGGTTAAGTAGCTTGCACTGGGATAAGTGAGTGAATTGTCTTCACTGACGGCTCCCTTAGGCAGCCACTGTATTTTTCCACTGTGTGGAGCATACTGGAGATTAATTCTGGTTCAGCCGGTGCCTGCCAAGCAGAAAGTGATGGCTCAAGCCCACAGCGATGCCAGCCGTGGCATCTGCCATGGACTTGAAGTCGCTGGTATGTTTCCATGAAGGGAGATATTTGCAACAGTAAATTTCTAGGGTTTGATAAAAAAACAAAACAAAACTGGATATGGTTTGTTTTGAAAGGCGTGAACACACTTGTAATCGGAAGCCCAGCCGAGGAAATGAACTTGCCTGCCCAGGGTAAGTTCTCAGAACAGGGAACACAGGAATCTTTCAGGCCCTGGGAGTCAAGTGGTACATGGTGAACCAGTGGAGAAAGGTCAAGGACACTGATTCTGCGTCAAGGCCTTGAACAATGGGGCTGGACCAAGACCACTATTCTGGGCACCCCTGGAAAACTAAAGTAAGCTGTTTGCTTTCTGGCTTCCTACAGTACTTTATCCAGAAACAAAGGAATGCAGACGCTAAGGGGCCAGCAATCCAGAAGCTTACCTGTTGTTTAATTCAACATTAAAGACTGGGCTATGGGTTGGTAGTCAATTACACCTTCTCTGTTTTAGGCTGTTTGGCAAGATAGTGAAAATCCAGAATATTGCCCTAGAGCAAGCCAGATTTAATTGTCTATCTTCTTCAACAAAATTATGAAATCAGGGCAGCAAGTGACCTGAAGGAGGCAGCCACCAGAAATGCTGGGTACAGGTGCGGAGATGCCCAGGAACGGGTCAGGCTGGGGTGGGGCTTCAGGTGACTTGTCTGCATTGTATTGGCTTATTGTGCTTGGTATTCCTTTCACAATTAATCAAGGTCTTTTCAAAAGAAAAAGAGCGCGTGAGAGGCAAGTGATAAAATAAAAGGGCCATAAAATTAGGAAACAAAACAGAAATGGGGCCCAATTCCCCCACTCGTGTTACTTAGCTATGCTGGGTCTCTATCATTTGCTGAGTTGTTCGGGGTAAGCACAGCCCACCCTGCACATAGTAGAAACACACTTGTGGCGAATGTACTGGGAAACTCTTTACCTCTTTAGTAGAGATCAGAGGAGGGAGGGAGGCTTTTTAAGATTATCCTGGAGGAAGGTATAAATGAAAAAAGCAACCAAGCAAATGGCCACTTATTCCTAGCTTTGGCTCTGGGTACACTTGGGTTCCCTGTGTGACATGTTGGGAAAAACATAGGCAGACACTTGAATTCAATACCAAGAGCTTAGTTCTAGTACTTTTTTAAAATAATTGATCACATTTCTCTACCACCCTGGCAACCCAGGCATCTTGTGGGACTGAGGGCCACCAAGGAGTATGGGATCAGATGCCAAAACACATTCTGAAGGACCTTGTTTTTCCCTATTTCAGTGATGGGAAAGGAATCAGAGGGACTGACCAAGAAATAAAGCATCGAGATTTCAATAGAAATGCCATAATTTATTCTGTTGTATAAAAAAGTCATCCTTATGTAACAAAATGTCTTCTTAGAAGAAGATATATATTATTTCAGGTCATAAATAATCAGCAAACATACAACTGTTGGCAACTTAAAAAACAAAACAAAACCAACACTGGTGCTTTCCATCAGTGCTGAAAACAAACCTGCTTAGGATATATTTACAGGATATTACAGTACTCAAACACAAAAATTGAGGTATTTGGTTCTTCTAGGAGTAGACACTGACATTTGTGAAGGTGGACCGCCTACACAAAAATAAATAAAACAAGGTATATTTTCATATGTATATGTGTTGTCGGGAATGATAATACTGGTAGGTATGTCAAGCATGAAAAGTGTCTTCAGAAAACAGGGACAAGCAAAAAGAAATTGGCTCTCACACTTGAGTCCTCTCTCTTCTGCCCCTTTCTGTCCGAGGGACTTGATGTACCCACTGTATGTTGGTCCCGAAATGTGCTGAGTTCAGCAAACATCTTGGCGCGAAGTCATCATTACAACTGCTCAGGAACCCAGTGGAACTTGGGTGAAATTAAATAAATAAGGACCAGCCCTCACGAGCCTCCTTCCCTGGAATTATTGCATTTCCACTTTCCAGAAGGAGCCTGGAATCCCGGTGGGTTGTGAAGATCACCTCCCGTGGCTTTTCAGCAGCTGGGAGAGGTCGTGATGGGGCTCTGAAGGTAGTTCAATGCACTGTTCGTGGGGTGGACCGGAATGGAGACCGGGAAGTTGAAGACGGTGGTGGTGGAGGCGCTGCAGTCAAGCACAGCCATGGCGGGGCTCCCCGCCTCTGCCGAGCAGTGGGGGGCCAGGACCTGGGACTCAAACTGCAGCAGCTGGCCCATGAAGCTGAAGTTGGGGGAGATGATGCTTCTCCTCTGCTTCACAAACTCAAAGGCCTCATCTAGCTTGACTCGATTAGTCCTCATGAGGTAAGCGAGGCAGATGGTGGCCGATCGGGAAATGCCCGCCTGGCAGTGCACAAACACCCTTCCACCAGCATTCTTGATGGAGTCTGGAAAACAAAGGGCAGCTGGTTATTTGAGAGCCCAGGAGAATGACCCCAACCAACCCCAGGTGTCTAAGAAATGTCACATGTGTCCTGTCCAGGACGGTCAATATCACCTCATGTCATCACAGACATACTGTTCGTGAAGGCAATGTGGGCACAGTGGATTTAAACAGCCAGGGATTTAAACCCAAGCAAGGCATCGCCACTAAGCAGATTGATACTGGACAGGTCAATTCAACCTTCTGAGATTCAGTTTGCTAATTTATAAAGTGGGACATCGAACCTGTACTTTGCTGGGACGCTGCCCGTGCCAGACTGATTTTCATGTCTAGAGGAAAGCTTAAAACTATGTCGCTCAAGTTCTTGCCATAGAGTTGTCTCAGTCGCTAAAACAGAAGGAGTGTGGCAAAGACCCAGGCATCTGTTCCATTTACCTATGAAGTCAATTGCCTCATTGAACCAGGAGCTGATGTCCGCCTTGTGGTTGTCCTCCACGGGGATGCTCTTGTACTGGTAGTGACCCTCGAAATGGTTGGGACAGTTCGCAGAGACGTTGATCAAGGCAGTGATGCCCAAGGCATCCAGCATGTCCTTGCGGGAAGCATGATAGGCGCTGCCCAGGTACAGAAAAGGCAGGATCTCCACTGGGCCACCCTGAAATCCAGAAACATCCAACGCTGGTCAAGCTTTGTTCAACGTCAATGGTGGTGCCCACATCCACAAAACCTCCCTGCTGGACAAGCTAGTTTCAATACTGGGTGACCCTCACAGCAGTGTTAACAGTGTAAATAAATAGGGGACGAAACCCATTTGCCTAGGCAGGGCCAACAAGCTAATTTCTGTAGTGCCAACAATTAGAGGCTCGGCTCCATCATACCATTTAACTATGGGATAAATAAAATCCCCGTGTCCCCTGTTATAAATAGAGCTGCATGTCACTTTATATATTTTCACTAGCGCAGCTCTGCCACCTTTGCCAGCTGTTCCTTCTCCCCTCCGGCACAGCCCCCTACTAACCTGATCGTAGAGTGGGGTGCTGCAAGAACTGCACCCCGATTCGGCGCTGTCAGGGACACTAGTACTCAGGGGAAGGCTGAGCCCCATGGCGGTCGACTGTTTGCTGCACAGCTCCGGGTAGGAAGCGGAGAAAGCTTCATATCCTCCTGGGAACACAAAGAAACACATTTTTTTTCCATTAGTACCGCCGAGACAGGGTACCTTCATACAACTTCCCCATCCACCAGGGCTGGAACTTTAGCCCGGAGAGGCCCAGGCGAGTCTTTGTTCCTAGAGCCAAACAAAGCCAACAAGTTCCCACAATACGACTCAGGCGTCCAAGCGCTCCAGGTGGAGCAGCCGCCCCCCCCGGAGCTGAGAACCAGAGGTCCCCAAACTAGGCGGCGGAGGGCGTGCGGCCCGCCCCCGAGCGTCCCCGAAGGCGTACCTTTGAGCAAAAAGATTTGCGCGCCGCGCGCCTCGCGGCAGAGCGCTCCGGCGGCCAGGGCCAGGGTGCCGTCGCGCTTGGCGCAGTCCAGCGCGGCGCTGCGCTCGTCCAGCAGCACCACGGCGTGGTAGGCGCCGGCCAGCAGGCGGCCGCGCAGCTCGGCGTTGGGCACGATGTGCTCCAGACCCATGGCACCCTTGGCCCGCCGACGCACGATGGTACTGAAGCGCACGTTGACCGAGCCGGCGATGTGGCCGGCGTTGAAAGCGAAGAAGGAGCGACAGTCCAACAGCAGGCACTGCGCCGCGCGCTCCCTCAGCAGCGTCCGGAGGCCTCCGGCGTCCAGGGAGACCACTTCCATGACCATGGCCGGCCCCAGCGCCCCCAGCGTGCAAGTCGTCCTGTGTTCTTTGTCCCGGGAAGCGAACAGCAGGGCGACGGCTTTCGAGGAAAAGCCCGACCCCGGTTTTCTTTGCGCCAAACCCAAACTGCCTTTGGACCGAGCGAGGGGTCGTTGGGTGGGACTCTCGACCGCCTCGGCTTCCTTGTTGCTCTCCCGACGGCCCTAACACTCGCGCTTCGCCCAGAGCCCCGAAGTCTTTCGCAGCGAGTCAGACCCGGTGGGGAGCGTTTATATTGTGGATCTGCGCAAGCAGGCGGGGCGGGGCGGGGCGGGGCGGGGCGGGGCGGGGCGCGCGCGCGCGGGCGCGCGCTGTGGGGGAGGGGATTGTTTGTTTGAATGACGCTCACGTGACTGGTATGGTGACGTCACCGCCCTGCCCGGTTTGGCGCCGGACTAGCCAAAGGCGAAGACGTCAGCGGCCTCCGAGTGGGGTCCGCTGGCTAAGCTCGGGCTCGGGCTCTGGCCCCCGCCCGGCCGTCCGGCCTGCGCCTGGCGCGTCCCTGGGGATCTGGTCCGCGCCGCTCTCCGGGCCCAGCGGGGAAGGGAGAGGGTGGACGCTCTGCCAGCCGAGGGCTGACTCCCGTGTGCGAGTGCCTGGGAGACCAGGCTGCGTGCCACCGGCCCCCGCCTCCCCTCCTCCCCCTCCACCGCGCTGCTTCCCGGCGTCCGCTCCTCCGCCGACCCGAGTCGAAAGGGGTTTCCTTTGTTACTGCATACACATGCGCCCCTTTTTCTCATTTCCTCGTACCCAGCAGGCGAGGAAACACGGGTTCCCGAGGAGAAGCCATTTATTATACTTGCCCAGTATCGCACTGCCGGGGGTGAGGGGACCGAGAGAAGACTGAAATGAGGGTCGGAGAAGAACTGAGTTTGTCCAGCCGAGAACAACCGGGGTAGGTTAGGGTGGAGGTGTTCCGGGAAACACATTCCTGTTCCCCAGGCTTTCCTGCTACTTTAAAATGTACATTTAACAAGTAAAATGCCGTCCAACCAAACGCCAAGCAGAAAAATGTCAATCCTAGTCCTGTGATCCTTACGTGGTTGCGAGCCTAGGAAGGCGGGTCAGGGATCTGAATTGAGGGTGGGGGTCGCAAGGTGCGGTTGTGGATTGCAGGCGTTCGGCGTTTAGTGAGGCGACCCCCCCAGTGCGGATCGACAGCGCCCCCCAGGGGCCGCCAGACACGTTTCTGGTCACGTTTACTTAAGACTGAGCGGCTTCATCTCTTTGTGGTGGTTTTTTCAGACTCTGTGCGACCTCATGGACTGTAGCGCACCAGGCTCCTCTGTCCACGGGATTTCCCAGGCGAGAATACTGGAGTGGGTTGCCAGGCCCTTCTCCTGGGGATTTTCCTTTAGTCCCTAAATATGTACTGACTGAGCGCCTACTAAGCGCTTGGCTGGGGCCTGCAACTGGGAACAGGAGCCCGGTCCAGCCCTGGGGCCCTGGTTCTTGCCATTAACGTGAGCTGGTCTCGAAATCCTACAGCGCTTTAAGAGGACTTACAGGACCTGGACAAATGTTTGGGGAGACCCCATGCGGTCACCCTCGTCGTGGGCTCTAGTGAAGCCCTCCGACCTCCCCACCCCCGGTGGCACCGAAGCGCTAGGTACACAAACATAAACATTGCGCCATCAGGCTGGGGTGCTGACTCAGGAACATTCTGTGGTTTCTTCCCCTCTCTAGGAGAGCGGGGGATTTCACTGCAACCCTGTGTCGCTGATCTGCTGATTGTATCAGCAGAGGCAACTTCTGCATTCGCCTCGCTTAGTTTCTGTGTCCTCACATGCTCAGGCTTTCTGCCTAATTCTAAAAAACTAAAAGGCTAAGTGCTTTTTTAAAAAGAGCATTTTCAGCCTTCAGGTGAACACTGGCCGAGTACAGCAAAGAGGTCCTTAGGTAATGGCAACATCCGCCCTGTATCTTAAAAAAAAAAAAAAAAAGATAAAAAAAAAAAAAAAAAAAAAAAAAAGAAAGTATTTGTTTATACTACTTATTCAGCTGAGGAACTCAACATATTTTATGCATTGAATCATGAAATGTTACAGCTGCTGACTTTTCACAGCATACCAACTTGATCTGTCCCAAGTTTTGTGTGTGTGTGTGTGTGTGTGTTTACCAAGAGCAGTTTTTAATACCTACACATTTTCTAAAAAGCAAACTTTTAAATATTAGAGCGGTAAGTGGTAGTGTGGCCCTACAGTCAGGTGTCAGCTGAGCTCTGCGAGGTTTTTCTCTCTAGCCTGTCTAGAAAGAGCAGAGCTTGAACCCCATGTTGTCCTTTTGCTTCTGGGTGATCCTAGCTGAATCTTTTCCCCTAATGAGCCTCTAAACTGACATCTGAACAATTGTCTTACAACTGCCTTCTTTGTGAATGATTTGAAGCCCAAGTTAGAGATGATAGGTATAAGGAACACAGGCCCTACCCATCCCTTCTTGTTATGATTCACTACATCTTTTGGTTTTCCCCTCCCCAGAAGAGCACTTCTTATATAATCATGGCATTTTTGTGTTTCAGCATTTGGCACGAGAGCCTGGGGAGGTCACCACAGGATGCTGGTAGGTGTGATTGGTACAGAGGTCCCTCCTTGCGACCAATCAACACACAATGGCTAAGGTTAGGGAGTCTGGTGGTAAAGATGTAGCCACCTAGGCCCTCAGTTCAGGACATAGAGGTGCTACTTCTGGTTGGAGATGGAGCCAAAGAGAGGCCCAACATAATCTGGTCTGTGGTGACTGCAGAGGCAGAAGGGACTGGAATTGTGGTCTTGGTAGGCAGAGGAGGGTGAACGAGCAGCAAGGGACTTTGACTCAGGGGAGAGAACCTGATCTTTCCCACCTGGGCTCTTCCTGATTCTAGATGTGCCCAGGATAAACCTGGAGGCACCGTTAATGTGCAGCTGAACAGTGAAAAGTGACTTTTCCTCTTGTGTCCCGACTCCCTCCTACCTGTGATGGAGGTAAGGACATAGGGGCTGTGGGGAGACTCTGTAGCCAGGATTGATGTTACACTATAATCCCTGTGCAAATCCTGCCCTCAGAGTTGACTCTGGACCTGTTCTGAGGTCACTGGAGGAGAAAAAGTGGTGTTCCCACAGATGCTAGTCAGAAAGTAGCCTCAGCTCACTGTCTGCTCTGTGACATTGGCAGGCAGGTGGCCTAACGTTTCTGAGCCTCCGTTTCCCCATTTGTAAACTGGGAGCACTACCCAGTCCAAGATGGCAGACTAACGTCTCAGAATAACTGTCTTCTAGCTCAGCTGGTTAAGAATCCGCCTGCAATGCAGGAGATGCTGGGTTGATTCCTGGGTCAGGAAGATCTCCTGGAGAAGGGATAGGCTATGCACTCCAGTACTTCTTGGGCTTCCCTAGTGGCTCAGACAGTAGAGAATTCACTTGCAATGCAGAAGACATGGGTTCAATCCCTGGGTTGGGAAGATCCCCTGGAGGAGGGGATGGCAACCCACTTCAGTATTTTTGCCTGGAGAATCCCCATGGAGAGAGGGGCCTGGTGGGCTACAGTCCATGGGGTCACAGAGAGTCAGCTGAGCAACTAAGTGCAGCAGGACCCAACACGGGGTCAGGAGGCCCCTTATTTTATAGGACAGAGAGGGGGAGGAGCTGAGGAAGTCAAGACATCATCCTGCAAACATCTGGAATGGCCAACCTCAGGGAGGGAATGTGTTAATCTCTTCAAGCAGAGGGGCAGTGTTCCCTGAGGCAGGTCTTTATATATGATTATAATAACAAAAGAAATGAAAAACAAAGGTTAAAGTCAAAGAAACAGATCCATCGTGGAGTCAGAATTGGCTCTTAGGAGTACTATCCATCTAGGGCCTGCTGTGGATCCCATCTGGAGGGGGTGCTCTCAAGAGAGGGTGCTGGCTCCCACCGTTCGTGTTCTCTTCTGGGATCCATAGCCCTTGAACGTCTCCCTTGTGCTGTGTGGCAGGCAGCTCTTGCCTTTGCTTAGTCCCCTTCATAACTCCCTCTATCCCGGGAAATCCCACCACTGGGCCCCACCCCTTCATCTGGCCCTGCCCTCACTGCTGTCGCCGATTCTCTCACTGCTTTCTAGGCAGACCCCTGGATGCGTTTCTCATCCTTTCCCACCCCCACACCTTTGCTCACACTGCCCCCCTTCCCACGCCACGATGCTGCCCTTACGGCTCCAAATCCCGGAGAGCCATCCCCGGGAAGCCTTCTTTGGTTTCTCCGACTTCTGCCCTAGGGCTTCCTTCGTAGCTCAGTTGGTAAAGAATCTGCCTGCAGTGCAGGAGACACGAGTTTGTTTCCTGGGCCCTGAGTCTGGAAGATTCCCTGGAGATGGAAATGGCAGCCCACTCCAGTTTTCTTGCCTGAAGAATCCCATGAACAGAGAAGCCTGGCAGGCTACATACATAGTCCATGGGGTCGCAAGACTTAGCGACTAAACCATTACCACCATCACTTCTGCCCTAGGTCCTGGAAGACTTAGTCCAGAACTTTCTAGTTATGTAAACATCTCTTAAATCCTTATCTTACTCTGAGTTGCTTAAGGGCGGGAAGGGTGTTTTTCTGATCTTTGATCTCCCCACCCTACTATCATAGTTACAGTGCCTGGCACATAGTAGGTCCACAATTTGTAGCATGGTGGAAGAATTTCCTATGAGGTGCTGTTGAAAAGTGTAAGAGAGAAAGGGACAGGAATGGCCATTCATGAAGCCTCACCCGGTACCAGCTGCATTGCAGAAATCATCATCTCATGAAGCAGTCAGTGATCCCATGAGGTGATTATTATCCTCATCTTACAGGCAAAGAAACAGCTCAGAGAGGAGAATGTGCCCAAGATGACACAGCTGGTAATCATCAGATGCACATCTAAACCCTGGTTCTGTCTGATGGCAATATGGAGGGGGACTTGGGCATCTTGTCGGAGAAGGCAATGGCAACCCACTCCAGTACTCTTGCCTGGAAAATCCCATGGATGGAGGAGCCTGGTAGGCTGCAGTCCACGGGGTCTCAAAGAGTCGGGCACGACTGAAGTGACTTAGCAGCAGCAGCTGCAGGCATCTTGTGGTAGGAAACCCAGTCTGTGAGGCCTCCCGGCCTGTTGCAAGTGCATCCCCACAGCTCTGGCTGAAGCCTCTGACTCTCAGCTTGCCTGAAGATCTGCTCACTGGGCAGAGTGGCCTCTGGCACCAGCCCTGGAGGGAGCCTAAGCCTCTTAGCACCCTGGACTCCAGCCCTGGTGTCCCTGTTGCCTCTCTGAAGTCACTCAGTGCTTGGGATTTGGGGCAGCCACAGGCACAGCTGGTGGCTCAGATGGTAAAGAATCTGCCTGCAATGCAGGAGACTGGAGTTCGATCCCTGGGCCGGGAAGATCCCCTGGAGAAGGGAATGCCCATTGCAGTATTGTTGACTGGAGAATCCCCTGGATAGAGGAGCCTAGTGGGCTACAATCCACGGGGTCGCTAAGAGTCGGACACGACTGAACTACTGAGCGCACACGTAGGCACAGACACTCAGCAGCCGGGCTGGCAGGGGCGACGTCACCCTCCACACCCAGGCAGTTAGGACAGAACCGGCTTCTGTTGCACAATGCTTAAAAACAGATCGCCACGGTCAGGACCGGGAAGGCCCACGGGAGTGCATCACCTCAGTCAGCCCCCTCATTTGGGAGACAAGGACCCAGAGACATTAGGCAACCTATCCAGAGTCACACAGTGTCCAGAACATTCCACATCTAGGCAGCACTGTGTGAACTCTGTGTACAAAACCTTAAGTATTTGTCTCTGGAGGGTGGGGTTACTTTCATTTTCTTCCTTAAAGCTCTGTATGATTTGAATTTTCTAACACAAATGTGGAACTTTTATAATTGGGGGGAAAGCTAAAAGTATTAAAAGGCAACCATATCTAGGATAAGCCTATTTACCATATTTCAGGTAACTTGTTAGAAGCAAGGTACAGAGTTCAATTGCTGGGGTTAGAATCCTAGCTTGACCACTCACCAACTTGTACTCAGATAAGTTACTTTACCTCTCTGAGACTCAGTTGCCTGATGTATAAAATGAAGACAATAACAGCATCTATCTTGTAGGGCTGATGCAAAGATCATATGAAACATGTCAGCAAACTGCAGCCCGTGAGCCAAATCTAGCCCGCTCCCTTTTTGTACACTTCACAAGCTAAGAATGGTTTTTATACTTTAAATGGTTGGGAGGAAAATCAAAAGAAGAGGAATATTTTTGTGACACATGAAAGTTGTATGAAATTCATATTTCGTTGTCCACAAGTAACGTTTTATTAAAAGTCAGCTATACACATTGGTACTGTCCTCTGTGGCTGCTTTCACATTACAGTGGGGGGTGAGTAACTGTGACACTGTCTGGCTCACAAAGCCTAAAATATTTACTTCTGGCCCTTTACAGGAAAAGTGTGCCAACTCCCGATATGAGATCATGGATGAAAAGCACTTTAGAGCAATGCCTGGCACAGGATATTTAGTGAATTTTGTTACTATTAATATCTACAAAATCTTCTTTCCATAGGATGTGTTCAAAAGCAACAATTGCTTTTATATTTCATTGAGCCTAAAACACACTTTTCATATTTTAATGTTTAAACACACTTTTCCTATTTTAATATTCCTCAAAGTGGAATATAGACTTGCCTTGTCAGAGGCAAAGCATAGTTGATTGACGTAGTTAATAGCCAGCATTTCCCTCTCTTTAATTTTTCCATATTTATCTATTTGGCTGCGCCTGGCCTTCGTTGTGGCTTTGAGATCTCACCCTAGAGAGTGGGCTTCTCTGGTTGCAGCACGCGGGCTTCTCTTTGGTCGTGGCATGTGGAGTCAGTAGTTGCAGTATGTGGGCTTAGTTGCCCCTCAGCATATGGGATCTTAGTCCCGCCGCCCCTCCCCCCCCCACCCCCAGGGATTGAACTCCTGCATTGGAAGGCGAATTCTTGACCACTGGAGCATCAGGGAAATCCCCAGCATTTCTCTTTCTTAATTGTGTATACATTAAAGAGGGGAGGGGTCTCAGAATTGCTGACCTTTTAGTTCAGTAGAACACAGTGAAGCTAAAAGGTTTCAGATGGACAGGAATTAAAGCACTACAGTCATTTCATCAATAAACATTCTGTCAGGGGGACAGACTTGTCAGTTAGATAAGTGCAGCTCAGGTGCTAAGAGTCAGGATAGAAATCAGAAAGACCAGAAAAGGGGCCCTCCGCCAGCTAGGAGAGGAATGTGAGGGAAAGATGCGCAGGGGAGGGGCTGTCTCCCTTTAAACAAAGACTGTTGCAGAATAGAAATGTCTGGATGAAATACTTCTGCGAGATGGGTCTCCGTGATCTACTGCTCAGACCCTGAGAGCCGAGTCTCAGTTTTCTGCCGTATAAAATGGGGGCAGTAAGAGTCCCAAGAGGCCAACTCTCAGTTTTGACCTGGGACCAGATGAAGGCCCGCAGCCTGTGTGAACAGGCCCCGTGGCCAGCCATCTCTGTGTCTACCGATAGTTTGGGAGCAGGGACAAGACTTCTTGTCTTTCTTGGTCCCCAGCACAAAGCCCAAAGCAGGTTTGTTGGATAAACACATGCAGATGATCCCAGGGGCCCAGGAGAGGGCCCAGGAAGTGGCAGGGCTCCGTGACTCAGACAGGCCCAGCCCTGACCCAAGGGCACCGCTTGCCAGCACGGCCCCAAGCCCCGCCCCAGCCACCAGGGGAACTGACGCCACAGTGAGAAGTGACAGATCTCTGTTGTTCATTTTTTTTAGACAGAGTGTGAATTGAGACATAATTTCCTTTTTATGATTAGAAAACATTAATTAGTGTTGAAGGGAGCAAATGAGGTCATAGTTTGTCTCTTCCAAACTCTCCCCTGAAAGAAGGAGAAGTTACCAGTGGTGTGTTCAGAATCCTAGTTGAAGACTCAGAAATTGTGCCTACCAATTTTGCCTTCATGGCTAAGTTATTTGGAGGCAGTTTTTACTAATAATTGGTAATCTCTACTGAGCACTTGGGCTTCCGTGGTGGCTCAGACGGTAAAGAATCCACCTACAACGTGAGAGTCCTGGGTTTGATCCCTGGCTCAGGAAGGTCCCCTGAAGAAGGGCATGGCAACCCATTCCAGTATTCTTGCCTGGAGAATTCCATGGACAGAAGAATCTGGAGGGCTACCGTCCATGGAGTCACAAAGAGTGGGACACAACTGAGCAACTAAGCCCTGAGCGCTTGCTATGAGCCTAGCCTTTTGCCAAGTGGTTTATATACATTTCCTCTTAGATCATGACACTAGCCCTGTGAGGCAGGTACCATTGACCACCCCCACAAGAAGAGAGGAGGGTACTGAGGCTCAGAGACGTTAACTAACTTGTTCAAAGGCACACAGCAAGCAAGAAGCGCTGCCTGGGGCCTGTCACTCCCTCTCTCTAAGTCCTTTGTCCTTATCTCTCCACAGCACATGGTGGGTGTATCATGAGGGTAGAGTGTTGCATCATTTCGCGGTCATTTCGTGGGATAATGACTTTTAGGGGGCTGCTTCTAGATTCCTAAGGAAGGGGGAAAGGAAATAGACCTCAAACTGGGGCTTTCTGCCTGGCCCTCCCTGACTCACTGAGCCACATTGCACAAATGATTCATTCACTGGCCTGGACCTCAGTGGGTTTGGCCACCCATTGAGAGTGAAGTCACACCTCCAGCTTTCCAACGCTTTCATTGGTTCACTCACCCAACTTCGGGCAGGCAAGAAACAGGCCTGGCTGGCCTCACTTGGGGTCAGGAAAGCACACAAATGCTTCTCAATGTCTTGAAATCATGGCTGGGCAACTCACTTCTAGCCTAAGAGATCCTCTGGGGGGCCTAAAGTCAATTACTAGGGGTGTTGAAACAAAGTACCACAAGCTGAGTGGCTTAAAACAACAGAAACTGGTTGTCTAACAGTTCTGGAAGCCAGAAGTCCAAGACCAAGGTGTTGGCGAGGTTGGTTCCCTCTGAGAGCTGTGAGGGCACCAGGCCTCTCTCTTGGCTTCTGGTGCCTGGCGGGCAGTCTTGAATATTCCTCGGCTTGTAGAGTCATCACTCCAATCTCTGCCTCCATCTTCATCAGTCATGCTGGATTAGGTTCCACCCTTATGATCTCATTTTAACTTGATTACCTTTGTGAAGGCCTTGTTTCCAAATAAGGTCACATTCTGAAGTGGGGGTTGGAACTTAAGCGTTATCTTTTGGGCGGAACATAATTCAACCCAAAACAGAGCCCCAGAGATAGCCCCCTAGGAATAACATGTTCAGTATGGCCCAGGTAAGTATTAATATATCCATTTTACATGATCTTTGTGAAAATACTGAAGATGGGTTGGTTTTTTGTTTTTCCTGGAGTTGATACTGAAGTTGATATGAAATAATAATTAAGACTAGACAGAAAAACTGAAAAAGAAAAGCAGTGTGGTGGGGATAAGTCCTACCAGATATTAAAATATATCATAAAGCCCCAGCAATTAAAATGGCGTGGTTAGGAGCATGAGTAGCCAGGAAGAGCAATGAAACAGAATAGGAAGTCCAGAACTTTGCTCAAGTACACGCTGGAATTTGATATATGATGAAGTGGCGTCTCAGATCACTGGGACATGATGGACTTGTAAATAAGTGATCCTGAGACAATTGGACAGTCATTTGGAAAAAAGATAAAAAGAGCCATAGCTCACACCATACATTTGAATAAATATCCAATAGACCAGAGACTCAGATTTTTTTAAGTGAACCCATAAAACTTGTAGAAGAAAACATGAGGGGATTCCTGTATAACATAGAAGTGAGAAAAGCCTTTCAGTTTAGGACTCAAAATCTGGACACAATAAAAGAAAAACTTGGTAAATTCAACTACATAAAAATTAAAGCTAAATTTTAAAAGAACTTTTTATGGCAAAAATAAAACTTCATAAGCAACATTTTTTTAAAAAAAAGACAAGCGGTAGACAAAGGTTTATTTCACCCATATTTAAGGAGTATTTAAAAATAGAGATTAAAAAATATATATATATATGATTTTATAATGGACAAAAACCACAAGGAGATAGTTCCAGGAAAAGAGCTGCAAAAGGACCGAGAAGATGTAAGAAAATGCTTATTCATAATCATAATAAGAGACAAGAAAATTCTAACTATGCTGAGAGACTCTCATCCTTCAGGTTGGCAAAAATCCAAAAATTTGAAGGTACTCTCTGTTGAGAAGCGAAATTTGAATATGAATTAGGCATTAAAAGATATTGTAGAAATGTTCACTTTGGTGGTTGCTTAGGAAAATGTCTAGTTCTTAAAAGATGTGTGCTGAAGTGTTTGGCAGTAAAAGGTTATGATGTTAGCAACTTGCTTGAAATGTTCAGAAGAACGGGGAGGGGCGGGGAGAGGGCGGCTGGTGGGAGGGGGGCACGCATGCGCAGGTTAGGCGTAGCCCCCCCCCCAAAAAAAAAAAAAAGAAATGTTCAGAAGAAAATACACACACCGGTAAATGAATTAAATGGCACAGCAGGAACAGTTGCTGAGTCTATGTCTGGCATAAGGGTGTCCATGACTGCTAGTCTTCTTTCATCCGTTCTGTATGCCTGAAATTTTACATAATAAAATGTGAGTTCCAGTCACATGGTCTCCAGGTGAACTCGGTGAAGTGGAAGCTATCAGCAAAAGAAGCTAGCTCGTCTGAGACAGTAATAATTGATATTGTGGGCACCAGGCACTATTT